>NC_050071.1:35547992-36238615 GCF_009764565.3 Dermochelys coriacea | reverse complement strand
GTGTTCTAATCCTTCAGTCATTCTTGTGAGTCTTCTCTGAACCCTCTCCAGTTTATCAATATGCTTCTTGAATTGTGGGCACCAGAATGGGACACAGTTTTCCAATAGTGATTGCATCGGTGCCAGATATAGAGGTAAAATAACCTCTCCACTCCTACTCGATATTCCTGCTTATGCATCCTGGGATCGCATTTGTTCTTTTGGCCACAGTGTCATGCTGAGCTCATGTTCATCTGATTATCCATCACAACCTCCAAATCTTTTTCAGAGTCACTGCCTCCCAATATAGAGTTCACCATACTGCAAGGATGGCCTACATTCTTTGTTCCTACATGTATACATTTAGCGAAATTAAAAACTAATATTGTTTGCTTGCGTCCAGTTTACCAAATGATCTAGATCACTCTGAATCAGTGGCCTGTCCTTTTAATTATTTACCAGTCCCGAAATTTTTGCATCATCTGCAAGCTTTATAGTGGTGATTTTATGTTTTCTCCCAGGTACTGATAAAGATGTTAAAAAGCATAGTGCCAAGAACTAACCCCTTCAGGACCCCACTGAAAGCAAACGCATTCAACAATTCCCTGTTTACAACTACATTGAGAGCTATTAGTTAGGAAGTTTTTAATCCATTTAATGTGTGCCATGTTAATTTTATATTGCTCTAGTTTTTTAATTAAAATATCATGTGGTACCAAGTCAAAAGTCTTACCGAAGTCTAAATATATCACATCAACACTATTAATTTAATCAACCAACTACACTTGTATTCTCATCAAAAAAAGGTTTCAGAGTAGCAGCGTGTTAGTCTGCATTCGCAAAAAGAAAAGGAGTACTTGTGGCACCTTAAAGACTAACAAATTTGAGCATAAACTTTTGTGAGCTACAGCTCACTTCGTCCGATGTAGCTCTCAAAAGCTCAAATAAGTTTGTTAGTCTCTAAGATGCTACAAGTACTCCTTTTCTTTTTTCATCAAAAAAAGATATTGAGTTAGTCTGACAGGATTTATTTTCCATAAATCCATGCTGATTTGCATTAAATTTCCCCCCACCCCTTAAATTCTTTATTAATTGAGTCCCATATCAGCTCAGGATCAATGTCAAGCTAACCGGCCTATAATTACTCAGGCCACCCCATTTATCCTTTGAAATACTGGTACAATATCAGCTTTCTTCCAGTCTCTGGAACTTTCCCCATGCTCCAAGACTTATTGAAAATCAACATTAACAGTTCAGCAAGCTCCTGAGCCAGCACTTTTAAAACTCCTAAATGCAAGTTATCTGGCCCTGTGGATTTAAAAATGTCTATCTTGTCCCTGGGCCAAGGAGAAATGGAGGGGAACAGAGGTGCAGGGCTCAGAGCCAGGCATTCTTATAATAGCAGGGAAGTCCCCTCCAAAAGATGAATTCTCTGCTGGCTATCTGCAGACAGTTATTAGCCTCTTTGTGCCTCCTGAGTGTTGCAGAAGCGCTGTATCTCAATAGAGCATTTGGGCTCTGTCTGGTTAACACTGGACACTGTGTCTCTGTAGTGTTATTTGACAATATACACACAAGTAATCAGCATCTGTAACCATTTTCTATCACAAGTATGGGTTATAGATACTGGAGAAAGAATTTTCCTTCCTTCCAGATTATGTAGGGTGAACTGGTTGGCTATCAGAGAGGAAGAAAAAAGAAACCAGCACAATAAGCTACCAGTATCCATGAACAGCCTCTAACTATAAGACATTACATTAATCTTAAATCCAAATATAGGGCTTGGCAAAACTCATTGTTCCTTGGTTTAATTTCCTTTTTCTGTTTTGACCTGCCTGGGTTTGCATCTCCTGAATGTTAATCTTAATATTACAAAGCCAAAACCAAATATTCAAAAGAAAAACTATGATCATCACCTAGGTTTGCATCAGTTTAGAAACATTTCAATGGTGTTTTCCACAACTACAGTGACTAAAAGTTACATTTTTCTCAAAAAAAGTTTGAATACTGCAAAATCTGTCAAGAAGTACCTCAACGGGCCACATCAGCCCTGTGAGACAGTGTTGTTGTTTTCAGGGGATGGGGAGATGGAGGCCCACAGTTGGTATAACTATTTTATTAAGAGCTTTTGGATAACCCTTGTGATGAAAAGAGAAGGAATAATACTTCAGCGCCTCAATGGCAGTTGGGAGTGAGCATCTGGGAAATGACTGGTGTGAAAGGAACCCACTTCAAGCACTCCATTCTATTCCATTCCATCTCAAAATGGAACATTCTTGGAAAAATATAAAAGGAAACTTGCTTTCCAAAGCAAAATTATCCCTTACAAAAGCCTCTCTTTCACAAACTGGAGAAGAGACTATTCTTCACCTGAGCAGCTCAGGCGGGCATGGCTAAGTCAGCAAAAATGCCAGCAGCAGGATATTTTCATTTCTATCTAACTAAGAAAAAAGGATTTTACCTCCACTCTGATGAATTAGACAGAAATAGGCATGAATTATTTCTTTTGTCCACAGCAGTGGATCCAATATAGAAAAAAGATCCTCCCATTTGAGGATATAAGAGTTTTACAAATATTAATGAGTTAGGCCTCCCAATCAGCCTGTGTAAGTAAACATTACCTTGTACAACTGCACACAGGACTGTTGTAAGAATAATTAAGAGTGGCATTACAGGCCTGCAGGTCTTCTCCTCCATAAGTGTAAACCTTAATAGGGTGCTTCACTCTGCTAAGTCTGTGTGTTCCCAGAGGACTTATGACCTTTCACTTTATAAAATAAATATTTATCACCAAATAAGAATATCAGCCCTCAAGTCACAAGGACTTAAAACCTGTGTTTAGTGTTCCTTCCCCCTCTAAAAACCATAAAACTCCTTCTGACTCTCCAACATATTTGAGGCCAAATGATCCAAGAATCAGGACACTGGACTGCAAGTCAGGGGAACTGGTTTCTATTCCTGCCACACATTTGCTGTGTATCCTTGAGCAGGTCATTTAATTTCTCTGAGGTTCAGTTCCTCCATCTGCAAGATGGGGATAATGACACACCCAGCTGTGCAGACAAATCCTAGCTAGCTCTGTATTTACAAATACGCAATATATTGGGCTTCAAGGAGTGCTGCAAACTAAAAGAGTATCCTGAGCTCTCCCTGAAACAAAAGAAGTGTCTTAATGGTAAAGATGCGTACATTTGGCATTGACAGCTCCCATATTTCTTCCAACTGTGCAGAGTGGTTAGAATAATAAAGGACTTTTCTTTAAAATATATGCATCTGAGAGCATTGCCCTAACAATCTTAAGAGTTCCACGATTTGTCATTGCTGACAAATTGACCCTGAAACTTTGAAAATAACACGTTTCTGAGACTGTATTCAGTCTTGTGCCTGGGATTCAAAAACTTTTTCACACTTTATTGGAAACTCGCTCCATTTCAGAAACAGCTCATATACACTACCAGTAATGACTTGGATAATTAAGTCCCACTCCTGAGAAATGATGAGCACTGACCACTACCACTGAAGTCAATGGGAGTGGCAGGTGCTCAGCACAGTACAAGATCATCCCTTATTTTATAGATTGAGAGAAATACAACTCTTAAGCAGTAGGGTGACCAGACAGCAAGTGTGAAAAATCGGGACAGAGAATGGGGGATAATAGGAGCCTATATAAGAAAAAGCCCCAAATATCGGGACTGTCCCTATAAAATCAGGACATCTGGTCACCCTCTTAAGTATCAATACTTCTCATTCTCCTATACCTCTGCATAGTAATACAGGTGAAATGCTAATCATTAAAGTATAAAACAAAGGGATTTAAATCCTGCTTTAAGTAGAAATCTCAGCACAGCCTTAACTATGGAGTCGCAACAGGCATTATCATAATACAAATGGAATGGCTTACTGCTGATAATGTTTATTGCTGTATCTTTTTTTAAACAACCATAAACATTAAACAAGAAGAGCAACAATAAGCAATATGTGAACATTATGCCAAGTTCTATTATACCAGTGATTAAGCCTACACTATTGCACCCAATGTATTTCAGATAAATAGTATGTAATGAACTAATTAACATATATATAAATATATATATACACACACAATCACACAGATCTTTACGTCTATAAAGATCTCAGCATAAAAGAGTTGATGTAAGATTCGGGCAGGGGAAGCTGTGTCACAGAAAAAAAAAGGTTGCTGGGATGCTACTGTCAGATGGTTGAGCTATTACTCATTAATCCTGAGAGCCGGGGTTATCAGAGTCCTGCCCGCCACCACCTGCTGTTGTGTGCATCTGAGGATGCACTGCACCTGCACAAGGGGAAGGTGATTGATGGAAGAGTGAAAGCCAAAAATAAAATCTGCACAAAACACTTTGATAGCAGCCTGATCTGTTGGGATGGAGATTTTAGGCAGATTTCTTAAAATGAGTCGGGGAAGAGATGAAGTAAAGGGAATCTCATTTTCAAAATCACATGTAATGAACAAAGAGGAAACAACAGTGTTGCTGATAACTAAATTATTGTTTGTAAATAAAATGTAACTCTGTGCAAGATTTGTTTTTTTCCTTCTTGATTTCATGTTATTTACCCTAAGAAGCTATTCTAATATATACAGAAAATAGGTATGATGGCCCAGATTTTTGTAAGTTATTTTAGGTGGGGCTCCACTCAGCGTTGCAACACCTAACAGACTTAGGGGCCTAGGTTTCATTTTCAAAAGTGACTTAGGCACTTTGGCCTAGATCGTTAATCCAAATCCTTGATTTCAATAGGAATTAGGCACCTAAATATTTTTGAAGATCTGGGCTCTGGGAGCCGAAGTACTATTGACTTGCAACGAGACTTTGGAGGCTAAGTGCCTACGTCACTTTTGAAAGTTAGACTTAGGCTGCTAAGTCTGTTAAGTGTTGCAATACTGAGTGGCACAACATTTAAATATCTTTAAAAATCTGGGCCAAAGGGCCCAATTCTGAAGCTTTATAGCTACTGATCTCCCAGTGGCTTCTGTGACATTTCTGCACACAGGGCAGCTAAACTATGGTTTCTTTATTCAGGCAGTTTGTTACACTGGACACATTTAACAATATATAGAAACAATTTACTGAGTATTGAGAGGACTTATACACAGTTTTGTATGCACTGGACAAAGTATCAAGCAATAGTTAGTGTCCATTTGGGACTGTGATCCAAATGGAATCTTTACACTGACTGCAACAAACACTTATTCAGACACTAAATGAATCAAGGAAAATTTTTCTCTCTTCCTTTGTTCTTTCAAAGATTTTGTAAGAGGAAAATTTGAATATAAATAATAGGGCCGCCAAGCGATTAAAAAATTAATTGCAATTAATCACACTGTTAATCAATATAGAATACCATTTAAATATTTTTGGACGTTTTCTACATTTTCAAATATATTGATTTCAGATACAACACAGAATAGAAAATGTACAGTGCTCACTTTATATTTATTTTTATTACAAATAGTTGCACTGTAAAAAATAAAATAGTATTTTTCAATTCACCTAATACAAGTACTGTAGTGCAATCTCTTTATCATGAAAGTTGAACTTACAAATGTAGACTTCTATACAAAAAAACTACATTCAGAAACCAAAACAATGTAAAACTTTAGAGCCTACAAGTCCACTCAGTCCTACTTCTTGTTCTGCCAATCAGTCGAACAAGTTTGTTTACATTTGCAGGAGAGAATACTGCCCACTTCTTGTTTACAATGTCACCTGATAGTGAAAACAGACATTTGCATGGCACTGCTACTGTCGGCAGCACAAGATATTTACGTGCCAGATGCACTAAACATTCATGTGTCCCTTCATGCTTCAACCACCATTCCAGAGGACATGCATCCATGCTGATGATGGGTTCTGCTTGATAACGATCCAAAGCACTGCAGATTGACGCATGTTCATTTTCATCATCTGAGTCAGATGCCACCTGCAGAAGGTTGATTTTTCTTTTTTGGTGGTTCGGGTTCTGTAGTTTCCGCATCAGAGTGTTGCTCTTTTAAGACTTTTGAAAGCATGGTCCACTCCTCATCCCTCTTAGATTTTGGAAGGCACTTCAGATTCTTAAACCTTGATTTGAGTGCTGTAGCCATCTTTAGAAATCTCACATGGTACCTTTTGTGTTTGTCAAATCTGCAATGAAAGTGGTCTTAAAATGAACATGTGCTGTGTCATCATCTGAGACTGCTATATCATGAAATATATGGCAGAATGTGGGTGAAACAGAGCAGGAGACACGCAGTTCTCCCCCATGGAGTTCAGTCACTAAGTACTTATTGCGTTATTTTTTTAACGAGCATCATCAGGATGGAAGCATATCCTCTGGAATGGTGGCCAAAGCATGAAGGGGCATATGAATGTTTAGCATATCTGGAACGTAAATACCATGCAATGCCAGCTACAAAAGTGCCAAGCAAATGCCTGTTCTCACTTTCAGGTGACATTGTAAAGAAGAAATGGGCAGCATTTATCTCCTGTAAATGTAAACATACTTGTTTCTCTTAGCAATTGGCTGAACAAGAAGTAGGACTAAGTGGACTGGTAGGTGCTAAAGTTTTACAGTGTTTTTTCTTAATTCAGTTATGTAACAATCTTCATTTGTAAATTGCACTTTCACAATAAAGAGATCGCACTACAGTACTTGTATGAGGAGAATTGAAAAATACTATTTTATATCACTTTTATAGTGCAAATATTTATAATCAAAAATAATATATATAGTGAGCAGTGTACATTTTGTATTCTGTGTTGTAATTTAAATCAATATATTTTAAAATGTAGAAAAATATCCAAAAACATTTAATAAACTTCAATTGGTATTCTACCGTTTAACAGTGCAATTAATCACAATTAATTTTTTAATCATGATTAATTTTTTTTTAGTTAATCACATAAATTAACTGCAAATAATCGACAGCCCTAATAAATAATATTGAGCAATTCTGTTCAGGGATTTTGGGGGTTCAGAGAACAAATAAGCACATTAGCAGGATCAAAGACAAAGGGCATTTTTTTGTTATTTGTAAATTAAATAGGAGGCAGAGTGCAATAGGATAGGAGTTTGGCTTTTCAGCCTCCCTTTGAATCATGGTGAAAGTCAGGACAGTGAATGTGATGATGAGTTTACTTCAAGAGGAAGTTTGTCACCAAATTTTCCTGCAAAAATGGCTAACAGTCATCTGTCTAAAGGTGCTATTCATTTTGCAAAATATATTGGACAAGAATTAAAGTATTTGTTTTTTCAACACGCTCCCCCCCCCCACAGCCTCCCTCCTTACACACACACACACCCCAAAAAAACCTATTTTACCATCAATGAGCTTTTGAATATTTCCCCACAATTCCTCCGAGTCCAGGCCCTACTTTACAAATGCCAACCTTCTGACTAAAGAAGACAGGACTAGATGACTCCTGGAGCCTGAGTGTCCTGCTCCACACTCTGCTGGTAGAGGATTTTTGAGGTCTGTCTTCACCCAACATTAGTATGTGCTACCTTCCCACTATTCCCTGTCCCTGGCAACTGATCATTGTAATTTTTATGATGTATAATAAAATACAGGCTACTTTTCGATTAGCACAAGCATCAGAAAACTAGACTATCGCTTGAAATTACTCATGCACTAAATGGAATGCACTATCTGCTTTTTGAAAGAGAATCGCTATGATAAATGAAGCTGTTTCAAACACTTCTTGCAGTTATTGTGCGCTCCAAATGTCCTTGAAACACCAAATCCAAATTTTTATACCATGCTCATCTCCATGATATCTGTCTATCAAAAATCTCTATAATGAAGATTTTCAGCAGTGCAAAATGGAACCTAAATTTAACTTAATTTAGGTTCAATTTGATTGTATGGTACAACGGCTACTGTAGCTCAATACTAAACCACTCACAGGTTGAGGTCCTGTTTAAGCTAGTGTCATAATTTTCAAATGTCGGTGAACAAAATTAGGCACCTAAATCCACATTTAGACACCTAATTAAGTTACCTGATTGTAAGTATCAGAGGGGTAGCCGTGTTAGTCTGGATCTGTAAAAGCGGCAAAGAGTCCTGTGGCAACTTATAGACTAACAGACGTATTGGAGAATAAGCTTTCGTGGGTGAATACCCACTTCATCGGATGCATGTAGTGGAAATTTCCAGAGGCAGGTATAAATATGTACGCAAGAATCAGACCAGGGATAACGAGGTTAGTTCAATCAGGGAGAATGAGACCCTCTTCTAGCAGGTGAGGTGTGAACACCAAGGGAGGAGAAACTGTTTTTGTAGTTCGCTAGCCATTCCCAGTCTTTGTCTAATCCTGAGCTGATGGTATCAAATTTGCAAATGAACTGAAGCTCAGCAGTTTCTCTTTGAAGTCTGGTCCTGAAGTTTTTTTGCTGCAGGATGGCTACCTTTAAATCTGCTATTGTGTGTCCAGAGAGGTTCAAGTGTTCTCCTATATTGCCATTTCTAATATCTGATTTGTGTCCATTTATCTTTTTATGTAGGGACTGTCCAGTTTGGCCGATGTACATAGCAAAGGGGCATTGCTGGCACATGATGGCATATATTAAATTGGTGGATGTGCAGGTGAATGAACTGGTAATGGTGTGGCTGATCTGGTTAGGTCCTGTGATGGTGTCACTTGTGTAGATATGAGAGCAGAGTTGGCATCGAGGTTTGTTGCATGGATTGGTTCCCGAGTTAGAGTTACTATGGTGCGGTGTGTAGTTGCTGGTGAGAATATGCTTCACTTTGGCGGGTTGTCTGTGGACGAGGACTGGCCTGCCTCCCAAGGTCTGTGAAAGTGCGAGACCGTTGTCCAGGATGGATTGTAGATCAGTGATGATGCGTTGGAGAGGTTTTAGCTGATTGTAAGTGGTTCTACACAGTCACAGCTCTCCTTGACTTCAATGGAGGTCAAGAGATACACCTCACCCCTGAAAATCAGGCCACATATTTAGGTGTCTAAGTATTGCCCTATATGTATTATTGCCTTGGGCCAGAAAAGAACCATTTCTGGCAAGCTGATTCCTCTGTTGACCAACAAACTCGCCCATATCTAGTCCCAGCTTTCTTCTAACTGTTCACGTTCAAACAACATTCGCATTGTGCAATTTAAAATTGTGTTGCTGCCAGGTTGCTGCCATAATGTTTTTGAAGAGGAAAGTGCTTTTTCTCCCTCACACATGAGAGTACTGCAGGCATGCTTTAATATGGACCATAGAGAGAAAACATATCCAAGTCTTGACAATGGCATAAAATCAAATACAAAATAAATCTTTGATGCTAGCTGGGCAACTAAAAGTGAAGAGAGCTGTTTGAAATAATTTATTGGTCTACAGAAATCAATGAAAAAAAATCAGCCCTTCCCAGAAGATCTTTTCTTAATGCTATTTAGCATAAATAATTCACCAGTATGTTGCGCCTCCAGCCTTCACAAGGTGGACTAACTCTACCCTTCAGACTGGGATATGTTTTCAGTTGTAGTACTGCTTAGTGCTGCAATCATACTATTCTAAAGGTTAACTGACATGCTTCAATAATATGTACCAGTATGTTTCTGCAGGTATCTGTGGTTTTGATGACAGTTGTTTTATGGCCCCTGTTCATTGGGAACTGGACTGACATCATTAGCCCAATTCACTAATGACCATGAATAGCCAATCAAGTGGTAATTACTGTTGCAGTAAAGATTTTAATGAAATACCTGATATCAATTACCTATATAAGTTTTCCACATGAAAGTTGCCTGTTGAGGGGTTAAACAGAAGGCCTGGCCCAAGAGACAGATTGCTAAAGTCCTCAAACCGATGCCTATACTGATGTTTAGCCCCAATTCAGCCATCAATGTAGCTGCAGTCGTGCAAACCTCAACACTAGACAAGAAAAGATGCAATTTGCACAGGTTGAGCTTATCCTTGAACTGAATCCCAAAGCCATTCAAGGCAAGATCCAAAAACCACTGACGTCAATGAGGGCCTTCCATTTGCTTCCGTGCTTTTTGGCTCATGCCATAAGGGGAATTTGTGGGTTAAGTACTCAGCTCCAGTGGACACTGGATATAGTTTCTTTGTGCAGACCAGCCACAGAAAGGTTGAGCTAATGCCCCCAGTCTACCACAACTATCCCTGGGACCATGTTGCCAAAGGTTAGTGACTTTGGGTTAAGAGGTTTTCCAAGGGAAATGTACAGGGCACAGGCAAGAGAGAACAAGCAGGGTATTGAAAGCAAAAAGGGACAAAGGCCAAGGGAGCTGTTTCTTGGCAACAGAAATGACTCAGCAGTGCATTACCTGGGGTTTCTGCATGTGGAATTGCCGTGTGCACTTCTCACTACTTCTGTTCAAAGTTAACAGAATTTGTGAACATTTTGAAAATAAATGACACTAAAAATATCCTGAATCTATGTCATGAATTCCTGTCCTAGTGGGAAGCAAGCCCAGTTCAGCACCCCAAAACCTACTACCACTTGGCAAAGCAGTAACACCATTAGCCTCAGCCACATTTGAACTGGTGACCTAGAGGTAAACAGCTCCATATCTCATGATCAGTCTCAACTATCCAGTCCCCTCATTTTCTGCTTTTATACGTGCACACATATGAGAAACAGCACAAAGTCATAGTGCTGTGAACACACTATCTTTCAAGAATCTGCAAGGCTCCTGGGACTAACAGAGGAACTCTGTGAGGATGATCATCAGGAAGGAAGACATACTTTGCATTTATCTGTAAAGGTGGAAGAGGGTAAGCTATATTTCCTTTAGTAACAGAATTGTATTCTGCTGTAATAAATATTAATAATCCTTCCTTTCTCAGACCCCACGTCTGTGGTCTATTTAGAGTGTTAAATCTTTGGGACAGACTGTCTCTTACTATATGGGGAGGCAGTGTTGCCTAATGGACAGAAGACAGGACTGAGACCTATTCCCAGCTCTACTAACGGTTTGCTGAGTGACCTTGCACAAGTCACTTATCTCCGTGCCTCAGTTTCCCTGGCTGTAAAATGGGGAGAATGATACAGACATCCTTTGTAAAGTGCTTTAAAATCTACTGCTATTTAAGAGTATTTTATACATTGGTACAGTATTTAGCACAATAGAATTCCAACCTCAGTTGGGACTACTATGCACTTCTGTAGTATGTATGTATGTATGTATGTATGTATGTATGTATGTATGTATACAGATCATATTCTTAGAAAGAAAAAAGAAAATTACATATATATTTTCAAATTATTGTAGTATTAAATGGGTTTTATATGTTCTTCTTGATAAAGTAGAATTTCACTTAAATCCTGGACGCCAAAAAAATCCAACACTGAACCTGATCCCCTTTCATTCTCATTCAGAAGTTAATTTCAAAACTCTTGCATCATGAAACCAGATGTTATCTTCTTAAGGGCATACAGAGTAGAAGTTCTCTCAATCTGTAGCGTTTCATTTCCTCATGCTCCTTCATTAAAGGTACATAAGTTTTGTCTGGGAGGTAAAAACATCAGCAGAACATGTCACGTGTTTTCCTCCTTCAATAAAGAAACATTTTTTTAAATTTTATTTATTCATGTATTGCACCATTTCATTAATACCCAAAAAAGAACTGATGGAAGAATTTAAGCAAAGTTCCCAGTCCTAGAACTCTTACCCACGTGTGTAGTCCATTCACCTTGTGCTATATAGGATCAAACCCAAAACAGATGATGCTTCATTGACTCTTAAGTATGTTGACCTGTTTATACTGTTGTACACATTGTGTATCTCAGTCACTTTAATTACAAGAAAAGGTCAGCTTTCACTAATTACTTTTACTACTTTCCTTTAATGACTTTTTAAATTGGCCTTGTCTGGTGTTCATTTGGATAAAGTCACATTATTCAGAAGAGGTTTTCAGCAACAGTTTCGTGGGTTTTTTTCCCCTGACCACATTACAATCCAAACTTAGTAATTTCTCCTCAGAGCTGGGTTTGGTTTGACACAGAGCATCCACTCCCCCCAGCAATGAGCTCTGGGAGGAGCTGCATCTCAAGAACTCCAGGGAGTGCACCTGCCATAGGTTGCAGCATGCTCTCCTAGCTGCAGCAAGGGCTTTCACCTCTTGGGGCACTTCCAGGAAATAGTCCCTGTCTTACTGGAGCATAGGGACTGCTACTGAGAGCTCCTTAGCACTGAAATCTCTTTGGAAAGTGCCTAGTGCATTGTGGGAGCTACCAGATGCAATTAATACATATAAAAAATAATAATAGTACTGGCACTTTGTGCAGGGAGTCCAAGGCCGGGGGGAAATCTTGTGCCAGCCCTCCCCACACTCAGTACTGAACCCAAGAAAAGGCCAAGCACCATTCAGCCCTACACTGTATGAATGGAAGTTATATTTCCCATACAGAAACCTGTTGCTTGATATTCCCAGAAACTGAATGGGAGGCCTGTGTTCTTTAACTGGAGCATTAAGCCTTTTGATAAAGCACTGACCTTTAGAGTAGGAACAGAATGTATTTCCAATCTTTGCTTACACTCTTGCTTATTTTGAGAAGGCTGTAGTCATGGAGTGTCATCGATTTGAGTAAAACAGTTAAAGCTCTGATGGAAAAGCCAGCTCATAAAGCTTCTTTCATCAGTGTTTCAAAGCTAATGAGTATGAATCACATCTAGATTGGACATGCTCTATGCATTCCAGCGCTTCTGTTTCCCAATGTTTAACATGTTCCATTTTAATATTTTATAATATATACACATGTATCAACATGGGACCAGATCCTCTATTGGTGTAAATTGGCAGAGTCCCCATTGCAATTATTTACACCAGCTGAGGATCTAGTCCTTTGTGGTTAGTTAGTTGCCTAGACAAATATGCAGATAGAAATATATTATAATTACACATATACCTACACAGAGAGAGCACGCTTGATTTTCCTCTCATTTACATTATTTTTACATTAATGTAACTCCTTTGACCCAGATCAGTATAACAGGGCAATCAGTCAAATCTTAATAAATTGTTTCCATGATAAATAACTATACTACTATACTATAAACCAGGCGTGGCCAAACTGCAGCTCGCAGAGCTTCAGGCTTCACTCTGCAGTGGGGGCGTGGTGAGAGGAGGGCAGAGCCAGCACTTGTGGCTCCAGCCCCATGGTGAGGCAGCAAGGCTCAGGATTTCACCCCGCAGCAGGGTAAGCCGGCGCTTGCGGCTTCACCCATGGTGGGGGCCATGGCTCAGGACTTCATCCCAGCTGGGGGGGTAAGTCGAAGCTCGGGCTTCAGCCCCATTGGGGCTGGTGCTCTTGGCTTCAACCCTGCAGTGGGGTGGCAAGGCTGGGCTTCAAACCCACAGGAGGTGGAGAGCCGATGCTCGGGGCTTCAGCCCTGCAGGAGGCAGCAACCCAGTGCTCGGGGCTTCAGCCCTGCATGCTGAGGGGCGCTGCTGCTTGGGGTTCAGCCCCACAAGAAGAGGCAAGCTGGTACTGGGGCTTCAGCCATGCAGGTGGTGCCTAGGCTCCAGCTTCAGCAGCACATGCTTATTATAACAGGAAACTAACATTGCAGTGCTGTGCAGACCTCGTGCGCTGTGATCTCCTTGCATGGTGCACACTACGGGCTGTGTTTACTGTTCGTAAGTCGCAGCTGAATGGTTTTAGATTTAAGTGTTAACCCTACGTTAATTTTGTGGATGACAATGACATCTTCAAACTGTAAAAAGCACAAGTATGAAGAAGAAAATCAAAGTTTTCAGCCAGAATGGGAGGAAGATTTTGCATTCACTCGTAAAGATGGCAAATCCCAGTGCCTTATCTGCAATGCATCGCTCTCTCACTACAAAGCAAGCAACTTAAAATGTCACTACAAAATGAATCATAACAACTTTTCCTCTAAATACTCTCCTGGATCAGAATTATGGAAAAACAAGCTAAGCGCATTCAAATTACATCTCAACAGTCAACAGACACTACTTTTGACATTCAGTAAGGAACCTGACACGACTGAAGCTAGTTTTGTTATGGCATGGAATATCGCTCATGCAACACATCCATATATCCACAGTTATTCAAGATAAACCACAACTAGTGACATTTGTTTACTATGTTTCTGCAGATTAATTGTGAAAGAAGAAATGTTGCACTTAGTGGCGCTAAAAGAAAACCTGTGGTGTTGACATAAAGAACACACTTGACAAAGCACTGACAAATGCCGATGTACCGTGGTGCAATGGATGAAGCACCCGCAACAGTGGGGGGGGGGAGAAGTAGGCTTTATCAGACTTTTGAAAAGCAATCCCAAATTTCCAGAGTTTCTCCTTGTTTATTGCATCATCCATCACGAACATCTCACAGGCAGATACTTCAAGTATAAAAATGTTATGAAAACTGCCTTGGAAATTGTCAGTATCATCCACTCGAATGGGAAGACTCATTGACAATTCAAAAATTTAATTGAAGAGCTGAATCTTGAAGACAAACCTAACAACATCTCTTTCTACTGTATTGAGAGGTGGTTATCAACCACTGATGTCTTAAATAGGCTTGTGGAACTGCTGGAGCATATCAATACTTTCCTTGAAGAAAAGGAAAAGTCCTATCCACAAATGAAAGATGAGCAATGAGTGCAGAATCTGATGTTTTTCACTGATATTATGCAGCATCCAGGGGTGAAAGTAAGGCGGTATAGGCCGGTATGGTGTACCGGTAAAAAGTGGCTGCCGGTACCGGCCCCTACCGCCTTTATTTAGAGCGCTGCTACAGCACCGTTTTAAGGACTCTGCTTAAAGGACTGCCGCAGCAGCACTTTAACATTGCTGCTGCTTTTGCGCTCCCCGTCAGTGGCCTGCCGGGTCCATAGCAGCAGGGCCGCTGACAGGGGAGTGCAAAAGGGATAGCAGCAGCGGCGGCCGGAAACCCGGGCCCTTTAAATCATCGTTGCCCTTTAAATAGTCATGGGTGGTGCGGCCAGGCAGCGTGGAAGGGCTGGCTGGGGGACGTAGACCCTCCAACCCCCGCCCGTTTTGCCCAAGGCCCCGCCCCTTCTGGCCCCCATACCAGTAAGTTTTCAATTTTACTTTCAGCCTTGGCAGCATCTGCAAACTTTCAACTTGGTGCTCCAAGGGAAGGATAAGATTATTTCTGACTTTACTCAGATAATCTTCAGCTTCCAGAACAAGTTAAAGTGTCTGCAAAGAGACAGTGTCAAGAGACTTCAACCATTTTCCCCATCTCAAGAGTTGGGTAAACACATTCCCTAACATCAAAGTAGAAGACAAACTTGAGGAATACAAGGAATAAATTACAAGGACTTCTTGATGACTTTCAGAGCAGGTTTGAAGACTTTGCCTTTCTTGTAATCCCCATTCATGGTTAATGTGATCAACGACAGTTGTCTGATTCCCAAACCGTGGTTACAGAAACATCTACTGTAGAAATGGAACTACTGGAACTCCACAAAGACCAGGCTTTAAAGATGTTGCATAAATCACAGTTTACAATCAAGTTCTGGAAGCAAGTGCCTCGAACGAAGTATTCTCAACTCAGTAAGATGAGTGTGCGACTCATTTCAATTTTTGGCCCAATATACTGCTGTGAATTGCCATACTCCATGACACTGAGTAAAATCAAAACATCGTGCAGTCCTTACAAATCAACATCTGACCAAGCTCCTCCGTACCGCCTTGACAACATATCAACCAGATTTCCAAAGACTTATGACCAGGATGGAGACCCACAAAGCCTCTAGCTCTAGCAGTAATTAGCCGTGATACAGTAAGTAGGATGTTTATATTTTTTTTAAATGCATGTGTAAAGGTTGTTTGTGTCTTGCAGCTCTCAAACTTCTGAAGATCATCATATGTGGCTCAGAGGGTCAGTAAGTTTGGCCACACCTGCTATAAACTCATAATACTTTAATCCATATTCTGGTGTCTGTTCTTCCTTTGATAGAGACACGGAATAGTTACAGCATATAACTGTAATAATGGAATAACCGATCCTTTTGAATACAAGTTAACTACAGGAGAGCAATTTTTTTTAACATAACGGTGAATCACCAAAAAGACCAGAATCGTTTCTGTAGAAAAGAATATGAATTCGCCACATTTTTCTAGCCTTCTCTTACATTTACGTATTTTAGAACTATTTGAGAAAGTAATGTGCAGTGATTATATGGTCTAACTATATTTTGAACATTGTTCTGCCACATCTTTCAGGTTATCACAGTGAACAGACTGTATTTAACATAATAAAAAAACCCCACAATTTTACATGATTCTGTAGATTCAGAGCAATACACAAGTTCACATAGGCGGTTTAATCAGATCCAACAATTATAGCACTGTATATAAGAATATGCCATGCAAGGCTATTTATACTTATCACTGCTCAAAGGAGTAACTAAAAGCTACAGTTATGCTTTGAGCAACTTAGCATATGGTAGAAACCTGTAAGGTGTTTAACCTAGACAATCATTTCAAACCATAATTACGGCAATTTATTCAGCTGTTTCCTCCAGAGCCTAAATTGCAAACAGACCCTCTCTCTAGAGAGCACTTCATATAGAGACTGAACGTTTAAATGTTTGTGTATGCTCACATGTGCACATCAGCTAAATTGTAGAGCAAATGTAACTTGGACACAGCTTATTTACCTGTATGTAAGCATGGTGGCTAGCCAGCTGGATGCAGCAATACAAAAGGTGAGAGAATTCAAGCACGCATCCATTATGGTTTCAATCAGCCTACCCAAAGTATTTTATCTTTGTTCTGAAGGACCGTTTTTGTATTTCCAGAAGTCTATGAGGAGGCATCTTTTATTTTCTGGACAATGTTCAGGCAACTGGCTTAAAATACCTATAAATCAGCAATGCCATAATCTTAAATAAATACACGCACAAGGGCCACATTTTCACAATCTCTACTGAATGTGCAAAGGGGAAAATGGACATGCGAACTGAGTATTTGCATTTCTAACTCTTAGATTTTTCTGTGACAACGTGGGCTATGTCAATGAATTTAAGTCTTGTCCATGCAGTTCAGGAGCTGGTATACACCTGAAAAATTGGACTATCATGTAGAGGTCATTTCTGGCAGCATTCTGATGTTTGTGAACAGTGACTGAGTGCCGTATGGTCTATGACATGCATTCATGCAGTATATAGTGGGACATTTCAATTGCACTTGAAATAACAAACAACTCAGTTCAGAAGCAGTCACAATGATTTAAAATGTAGATCTAAACAACCTCTCTTCACCGAGACCAAAAATTTGTTTAGTTTGCAAAGACTGGAAAATATCTAATCGCAGCAGTTTAACCTGAAGGTAAGAGCTCTCATTCCCAAGCTTCCCTCTGCTTCTCTCACCCTGTAAGGTCCAGGGTTCCTTATTTTTACCTTTTTACCTGCTATACATGTCATATGCCAATTCATGCAGTGGCAAGTTTGCATATAGCCACAAACTTCACCTTATGGTCAGCACACCCTCCCCAAGTAGCGATTGGGGTGTGGGGGTAGCAGGGTATGTCACAGAGCTGCACAAAACTTGGCAGCTTGATGGGGATACTGGAGGGTATGTAGAGGTTGCTAGGCTGCGACTGGGACCTGTGCGTGTGGGTAACTGGATGCTGAGTGGGGACTGTCTGGGGAGCAAAATGAGTGCACATATTTGGGGATATCTAGGTAGATGGATTGTCTAAGGCTAAGTCTACACTTATGGTGGCATGTAGAGTACAAGCACTAGCCACATCGCTACATATTGCAGTGAAAGGCATGCTACAGCCACACGTGTCACTGTGGTGACTAATTAATAATACTAATTAGTTACCACAAGGATAAAAGCAGGGAGTAAAAAGTGAGAAGTGTTGCATGTAAATAGAACTACTACAAAATATTTTAAAATGGCAGATATAACATGGAGACTGGAAACATACAAAGACAGATATACAGTACTAAATTTACTACTTTTTTCTACTACTTGTAAAAGTATTGCTCATCAAAAGAGCTTTGTGCTTATTAAAGACAAGATTGCAACAACGCTCATTGGGCTATGTGGGGAAGTATTCAGGTTAAACAATCTGAGGCTGCTAGCAGCAAGAGTAGCATGGCTGAAATATTCACTCTCTAGGAGGACTTGTTGAATAGTGTAATGCTAACTCTAAAAGAGTTGCTTTCTATTAGATATGGAATATTATGCATTTCATATCACATTGCTAAGCACTGAAAGAAATTTTCATGTAATCCTAAAGATTTTTCTAGATTGGGTCCCAGCCATACATCTAAAGAAGTCAATAATGAAACTCCAATAGGTTCAGTGGAAGCACGGTAAGACTTTTGGAATGCTTTACTAAGATCTGGTCTGTCACTAAACAAAAACATTTTGATTTAAATCATTATCCTTTGGTAGTCCCTAGGTGGTGGCAGGTTCTGCCATTAGGTTCCCTTCGGTAGCAAGTGTTGCATTCCCACACAACTGAGTTAAGTCAGAACATCAGCTGTGTTGTCCATTGTCATTTTCCCTTTTCATTAGGGCTAACAATGATCATTGCATCCTAATGCCCTCATTCCTAAAAAGTGTAATATCACACCCATTGCCTGACTGCAGTGGCAGAAGCAGCTTGTACAACTCCGCTATAACCATTTTCATTGCTGTCAATGATTTATACAGTGCCCAGAACTGCATTGTACAAGGTCTTGTTCTTCATATGCCCTCATTGTTTGTCTTCTGCATGTGTTCCTTTCCTTGGTGCCAGAGGCTCTGTACACTGGTATAAGTATATCAATATGCTGCCAAGAGTACCAATTCCTAATGTAGATGTGTGGCTCTGACAAAGTGGGGCTTATACCTGTGAAACTTGCCCACTGATGTAGTTACACCAATGCAAATTTCTGTAATGTGTATTAAGCTACACATAATTCAACTTCAATACTCACTACAGGTCTGATACGCATTTACTTTCAGGCCAACATTTACATCTATTTTAAGGCCACATCACAATGCTGCATTGGTATTCATTGGCCTTGGTATAAATGAGAACCAAATCCACTGTATACAAGGATTTATATTTTTATACAAAGTTTTGCAATAGGTACATAAAATGAGGTGTACTATAACTAGAGGTGAGCCTGATGTGCAAAGTCCAAATCTTGATCAAACAGTCCAGGAGTATTCAACAGTCCAAGAGTATTGCGGTTTTGTTTTCAGTTCATCTCTAGCAATAACTGTATAAGGAGTGGGTTTGTAATTAATGTAAGATGTTCTTAATAAAGTCACAAAAGGGAAAGTGTTCCCTACCATATGCTCTTCATCAGCTTTGTGATCTAGCAGTGAAATCAAGAGACTGGAGATCAGGACACCACAGTTCTATTACCATCTCTGCTAGAGCCTCACACGTGACCTGTGGAAAAATCATTTCACTAAATGTGCCTCAGCTTCTCCTTCTTTAAAATGGGGTTAACAGAGGGTTGGAAGATTGACAGGAAAGAACTTGGAGATCACTGAATGCAAGGCACCACTTAAGATTAAGTAAACATTAGTTGAACTCTGTCACTTTTTGATTTTACTTAAACTATTTTCTCCTTTCAGGTTCACCTGGCCGATGATCTCAGCCAATATTCTGCTCTCCTTTCGTGCACAGAATTCAAACTGGATCAAGTAGTGAGAATAGGATATCATAGTTGAGCTCAACTGCTCTGTGGAACAGAGAGGAGAATTTTACTCTCTGTCTTAAGCAAAGCATCCCTAGACAGAAAATCAAAAGCTAATAATAGTTTTCAAATAGTACATTAAAATTAAAACATAGTTCTCTTTTAACCCCTCATGTACATACCTACCTCCAAGGATGTACCAAACTTGACTACAGTTTCTCTTTTTGTTGATTTCCATTATTAAACTACCCACAGTATGTAGTAATTAATCGGGGACTTTATGATCATCAATTTCATTGTTGCAATAGGTGAATGTCCTTAGTGCCTAGTGAGATAAACACAACACTCTTCATTTTATGTTTCTATCTGCTACAAACAGCAATCAAACCTGAAGAAAAAATATGACTGAAATGAAATTGTGACCATGCAGTTAATTTCATACCAAGAATCTAATATACTGTAAAGCTTGTCGGAGAACACGAGATGAGGGCCAGATTCTGATCTCAGTAACACCACTATAAACACTGAACCCAATTCTCCTCTTGCTTACACCTATGAAAAGTGGGAGCCATTGAAGCCAATGGAAGTACAGATCTGAAAAACTGGTGTGAGAGGATAATTCGAACCACTGAGTAGAAGAATGTAACTTTTATTTCCAGAATTGTTCATCAGCACACTAGACTGGTGAGTGGTCTTAAAATTAGAGCTGCTAAATTTGGTTTAGTTTTAGTACAAGCGATTTTAGCCACTCAAATGTGAATGAGAAAAAGAAATAATTTATTTAACATAATTGTTCTTCACCAGCTCCTTCTGCCCTTTAAATTTACAGTAAAATCCAGCATTCCACTGAGATTAGCAGAGGTTACTTTCTCCTAGGATGGTGGGATGGGGGTAAGGTTAAACTAACCAGGCAAGAGCCTATCTGTTGGTGCAAAGAGTAGTGTTGACCCTGTCCATTTCCAGGAACAATGACAGAGATTGGGAGATGGAATCAACTGATGAAGGCTGGATGAGGCAGAGCTAAAGGAAAATAAAGGCAACAAACAGAGCAAACAAAACGCAGCAGATGGGAACTATTATTTTAGAAATCTCAATATTGATTTTACAGGAAGACTAACCACTGGTTAAAAATTTACTTGTGATGGCACTCACAACAGCTTTGACTAATAAATATTTATGACACCTCACTAGCTTGTATTCCACAAATATAAAGATCAATCGATACAGAATTTTCCTCTGAATTTGGCAGAGGGAAAAATGAAGTAATTTACAAAACTAGTAGAGTAAGTGTTTAAATAGCCACATTTATAGTCATTAAAACTGAACAGCCTGTAAGTATAATTCAACCTCTGCAAGCCAGTCTACAATGTTTGCAAGCACAAACCTGCAGGAGATAGTTAATATGAAAAATAGCAAATATGAAACTATTGGCTAAGCTTAAAATAGGGTGAAAGATTCAGGTTTAGAAAAATAAACACACTAATCACACCAGGCTAGCTTCAAACAAACAAATTACCAATTTTTGATAAAAAGAAAAAGGAGTACTTGTGGCACCTTAGAGACTAACAAATGTATTAGAGCATAAGTTTTCATGAGCTACAGCTCACTTCATCGGATGCATACATTGGAAAATATACTGGGGAGATTTAGCTCATGCTCCAATACATTTGTTAGTCTCTAAGGTGCCACAAGTACTCCTTTTCTTTTTACGGATACAGATTAACACGGCTGCTACTCAGTTACATCAAAAATTGGTTTTAAACTGTAAAAGCCATTCTCTCAGAACTCCCAGAGCCTTGCATGTAGGTCTACAATGCAAACACCAGACTTTGTGTCTTCGCTATTGATTTGTCCTCTTAAGTAATATAAGGCCAATCTGCAAAGTAATTGTTCCCTATTCTATACCTAGACTGTTTTTAAAAAAAATAAAAAACAAAACAATTACATTTTTTCTTATTATTTATACTATAGTGGAGCCTAGATGCCACAACTGAGACTGGGTCTCCATTGTGCCTGACACTACAAGCATAGAGTGAGAGGCAGTCCCTAAAGTTAATCACTCTTAAAGAACAAGTAATGCAACTGTTCAGAGTGGGAGTCTTTAATAAAGTGAGACAGACCATTTCTGCATCCATCAATGATACATTTTGTGTGTTTCATGATCACCAGTTTAATAAAAATCCATCGGTGATTGTATTACTGGAAACAGGAACAAGTTAACTTGCCACAAAGAAGCCCACAGGCTTTTCCTAACAGAGAGGTGCTACAATTTAAAAAAAAAAAAAAAACCAAAAGACTCATTTCCCATGACAATAATGTACTATATTAAGAAATTAACTTCATAGAATCCTACAACTCATGGCCCAACCCAAGCCAGCGGCAGTTTGAGACCTTCCGGAAAGTACTCACCATTGCCCTTAGCACCTTCCAGAACATGCTCAAGATGCCACAGGATGAAACCCCAGGAGTTATCAGGGTAAGTATAGGAATTAATCAGCACTATGGCACTGTACAGGTTGGGTGTTACAACAGGAACCAGGTGCTGCTCCACGTATGACATATGTTACTCCTAAAGTGCTGGCTTTACATTAAGAATCATCCCACTATGCTGAATACAGGAGCTAAACTGTTTATGCTGCCCCTACACCACCATTCTAATATATCCCATCTTTCTCTGATATATAAGCTTTTGACTTCAGTTAATTTTTAGCATTAATATTTTCTTCTAGGCAGAGTAAAAAAAATTCTAAAATCTATCTAGCTACATTGAATGTGTAAAAAAAAAAATTTTTTTTTAAATTCACCTAGAAATTTAGGCCCTACTCCTGTACACTAAGCCATACAGTCGGATTCCTGAGCTTATGAGGTGGCCCAGGGACTTTAGCAGGACTCCAGGCAGCCATGAAGATCCACCTGCATGTATCTGACTGAATCGGAGTCCTAGCAATGTATCCCCAGAGTCGACAAAGGAATCCTCATGTGCTGAGCCACATGGAGACATCACATGGAAGCAAGGGTCCAGGAGGGAGGCAGGCAGGACCCTTTGCAGGCTTGAAGCCTCAATGTCTTAATGCACGCAAGTCATTGTTATAATATGTGCAAGGAAAGTTACCATGAAGATAAGGCTTAAAAATTATTTTGTTGTATTTGAATTGAAATAGCTCAAATTATTTTTTTAAATCATCAAAAGATTATTTTAAAGAGCTATGTGACCACTTATTATATTTCTGAAAGATGTAGATATATTAGCCCTTGGGAGACATTGGACTTTTTTTTTTTTAAATACACACACACTTTGATGCATTCATTTGGCTAGCAGCAGACTGGAATATATTAGCATTTTAGGGACAAAAAGTGTCTGACAAACTTAGATTTTAAAACAATCTAACAGATGTGTAACTCATAAAAATTAGAGATGGAAAAGACCTAACTATATTATTAGATCTTCTAGCCCATCTCTTTGCAGGACTGCTCCCAGTTCCTCTAGTAATAATGTCTATATAATTGCACTTGATTACCTCATTTCTGCATGTACATATCCACAGGTGCACACACAAATGAGTTTTACATACATAACACACAGATAAAGACCCTTTGAAAATTTGGCCCTAAAATTTAGAGTTAAGATGAGGCAGAAACGCTAACACCTGACGTGCTATATAAAATTCCCCACTATGTGGAGACTCAGGCAATATTCTAGGCACAGTGGAGTGGGGTGGGTATGTTTCAGCCTTCTCTCCGTTTTCTTGCTTTGGCTGGATTATGTCACATCCTTGTAGTTATTCAAACACAGGCTTTGTGAAATATAAAAGTACATATCATATTTATTATCCATCAGGAGACTTCCTTTACCGGTTCAAACTCCTTTTTCTAAAGGCCTGTGTTAATTAGTCTCCATTATATACGATCCAATTGCTAAAAATACAGTGGTTTATTTTCCTGGAACACAATGTTATAACAGTATAAAAAGTCTATACAGGTTTAAAAAGCTGTTTTTAAGGGCCAAATTCTGCCTCACTTTGAGCAATACCTTACTAGATGGGTTGTTCAATTTAAATCAGACTACTTGGAGGATAAGATATTACTCAATGAGAGGCAGAGTCTAGCCCTTAATAAATAAAACATGGGTGAGCGGCTGAGATACGTTTTTGCCTTACCTGCCATTTTACAATTTTTCAGGATTATCTGCACTCTTTCCCATTAAAAGAAAGAGAAAAGAAAAATAGTCAAGAGCAATTAGTTGGTTTAATCAATGGTCTTAATTGTACGAGGACACTACTTCAAGTCAGGGGATCAACTGTTTGGTACTGGAAGCTGTAAAAATTAAATCACTCACTCTCTAGAGACAGCATGGCTGTAGAGAAAGTGCATCTTGGAAACTGGGTGTGGCTGTATAGTTTTACCTTATTGGTTTTCACCACTGAAGTGCTACAGGGATCTATACAAAACACTGAACTGTATTTTTTAAATTAATTTTATACCTTCTGTTTAGCCATTTTCTTAAACATAAATACAGAACTTTCTTGGCAAATTAAATGAAAGGTGGGTAAATCCATTTGCAGGTAAATTTGCAGTAATTCAAAAAAAAAATAAAAAACATAAAAAGTTAAGTCAGAGACATCACGCCCAGGGGTAAAATCTCTTTGTCACAACTAATTGCCTCTATCCGAAAAGGGACACTCTGAATCCAGTGCTGAAAGGATTTCATTTGCTGTCTAATGAAGTCAAGACTAATGCAACAAAACAGGCTCCTGCTTGTCAAAAAAGCCTTTCACTTCACTGCCCAGATCAGTTAACATAACATTATTAGTTCACCTTTCAAGACACACCAAAAACCCTAGGATTTTCTCTCTCACCAGGTTAGCTATGGAGCCATCCATCAGTGGCAGCAACAAAATCCCTCTCTAAGCTTCATGTACATCATACACCTTAGCTGTGTACACATCACAGTATCTCACCCAGCTCATCCATTATGAGCTCTACATTAAACTACAACGTTATCAACAAACAAACAGTATTGCTTGCCTTTCCCTCATCTACAGAGGAAGAGAAAGCTACAGACACATCACTGCGCTTCAACTAAAGCTCGATGCTCCAGCATCCCTAGTCTTCAAGCCACTCCTACAGTCTCGCTCTGTTTCCTCACACAAAATTTTTGCGGTCTCTGTTCACATTACCTTCTTGGGTCTTTTCCTCCTCTGATTACTGCCATTGTACTTCTCTCCACCATCACTTTTCTGGGCTGCTTCTCCATTCATCATTTTGAACAGTTTCGGAAGCAAAGAGCTCTGCCATTAAACCCTCCCAACTGTACAGACCATTTAGTGAGTGTGTCACTTGCTGGAGAAGAGGAGGGGTGTATGTGTGCGCGTCTGTGTGTGTGTGTTGGTGGGGGAGGGAAGAGGACGCACTGGTAGGGTGAGCATAATGATGTTGCCATGGCAGCAGCTGCCACAACTGTTTATCTGACTGCATTGTTAAATCTGATTCAACCAATTACCAACAGAATCTGGATGCTTTACAATGAAGAAAGCCTTGATCTGAGAATGTCGGGATCTAGCACAGGGTGCAGGGATCATCAGCATGATGACTAGCTGTTGCTTGATACAATCTCCTTTTTGATGAGATGTGGGGAAAAGGCTGCACAAGAATTCCTGTATGCGAGAGCACTTCAACGCTGAGCGGATACAAGGCATATAAGATCACTGTAGCAACTTTGCAGTGCTTCCTAAACCCAAGGGGGTACATTACATTTTATGCAAAGGAAGGATGGCAAAATTCTGCTTTCAGTAATACACTAGTGTAAACCCAAATCTAATTCTTACTCCAGCAGCATGGTTACTGAGAGCATTCTAATTTTGGAACATTAAATTCTGATTACAGTTATTCCGTTCCACTTGAAAAGAAGCCCACAAAGATGGAAGTCATATTTAACTAGTACTTTCACACTATCAACTTTTCTTTCCACTGAAAGGAAGTAATGAATGTTAGAAGCTAGACCTTCTCTTACCCGGTATGCCTGCTGGGCACAGATTCCTGGATTTGTTTTATTCTAATCAAAGAATCTAAATCAAATTTATGAATACATTTTGTTGGATCCAGTTCTTAAGTGGGCAAAATTCCCATTCCCAGGTGCCATAATACTTCAACAACAATTTTCTGCCTGTGTTAGTACTGGAGCCCTGCATAGACACCAGTATTCTATCCCACCTCTCTAATTCATGGATTAAGATTTATTATTTCAATTACAGCAGCGGACAGAGGCCCCAGTCAAGATAGGTTCCATGTTGTACTAGGCGCAGTAGAAACACACATACCCTTGTCCTGAATCCCAGACACATTAGTGAAGTCACTGCTGTAACATCAATAGACTAAGAAAACTACATGTGGAATTGTTGAGATTAAGTCCAAATCATACTAAAATGGTTTCCACAGTGTGAACAAATAGTTCATAGTCTAAACTAAATCACCCCCACCTTGTTTTGAAAAGACTGATGTAAATGCATGTCGGAATAGCAAAGAAAGTTCTTTATTTCTTCCAGTGAATATGCTAACAAAAATACTGTTCCACTTACTACTGAATAAAGAAACAAGAGAAACTTGCCCTCCTTCCTTAACAGTAGCTAGGGTGAGGGAAACAAAAGGAAGGAACCAATAAGGCATGAATGTGCAGTTCCATGACTAAATCAGCGGCTAACACAATGAACATCTGCATCATAACAATAATATGTTCAATATGTAACAGCAGTCTGCAACTCTTTATTTGGAGCTACTTAGAGGTGACTTTTTTCTTAGTAAAAAGTAGGAATCTTCATATTGAAGGAAGGAGAGGGATAACTCGAAGAAGGCAGACACAATATTACTTTGCATCTGTTATGCTATAATTAGAGCTGTAATTTGTCATGGTAAATGTTTGGGGAAATCATGGAGAAGTCATTTGTTATTAGTGTCAGGAGTCATTTGTGAAACCTAGAAAGACAAAAGGCATGCTTTTAACTCAGAAGCAAAATACCCTTGTGTGCTAGAGTCATTTTTAAATGCTCTATCTTAGATTCTCAGCTGTTTTCCCTTTTGGTCCCTTTCCTTTGTAGGCCTAAACTTTTAAAACTTTCTGTTTACATCTATATCCCAACTACAAAACTGCTCCTTAGGGAAAGATGTGCCCTGGATGTGCCTTGAGATGAGGTACTTAGTGTTTGTTTTGTTACTGTATGAATCTCTCTTGCAAACCTCACAAAAACTGGATAAATTTAAAAACATGGATTTTTGAACTATGAAAATCCCAGACAGATAAAAATATTGACATTGGAAAAAAAAAAAAAACACATACTGCATCACTGAAGTATCATTGATTATATTGTATTGCAGTGATACAGCTTGACTTAGAAAGACCTCTCTCCAACTCTGAGGGTTCCCTCAGGCTCCCAAGAATATGGAAGCTGCTATCCCAAACGTCAAGAGAAGAGTTATTCATGGTGGAAGGCTAAAGCCAGATAAAAGAGAAAGACTAGGGAAAAAACAAGGCTACTGTCACTGCAATGTGGCCAGGCATCAGTGAGAGCTTGTGAGATTAGGGGTGCGTGAAGCAGGTTTCTGAGATTTTCACTTTGATTAGGTAGGCTTTCAAAAGTTCTCACAGCTCCACCCTCACATAAGCTTTTGAGAACACAAAAATATAGGGGGAAGCAGCCACTTCTGGCCAGAAGACCAGATTGCAAACAAAGTAGGATTATTAGATATTAAGAATAGGTGTTTTGCTAGTGACAGTGTGCATTTCTTCTCAGATGTTTTCCCTATTCTGTTAGCTTATAATGGCAGCAGTGCAGCATCACCCTTATGGGAAATCACGGGTATACTGTGACAATATTCCAAAAGGAATAAATTGAAAAAGCTTGTTGTGACAAGCATATCAAATACCTACTAATGGGACAGACAATGCTAGAAGGGTACAAACTCGCTGAAGGATGACATCCTCATTAACCTTAACTGCTGTTTCCCTGTTTTCTCTAAGTCTGGGAATTTTGGCAACAGGATCTTAAATGCAGTCATGGAAAATAACGTTCACACTCTGTGACATGTTACAATTTCTTATATCCTGTTACCACAGAAATACAATATGAAACTTAGTAAATAGGGAGTCAAAAAGTTTATCACTGAATGTATTTTATGTGAACTAATAATGCCTCACTTGGCTCAGATAACTTAAAGTCAGAGAAAAAGGATGTTGGATGTCCCACTTATTCCTCAGTATTCTTCAAACTACCAGCCTGCTTAATATACTCCTAGATAACAGATGGCTGGAAGAAGCCCCAGGTGGGAGAGATTTGCTGGTCCCATGTTTATATCTTATGGGGTCGACTTCCCAGTGCACAATGCATTAGCTGGCAAAATGCTATACAAGCTGTCAGTCTTTTAACATTGGAGGCCCTTAAAATTATATGGTACAGGGATTGAAAAGTTAACTCACTAACAGTGGAATGCTTCAATCACATACATGATAAACACCCATCAGCTTCCAACAGGAAGTCTGACCACAAAACAATTATGAGATCAGTGGTTGGTAACACATGATCACCAGGATCCTATGAATCAGAGTTTAGGTGTTCAGATGGAACAGTGAAAGGAAACTCTCCCGGGTGTATCTCCTTGTAACTAGTCTTTTGATCTATTTAATTTGAGATGGACCCAAACCAGTAATTATGACAATGGAGAATTTAGCTAGTTGGCTTCTTATAGCTAACTTCACACCCTATGCAGTCTAGAATTATCTATGAAAAACTAAAGGAAATAGTACTCCACAGAAACGGAGCAGTATAAAATCATCCCCCTACAAACAACTTTAATGGGGCTGAATAAATCCTGGTTTCAATTTTGTTCACAAAGCTGCCAAAGGATTACACATCCAGAAGTCCCTACAAACGCACAATAGCAAGCAAATTATGGAACAGTTCTTTGAAAGTAATTTGAAAGTTCCTTAACAACATGCCAGCTAGTCCCCATGAAAGTGTTCAAGAATCCTCTTGCAGCAGAATTAAATCAATCCCTTTAATCTAATAAGTGCTCTCTTAGTTTGTGAGAAATGCTTCCTTACTGAATTGCTTGTTTTGTTTTCAATCCTACGAACTTCATGCCCAAAAACATTTGCTTTGCCACTTGAGCTGAAGGAGAATTTCCAACAGCTGTCAGGAACAGTAGTCCTGATACAGCGCAAATGGCTATTGCTAAATATTACAGTGTCCAACATAACACATCCATATATGACAAGTCCCATTTCATCTCTACTTTTAAGAGGCATAGTACACTTCACCAACACACTCAGAACTGTGATTGTGGGCAAATTTTCATAGCTAGGTGCCTAAAATGAGGTGCCTAAATATGAAGTGGCCTAATCTTCAGAGGCACTAAGCAACCCCACCTAAGTGAAGTCAACATGAGCTGCAGATGGTTCAGCACCTTTGAAAATCAGGCCACTGCTATTTAGTTGTCTATGTATGATTTTAGGAACCTAACTTCAGACACCCAGGTTTGAATATATTAGCCACACATTTCAGAAGCAATTTACTAACCCAACTATATGCCCAAGGAAACCCAGTTGATACAAAAGGAGTTCTGAAGTTTTGACTTAGAAGTCCCTTCTATCATGGGATTTGAAGGCAAAAATGCTTAGTTTGGGAAAATAAGGTCAGGGAGAGTAAAAGCTTAAAGTATACTTTACTTTCTATGCAGTAAGGAAGGGAACTTACTTCAACTGAGGCATGAATGACAACAGTAGCACCCAAAGGAAAAAACCCACTATCATTAAACAGGGCAAGACAAAAGTCTACCTTCTCAAGTTTCTGTTATCAAACTGAACTAAACAAAAGACTTCCTATCAACAGATGAGATTCACCATTGATGGAGACATAGGAGGTGAAAAAAGGGACTGGATGACTCAGGGGACTGGCACAAGAATATGTAAACTTTCATCTCTGGATCAAGTCATTGACATCTGATCAGTGTTTGGTAACCTTTTTAAATGGGTGGTTCAGTCAGGTTTTTAATGAACAGAAGGCCACCGAGAACCAGCTACTGAGCCCATCTGAAACATGTCAGAATGGAAGAATGATAAACCATTCAGCCAGTAAACAGTTTCCAGAGGCACTTAAAATAAGCAGTCAAGAATAAGTAGACAAGGAGTCCGTTTGACGGTCAAGGAAGCTGCAGTGATTTACACCAGCAGAAGATTTGGCCCGAGATACAACAGGAATGTCTACTGCTGGGCATGACTTTAGCCTCTTCTGAATCTACTAGCAAATTGGATGCTTTCCATTAGGCAACTTTGCATCCCCCTTGTTTACTGTGAAATCAGGTTTCTCAGAAATATCTTGTTTTTCCACTTTAATCCATCCCAATTTGGGAGCCAGTCATCTGACAATTTGCCTAAGATTATAGACAAATGTGCTGCACGAGAGGAATTTATGAAAACAGTAATAATGGTTGAAAAGCATTTTGATAGTTCTTGAGGGTGAGAGTTAGTACTTGTCAGAAAGTTTTTTTCACATGTTGTTCTACTCACCTGCTAAAGAATCTTTTCTTTCACACTAATAATCTTTAGCATGCAGCTGACAACCTTATTCATGACAGTCTGTTAAGTAGAGTACGAGGTCAGCCACCCACACAGGAGAAAGTTGGCATGTTGTCTTTGAATCAGGAATCTAAGAAGGAAGCATCACTGTACTTTTCTGATTCCTGAATGTACTTTTTACCAGCTTCTCCTTTTAAATTTGGATAAGAGGCTGCTCTCAAAGTACACTGAAAACAGCAATTGCTTCAGAGTGTACCTCAATGTGTTTTAAAGTATAATACAATTTAGGAACCGACATTATAATGAGATTGTGTAGGCAAACAGGATAATCATTACTGCACTAAGCAATAGCTCTCACAGACCTGGAAATCATGGGCAAACACCAAAAACTTCTTTGGAATCAGAATAGATAAGATAAATAATATCCCTAGTGTTTGTTATTACAGAATTTAGGTAAAAATCAGATTCTACAGCAGATTCTACAACAAGCAGCAGAGATCATAGTGTGATCAAGGTAGAAACAATCCCAAACTATTTTCTCTGGTTTTCCCTCCCCTCTGCCCATCCCCCACCTACTCTTTTGCAATAAAGAAAAGAATAACCAATCTGCTACATACATCTCCAAGCTAGAAAAACTTCAAAGAAGAGACATTTTAGCCAAGTATTAGCAAACTGGTAGCAATGGTACTATTGTTTTCTTTAATGGATCTAGCTGCCTTCCCCACATTTACTCTGACCATGGGAAAACATAAGAAATGACATCACGTTTTACATGAGCAAGAGCAACCGGAATGGGCCCCATGTGTATGAAGTTAAGAAAGATCAAACAATTGAGCTAACTGACATTTCCCATTTGGCCTTTAATTTGCTTTCCACTCCACCTTTCAATATCAAATAAATGTTGATTTCATTTACAATGAAAATCATTGATGCAGAGGATGTGAAAAAGAAGTGGGTTTTGTATTTTTGATAAAGACCCACAATAATTTGCTGAGCTTTCATTATTTAAGTTATTCAGACAAAGGATTAATCAACTAATTGATGCTCCCCTTTTCCAAAGCAAATTAGATTAAAGAGATTTATTTGCATCCATATTATTGCTTTTATTGCTTAAACTACAACACTAGCAGCTTTTTCACCTAGTCTTTCCTGACCCACAACCCAGATCTTACTTAGATTTAAGAGCCTCAAGGCAGGGACTCTCTTTCTCTGTCATGTGTTTATACTACACGTAAGCATGGTGGGTTACTCATCTATAATTGGGCACTACTACAATACAAATAATCATTCTGTAAAGCCAAATCCACTCCCATTGAAGTCAACAGCAACACACCCATTTAAATTTAATCCCACATGATAGGCATTCAGCCATTACAAAGAAAAACAGTGAAATGGAGAAACATTAGAAAGATATATCATATTCAAGTTAGGACTTTCCTCCGCAACACTGGCCTATTTCATCCACATTTATGCCACTTCTTGGAGGAGGTGGGGGGAGGAGTAATTCCTAACACACTGAACATATCAACCCACTGATCAATCTTTCACTGAATTCAGAATCCAACTTTTCATTTAAAGTATAAAAATGCATTTAATGGTTGCTATCACTAAAGCACTTGTGTGTTCTGCTTGAATAAATGCAAATGTTTTGCTTTTTCAAAAGGCAGATAGTTGTATTTTGTTAATAGTGTCTGTATTTAATATTGGGAAGAATCACTAAATCATATTCATTAATTGTTCTGCACTTATTAAATGGTCTGTACAGGATGATCTTCTGGGGTTTCTTGAGTCTCCCTTGAGAGGATTCTGGTTTCTACTGGTTACCTTGATCTGAACCCTGAGGGCTACATCTGTCCCACCATGATAAGGAAAGAACAATAGAGTAAATCACAGGGGGACAGAGGGAGGGAAAGAGGAAGGATTAGGGGGTATAGGAGAACAGACCAACAATGGTTTATCATTAAAATCATCAAACCAAGCCAAAATGGGAGGTAGGGGAGAAGGGGAAAGGGTAAGGCATTTATTTTTAATTATATCTTCAATATTGGACAAATGGCATTTTAAATTATTTCTATCCCTCAAGAGGAATGCTGAAGTTAAACTATACATAATACCCAATAAACCAGCACTTCTGCACTGTTATGTAAGAGTCTCCTAAGCGATAATCATTCTCTCCACAACAAGTGAAGCACAGTCAGAACCAAAAGCAGACCCAAAAAAAGACAGAAAGAAAAGGAGATCAAGTAAGTGGCTTTGGAGTGGATTTCTTTTAGTCAGAAAGAAAAACTATAGAATAAAAAGGAGACAGAAAACAGAAAGAACTACAGTAGACTATAGGTAAAGAAGAGATGCAGGAGTAGGTATGCAAAATAGTCATTAAAAACAACAATAATTAAATAGGCTTTATTATAAAGCAATCAAAAGGTACAAGTCAATCACCATATACAGACACAAAGGGCAGATTCCATGTTGCTCCTTTCCTATGCCCAGCACAGGAAAGGATGGGTGAAGTGGGAAAATTCAGGCCCCTTTGGACCTTGCAAATTCTGGGGACAGCCAGCAGCACAACTAAAGCAACCTAAGGATTGGATTTCATACCTAACTAACTTGCACTTAGAAAGGTTTGGTATGAAATGATTTTCCTTCTGGATGTATACCATATTGATATGAATGATCTTCTGGTGCATCCAACTCAAGACAATAAATCATACCCCATTTTACAGCAATCCTCACTCTCTAAAGAGATACAAGTAAAGTTGTCTAGATATACTTTTCACTTATTTTTAAAGCAAGTAGGTTAAATAATGCTGGTCAGTTCTGCATTTTTTTTCTTTGTTTATGTCAGCACCAAAAGCAATGGACAGCAGCACAGAATAAACCTGTCTCTCTGTACATTTTTAAATGTAACCTGTTCACCCTTTGTTTCCTTCAAAAAAAATCACAAAAAATTTACATGATGATGTGTCATGCAGCAGAGGAGTCAAACACTTCATTTATCAACATGCTAGAAAGCCAGAAAACATCTTCAGAGACAAATTCACCTGGTTTCAGAGTAGCAGCCATGTTAGTCTGTATCTGCAAAAAGAAAAGGAGGACTTGTGGCATCTTAGAGACTAATAAATTTATTTGAGCATAAGCTTTCGTGAGCTACAGCTCACTTCATCACCTGGGTGACTCATCTCCCCAGCTGTGTATCTGCTATTGTCAGGGGACCTCAACACAAAAGATATCTAGCCCTTTGTTCTTTGTGTATGTTAACCCTTTACCGTGTGCTTGTTTTCTGTTTCCAATAGCCAAATAGAACAGAGATTGAATTACACAAAACAAAAATCACAGGGAGAAAGTTGTTCCAAAGCTATTATGCAAACACAGGCATTTAACAAGCAACAATTGTGAGAAACCCACAGGTTTGGTCTCCATCTTGGAGAAACACAGAGTGACAAACACAGCGAATAATTGGCAAGGGCTAGGAGCAGAATCCAGGAGACCTCTCTCCGAGACCACTGTTCTTACCACTAGCCTACACCCTCTCCTTCACACTGATCTTTATTACAATTATGCTTGCACTATTTGCAGGGGCAGGAGAGGAGGTTACTAACTAAGATAAAGCAAAAACATATCTAACAGAATTTCACTTATGAGTTTGTTACTGGAACTGACTTTTAAGTCGTTACACAAAAAAGCACATTTAACTTTTATTTTGGAATTGCTAAGGATTGATGCATGTGATTTTAATTCTACAGTAAATACCACTCTACAGAAATATTAAGGAACATTTCTATAGAAACATTTTCCATCAAGGACTATGATTTTATATAAGATTCTTCTCAGCATGTATAAACAATTTAATGAATGCTCAAATCAACAATGTTATAAATTGAAATAATTTTAACAACATTCATAAAAGAGTTTATCCATCTTCAGATAATGCAGACAAATATTGTGGAACCTGGGTCACTTCTGTGCTAGAGATGGGTGTAATTTAGAGTACCCAAGTCACCTGATTCACTAGATCAACTAAGATAATTCTGAAATTGACTGTAAAATGTGGTTTGTTTTTACAAAGGCCCCAGTTGCTCTGCAGTAGAATATTAATTACTCGTTTGTTTTACACATATCAGATCTTGCTTTAGAGTTAGCTGCATCTGACTGCTGCCAAGTTGTTCAGAAGAACATTTGTTTGTGAATATATTGCAGATCCTCCAAACACATGTACACAACAGATTTCCACACAACTAAATTGCCAGGCAAAATCCAGACAAAAACAATAAGCATGTTGCAATGCATAAAAGTGCAAAGGAAATTCTTTCAGGGCTTGTAAGATTCTGTACTTCAAATACATTAAAACCTATTAATTGAATACACCATTTTTTTCGCAGGGAGAGTTGCAAATCAACCATTTGCATCAAGCATCCATCCATAAACTCTTTTCAGTAGACCCAAAGCTAGGAGTAAGCAGACTAAGCAATTGCTTAGGACCCAGAGCAGCTCAAGAGGGCCCCCTTATGTGCTTTTTGTGTGTTGTGTAGGGGCCTCCCAAAATATTCCTGTTTAGAGCCTCCAGTGGCCTAGTACCATCTCTGTCACTTGTTGTAGTTGAATTTACATGGTCTCACATGACACCACTGTTTAGCTGACAAACTTATAGGCCTCTCTTTTTAGAGAGGCAAAAGAATGAACTCTCAAGCACCTTAAAATCATCATGTTGGTCACATGCCATCTGGCGATTGCTATGGTAACCAGACACCAGGTGTGGATAATTTCTGACTAGAAGCATTCCCTCAAGTGCTTTGGATTTTTGGTTTTGGTTTTTCAGTTAGTTAATTTGTTTATATTTTATTTCAGGGTGAACAAGAAGAATTGATTGTGTTTGTCTGGGGAGGCAAAGGTTAGCAGAAGTGAATTCAGAAACCATTTTTAATGCAAAAGACAATGAGGCAAAAACATCATTTATGTCACAGGATCTCATTTCACTGGATTTACATTATCTATGAGAAAAGTGTGTCTTGTCTTATAATAATTTCTCAGAAGGACCATAACAAAATAATGAACAATGTTTATATTGAGCTCTGTCTCCTTGCCATAAATTATAATAAGCCTATCAGAATGAAAATATAAATATTACAGGAAGGGCTGGTAATAGCCCATATTATTGATTGCCAGATTGTTTTCAGTTGCTTATAATTTTGTCAAACTTTAACCATTTGGAATTAAATTTGTCATACCAAGTGTTTGTCTCAGGCTAATTTTGGGGGGAAATTTCTGCTGAAACAGTTCAGCTGTTACTAAGAACAAGGCTAAGAAAAATATGTTGTTTTTCCTGTGTTAAAAAATTCTGGAAACCTTTTCTTTGTAAAGTTCTATCTCACCCACTACTTTTGAGCAGGGATTTGAAATGTGCTACAAAGTGCCTTTTGCTTCCTTATGAATATTGACAAATGTATCCAAATTTTTTTGCCTTTGAAAAAATTGCCATTGGCTAATGCTCAGTAGATGTCTTAGATTTTAGCAGCTAAATTCCCAGAAGGTTCCATCCACGCTGCTCCAGTCTGACGCTGAACAGGACTTTATATGCAATTGCAATTCTGGACTGCTGTGGACATGCCAGGTCTGGGTCTGATCACCTGAACTGAGAATGGAGAGCTTGTCTCTCCTGTGCGCAGTGACCCACGTTAGGCCCAGGCAGCTTAAAGGAAGAAGCTGAATGGTCTGAATACAGAGGGGACAAGAGCTGGACCTCCAGGGGAAGGGGGAAAAGACTGAAACAAGAAGCTTGGGGGAAGAGGTAGCAAGTGGGACTAGAGGCCGATAGGGGAAGAGAGTAAATCTGGGATTGGGAGCAGCTGGACTGAGGGGAAACTGGGACTGGCTGGGCAGGGAGACTAGGAGTCAAAACCAGTAAGATGGAAGGGAAAGAGGAGAAAGAGGGTGTGACACTAGCAGAACAGGTACCAGCTCTTGCCAAGGCTTAGGCTTCAGCTGAGCACTGACAAATTCATTGCTGAAAACCAGTCTGTTTCACCTGTGTGTTAGTGTGGTTAAGATGGGTACTGGATTTATAACAATGTGTTTAGACTTTATGAAATGCTTGTAAAGTTGCTACATCCATTAATCTCAGTTACAATATCTTAAATATTAGCTTATAGCACTTGATATAGTTTTTGCTTCATTTTTGCTTTGTAACTGTAAAAAATGTTTGCTGAAATTGTGAACACAGTCAGGAGGGATCATCTCTTTCCCTATCAAAACTAAGTAGGCCATTGTGAGACAAGCTGACAAGAAAATTTTTCACCTGTTGTTGTTTGGACTCGCTCAGGGCCAGAGCTATGAAACAGAAGCAGAGATCCACAGGGTCGCCCTAAAAGACATTCAAAGCTGACAAATTACTACACTTCTGTCACCTTTTGAAACCACAGACTAACTCATTTGTGTATATATATTTGCTTGTTTTAACCTTGTACTAACGCTCATTTATTTTCTTAGTTAATAAATCCTTAGATAGTTTACTATATGGGATTGGCAACGAAGCATTGTCTTCGGTGTAAATCTAAGGTACAAATCAAACCTGGGGTAAGTGATGGTCATTTGAGACTGGGAATAACCTGAATATTTTGTGATCTTTAGGGTATAGCAACCATCTATTACTAAGTCCAACTTACCTGAGTGGCAAGATGGACTGAAATGACCAAGGGGATTGTCTGTGATTCTGTGGTAAGACTGGTATACTGTTTTAGGAGTCCTAGTTGGTGAAATCTAATTATAGAACATATCACCAGTTTGGGGTGTCTACCCTGCATCTTGACAGTCTGCCCAGATGAACTGAGCTGTAGCTCACGAAAGCTTATGCTCAAATAAATTTGTTAGTCTCTAAGGTGCCACAAGTACTCCTTTTCTTTTTGCCCAGAGGTTGGTACTCAAGTGAGCCACTCCAAACTGTTTGATGGAGGAGAGGAGAAAAAACTGACAAGAAGCTGGGGTTTTGAGGGAGAACTGGGACTGGTTTGACAGAGACTGGGAAACTTAAGAGGAGACAAAGGACACAGATTTGGAAGAGGAGTCTGGGAGGGAGGATGGTGAGGTTGGGACTGGGTGCCAGTGGGGATGGGGAACATGAGTGAGGGGAGGGAACGACTGTGGATGAGGAGCCAGAAAGGGGCTGGACGGGACTGGGAATGGCTGTGCAAAGAGACTGACACTCTCTGGAGCGGTAAAATAAGGACATGCTGGACAGGGAGAGACGGAGAATGGATCAAGCAGTGGAAACTGGCTAGATAGATAGATAGATAGATAGATAGATAGATAGATAAAGAGAATAGTACTGGGATGAGGAGCCTGGGTAGAGAAGAGAGAGAACTGGGACAAGGACAGGTTGAAGGAGATAGGCAAGTTGAAGAGGAATTCTTGGGGGAAAATAGAGTAGAGTCTATGCCCATTAGAGGACACTCCTCTCCAGAGCCTGGAATGGAATCCTAAATTCCAGAGTCTCACCATTCCTCTGCTGTCAGCAAGTATCTGTGAAACCCTGGCAATGCGTCCCATCTCTTTCTAATGCCGAGCCAGAAAGGAGATGGCAGCCTACTATTGCTATCACTTGCTCCATTCACTCAAGTGGAAGAGAGCTGTGTGAAGGACATACATACTCCAACCCTGCTGATGGCCCATACAGGTGTCAATATAATGCCACATGTTGGAATTTCTGTTTTTTCAGTTTGTTTGTTTTTTGTAAAGCTAAGATATTACACACAAGCAAGTATGTTACAAGAACACTATAAAGACTTCAACGCCCAGCACTCAAAAGTTAGAAAGTAACTTGTACAACCTTAATTTGGCCTCTTTGTGAATATGTATTATTAGTCTTTCACTACATGATCACATACTATTTTTTCCACACAACCATTGCCTCATTCAGTGCACAAAATGGATGGTGTTTACTATTCAATACTTTGTTTTCTCCTCAGCTTTCAATGGGTCGTCCCATGTCTTATTTATTGCATATTATCAAAAACCTTGCTCTGAAGAGACAATTTATTTCCTCATGGGCTTTTCTCTGGTGCTCATCACTACAGAATCCGAGTGCTTCATAAACATTAATTAATTTTCACAATGCCCTTGTGAGGTGAGGGCATGGTATTACCTCCATTTTACACACAGAGGTACAAAAAGATTAAGGGTCAAATATTCACCAATTCTGGGTGCCCAATTTAAAATACCAGCTGCTTTTTCAGTGTGTAGCATTACATAGCACTCTATATATTCAAACACAATTCCCACTGACTTCAGTTGCAGCTCTGAACGCTCAACATTTCTGCTAATCAAATGCCAGGATCTCAAGTCAGACACCCAGAAAAAGAGGAACATACAATTAGTGACCACCTGTGAAAAGTTTGGTTTAAGTGACTAGCCTAGAATCACACAGAAGCTCTGTGGTAGAGGCAGGGATAGAATCTAAATTGCAGGGTACCTTTCAACTGCCTTAATCATAAGGCCATCCTTTGCCTTCCTGCAGTCTCCTGCCTCATTCACTACACTCTTTCCAATTCCCTCAACAAATGAAGCAAGTGTCTGATTTTTCCCCAGAGCATGTCCATTATGCTGTCTCTTGCCCACCTAGATCCTTGTCCCAGTCCTATTCTCCTCACCTAGCTGGTCCCATTCTCCACTGCTCAGGTTTACAGAAGTCTGAACCGATTAATATCTTCACTCCATTAATGTGTTATTGCTCTGTTTTCAAACGCTTTACTCAAATCTCTGGGCCAATTTCTGACCTCTAGACAGACATATACAGCTCCTCCGTATTTCAATGGAAGCTGAATGCACTTCCAGGAGGAGCCTTATATATATGCAAACAATTGATTGTACAGTCACAGGATATCAATCATTTCAGAAAATTATGTGTCCTTTAAAACTGTATCAAAATACACATTTGAAGCAATAAAATGAACATAAATAATGTTTCCAGTTTTCACCTTGGCTGTTGCCAAGTAAGAAACACATTCTAATTTTGTTGAGAACTGCCATACAGGACACAATTACAGAACTACATTAGCAAAATACAGTGCATAAATTGTAGACATACACACAGATTAGTGTTTTTTAGGCCTTTTTATGTTCAAGTCCTGAATCATACTCAGATATGTAAGTTTAGGACCAATCCTTGCCCATGCTAAGCTCCCTTTGTGCTACTCCAAGAAGGAGATCATTCTAGCAAGTGGATTTAGCCAGAGCATACTGTGCTCCATGGATCACTGGACACAACAACAGACCGTATGGTCCCTGAGGCTGCTCTAAACTATGATGGGGAAGGGGATGGAAGAAAACCAGCATCAGACTCTGGAGCTGCAGATGGCTGCTTTGCATCTTCCTCCTCAGCAGAGTCTGGTCTTTACTTTGGTGCTGCTGAGGATTCAGTCCCTAGCCTCCAATTAAGTGAAGCATTTAAGCACATGCTTAAGTGTTTTGCTTAATAGGGATGGTCTTAAACTCGTGCTGAAGCGGGGCCTTCATGTACAGTATTACTGGTGGGCTCACCTATGCTGCATATCTAACTTTAGTAGAGTGTTGAAAAACCTGACCCAGACACTGATTTGCCCCCACATCATTTTTTTAAAATTAGAAATCAGAACTCACTAGGATTGGGCATACTGATGCCATTCATTCCCAGTATTCTAGCAAATTTCTAATGCTTTAGCAGGGCTCCTTAGAACTGCCTTTCAGTGTTCTGTAGAGTTGAGTGTGTTTTACTGGCCAAACCTGTCTGCAAGCAGCCTATAGTTCAACAAAGTCAACATCAATAACAGTTTTTAAAGTCTCGCAAATTACCATTGGGAAAACTCAGGCCTGTGATTAAATGTGATTTGACAGAATGAAGACAATGGGTAGGAAAGCCCAAAGAGGATGTATGTTGGTGTGTGATTATCTGTTGCCATTTATAACATATAAATGGGTCTAACCTTTTGTGACAGAGTCGGGCCAGATGCTATAGGAGAGTAATAGAAGGCAGATATATTAGCCCCAGGCTAAGTAGGTCCCTTTTCCCTGGGTAAGGTAACAGGGAAGGTTCCAGAACAATCAGGAACCTTCTGGAGACAATTAAGATTGGTTGCAGGTGTTCTATTCAGCCTATCAAGAAGCTGCTACAATCAATTAAGGAAGGCTAATCAGGGCACCTGGGTTTTAAAAAGGAGCTCACTTCAGTTTGTGGTGTGCATGTGAGGAGCTGGGAGCAAGAGGCACTAGGAGCTGAGAGTGAGAATGCAGACTGTTGGAGGACTGAGGTGTACAAGCATTATCAGACACCAGGGGGAAGGTCCTGTGGTGAGGATAAAGAAGGTGTTGGGAGGAGGCCAAGGAAGGTGGGGAAGCAGCCCAGGGAGTTGTAGCTGTTGCACAGCCGTTCCAGGAGGCACTCTAGACAGCTGCATTCCACAGGGCCCTGGGCTGGAATCTGGAGTAGAGGGCGGGCCCGGGTTCCCCCAGATCCTCCCAACTCCTGGTCAGACACAGGAGGAGTCGACCTAGACTGTGGGTTCAGAAAAACGGCCAAGCTGAGGGCTGCCGTGAAGCTCCAAGACGAGCAAATCCGCCAATAAGCACAATATCCACCAAGGTAGAGCAGGAACTTTGTCACACTTTCAACTCTGTTGGATGTATAGGATTTGCCAGTAACATAAGTATATATGATAGATAATTGATTTCTAATTTTTAAGTAATAAGCCTAAACAGTATTTTAAGCAGTAGAATGCATTTTTCAATATATAACTGTTTCAAAAACCAAAGCAGCAATCAATATTTATAATTGACACCTCTTCTGAAGTTATTCCTAGTATACAGTTTCACAGTCACATATTCCCTAAGTTACCTTTTGAAGAGGTAGCGCCTCTGATAGAACATGGAGATTAACACTCCCACTACGTGTAAAATGGTGAATCATTCTAGCAACAGCAACAAATGTTCAGGGAAAATTGCTATACAGTACATTCTCCCTACTTAAAATAGGGCCTCCTTTCATACGCTGTATTGTGAATAGTCCAAATATACCAGCTACACAAATAAATTCTGTTTACAATATATCAGCCTAAAGCATATAGAGAAATGAATGAAGCCTTTTAAAAAGCCCGTCCACATCTCTGTGGAGTGGGGAAGAGAGTTTGGTTGGACCAGTAGGGGGATCTAACTCCTGAGAGCTTGTGCCAACCCATATTACAGGATGCCAGCCCCTCTGTGTGTCTTAAGGTGCAAATGGGTAGGTGTCTTGGATACAAAAAAAGGTTTCTCTGCCTCCCATTAGCCAATGAGGGGAGGATTAGGGAGGCTGACTGGTTCTCTCACACACCCCGGTGTCTGCCTTGCCTTATATTGAGCTGCATTCCCTGTGATTATCGCCTGCTTTGGACCAGGAAAGATTTTTTTCTCCCTTTTGTGTTAAACTGGCAGAGTGCAGCATGTTTTTCACCTTCCTTTCAGCATTGTGGAGGCCCAGTTTAGGTTAAAAATAGTCAGAATAGGAAGGTAGTGGTAGAAGGATTATAAGAATGCACTGTCCAGCGTGGAGAAAGGTTAAAAGAGGCAGCTCCCAGAGGTAAGTGAGATCCAGAATAAGTTTGTTGGACATTTGGCCTGTAAGACAAAGGGGAGACCCAAAGTCTTCACAGACTGAGGTTCCCATTGTTCCCTTCTACCCCACTTCACAAGGAGGGGGCAGCAAGCGGTGCAGTGAGAGGATTCAGAAGTAACCTAAATCCTACAGATTAGGCTGAAGAGGGTCTTCTCTGAGTTATATGATGGGTGCCCTGTAACCCCTCAGGGGACCAATTAAATGCTTGGTATTTGAGAGGGATAGATAGATAACAATGGGGAGGAGCACTAAGTAGTTGAGGCCAGCTGCTTAAATCCATTTCTGTTTCCAGATATTTCATTCACCTGCATGTTTGGATCAAACAGAGCACTTCCATCTGCACATAGGATTAGAGCCAAACAAAACCAAAACTTTTTTTAAAGTTAAAATTAGATTGTGTATTCATATTCATTGTGTTTGCACAGTGCCCAGTGCAATGAGACCCTGATCCTGACTACACTGAAATATGAATGTTTAATAACAGTTAGAGCTATGAAAAAATCATTCTCCCCAATAGTGAACTGTTCGACACCTTTCAGCAAAGAATTTTTCCTGGTTTCTGCAAAGCCAAAGCAAGCAGTTTCAGTTCTGCCATTTGGTTCATGTAAAAGCACTCTTGCTATGAGGTGATTTATGACAAAACAAACATTTCTTGGAGAAACTATACAATTTTCCTAATGTTTCAGCAATCCTCTGTATTTACTGGTCAAAGAAGGAATATTTTACCCTGGTTCAAATGGACAAATTCTCACAATTATTTGGCAACAGTTTATGTTCTCACTGGAACGGCTTTGCACTTTCATAGCCTCCCACCCAGCCTCTACATCATACAAGGATCTGAATGAACTTTACAGGCATTAATTGACATCTCTTAAGCAAATCTCCAATAAAGGAATGTACCTGATCAGGAGAGAGATGGCCCAGCGTTTGAATGCAGATCAGAATTTAGTGTCTGAGGGGACTGGGATGTGGAGTTCCATTTTGAGTTTGTCTAGTATCACAGACAATTGCTGGTGTCTTAAAGTTACAGGTTTCACATGTATTAACCAATATGACTGGATACATCTACTATATGACCACACTGGGAATTAGCCAGAATTGGTTGCTTAGCAGTGAAATGGCCTTTAACTAAATGTTGAAAAAAAAAAAAAAACCACTCATGAAAGGTACTTTAAAGCGTTTGTTAAAGTTCACCTACTAGAGGTGCTCATTAGTGCAGGTGTCACTGTATTTCAAGTAATACACAGAATCATCAAAACATAGGGCTAGAAGGGACCTCAAGAAGTCACCAAGTCCAGCCCCCTGTGCTGTGGGAGGACCAAGTAAATCCCTAGACCATCCTGACAGGTGTTTGTCCAACTTATTTTTTAAAACCTTCAGTGATGGGGACTCCACAACCTCCCTTGGAAGCCTGTTCCAGAGCTTGACTACCCTTAGAGTTGGCAAATTTTTCCTAATATTTAACCTAAATCTCCCTTGTTGAAGATTAAGCCCATTACTTTTTGTCCTACCTCCAGTGGATATGGATATTGATCATCATCCTCTTTATAACAGCCCTTAACAAAGTAGAAGACTGTTATCAGGTCCCCCCTCAGGCTTCTTTTCTCAAGACTAAACATGCCCAGTTTTTTCAACCTTTCCTCATAGGTCAGGTTTCTAAGCGTTTTATCGTTTTCTTGCTCTCCTCTGGACTCTTTCCAATTTGTCCACATCCTTCCTAAATTGTGGTGCCCAGAATTGGACACAGTATTCCAACTGGGTCAGCACCGTCACTGAATAGAGCAGGACAATTACCTCCAGTGCCTTACATACAATACTTCAGTTAACACCCCAGAATCAAATTAGCCTTTTTTGCAGCTGCATCACATTGACAACTCATATTCAGTTTGTCGTCCACTATAACCCCTAGATCTTTTTCAGCAGTACTACCTCTAGACAGTTATTCCCCATTTTGTAGCTGTGCATTTGATTTTTACTTCCTCAGTAAAATCCTTTACACTTGTCTTTATTGAATTTCATCCTGTTGAATGCACACCAATTCTCCAATTTTGAATTTTAAACCTGTCCTCCAAAGTGCTTGCAAACCCCCACCCTAGCTGGTGTCATCTGCAAATTTTATAAGCATACTCTACTCCATTATACAAGTCAGTAATGAAAATATTGACTAGTACAAGACTCGGGACAGACCCCTGCAGGACCCCACTAGACATGCCCTCCCAGTTTGACAGCAAACCACTGATTACTACTCTTTGAGTATGGTCTTTCAACCAGCTGTGCACCGACCTTATAGTAATTTCATCTCGACAACATTTCCCTAGTTTACTTATGAGAATGTCATGCAGTACTGTGTCAAAAGCCTTACTAAAATCAAGATATATCATATCTACTGCTCCTCCCCTTCCCATCCACTAAATCAGTAATCCTATGGAAGAAGAAAATTAAGTTGGCTTTCTATGATTTGTTCTTGACAAATCAATGCTGACTATTCTTATAACCCTATTATCCTCCAGGTGCTTACAAACTGATTGTTTAATAATTTGCTCCAGTATCTTTTAAGGGGCATTTAAGTTAGGTTGACTGGTCTATAAGTCCTTGGATGTTCCTTGTTCCCTTTTTTAAAAGATAGGTACATACTGGTGCAGTATTCTAATCAGCATGTGCCCATGAGGTCATCATACTCCATATATCTAGGTACTTTTATAGGCCTCAACCAGTGTCTGAGCACCATAACCTGCTTAAATCTCATTTTTAGGTAAGTAAGCAGTCAAAAAATAGGGCTGAACTGATGCAGTGATATTAATAGCACCCACAATACTTCTTTTATCACCTCCATAATTCTTAATCTCACCATGACAATTGTTACTGTCCACCACAGCTAGTATGTTCTGTAGATCAAAACCCCTACATCTAATAAGATGCTGATTTTAAGTAATTTTGGAACGTTAACTGATTTGTTTTCTTTCAGTGCAAACTTGGTGGTATTTCATTATTAAAAGCCCCATTTGGGGAACTGGGAAGACTAGAGTTAATGATGTGAAATCTAAGCTCTGGGCCAGGGCAAGGCAATCTGATGAGACAGTACTCTGCCCCTACTATATATAGGTATGGTTCTGATGCAACCACTTGAGTTTCTGTTACAATTAACCTTGAGGGAAGAGTGTCAACGATATTGGTGCCAGGCTCACCAGTGTCAGGAATCAGCTACTAATGCTCAGAGAGCAAGTTAAGTACAAAAAAAAAAGGAAACCAAAACAAATCTAACACCAGAAGCACAAATCTACCCTCAAATATGCCCAAAAAAAAAAACGCACTGAAATCACTAGGATGGGGTGATTGAAAAGGAAACTATAAGAGATGACTTTTTTATTTTTAAACCATTGGATTTAAATATGATAATCATTTTCAAATCAGTTGTTAGCACAGTTTTAGCTGAGAAAATATAAGGTCTGCTACATTTGGGGATCGCTAAAAGATTCCACAATTGCTATGTGCCTGATGAAAAGTTACATCCATCAATAATAATATGCAACAGAGGATTAGTATTTGTTTTACAGCAGCTCTGTGACATGCAGACGTTTATTAATAAGGAAATCTTCATATACTGGATATAAACTCAGAGTTTTCAACGACAATACTGAGCATTTAAAATATATCAGGGTTTTTTTATTATTATTCCTGGAAGATCAGCTACAATTGGTTTGTTTGCAAAACTGCTTTTTCCCCAATTTGAAACATCAGAATTTGTGTAAGTATTGGGAGAATAGTATTTGTCATTTTTAAATGCATACAATTTCACTGTTAAAACATACACAAACTAGAATTTGTCTATGTTCCTAATTTTAAAATAGATAAGTTCTTAAATCAGAATCCCTCTACAGAAAATTTTTTTGGTAAGAAAACTATAAACTGAGGCCAGCATCTCACAAAGACTCGTGCAGGTAAGTAACTTCACTTGTGAAAGCAGTTACTCATAAGTGCAAGTGTTTGCAGATCAGACTCCATGTCAACTAAAAACAGTATAGCCTTCAGAGAGCTATGAGAATTGGTCCGAACTAGAAAATGAGCTCCATTTTTACCACTCCCTGAGGGTGTGCTAGGGTGACCAGATGTCCCGATTTTATAGAAACAGTCCCAATTTTGGGATCTTTTTCTTATATAGGCTCCTATTACCCCCCACCCCATCCTGATTTTTCACACTTGCTCTGGTCACCCTAGGGTGTGCACATGTGTGGGTCCCAGCTGCTCCATGCCCCCCTCATTGAAGCAGGTGTGCAGGGTTACTGCCCTGGGAACTGCAGGGCACCAGTGGACATGGGGCCAGCTGCAGACAGGGGCGTGGGGCAGAGCTAGCTGGAAGCAGGGGGTGCGGAGCTGGCTGGATATAGGAGGGTGCGGGGTTGGCTGGAGGCAAGGGAGTATGGGGCTGGCTGAAGACAGGGCAGGAGCTGACTGGAGGTAGAGGCTGGCTGCAGACAGAGCAGGGGGGTGCAGGGTTGGCTGGAGATAGGGGCTGGCTGAGGGCAGGGCAGGGGGTGGCTGACAGGCTGGTGCGGGCAGGGGGTGCAGGGGTGGCAGGAGACGGGCTGGTGTGGGCAGGGGTGGCTGGAGATGGGAGCTGGTGTGGGCAGGACAGGGGGTGTGGGGGCGGTTGGAGACAGGGGCTGGCTGTGGATGTGGCAGGGGCAGGGCAGGGATGTGGCAGGGGCTGCGGGCAGGGCAGGGGTGCGGGGTGGCTGGAGGCAGGGCAGGGGGTGAGGGGGTGGCTGGAGGCAGGGGCTGGCTGCGGGCAGGGTGGTGGGTGCTCACGGGGAGAGCAGCAGGATGCATCCCAGGCCCAGTGGAGCAGCCGGGGACCCACCAGGCAGCAGTGGGAGCCCCAGGGCCAGGGGAGCAGCAACAGGGCTCGTGTCCAGGGCCAGGCGGCAGCCCACATGGTTCCTGCAGCGCAGCACCCCCCGGCAGCTGGAGGAGGAATTACATCACTTCCCAGCCAGAGCCCATCAAAGCCTCAGCGCCTCTGCAGGGAAGTGGGTTAACAACTGGTTCTAAAACGGCTTCAAAATTTAACAACCAGTTCACACGAACCAGTGCAAACCGGCTCCAGCTCACCACTGGTTGTATCTCTATATATATCTCCAGTGGTGTTGCAGCTGTGTTGGTCCCAGGATATTAGAGACATAAGGTGTGTGAGATAATATCTTTTAATGAACCAACTTCCGGTGATGAAACAAGCTTTGTCTTTTAAATTACGTCAATTGTTATTCACATTAATTAAGTGTATTATATTATGCTTATATTCCCCAGTGGAAGTCAGGGCCTCATGCTAAATCCTGTACATACTTATAGTAAGAGATGGTCCCTGCCCCAACTCTAGTTTATAATATAAGGGTTGTCTACACTGCAAAACAAAGCTCTCTCTTCACTCAGATTAGCTATCCCAGGTTAAAATCTTAGTGGAGACGGAGCATTTTATCTTTTAACTTGGGTTAGCATCCTGAGCTCAAGCCTGTAGGGAAACCTGAGATGGAATGGCTACCTCAAGTTAAACCAGCGCTAAGCACTTTTGAATAGCCCACCCTAAATAGACAATACAGACAAAGGAAGTATTATCTCCATTTTAAAGATGAGCAACAGAGAGCATACAGATTTTTGAAGTGCTCAGCACCCAGGTAACTCCCACTAATGCTTTTGAAAATCTGGCCATAAGTGATTTACCCGACATCACAAAGGAAGTCTGATTCCAATTCAGTGCCTTTATTACTAGGCCATTTTCCTCATCTGATCACACACACACACACACACACACACACACACGTGGAAAGCAGAACACATTCTGAGCTGTAGCTCACGAAAGCTTATGCTCAAATAAATTTGTTAGACTCTAAGGTGCCACAAGTACTCCTTTTCTTTTTGCGAATACAGACTAACACGGCTGCTACTCTGAAGCGATATGAAATCTCAGAGGCAATCTCCCACTTGAAACACTGGTCAACAATTCCAGGGGGAAAATTCAAAGAGCTTTAATCAAATTTAATTCCCCTACCAGAAATATTGTACTGAGCACCATCTGAACTCTGATTGTAACTAACTTCTATTTAGACTAATTACCCTTTCTTTATAGTGAAATAGTGTTTCCCAATATCCAACTTAGAGCTCCCCCACAGCAACTTGATACCATTGTTTCTTGTTCTGTCATCTGCCACCACTGACAACAGCCTAGCACCATCCTCTTTGGAACCCCCTTTCAGGTAGTTGAAGGCTGCTATCAAATCCCCCCCCCCCATTCTTCTCTTCTGCAGACTAAATAACCCCAGTTCCAGGGGTGAAAGTAAGTTGAGTGACTTATTGGTACGCTGGGGCCAGCTCTGGCCCCCAGAAGCGGCGGGGCCTAGGGCGGAAGGGGCGGGGCTGAGGGGATCAGAGCCAGCCCCAGCCCACCCTGTAAGGTAAGTCCCGCCCCTTCTCTTCCCCCACAGGGTAACAGCAGCAACCCGGGGCTCCGGGGGGATATTTAAAGGACAGGGGCGGCAGAGGCAGTTGGAGGCTCCCTTTGGCTCCCCTGCTTCTACGCCCCAGCCCCTTTAAATAGCCACTGGAGCCCCGCAGCCGCCACCCCAGGGCTCTAGCAGCGGGGCTCCGGAGGCAATTTAAAGGGCCTGGGGCCCTTTAAATTGCCCCCTAGGGAAACCGGGCTGCCCCAGTACGGTGCACCGGCTCTTGCCGGTACGCCATACCAGGGCGTACCAGCTTACTTTCACCTCTGCCCAGTTCCCTCAGCCTCTCCTCATAAGTCATGTGCCCCAGTCCCCAATCATTTTCATTGCCCTCTGCTGGACTCTCTCCAATTTGTCCACATCCCTTTTGTAACGGGGGGATGAAAACTGGACTCAATACTCCAGGTGTGGCCTCACGAGTGCCAAATAGAGGGGAATAATCACTTCTCTTGATCTGCTAGCAATGCTCCTACTGATACAGCCCAGTATGCTGTTGGCCTTCTTAGCAACAAGGGCACGCTGCTGACTCATATCCAGCTTCTCGTCCACTGTAATCCCCAGGTCCTTTTCTGTAGGACTGCTGCTTAGCCAGTCAGTCCCCAGCCTGTAGAGTTGCATGGGATTCTTGCATCCTAAGTGCAGAAGCCTGCACTTGTCCTTATTGAACTTCATCAGATTTCTTTTGGCTCAATCCTCCAATTTGTCTAAGTCACTCTGGACCCTGTCCCTAACCTCCATTGTATCTACGTCTCCCCTCAGCTTAGTGTTATCAACAGCAGGGATGAATTAGAGAAAACTGTCTGTTTTGTGATTAAGGCACTAGATTGGATTCAGAAAATGTGTGTTCAATTCTCAGGTTAGCCACCTACTTCCCTGGGTAAAATACTTAACTCACATTAGCCTCAGTTCCCCATCTGTAAAATGGGGATGATAATACTTCTCTTCTGTCTTGTCTACTTATATGGTAAACTCTTCAGATCTCCCACTAACTATAACACAGCACTTAGTAAGATGGGGCCAGGATCTCACTTGAGGCTTCAAGGTACTACTACTGTAGTAAGCAAGAGAGATTACTGCTAATCATATTAAATTTGGTTTTCAAAAAGTTTTCACTATGATGTAATGTAAAAGATTTTAGATTCAAAACAAACAAGATCAACAAACACATATATAGACTGGAAACTGGCAGAAGAGGAGAAATATTCAGGTTTACAGTTATCTGACATATTAATTTGGGTAGTAGCAGCCATACTTTTTACATTTCCATTCTGATAAGCCTTTCATAATGAGAAAGCATCAGTGTCTCTCTTCTTGGAACAGTCTCAAATGCTAATAAATATTTCAGAAATTCACCTTATTTGAAGAGCCTAAAATGTACTTTAATGCACAATGCCATCAAACTGTGAAACACCACCACAGCACGGACAAAAAGATCTATCATGCAGCAGCCTCATGTTGCCTCAAAGCTGTACTAACTTTACCCACCAGTTGCTATGCCTAATAAAAACATGATTCCTGTCGTTTGTTGGAGGGAATATTTTCTGGTTTTGCCTCCTACAGGATGTCAGTTTCAACATCTGCAGTGGGGGGTTTAATTCCAACAGAGAATATTCTAACCTTTCACTCATTTTACACCACTGACTTCAGCATATTTGCTGCTGGTTTATGTGAGATCAGAATCAGATCTCAATATAGTTAAATAGCTTTTCCAGGTGCCTATGCTTCTGGAATCCTTGATATTAACCAGATAGGTCCTTTCTTCTAAACAAGAGAAGGGGAGCCAGATTTATTAAGTGTAAAGCCACAAATTAACATTATTTTAAGATCCTATATACATATTAAATTTTACAAGGAAAACTAAAAAGAGGTATCATTAAGTTAAGCTTAGTCCCAAAGTGTGGCTTTTGCATTTTAAAGCTATCTTCGTTAACATAATTCTATGTCAGCAGAAATGCTTTCGTTAATTTTTAATTCAATTTTTCAGTTTGTTGTTTACTTAAACATTTCCCAGCAGTGTTGCAACAGAAAACTCTGCAGCCTTATGATAATGTCTGAGATCCAGAAAGTGTTATGTGACTACTCAATTTTGTATTATGCAAGCTGAATAAAATGGCTGACTGAAACAAAGAGCATAAACAGTGAAAAACAAATTAGGGGCCTGTTACTATGGCACTCCAGTTTTTTTTTTTGCCAGTCTCACTCTATTGATTTCAGTGTAAAACTGCAGTAACACAGTGGTGTACTTGTGTAACTGAGTGGAAAATCAAGTCCAAAGTCCTTCTGGAAAGTTTCCCAAATACACATGATGCCCCAGGGACTAGACTTTGCAGTCTAGTCATAATTGCAAGACACAAAAACTTTAATACTCACGATGTAACAGAGGTGCCATACCAGCGCTCCCCCACCTGGGAAGCGGCATAGCCACACAGCAGCTCTGCTTCAGTTTCCCCACCTGGTTTTCAGCCCACTTTGCTATAGTTGCTTCAGGGAGTTCAACTCCTTTCAGGATAATGGAGTCCTTTCGTTCAAATCCAACATGCACAGAACAAAAAAATCTTAAACCCTTTTCCTTGCAGGCATGGCTCCAGCTGCAATGGCCTGCCTCAACACTCAGCAACTAGTTTCGGGGCTTCAGTCAAACCAACAAGCTGGTCCAGGCCCCTACTATCACCAACAGGTTTGGGCAGGCTGCAGTCTTCAGACAACTCCTGATCCTGACTCACTATCAGAGCCTGGCTGCTCTCCTTCCTCATCAGGCCCCCAACATCAGGGTTTTCCTCCCATTAAGTCCACTCACCAGTGCAGGTGTAACAGGGTGGGGATAATTGAGCCTATGTCTTGTTCTTTAACCCCTTCCTATCTGCAGCAGGGTTCACATACTGTCACACACCACATCTCCCTTTTGCCTGCACATTTAATCATCCTTTTACACCTCAGAGGCTGGAATATTACACTCATAATGTGATATTATTTACTAGTATTAGGGAGACACTTGCAACCAAGATCAGAGATTTAGTGACTTTCCCAAGTTTACAGAGGAAATCTGTGGCAGATCTGGCAAATGGTCCCAGATCTCCTGAGTTCAGTCCAGTGCTTTCTCCACAAAACCATCCTTTGCCTTTTTCAGACACTATTATGCTAAAAGCTTTGGGACACAAACCAGCCATCAGGGGTTTTGTGAGGATCCCTGTACCCACAGATGCAGTGGCCCTGCAGATCTGATATACAGACATTTATAGGAAGAGAGAGAAACAGCAACAGATTCAGGGTTTAATACACTACTTCACTCTGCTCCTGAAGAGTTTTATTAGACTGAGATGTGGACGCAGGATGACGCTTTGAAAGCATGGATAGTCTCAAGCAATATTAGGAGGAAGGGTGAGGCTATGTCTCCCCCCCCCAACCTATCACTATGTATAGGTGAATCCCTGCCCTCCAGCAACACTAGGACCTGTGTGGCACCCCTTTTCCTTGAAGAAAAGGAGTACTTGTGGCACCTTAGAGACTAACAAATTTATTTGAGCATAAGCTTTCGTGAGCTACAGTCCACTTCATCGGATGCATTCGGTGGAAAATACAGTGGGGAGATTTATACACAAACACAGAAAACATGAAACAATGGGTTTTATCATACACACTCTAAGGAGAGTGATCACTTAAGATGAGCTATTACCAGGGGGGGGGAGAGAAAACCTTTTATGGTGAAATCAAGGTGGTCAATTTCCAGCAATTGACAAGAACGTCTAAGGAACAGTGGTGGGTGGAAGGGGGGGGGAGATAACATGCAGAAATAGTTTTACTTTGTGTAATGACCCATCCACACCCAGTCTCTATTCAAGCCTAAATTAATTGTATCCAGTTTGAAAATTAATTCCAATTCAGCAGTCGCTCCTTGGAGTCTGTTTCTGAAGTTTTTTTGTTGAAGAATAGCCACCCTCAGGTCTGTAATCGAGTGACCAGAGAGACTGAAGTGTTCTCCGACTGGTTTTTGAATGTTGTAATTATTGACATCTGATTTGTGTCCATTTATTCTTTTATGTAGAGACTGTCCAGTTTGACCAATGTACATGGCAGGGGGGCGTTGCTGGCACATGATGGCATATATCACATTGGTAAATGCGCAGGTGAACGAGCCTCTGATAGTGTGGCTGATGTGATTAGGCCCTATGATGGTATCCCCTGAATAGATATGTGGACAGAGTTGGCAACAGGCTTTGTTGCAAGGATAGGTTCCTGCGTTAGTGGTTCTGTTGTGTGGTGTGTGGTTGCTGGTGAGTATTTGCTTCAGGTTGGGGGGCTGTCTGTAAGCAAGGACAGGCCTGTCTCCCAAGATCTGTGAGAGTGATGGGTCGTCCTTCAGGATAGGTTGTAGATCCTTGATGATGCATTGGAGAGGTTTTAATTGGGGGCTGAAGGTGATGGCTAGTGGCGTTCTGTTATTTTCTTTGTTGGGCCTGTCCTGTAGTAGGTGACTTCTGGGTACTCTTCTGGCTCTGTCAATCTGTTTCTTCACTTCAGCAGGTGGGTATTGTAGTTGTAAGAATGCTTGATAGAGATCTTGTAGGTGTTTGTCTCTGTCTGAGGGGTGGAGCAAATGCGGTTGTATTGTAGAGCTTGGCTGTAGACAATGGATTGTGTGGTGTGATCTGGGTGAAAGCTGGAGGCATGTAGGTAGGAATAGCGGTCAGTAGGTTTCCGGTATAGGGTGGTGTTTATGTGACCATCACTTATTAGCACAATAGTGTCCAGGAAGTGAATCTCTTATGTGGACTGGTCCAGGCTGAGGTTGATGGTGGGATGGAAATTGTTGAAATCATGGTGGAATTCCTCAAGGGCTTCTTTTCCATGGGTCCACATGATGAAGATGTCATCAATGTAGCGCAAGTAGAGGGGACGAGAGCTGAGGAGAACGTTGTTCTAAGTCAGTCATAAAAATGTTGGCATACTGTGGGGCCATGCGGGTACCCATCGCAGTGCCGCTGATTTGAAGGTATACATTGTCCCCAAATGTGAAATAGTTATGGGTGAGGACAAAGTCACAAAGTTCAGACACCAGGTTAGCCGTGACATTATTGGGGATACTGTTCCTGACGGCTTGTAGTCCATCTTTGTGTGGAATGTTGGTGCAGAATGCTTCTACATCCATAGTGGCTAGGATGGTGTTTTTAGGAAGATCACCGATGGATTGTAGTTTCCTCAGGAAGTCAGTGGTGTCTCGAAGATAGCTGGGAGTGCTGGTACCATAGGGCCTGAGGAGGGAGTCTACATAGCCAGACAATCCTGCTGTCAGGGTGCCAATGCCTGAGATGATGGGGCATCCAGGATTTCCAGGTTTATGGATCTTGGGTAGCAGATAGAATACCCCAGGTTGGGGTTCCAGGGTTGTGTCTGTGCGGATTTGTTCTTGTGCTTTTTCAGGGAGTTTCTTGAGCAAATGCTGTAGTTTCTTTTGGTAACCCTCAGTGGGATCAGAGGGTAATGACTTGTAGAAAGTGGTGTTGGAGAGCTGCCTAGTAGCCTCTTGTTCATACTCTGACCTATTCATGATGACGACAGCACCTCCTTTGTCAGCCTTTTTGATTATGATGTCAGAGTTGTTTCTGAGGCTGTGGATGGCATTGTGTTCTGCACGGCTGAGGTTATGGGGCAAGTGGTGCTGCTTTTCCACAATTTCAGCCCGGGCACGTCGGCGGAAGCACTCTATGTAGAAGTCCAGTCTGTTGTTTTGGCCTTCAGGAGGAGTCCACCCAGAATCCTTCTTTATGTAGTGTTGGTAGGAAGGTCTCTGTGGGTTAGTATGTTGTTCAGAGGTTTATTGGAAATATTCCTTGAGTCGGAAACGTCGAAAATAGGATTCTAGGTCACCAAAGAACTGTATCATGTTCATGCGGGTGGAGGGGCAAAAGGAGAGGCCCCGAGATAGGACAGATTCTTCTGCTGGGCTAAGAGTATAGTTGGATAGATTAACAATATTGCTGGGTGGGTTAAGGGAACCACTGTTGTGGTCCCTTGTGGCATGTAGTAGTTTAAATAGTTTAGTGTCCTTTTTCTTTTGTAGAGAAGCAAAGTGTGTGTTGTAAATGGCTTGTCTAGTTTTTGTAAAGTCCAGCCACGAGGAAGTTTGTGTTGAAGGTTGGTTTTTTATGAGAGTATCCAGTTTTGAGAGCTCATTCTTAATCTTTCCCTGCTTAATCTTTCCCTCCTTGAGTCATGTTGGCTGTGGAAAGAAAAAAAATCCAGGGATGAATAGCCAGAGAAACTCTCTAGCCAGCATCAGAAGTATCCCCAATAGAAACCAGTGGATATGGATGATGTTCTCAGTCAAAAGTGCAGAACGCAGTTTAGACATTCTCTGATTGGCTTTTTGCTTCACCCTCCTCCATCCCCGTGTTCCACTTCAGAGTCTCTTCACCTTACCCTTACTCTTGCTGCCCTATATGCTCCCCTCCTTCCTTTCCTCTCTCTCTTCTTCCCTGTTCTAGTCCCCCTTCCCCCTCCTTTCCTCTGTCTTTCCATTTAACTAATCCCTTTCTAGCTAAATCCCACACAAAGAATTTAAAAATATTGTGGCACTAACAAGCTGTTTGCCAGCCATCACTCTGCTTATATGTCCTATCCCTTCCCATGAATTATCTATTTAGATTGTAAATTCTTTGGGGCAAGGACTGTCTATTATTCTGTGCTGGTATAATGCTGGTAGCACAATGAGGTCCCAATCTCAGTTACTCCTTAGACACTTTAAATGTTTGCATTTTTCATCAGTTTTTTAACCTCTTCAATAAATTCTTAAGATAAAAATTAGGGTTGTCAATTAATTGCAGTTAACTCACGTGATTAACTCAAAAAAATTAACTGCGCTTTAAAAAAATTAATCACAATTAATCACAGTTTTAATCGCATTGTTAAGCAATAGAATACCAATTGAAATTTATTAAATATTTTTCGAAGTTTTTCTACATTTTTAAATATATTGATTCCAATTATAACACCGAATACAAAGTATATAGTGTTAACTTTATCATTTTTACAATGAAAATATTTGTAATAAAATATAAACAAAAGAAATAGTATTTTTCAATTCACCTCATACAAGTACCATAGTGCAATCTCTTCATCGTGAAAGTGCAACTTACAAATGTAGAATTTTTTTTTGTTACATAACTGCACTCAAAAACAAAACAAGGTAAAACTTTAGAGCCTACAAATCTACTTAGTCCTACTTCTTGTTCAATCACTAAGACAAACAAGCATGTTTACATTTACAGGAGACAATGCTGCCCAATTCTTATTTACAATGTCACCAGAAAGTGAGAACAGGTGTTTGCATGGCACTTTTGTAATTGGTATTGCAAGATGCTTATATGCCAGATACGGTAAACGTTTGTATGCTTCGGCCACCATTCCAGAGGACATGCTTCCATGCTGATGATGCTGGTTAAAAAAATGTGTTAATTAAATTTTTGACTGAACTCCTTGGGGGAAAATGGTATGTCTCCAGCTCTGTTTTACCCACATTCTGCCATTTATTTAATGTTATAGCAGTCTTGGATGATGATTACCCCGCACATGTTGTTTGTTTTAAGAACACTTTCACTGCAGATTTGACAAAATGCAAAGAAGATACCAATGTGAGATTTGTAAAGATAACTACAGCACTCGACCCCAGGTTTAAGAATCAGAAGTGCCTTCCAAAATCTGAGAGAGATGAGGTGTGGAGCATGCTTTCAGAAGTCTAGAAAGAGCAACACTCTGATGTGGAAACCACCAAAAAAATAGAAAATCAACCTTCTGCAAGTGGCATCAGACTCAGATGATGAAAGTGAACAAGCGTCAGTCTGCAGTGCTTTGGATTGTTATCGAGCAGAATCCAGCATCAGCATGGACGCACGTCTGGAATGGTGGTTGAAGCATGAAGGGACATATGAATCTTTAGTACATTTTTCATATAAATATCTTGCGATGCCAGCTACAACATGCCAGTGCCATGCAAATGCCTGTTCTCACTTTCAGGTGACATTGTAAACAAGAAATGGGCAGCATTATCTCCAGCAAATGTAAACAAACTTGTTTGTGTGAGCGATTGGCTAAACAAGAAATAGGACTGAGTGGACTTGTAGGCTCTAAAGTTTTACATTTTATATTTTGATGAAAGCAGTCTTCAGTGATGAGATAGCTAAAGATCTCAGTTGAATGGATACTTGTGTGAAGCCTTCAAAATCCAAAGAATTATCATGAGCTCCAATAAAGAAAAACAGACTAAAGTTGTGCTTGAATGCAAAGAAGGAAGTCAGAGTGAAGGTGGCAGGAACTATTACAAAGCTAACCGCAGACAGATCTTTTGAACACAGTTATTTTTTTTTTTTACATAATTCTACATGTGCAAGTTCAACTTCCATGATAAAGAGATTGCATTACAGCACTTGTATGAGGTGAATTGAAAAATACTATTTCTTTTGTTTTTTACAGTGCAAATATTTGTAATAAAAATAAATATAAAGTGATCACTGTATACTTTGTATTCAGTGTTGTAACTGAAATCAATATATTTGAAAATGTAGAAAACATCCAAAAATATTTAAATAAATGGTATTTTATTATTAACAGTGTGATTAGTTAGAGATCAAAGGAAACTTAACAGAACCTTCTAATAATATTTTTATTCTATATAATGAACTAACTAGAACTTCCAGTTGTATAGAGAAAATAAACATAGTTTGAAACTAAAATGTTGTCACAAGTTCAAGATCAACGAGTTCTGATCAAGTGAAAAGCCAGGAGTTGTTCTGAGTGAAGTAGGCATTAGCTAAAATTGATTCTGGCTATTCCACTACCATAGTCAACCATCCGAAACATTGACAAGAAAAACATTTCACTCCAACGTATATAGTGACCATATGAGCATCTTTTCTCAGAGACCATGCACAGAACCTATTAACATTATTGACAATTATACATCCAGATGCGGAAGGAGAACTGAGCCTTTGCAGCAAATTGATAAAAATTGAAATCCGAGTACTGGTGTAATGAAGACAGTAAATGGAAAGAATGATATGTTCTTGGATACTAAAACATTCTGAATTCTCTCTTCACTAACAAAAGCTTCTTTTCATTAGAAGATGGGAAAAAATCTCCTCTCATTCTCTAGTCTTTGAAAGGTTTACATCATTGATCTTTCAATTTCAGGACCTCACTGAAAACAAGCATTCTGTTAGACTGGGTAAATGGCTGTGAAGTAGGAATTCCTAGGAGTATTTTATGTGAGCTCAACTCTTCATTAATTGATGTTATGGTACGTTCTCATAATGGGTCATTTGATGAAAATATAGAAATCTTTACGCCTTTTTCAGTTTTAATGTTACAATGATCTTGGGCAACCCTCCACCAAATGAAGTTATTATATTTCTCTCTTCTTCCCCCCCACACCCTTTTTTTTTAAATTAGTGCCAAGGAGCTTCCAAAGGAAAGCCCATTAATAGTGCCTCTGTATATTATGGCAAATTTATATTATGGCAAAACTGCATCATGAGAAAAGCTACTGGAAACATGTTTTAAAAATCAAACTAAAATGCAGAGACAAGACTATTAAGCACGGTATAAACCTCAGAATCTCTTATAAATCCAAGGAAACATAATCTGTGCGTTCAAAGGCTTGTCCATTCAGGAGACACAACAACTGTATGAAAAGCTGACCCAATTACCTGGAACTTCTAATTTTTAAGAAGCTCAACATGTCCTCTATGCACTAAACTGCATCCAAGCTGTATAGCTTATTCTTGCCACCACTGCTCATTCCACAAATTAAACCATCAAGAAATTTCAACCTCTCATTTCAGGACTAAGTAGGGCCTGACACTGTGTAGGTGTTACTACTGTTATTTTCAGCTAGCTCCTCTTTTCTAACAGTTACTAATGCAGGCTAATGACGCTGACATAAAGTTAATGATTCGGTACATTTGCACAGTTCTAAAATTGGGGGTGGATTGTGATTCAGGAAATTAGTGTACTAGCCTCTCCTCCATGTAAACATGGTTCAAATCCTTCTTCCTTTCATGTAGCAATAAATTTAGTGGTCTCTTTCTTTCCCTCATGGAGGTTTGTTCATATCACAGAATCCCAGCATGATATGAAGCTCGTGCTCAATAGAGGCCCAGCATTTGAACAGGAGGAAGATTTTGCAAGTCAGGATGGAGGTGCATTGGCAGAGCTGATAGGGGAAATTTGCTTTGTATAGTGCCTGCCTGCCCCAAGCCTGTCTCTTTTCACAACTATGTTTCTTGCTTTCTTATGCAATACACACACACACTTGCACACAAAAATGGAAACAAGCACAATAAATCAGGCTTTTTCCTAAAATGTTTTAATCCTTATTTCTGGAAGATGCTGAGGACTCAGATACCAACCCAGCAAAGCAATTAAGCATGTGTTTAACTTTAAGCACATGAGTAATACCACTGAAGTTAAGTCCCTATACAATTTAAGCCCAGTTTAAGTGCTTTCTACAGGATTGGTGGCAGAGTGCTCAGTACCTTTCAGGATTGAGCACATCATGAACAAAGATCAAGAAAGTAAATTTTAGTAGGAAAACAATATTTCATTGAATCAACCTGTAAATCAGTGGTGTCCAACTTGTGGTCACTTTTGGTCATTGAATAAGACATATGCATTAAGAATATTTGTATTTTATTATGAACTGAAACATTGCCCGAGGCTATGTCTATACTACCACCACCCCCGAGTGACATAAATTACATTGACTTAAAGCAGTGTCCACACTGTGCTACGTCAGAGGGAGAGTGTCTCCCGCCCGACATAGCTTCCGCCTCTCGTTTAGGTACAGTAATTATGTCGACAGGAGAGCGCTCTCCCATCAGCATAACATGGCTTCACCAGACACACTACAGCAGTTGGGATCATCGCCCTCTCCCCAACCACTTCTCACTCTCTCTCTTACCGCCCCCTCACAAACGTCTGCAGAGAGCCAAGAGTGTTCTGAACAAATGCTGTTTCTTCCCTACTGCCGATGCTCAGCAGCTCAACTTCTGGCCAGCTGCTGCACATTCCAGGTGAGGGAGGAGAGAGTAGCTCCGATTGCTCCATTGTCTGCTGGGCTGTGGAAGCCTGGCAGGGGAAAAGGGGAAAGAGACAGAAGGAGGATAGCAGTTCAGCTGGCTTTGCCTGAACCTAGGGTCTCTGCTCAAACTTGCAAAAGCTGCCAGTGATTCCCAGAGGACTATATGCCATCTAGAGGTAGCTGAAGTGTAAAACTTCCTGGCCACTACCCACCTCACATTCAACTCAACAATTTGCATGATTGCAGTGACTCTCCACCCATCGGGGACTCCTGCTATGGTGGTGGAACCTCCAACAGGAGATATCAGTGAAGCAAAATAGGATGGAATATTTGCCACAAAGCACTGATGGCAACCCCTCAGCCTTTCTGAAATTATATGTTTGCCTCATGGGCTGTCGTAGTTGGACACCACTGCTTCCGATGAGCTCTACTTTTTTTATTTGAACAAACCGATGTTAAGAAATGAAATCTGTTCACAGCCAAATCCTGATTGACTTAGTAGAACTACCTGCTTGAGTGAGGAGAGCTGCATGGGAGTTGCGGCAGACCATGCCTGTGGATGGTCAATGTATGTCTCGGGGCCCGCAATCAGCTTACCCTGATGGGCTGCATGCAGCCCGCAGGTTGCCCCCCACTGCTTTAAAGAGACAAGAGAGATAAGGTAATATATTTTACTGGACCACTTTCTGTTGGTGAAAGAGACAAGCGTTCAAGGTTGGTCCAATAAAAGACATTACCTTGCCCATCTTGTGTGTTTAACATCCTGGGTGCACCCTGACTACAACATTGCAAACAGTATCCCTTTAATGACAGGTTCTGCTGGAAATGGCCTACCTTGATTATCACTACAAAAGGTCCCCCTCTCTCCCCCGCTCTCCTGCTGGTAATAGCTCACCTTACCTGATCACTCTTGTTACAGTGTGTATGGTAACACCCATTGTCTCATTTTCTCTGTGTATATAAATCTCCCCACTGTATTTTCCACTGAATGCATCCGATGAAGTGAGCTGTAGCTCACGAAAGCTTATGCTCTAATAAATTTCTTTTTTCTTTTTGAGTATCCCTTTAAGTCACCTCCTTAATGTAGGCATTCTCTTTCTCACAGGCACTGCAGAATTCAACAAGTACCCAATATGGATCACTGAGAAATTAGCACATGGTTTGTTTTCCAAATCCTGGGATTTTTGCCTAAGTATATCTATCTATGTTCCTTTTGAAATGCTACTGAGATAAACAATGTCTTTCACTTTGAATTCCAACTGATTGCAGTGAAACTTTTCAGGCTTGGCAACACTGTTGCTATAGTAATGCAATCTGATCAGATATTCTTAGCAACCAGCCACAACTCTCCACCCCCAGAGTTCCACCATTTCTTCCAAGAAGTCTAAACCAGATAATCTGGTTTCCAAAATATAGAGATCTTGATAAGAATGATTAGAATGTGATGAGCTATGCTAATAGCATTGACACGTGCTTACAAGGCAAGCACACACTGAACAAGTGGAAAATAAACAGGAAATGAGGCAAACTGCAGTAGCTGACAATACAAAAGCATCGCTGACAATATCTACTTTACTCCAATTACCTCTCTCATTTACTTTAATTCCAAAAGCCTATTTAGGGCCAGATTCTGCCACCTCTTACTCTTGTCGGGGGCTCTTTGTGGCATAAGGGGCTACTCATTACAAGTAGAGTGGCAAATATCAGCACTGGATGCCCAATCCCAAAGCAATATTCTGTTGTGTCATGTTGATTCAGCACTCCTTAGGTAGAATAAAGAGTAAAGTTTCACCAAATTCAATTGGAATTTTGCTTGTGAAAAGAATAGTGTGCAGAATAAGGCCCAGAATTGTAAGAAAGGGTGGGCAACCCAGTTAAGATAAAACAAGCACTGGTTGAAAACATTTGGAATCCCTGCTCAGAAGCAAAACCCGGAGTCAGATTCTGCCACCCTCATTCACACAACGTTATTTTGCAACTAGTCCCACTGGCAGCACTGACATACCACCTGTATCACTGAACCCCAGACTGATCTTGTCTGGAGAAGGAATCATTAACTAGCAATCACAGGAACCATTCAGATTAAATCTACATCTGCTGTGACATCAGAGGGACAACTCAAAGTGAATACATTGCTGCTCCCTTATGGTTGTGAAATGAGGCCCCCCAAAGAGAACCTTTTGTGAGGTGCACAGAAAGCTTGTAATATATAAACAAAATATTAATTCCTTACCGCTCTGGAATAAAGGAATGGAACTGGGAGGAAATACCAGTGAGGAGGTTCTTATGCCATTATTTCTAATAGCAGAAGCAGTGCAACTCTGACAAAAGCATGTTTCCATTCTGGCATTATTGTTTTTTATACTGCTAGAGGCCTCAACTCAAGATCAGGGCACAATGTGTTGCACAAAAAATGTAATAAAAGACAATCCCTGCGCCCAAGGAGCAATTCTGACCGTATCCCAACAAGAAAGGTTCAGATATGTTTTTAGTTGTTTTTCCAAACCAAAACTTTCAAAGAGTTCCCCCATCACTAATAATAAACCCCTCTTATCTAACATGATGAAATGAGCCATGACCTGAAAGTAATGTAACAGAGTAGACACACACACAAAGGCAATACATCTGATTCTGACCTCACACACTTACAAATCAAGAGTAATTCCATTGAGGTCTCTAGAGAAACACCAACGTAAATTCAGTGCGAATGAAATGACAATTAGGCCCAATATCTCTGCTTAGCTAGCCTCTATCAAGTGCTGTAGGCATCAAGATCTCAAGTAAAATTCTCCTAGATACTTAGCTACTGACACGGATGACTCAATGAGTGCAAGCTAGTACTTTGGTAAATGCATGTGTCTATTACAAAGGTGAATATTGGGAGGATAGAAGGCATGATGCTGTGAAAAATCTATCTGTATTTATGCTTATTTGGATAGAATTTGTGATTTCCTTAAAGTGGGTTAAATATAACTGATTATTTTTCTCTGCAGCCTATAAAGAGAAAATCACAATAGATACCGATTTCTTCCCAGCAGCTGCCTATAAGCACTTGATCTCATCCCTTCCCACAGAAAAGAAAAAACAGTCTGGTCCTGTAGTACAGGTGGTCTGACTGCACATTTTTGTGCACTGTTTACCAACACAGAAACGAAAAAATATGGTTGATAAAGGGCGTAGTGCTAGGAATGTTATTACTTCAGGTTATTATTTTTAATGTAAATCAGAAATAAATCATATCAGTAGGAATCCCAACCATGTCATTTAAAAAAAAATATTTCAAACCTAGAATCAAAGACAACTCTGTATGTGTTGCAGTATCAGGTTGATGAACATGGAGGCCCTCATTTAGATTTTGCACCAAAGACATGCCAATCAATGGAGGCTTTAACAGCCGATATCTCTTTGAAGCTGCTGTTGTGCCAGAAGTGTCATCATGAGAGTTCTGATCTAATTTATTCAGGTCATTTATGTCTCTGGGTAAGTAAAATCAGTCATTCTTCAGATTTCCTATTTACTAAGTAATTAAAATTCAGACGGAACACAGATAATTTTCCTTCTTGAGTAAACTCTGTTACTATAAAAAAAATAATCCTTCTTACCAAAAAATGGAAAATGTCTTAATTGCAAGAATCAGCTTATGAACCAATAGGTAACATCAATGAAAGTGATAAGACAATGTTGATGACCTCATCTAACTACTTATGTTAAATTTACATATAGTTACTTACACAATATACATACATATATATAAAATAGTATTACACATAAAACACTGCATTAAAAGATTATTATTGAGGTTGAAAAGCGAAGCACTCAAAAGTTAAATGCCAGGATTAAGACTGCCTTTACAACTTTAATTCAGCTTCCTTGTATATGTGCATTATGATACATTATCAATTACATGTTCTCATACTATTTTTCCGCAAGGCCTCTGCCTCAATTCAGGGGGTTCCACATCCAATCCGTCTCCCCTCCCGACTCACTGTTCCAGTCTCCCCCTTCCTGGTTCTTATCTCAGTCTCTTTTTCCAGTCCTAGTTCTTCCCCCCACAACTTGGCTCCTCATCAGATCTGTCTCTCATTTTCCATGCCCCCATTCCATCCCACTGGTTCACAATCTCATTGCTTGCCCTCTACCCCCAGCTCCTCATCCGATCTCAATGTACATCCCCAATTGCCAACTGGCTTCCAGTCCCCTCCTGCTCCATTTCTTTTACTAGCTCCCAGTTCCAATTTCCCTGCCCAAGCAGTCTCAGCCTACAGTCCCTGTCAACCCATTACCAATCACAGTTTCACTTCCCCCTTTTAAGTCCGTGTCTCATTAGGCTGTTTGTCCCAATCTACTGCTTTCCCTCTCCAGACTGGCTCTTGTCCCATATGTCTTTGAGTCAGGTAGCTTCCTCCTCCACACTGCCAGGCTACCAGCAGATAAGTCTTTGAGAGAGAACAGGAGAGACAAGTTCTCTGTTCTCATTTCCAGTGCTCAGCCTCACTGCAGCCTGGAGCAGCTGGGAGTCGAGGCAGCCTTGCCCAGTATCTCTTGGCTGGAGGATGCTCAGTTGCTCTGTGGGGATGGCACGTACAGAGTCTCATCACATGTAGGAGTTGTAAGGGGATGGAACACCCTTACTCACTATGCGGTGATGGTGGATGCACGGTTTGGTCACATATAGGAGCTGTGAAGCACTGGAGCATGCTCAGTGACTACAGAAACTTCAAAGATTTTAGCTGATAAACCCTAAAAAGTCTCTGAGCATGTGCAAACTATAGCTTTTCAAAGGCTTGTAACTTGTCCAAAATTGGGAAGATTTTAACAAGAAACAGCAAAAGTCAACCTTCTGCCAAATTTCAAGTTCCCGCTCCATAGACCTATTCAAAGGAAAGGTTGCCAGAATATTTTTTAACATTGAAAAACAAATTTATTTTTCCTTAGCCTCATTCTCAGAAACAGCTGAACCATTTTGGCTGAAACTTACCAAAAAAAAAAAAAAAAAGTCTGCCTGAGGCAGACAACCGGCATGAAGCAATTGGAAACAGGGTGTTGTAATGGGAAGGTACCAGCCTCACCTATAATAAGCTTTAAAAAAAATTCAGTCATTCTTTCTGCAGGCTTCCTATTGTATCCAGTTCTCTCTCTATATATATGTGCTTGTGTATACATACACAAACACACACACCCCACCTTTAAAAATCTAGTTCAAGTGAGAGACATCTGATCTGGCCAATTGGGGTGGGCGATACCAAGGCACCTCCCATTTCCCACTCCTGCCCAACCACTTCCATGCACTTGCACGAGTGGGGGAGAAAGAGCAGCTGTTCTCCTACTCCCGTACAGCATCTGGAGATGTGAGTACTGTTTGCAGAGATTTAAAGGGACTCTTTATGCCTCCCCCCCTTACTTTTTCTGTGTGGGCACCCAGCCATGTCATAATTGAGCCCTTTCATAATACACTTTTTGAGGCAGAAACTGTCTGTATTTTTTGTCTTACATAGTGCTGAGCACATAGTGTTATTGTTTAAATGCAGAGAAAGTCCAAAGTCTGGACTCAATCACATATATGCAATGTCACCAACAATAGTAAGGGTACACCATTTGAAGAAGGGCAGAACCTGGCCTATAAGTCAATATGATATTTGTCAATTAAATCTGAGTGCTTATTTTCAGAAGAAACTACCACAGAGATCTCATAAATGAGGTTCCAGAGATTTAGTTCAAGCAACCCAAATTTGGACCTCAATAGCATACTTCCCACTGCTATTTGCACACAAGCAGCTATAAAGTGCTCTCTCAAAAAAGCACAATGATTGATTCCACACACCATTAACACAGAAGGGGAAAATTATCTCTGTGTCAAGCTCATATGCTGCCTGCGTGCAGTGACTCAAAGCTAGAACACCTGCATACATTTGAATACAAGAGACAACTTAAAATAAATTCTGTTAAAAGGAAAACACCTCTTAAAATTATATAATTTGTACACCAGGCCAAACATACAATATATTACAATGAATTATCTCAATGGCTCAGATTCTGCTCTCAATTCCACTAGTGTAAATCTGGAGTAATTCCAAATTTCGGGCCAGGTTCTACATCATTAAAATCAATTGCCAAACTCCCATTTACTTCAATACTCCAGGATAAAACATTTAACCCATGTAAAAGGCAACAGAAACTGGCCCTAACTCAATAATTAGCATACAAAATGGAGCTGTTAAAATAATAAAAATTACAATGTAAACTGATAAACTAATTTGTCCTGGTTTAAAAACAGAGATTTGGAAACAAATGCATATTCACAGTTTGCCCCTATTATTCTGAGAGATATTTTTTTAAAATCCATCTGGAAAAAAATTAGCCTTCTTACTTTTTTTTTTTCTTTTTTCTGAAATTAACTTAAATGTTTGAAAAATTTCTACTGTACAAGTGGCAAAAAAACCCCAACATGAAACAGATGGCAAAATATCAAAAATAGAGAGAGAAGCCTGAACAACTAATTAGTGTGTATTCCCTCCTGATAGAAATGAATCACAAGTAGAGATGTAAGGGAGGCAAGCTGCACTGAAGTGTAGTTTGCCACTGACAGTAAGTGCAGAGAAGAGTTTTTTAAAATCACAGTTAGATATACTTGCTAACTGGTGGCCAAATCATGTTAACTGACTTTAAATAGAACACCTCACTGATTTAAATGGGGAATTATGCTTAAACAAAAAAAATCAGTGGCACAATATTACTTCTGGGGGAATTCTGCAGCACTGCACATGCGCAGAATTTATGTCTCCTGCAGATATCTTTGCTTCCCCACAGAAAAATGGCTTTCTGACAGGGAAGCAAAGGGAAGCCACACGACCCTCTCCAGCAGTATGTTTCAGGGCAGGAGGCAGAGAGGGAAATCACTGTGGGGTAGGAGTCAGGACTTGGGAAGACGCGGCTGGTGGCTTCCTAACCTTTGCCAGGCTCAGCTGCCAGTGCCAGCTAGACTGGAGAAGACAGGACTTCCTCTTCCCCGCAGGGCATCTGGGACTGTGTCAGACCCACCCCCAGATGTCTCCACAGGCTGTCGGAAGCTCTGCAAACTCACCCACACACACTTCCTGCACCCATTGCTCCTCAGCTGCAGGGGGAGGGATCACTGTGCAGGAGCTGCTCCCACTCTGCCCAACCCCAGTGCATCCAGACCCTCCTGACGAGCCTCACCCCCCTACGAGCCTTACCCCCCACATACACACCCAAAAGCCTCCCCCGCAATGAGCCCCACTGTCCCTGCACCTGGACCACCCCAACAAGCCACCCGTCCCCAGATCCCCAACCTACAAGGTCCAACCAGCTGCATCTGGAGCCCCACCCCACTGAGTCGCACTCCACCAGCAAGCCCCCCGCACCCAGATTCCCTGCTGAGCTCTATCCCCCCCCACCAAACCCCCCACTAAGCCCCAACCACTTTCACCTGGACCCCCCAGCAGAGTCCCATTACCATTGCACCCAGAACCCCCCAACAAGCCCCTATGCATCCATAGCCCCGAGCCACCCATATCCAGATTGCCCCACACAAAACCCTCTCAACCCTGGATTTCCCCCCCCCCCATACACACACACACACTAACCCCTCCATACTTGGATCCTGCCTTCTCACACTTGATGCACCTGGCATGAAGGTCCTGGGTGTTTCTGGGGCAGGCCCGGTCCTTGCAATGTATCACGGTTGGGTCCAGCCTCACCATGGAGTCCATGTCCCAGGGGGAGCTGCACAATGATCTCCCACCTCTGTACAGCCAGTGGCCTGTACTCCTCAATGCCATGCTGGAGCCTCCACATTTATTTGACAAATAAAATGTGCAGAATTTTTCAGAATTTTGAAATAGTGCAAAGAATTTTTATTTTGGCACAGAATTTTTAATTTTTTGACACAGAATGCCCTCAGGAGTAACAATATGGGCTGGAAAGACTGCAATAATTCTACAACAGCATTTTGATCCAAATTGAGGTTTTTTTCTTGAAGAAAAGATCATGTAACAAGTCATTTTCTAGCATTTAATATTTATTAATATTTAAAGACAAACGGTCAGATACGCCACTGCATGATTCCAATTTTATGCCACTATAATGCTATTAACTACAATTTAACAGCCATAAAACTGAAGTAATGTATTGGTGAATCGAGCCCAATGCCAAACACTTTAAACAGGCATTTAAAGTACAAGCAACTTGCAAATGTTTCAACATTTTGAATTTTAAAAGGATAAATTAAGAGACCAAAGGGATAAAGTCCAATCCTGGAAATCCTTACTCAGGTGATAAAGAACTATTCCCCTGAGTGAGGTTTGTAAGATTAACCCCTTACACAGGCAAAGCTTCCATTGACTTCCCAGGGACTATTGCCTGAGTAAAGTCATAAAGGTCTGCTTTTTGATAGCAACCTTTATGATAAATATAATAGGACTCCCATGAATAAGTACACCACACCAACATCACAGATCACCCACTCATAAGATATGGTATATAAGGTGGGAAAGAATTAACAGAAAGAACCCCCAAAAACAAAATGATACAGAGGAATAAGTTGATTATAGAGAAAAATGAATATTATAAAACATGCTGAAGAGAACAGAGTTTAGTCACCACATCTTGTTATGCAATAAGAGTAACAGATTCTATTTTGTGGGTATCTGTGGCATTCTCTATTAAGAATAATACATAAGCAAGCATAAATTATCTCTTAAGCAATCCCTCCTCCTGTCTTCTCAGTATTAATAATCCTCTCCCCTCCCTTCCTAAGTGGATGTCCTAGGTCTTGCCTTTAGCTTTCTTCAGACTGTAAATTTTCAGAGCAGGCAATATGTGTAATTCACCAAGTAAATGTACAGTACTACATAAATATTTTGTAATAAAATTAATAATATGATTTCCAATAAATAATGTCATACAGGAATATTATTCTACCAAAGGGCTCTGATAAACTAAAATGCAATGAGAAAAGGAGGACTTGTGGCACCTTAGAGACTCACAAATTTATTTGAGCATAAGCTTTCGTGAGCTACAGCTCATTTCATCGGATGCATTCAGTATTTTCCACTGAATGCATCCGATGAAGTGAGCTGTAGCTCACGAAAGCTTATGCTCAAATAAATTTGTGAGTCTCTAAGGTGCCACAAGTCCTCCTTTTCTTTTTGCGGATACAGACTAACACGGCTGCTACTCTGAAACCTGTTAAAATGCAATGGTACAGAGAACCTCATGATGGGATTCCTTAACTTATATCACAGAGATTCTTTATGTTAGAACAATGGTTTTCAACCTGTGGACCTGCAAACTATGTCTAAGATTTCCAAAGGGGTCCGCACTTTCATTTGAAATTTTTTAGGGGTCTGCAAATGAGAATGTTGAAAACCATTGTACTATGTTATTTGCTTTTGTTATTTATTGATTAGTATTTGAAACACATTTTCTTTGCATTTAATATCGTAAACAAGTTATATTGTTAAGGATTCAGAGTAGCAGCTGTGTTAGTCTGTATTCGCAAAAAGAAAAGGAGGACTTGTGGCACCTTAGAGACTAACAAATTTATTTGAACATAAGCTTTTGTGAGCTGCATCCGATGAAGTAAGCTGTAGCTCACGAAAGCTTATGCTCAAATAAATTTGTTAGTCTCTAAGGTGCCACAAGTACTCCTTTTCTTTTTATGGATAAGGATGTGAACACTGTGGAGATAACAGTGATACGATGCTCGCTTGCTGTTCTACAGAAATACAAGAAAAATAAATCTGTCTTGAAGTCAATTAATATTGATGTTGTTTTAACATCTATGATTCCTTTAGCTTGATGCCCTGCAAGCACATCCTGCTGTGCTGCCACTGCTCTGCAATATTACACAGAGACGAGGCAAGAGCAAAACAGCAAAATGGGTCTGAGGGATTGAATTGCTGCACTAGAGTAGCACATTCCTCCAACTCACAAGGGGATAGAGAGAGAGAGAGATGCTTAAATTAGTGGAGCTGGGTTCTCCTTGCGCATCCCATACTTCAAACTACTTTCACCACTGGACTAATCTGGAGATATTGAGCCAGATCCTCGGCTGATGTACCTTGTCATAGCTCCAATAACTTAAGCGGAGCTATGCCAATTTATACCAATTGAGGATCTGATCCACTAACTGTATCCATTGAACAGGCTGTAATATCCTTACATTGAGAATTATCTTACCCCACAGTGAGACTATTCATGGTGTAAGTACTAGTGCAAGTAAGGATGTCAATCTGACTCCATTATCAACAAACCCATTTTGTCTAGAGTAACACCCAAGACTTTCTTACAAGGGGACAGCTATGAAAAAAGAAACAACATGATATTAAAGGGCAATAATTTTCTAAACTGAATGTTTATTGAAACTTTTTCAAAGACATCCTTTGTTCTTAAAATGTAATCCATGCTTCCTCACTCCCACATTTAGCTATCTCATTGAAATATCACAAAACACTCAAAAGGCTTGCAGTAGATATGGTTAAATGGCAAGACTATTTGGTTTTGGGTCAGACGTTTCTGCTGTAGATTAAACTACCCTTCATTTCCCTCAGGGTCTACCTCTGCATACTAATGGGTATTTTCTGATGTTTCTAAAGAGACAGAAAGAAAAGGAGTACTTGTGGCACCTTAGAGACTAACATTTATTTGAGCATAAGCTTTCGTGAGCTACAGCTCACTTCATCGGGATGCATTTGGTGGAAAATACAGAGGGGAGATTGATATACACACACAGAGAACATGAAACAATGGGTTTTATCATACACACTGTAAGGAGAAAGAAAAGGAGTACTTGTGGCACCTTAGAGACTAACAAATTTATTAGAGCGTAAGCTTTCGTGAGCTACAGCTCACTTCATCGGATGTGATCACTTAAGATAAGCCATCAGCAGCAGCAGGGGGGGGGAAAAGGAGGAAAACCTTTCATGGTGACAAGCAAGGTAGGCTATTTCCAGCAGTTAACAAGAATATGTGAGGAACAGTGGGGGGTGGGGTGGGGGGAAGAAATAACATGGGGAAATAGTTTTACTTTGTATAATGACTCATCCATTCCCAGTCTCTATTCAAGCCTAAGTTAATTGTATCCAGTTTGCAAATTAATTCCAATTCAGCAGTCTCTCGTTGGAGTCTGTTTTGAAGTTTTTTTGTTGAAGGATAGCCACCCTCAGGTCTGTAATCGAGTGACCGGAGAGACTGAAGTGTTCTCCAACTGGTTTTTGAATGTTATAATTCTTGACGTCTGATTTGTGTCCGTTTTTTCTTTTACGTAGAGACTGTCCCGTTTGACCAATGTACATGGCAGAGGGTCATCGCTGGCACATGATGGCATATCAATCTCCCCTCTGTATTTTCCACCGAATGCATCCGATGAAGTGAGCTGTAGCTCACGAAAGCTTATGCTCAAATAAATTTGTTAGTCTCTAAGGTGCCACAAGTACTCCTTTTCTTTTTGTGAATACAGACTAACACGGCTGCTACTCTGAAACCTGTCATTAAAGAGACAGAGACTCACATCAAGGTAGTTCTTTTCACTTTCTGAGTCTTTTTGCCAGTCAATAGCTGTAAGAAAAGGTGCTGCAGAAAACATAATTAGTAACCAGTGTGAGGGTCAAATTCTGCTCTCATAATCCAGTGAAGATGGTGTAATTGCACTGAAGTAAGCAGAGTTACTCTGATTTACACTGGTGTTACAGCATTTGAGAATTTAAGTTGTCAGATGGCCAAGTTCTTTTGTTATTTGTTACTAAAGTGAAATTCAACTCCAGCAGTAGTTGTCCTAATTAAGAAATGTAATGGATTCATAGACTGGTGCATAAAACTTGGATAAACTAAAAGTTAAAAGTATTCTTTATCTCCATGTACTATATATGTAAGAAGCAAGCTAAGTTTAATTTGCATGGGCCAAGGTTGTAATTCACGTACCTGTACACTATAGTATTAGCTGACAAGAATACTGTAAATAATCATTCTGTAAAACTCTCTACAGAAAATGTTACTCCCATAATCACTCACATTGTTTAAACCATACCAGTATTTTAAAGGTGTATTAAAGTACCTTCACATTTTCTAATGCAAGATGCTCCTCTCCGGCCAGAGGCACACAGAATAAGTCCCTATGTCAGCTGTATTCTAGGATGGGACCCCTATGTAACTTACAACATCCCTCATACTCTAAGTTATGCCATCTGCAACTGGCCCCATGGATCTAAAAGCATACAGAATTGGGAGTCAGAAACTGATTTCTTATCCCACTGCTATCACTTGTTTCGACCATGATCCTGCCTCACTGAAGTCAACAGCAAAATTCCTATTGATTTCAACTGGGTAGGGTCAGACCCGTGAGAGATTCTACCACCATTACTTATGTTAGTAGCATTGCACAACTCAAGTAACCTCATTTAAACCAGTGGGACTATTGATGGAGTACGGTACAAGCTTTCTCTCAGCTTCTTTTGGGAGGGAAGAACTTGCTGCATGTAAGCTGACAAGATGACAGTGTTCATACATACCAGAATCTGACAGCCAATTAGAAGCATAGGCTTTCCCATATCAGATCAACCCACTGGTCCATTAATTTTAACCAAACTGCTGCTGCTGCTGTCCCTTTTGACCATAAGAAATCAGAAGAAATACAATCAGAGTGGCAGGCTCTTTATCAATACCATAACTAACGTGAACAGGTAGGAGATGTTGGCTGAAGTTATTAGCTATTCATGAGCGGAAATAGTTAAATTTAAAGGCACTAATCCTGCAGTTATATCCATGCAGGTGGACTTGCACCCACTGAAGCCAGCATGCCTTTACGCAGGTGCAAGGCTTTGCCCATATGGATTTGGTTCCAGGACCAGGCCTTCAGTAGTGGTTCTCAGACTATGGTATTTGTACCTCCAATGGTTTGTAGAGCTCATGGTGGTGGTCTGCAGAATGAAGAATTTTGTGAACTAAGCAGTAAGGAAGGAATGTACTACTGAGGAGAAGATGGTCTGATGAAGTCCGCAGAAAGAAAACAATTTATGAATCCACAAAATCAGAGTAATTAAAAATAGAGATGGCCATTTAGCTCATCTACTCCATCTCCCAGTCAGCTGGCAGGATTGTTCCCAATGACACATGTAGTTCTGTACTACAGTGTTTCCCAAACTTGGGATGTCACTTGTTCAGGGAAAGCCCCTGGTGGGCCGGGCCAGTTTGTTTACCTGCCGTGTCCGCAGATTCGGCCAATCGCAGCTCCCACTGGCCGCGGTTCACCGTTGCAGGCCAATGGGGGCTGCTGGAAGCAGCACGGGCTGAACCATGAGCTGGTGCTGTTCATTTAATTGGCTTACCCACAAAGAGTGATTACCGGCATGGATCATAAAATAAAAAATGGAGAAGAGAAGAAAAACAGGCTCTGGCTTACAGCATAGATAAATCCATAAAATAGGAATAAATAATATAAAGACAAGTAATAAAGAATAAAGTGATGATCAATAAATAAGCAAAATGACAATATTTCATCTCCCAATAAGCAAGTATTAACGTAACAACTGGATATAATTTATCATTTAATGCTAGAAGCTACCAAACATCATCCAGTATTAATCATCGTTACTGTAAGCTTTAATATATCATTGAAATCATTGCAAATTTCTCTGCTTCAGCCCTTCAAAAGGGCAGTGTCCCCTGTTTACAAAACCAGATCTTCAAGGTTGGGAGCAAAAGACCCTACATATACAAAGAACAATGTGGTTTGCACATAATATTGACATCTTGTTTGCTTGCTTACAATGTGTGTGTGTGTGTGTGTGTTTTAAATGTTCAATGAGCTCACTGCTCAAAAAGAGGCAGATACCGCCCCCATTTCTGTGTCTGTTGACATGAGCCTTCCCTCAGTTAATGCACATGTATTTTTTGTTTGTTTATTTGCTTTTTGACTGTTTACATTCGTGCCCAGTGGAGACTAAGGATAACATTAGGCTGCCTATGTTCCCTGTAGCTTCACCAGCAGGTTATTCTCCATCATGGTTCTACACTGGTTGAGTATTATATCATTACATTAATGCTGTAGTGACTGAACATTAAACATTCTTAAAACTCAAGACAAAACATCTCATTCTGCTCCAGCACCAATACAGACTAAGTAGTAGTAGCTCACAGAACGTTATATTATCTCTTGCATTCCTGCTAAGAGAATGAGAGTCAATATCAGAGAGTGAAAGAATGTAAAAAAAAAGATAGCTAACTTCAGTGCTATGAGACAATGGTAGAGAAAGGTAATGGTTGAAATTCTCAGCTGGTGTGACCTGGCATAACTCCAACTGACTCAATGTAAGTAAGGTCAAAGATACTGAAGTGAGCAACCACACCATAGAGAACTGAGGCTGGGAGCTGTTAATGTATATAGTTGGCAAATATTTTTAGCAAGAGACAGGCAACAGGTCTAGGACCTAGAAAGACTACAAAAGACACCCTACATCTGTACCACTGACCAGAACTAGGGGGGAAAAAAACAGGTGCTGGTACAGTACATTAATCTTTGTATAAAGAAAATGGGAGTATCTAAATATCAATAGTATTTTTCTTTTCCTTTCATTCACCCCTCATTTACAATCCCCTGAACAATCTATTCTTACCACCACCACCCGTCATCACCTTCTTACACTCCTGCTACAGCAGCACCATTGCGCACATAGTAAGTGAAAGAGACCAGATAACCAACATCAAAGCTCAAGACAGTTTTAAAACAAAACATTTTAAAAAATCAGTTTGGAGTTAAATGATTTATCCCACTAGCCCTTCAGAATGGGAGCCACAGGGATCAGTGAGGTGGCCAATGAAAGAGGGAAAGGGGGATTTCTCCTTCATTCCCTTGAGGCAGCAGTCAGGAGAGGTAGACTATAGACTAGAGCAGCACAGGAGGAGATCTTCGAAGCACAGCAAGAGGGAGCTGCAGTTAAAGGCAACAATCAAGATTTCAAGGATCTGAGACAAAATGAGAAGGCCTCATCCCCCATTCCAAAATTTCCAACAACTCTCTCCTTCCTCTTTTTTTTTTGCCCACCCAGGTGGTTGGTCCATTGCCTTTTTTTTTTTTTTAACTATTTATATGAACTTGTTGTTTCTTCTTTTTTAATTCTAGGTTTGTAAAATAGTTCTCTAACCAATGCAGTCTGTTAAGGGATTGTATTCCAATTATTCTCACCATATGATCCCAAGTGAGGTGACTCAGCGCGGGGCAGCACTGAAGTCAAGCCTTTTGGAAACTGAAACAGGACCAGCACCCAACACCAAGGCTCAGATCTGTCCATTTGGGTGTAGGCTTTTGCATCCACTGCACCACGGCTGTTCATGCCTCACTCTCCACATCCCTGCCCTCTTATTCACTCCTCTCACTTTGTCAAGCTGTCCAACACACACCAACCCCTTCCCACCCAACTTACACACCCAGACACACATCCTTTACCTTGTAGGAAGCTGGGGATCTTTTCTCCCCACAGCCCAGAAGAGAAGGAGCTGAATGTCAGATACCTGGTTCCCTCCTGACGGTTCACCACCTTTTTCTGGCAGATTGTGATTTTCTCCTCACCATTCATCCTGCTCATGATGAAGAGGGGCTGTGCAATTCATCTAATCTCCACATAGAGCATTCACGTGTTGGGCCAGGGAGAAAAACACATGAGGTACCTAGAACTGGAGTTAATCTGGTGCCCCTGCTGCTCCCTACCATGAACTACATACAGCAGCTTTAGCTGAAAAAATGTAACATTTCCAAGATGTTTCCATTTCACAGGATTTGGAATGGACCCATTTTCCACTACATTTTCAATTTGCATTTTTAATCAAAAATGTATTCAAATTTTTATCAAAATTGTTTTCAAAACTGTTATTTACATTTACTGTTTACAAAAAAATACATATTCTGATTGCAAACCGGAGGGCTTGGGACACAAGAAAAATTTCAGTAATCATTTTAATTAAAATAGCAAGGCAACAATGTCAAGGAAAATCTTGCAAAATGTAGACAATTTAATAATGCTGACAATTTTTCATGCAGCATCATTTTGTGAAAAAAACATTTTTTTAAACTACATCATGTTGTGCAAAAAATGTCAACCAGCTCTGCTCAGCAACTGCCCCCATTAGCCAGCAGTTAAACCGGAGCCAGGACAGTGTTCTGATACGTATCCACCTTAGAAGGCTCTGCCATTGTGCCGGGCTCCCACTGAGAATGAGCCTATGTAAATGACAGTTGAGCACTGGCACTAGGCTGTCCCTCTCACTGCCTAAAAGAGGTCTAAGCAAAGCTTTCACATTCAAGGCACACAGACAGGGAGGGAGCACAAGAGCTCTCTCCATGGTTAGTCTCCAAAGTAACAATAACACTGACTACACCTTGCATAATGACAGGTTTCAGAGTAGCAGCCGTGTTAATCTGTATTCGCAAAAAGAAAAGGAGTACTTGTGGCACCTTAGAGACTAACAAATTTATTTGAGCATAAGCTTTTGTGAGCTACAGCTCACTTCATCGGATGCATTCGGTGGAAAATACAGTGGGGGAGATTTATATACACACACAGAGAACATGAAACAATGGGTTTTTCCTCATGTTATTTCTCCCCCCCCCCCCCCCCACCTCACCCCCCACTGTTCCTCAGACGTTCTTGTTAACTGTTGGAAATGGCTCACCTTGCTGGTCACCATGAAAGGTTTTCCTTCTCCCTCCTCCCCCCCCCCCCCCCGCTGATGATGGCTCATCTTAAGTGATCACTCTCTTTTGGTGGTTTTTTCCACCGAATGCATCCGATGAAGTGAGCTGTAGCTCATGAAAGCTTATGCTCAAATAAATTTGTTAGTCTCTAAGGTGCCACAAGTACTCCTTTTCTTTTTACTGACTACACCTTCACTTGCAGGCCTGCTGTTGCTCTCTTCCAGTCACCTCTGGCTAGCTCAGATAGCAGGTGGTCAGAAGGAAGGTGGGGGAGTACAGCAAAACACTGTATCTGTAGGTATGCTTGCAAGCTGTTGGTGAGCTGATAGGTCTAAAGGCAAGACTACTCATCTCAACAGATACAAGACCAGAATCAAATTTCATGTTCCAGTTTTTAATCAGTCAAGGTCTGAAATCAGATCTGGCATTTGAACCAAAACGATGGAAGTCTCTTGAGAACGGCTGTCATTTCTATCTCCTCTAAATCCCATTTTCCCATTATCCCAGATTTTCATTCGCCTTTTCTATCTTCTGGAAAGAGAGTCCGCAGGTTTCCACCATCATTCTGGCCTCTTCAGAGTTGCAAGCGGCCTGATTTGCCAGCCACCATAAAGGGGCAGTAGGAGAAGAGACAAGCTGATATCCCTAAAAGAGTGTGGGTAGGGAACGGAGCCCTCTTTCAGACGTAAATCTTGGTTATTGGGGCTAGGAATAGGTGGGCTCTGTTTGTATAGTCATCAAGCCTCCAGAATTGTCCTGTTTCCAGTAATTTCCAGGAATTAAAGATGTCGTGTGACGAAACTTCCAGGGATATGTGCAACCAAAATTGACAACCCTCTGTACCATGTGCTCTGTGATAACATGACAGGACCGTATGCTTATAAAACTAAACTGGTTTTAGACTGTTGCCCCCTTACTAACATTCAGTGGGGGTGTTTTAGTTGCTAGCTCCCAGTACTCAAAGGAGAAGGGTCGATGGGGAATCAGGACCCTGAGACTGACAGTCCGTAGGACCAATGGGGAGAGGCCAATGCTCCAGGTCAGCCTGAATGACAGAGCGGGCAGGCTAATCAGGGAGTCAGGAGGCCAGGGAGTCCTGTCCTCTGTGTGAGCTGGAATTGCTTGGATCAGACAGAGCGGGGCTGAGCTAAGGAGAAAGCAGGGGCCAAAGCTGAGCTGGGGAGCAGAGCTGTGCAAGATCCAGAGGGACCAGAAAAGCAGCTCAGAGAGAGCAGACCCTGTCCTGGGAGCAGAGCTGCAGCCCCAAAGCCAGAGGCACAGCCCAGAGAGAGCAGACTTGCCTTGGGAGGAGAGCTGCAGCAACCAGAGCCAGAGGGGCCAGAAAAGCAGCCCAGGAAGCAGGTCAGTGCTGGGAGCAGAGTCACAGAAGCAGCCTGCAGAGCATACCTGTCCTGGGAGCAGAGCAGTAGCAACAAGAGCCAGAGGGGCCAGAGAAGCAGCCCAGGGAGCTGGAGGCAGAGTGGAGCTGGAGCTGGGTGTCGTGAGCATCTGGGGAGAGCGAGGGAGGACCCTGGGCAGTGGGACCAGCACAGGGAGACACCTCAGCCAGGAGGCTCTGCAGGCCAGACTCGGAGGGGGATTGGTAACCCTGATCAGGCGGGGACAACGCTGGGAAGAAGGGCTCTGCCACCTAGAGCCTGTGGCCACCCCAGAACGAGTGTCCAACCCACAGAATCCCTGCAGCACAGCCAGAAGGGCTGTGAGAAGAAGGCCTGGGACTTACAAGGAACAAACTGTGAACTGCCCTGATATTCCAGAGACACTGTTTGTGATGTTCCCTGCCACAGAGCGGGTTGATGTGTTTCCTTTAACCTTTCCCATTTCCCCTTATTCTTTTTAAAATTAATTGTTGATTAAATAACTTGCATTTGCTTCAGATTGTATGTAATGATCAGTGGGTCAGAGAAGTGCACAGTGCAGAGATAGTACCCCGGAGTAGGGAGACCCTAGCCCCTGTCCTAGGTGACCGCAGCAGGGTTGGGGGTCGAGCCCCCCCAGGAATACTGGGCCCAGCCTTGTTGGGGTTACGAGGACTCTGCCAGACAGGAGAGTGGAAGGGGAGTCCTCAAGGGCAGGGAGGCCACTGGGTAAAGGACGTGGGAGCGAGGACTCGGATCCTTTCTCTAGCCCACTTCACCGGGGTAGTGCAGAAGTCAGGAAAGTTCCCCACAAAAGCGGGACTCTTTCCCCGCTTACATTAAAAAAACTATTTACAGACATGTTGCAATTGCAGCTAACATTTCAGCAATGTGCACACAGACTGGTTTCCTGGTACCTCCTCCAAACTCTTCCCACCTGCAACCTATGCTCCTCTGTCCAAGTCACATGCACGTTGCTACAGGTTCAAGCTGTGCTTTTGCAAGGGTGAGGAGGCTGCCCAATCTCTGCTTTGAAACAAAGAAGTAGAAATTAGCCTTTTGTGGATTGGATCCATTCTGGATCTGAATATCCACAAAGTTTAGTGTGGTCTGAATCAGAAATCCTGATTTGAATCCATTTCTACTAGAAACAGACACTCTCTAATGCTTCCACACAGAATTAACATGCCCAGTTGAAAAAAGACTGAGTTAAGAAATAAGACCCTTGTCTGTGGGAGTGGTACAGTTATTTGTCTTTGTAACTGTAGTTCAGAATATTTAAATCCGATTTCTTATCATGATAAACTTTCACCTTGGGCTATTTGTATCATCTGCAGCTGTGTGATATAAGGCACTGTGATTTACACCAAGGCTGTGCTCATCTTCTGCTCAGGGTTTGTCTAGAATTGCATTTGCTTCTAGGGAACTTCTACTGAACTTTCAGTTGGGCTTAAGAGTAAAGTCAGAAGATTTTCAGTGCTGTAAAGTATCGTATTTTTAATTGCTGAAATTGGAGTCCTGACACAGCCACCAGACTCTGTAAATAGCTGACACCTTGTTGCTGCTGTTTGACCCATGCATAGCTTGACCAATGACTTCCCTAAATTAGAGAAACCTCAAGGTCACCTTGTCTGCCCTTTTATATTGGGCCCAATAGAAAGAGGAGCTGCCAGAGGGAAGATTAAACTTTGAATCTGGTCTGATTCTTTCCAAGTCAGACTCAGGACAGCAACTGCCATCTGGATGCCCAAAAAACCAATGTATTTTTTACACGCCAGCAAAGTCCACTCTAAAACAGATCAATGCCTTTTTGCCAGTATAACTTCCAACTAGGGCTTATGCTGATAAAATAAATGTAAAAAAACCAAAACCCAAAAACAAAATCACACCACTAATCACCATTATCATACTGGTGAAATTTTCTAGTGCAGACCTGGACAGAGACTAGAAACAGAACACTAGAAACTTCACTAGAAACTTGATAACAGGTCATAAAAGCTCTGTATTTCTCCTTTTAACATCCATCTGCAATTTCTCACAATTTTCCAAGAAATCCCCTGATCCTTTACACATGCCTCACAATAGCAGTGCATCCCCATTACATTGAAAGGTAAAGTGAAACCTTGTAGAGTAAATGAAAGATGTTGTATACCAATGGTACTAATCAATGAACTCTTCATAACTATATCAGATTCTGGTAAGATAATAAGGGGAAAACTCAACTGTTTTTCTTTTCGCTTCAAGGAACAAATAATAACATGTTCACTTTCTAAGAAGAATTCATTATTCAGCAACCGATGCAAGAAGCCATCCTGGCCTTGAATTTCTCATTCTCTGCATGACAAATTAATCTATTTGAGGCTGTGATGCAGTGCAGGATACCTAGGTTAGCATGTTTTATTATTCTGCACATCTGTGTTTTTTCTGTTTGGACATTTCTCACTGGTAGGTTGGGGCAAGCTGTTCACAAAGACTTTCCTAGCTAATGTATGCTGACATATGCTCCCCAGCGACCCATTGGGAGTGCTCTGTAGGGACACAAAAATGTTACTGAAAAGTCATTAAGAATAATGGCTATGCATGGAGGATTGTGAAGTGGCAATCAGCAAGATAGTGTTTATCGTCTGTAACTGTTGGGGGCTGGGATAAAGGTTTAGGCTGACCTAAACTGATTTGGGAAGATGACAAAATGTGTAAATAGGCTTCTTAGATACCAGATTGAAAAAAGGGACTTTCTGGATAACAAAGGAACCTGTTTTCCTATAAAGAAGAGAGACCCGTGCTGGATGCAGAGTCTTCCTGAGCATTGAGATGCCATCTCGAAATTAATTGAGACAAGCTTTGAGATGTAAGACAAAGCACTTTCATACTTAAAGCTTTAAGCTTATTGGCTACCAAGCAATATTTTAACTTATATTCATTAAACAATTTTAATTATATTATACAATTTGAATTCAAAATTATTAAATTCTATTATTTTTGGATAATCTTGGTTTCATATAATCAATTAGCAATGTCTAAGGCTGTGCATCATTTTGAGTCATATAAGAGCTGCTGCATTAATCTACAAAGTCATTCCTCTACTTGTTAGGGCCAGATTTTCATATGTCTTTAAGCACCATAGATGCCTAACTACCTTTGAAAAGCTGGCCCTAATGCCAATGTGAGGTGCTTTAAAATATTGTGAGATTAAAAATCCAGTATAAATTGATATTGATTATATTTTTTAAAAAAAGTATTAGTCTAATCAGTTAAAAGGTAGAATACTAAATTTGTTCTGTTTTTCTCTGCCTGCCTTATATATTAATATTTTATCACCTTCCAAACCCTTATGTTCTACATTAACTTCAAAAATGGTTCAGCCCTCAACATGCTATGTTCTGGGATGTTCAAAGTTTAATATATCCACATAGGCCATCTTACTTTTTCAAAGTCTTTTCTTTTGGCTGTCAAATTTGGACTTGTGTGACTTTTCTAAATTAGAACAAAATGCCAAAGCCCTCTGACCTATTATTACATTTCTTCCAATTCCCTCATGGAAGGGCTAAATGCAGAGTGGAAAGAAATGTCCCATTAAAATCTCACAAAAGTAAGCCATGCCTCTTTCCCCTTACTGAATTTTTGTCATTACACAAGGTTGAGAGATTAGAGCTGCAAGACTTCTGCTAGCATTGTTCATTTAAAAGTGTTGTACTGCTGTTTTTTGTTGTTGTTTTCTTTTTAAACACTTGAAAAGCTACAGTGGTGTGCTTTATAACAGGAACCATAAAAGTCCATGTTTGCAGCCTCTTCTATAAAGACAATTGCTTATTCTTTCTATTTCCATAAACAAGTTTACTTATGTGTACAAAACTAAAGAGAGGAAATTTGAGAGGCTTTTCCAGCTCAGTGCCATCTTCAGGGTAGCTCATATATTTTAGGTCATTATTTCATAAGCATGTGCCTGTAGAATTTCTTTTCTTCAGATTTGCAACTGCTGTTTTTCTTTTAAGTAATTGACATGCACTCCACTTTACTGCCCGATTACAGAAATGGCAGCGCTGATTCCTTCAGAAATTCACCAGCTTGTGGAAGTCCCTTAAGAAAAAAAATAAATAAATAAAGGAAGACTGACCAAGCTTCACAAACTTGTGGAGCCAATGGGTTTGCTGACAATAGGGTCCTTCTCATGGTGAGTTGATACATTAAAATTCTTAATTTTCCCCTTCCCCTCATAACCCCACACCCACATATTAAACTTTACAGACCCTGGAGTTAATCTAACCCATGGTCGGAGTCACGTCCTTTCATGGCTGTTGATGGGAGCTCAAGCTTAGCAACCAGTCCTCAAAATGCCCTATTTAGAACCCAATACAGTAGAACCTCATTAATCTGCATTTTCTATTTGTTATCACTGTCATTTGTTAATAAAAAAAGCTATCTCCCCACTTCCCAGCAAGCAGATAATGTATTGAAAGTTCAGTTTTACTTATACACAATAGACTTCAGTACATTGACTAGTCCAGGGGTGGCCAAGCTGTAGCTCATGAGCTGCATGCAGCTCTTTTACAATTAAAATGCAGCTCCCAGAGCCCCACACGTTCCCCCCATTCTCCATCTATCAGACTGAGGTAGGGGGAGGCTCAGGGCTTCTGTCTCTTCATATTGATACTCAGAAGGTTTAATTTTTTTAATTAGCGGAGTTTAATTATTATTATTCTAGTTTCTTCCCTGATTCATATTTTTTAAAATGTTGCCCAAGTAGAGCATCATTGGGACATGAAATTCATCTGAACAAAAAGATGTGTACAAATATCAAACCTGTTCTCTGTAACAAGGACTGAGTGCATGTTTACAGTCTGTTGCACCTTGTTCATTAACCCAGAAAGAACTAATTAGCCCCGTACTACCACCTTAAAAAAAGAAAAGAGAGAGAGAGAAAGAGACACTGAAAAGAACTGTCACATCCAAGTCACTGCACTTGCATCCACACCTCCTTCTCCCCATCAGCTAGCAGAACCTCTCGGTCTAGGAAACATGGTGCTTTACTTGAACATTTGTAGATTTTCTGTGGTTGAACGTTTATTTATGTTTAAAATACTAAAAAAGTTAGCTATTCTTTCCAGGTTTTTGCAACTTCGTGCAATACAAGACAAGCGTGTTTTTGAAGGGTTAAGGAGCCATTCAAAAACTCCTAAAACCAGGCTTTTTGAAGAGTAGGGCAGGACTGAATGATTGTTCTTTGCTACAGGGGGAGGTGTCATCTGGTGGGACACAGAAGCATGGGTCAGTGGTTTAAACACAAAACTGGGATGCAGGACTTCCTGTGTTTTACTCCTGGCTCTGACAATCATTCCTGCTGTGGCATCAGGCAAGAGTTTTCCAAGCAGTTAAAACAATGGGGGTAATATTTACCTACCTCGCAGAGGGGTGTATGATTCTTCATTAAAGTGTTGGTGCGGTGCTACATAAAGCTAATTTTTATGAACATAAAATCCGTATAAAACTGCCAAATACTATTTTTAGCACTCAGATACTGTAATAAACAGACACTGTAGAAACTCTAGGTCAGGTATGCCACTGCTGTAAGTTGGCATTACTTTATACTGAATAGTGTTCCTACGTTTCAGATGGTTTTCTCTGAAATAATAGAGAGACTGATGCACCAGTTACCATGGTGCACACTCATACTTCTGAAATATTTCTGCATCAGAGACAGTGCTCAAAAGAAAGGGTTCGGATGCCCAGCATTCTATATTTCCTTTTCTCAGCAAGCTGTCCATAAAGCAGAATTAAGTATGGAGTAGCATCACCATCTTTGGCAGGTGTGCTCAAACTTACTTAACCAGTGGCTATATCGGCAGCTTTATAGGCACTCAAGACTGCAGTTAATTTGTGGAAAATGGAGATGACTGTCCTCAAAAAGTCTTCTAGACTTAGCATAGGTCTAGCATAGCATGTGACTGATGAGAGGAAAATGAAGAAAACAGATGATAGACTAAAGAAGGGTAAACAGATTAATTTAACATAGGCCCAATTCTGCTGCTAGCTCTGCATGGAAATAGGGGTCCATCTGGATAGAGTTAGCTGCAGAATCAGGGCCTAGGAGCTCAATGCGACAGCCTTACATATGCTGCATGTTACTTACTGAAGAAAGCAGTCTTACTGAAGACAATGGGACTACTTGCTTAAGTACTATTCAACGTGAGTAAGCTGTGCAGTATCAGACCCTCAGTAATAGGGACATTATAACACCACAGAGCTGGTCAGAACATTTTTGTCAAACTATGCTGTTTCATCAAGCCCCTATCAGTTTTGATGAAACTTTTCTTGGGCAAGTTTTAGAAAGAAAGAGACACTACTGCTGGGTGGTTAAGGTACTATCCTGGGATGTGGGAATCCCAAATGCTGGCCCTACACTAGGGAAATCTGTTTATACTACTCTAAACTATTGTTTGTTTTCTTCATTTTACTTTCATCAGTCAAATAGCTCATTTTTTCAATTAGAATTGTGTTAACTATATAGAACAATGATGCTTTTAAGTAAAACTATTGAATTTCCATGTGTTTTATTTACCCTTTTTTATCTGTCCTCAAGATGCAAATGATTTATAAATAACTTTAAAACAATAAAAAAAACCCTTCCCTTTCTGCTACACAAACCTTTCCTTTTCCAAATGTCTGCTGAATTTTAAGTGACCATGAAATAAAAACAGAAGGAAAATATGTGGAAAGATATAAAACTCTTATAGAAACTATGTTTATATTTTAAATTATAATTCTAAATTATAGAATAAATATAAATAAAAATTTATAATAAGATTAGCAGGAACTTGCAGAATTAGATTTCTCAGAAGACTAAAAGATGAATAAAATATTATAGTCATACAACCCATACAGCTAAAATGGAAACAGACTAAACTCCTTTCACCATCAATCACTATTCAGCTGGTAAAAAGATTAGGACACATTTTCAAAGGGCATTCCTAATCACTCCCTTCTTTTAATCAATATTATAAAGGCATCTACAAAATACAAAGTGTGTTCCTGTCACTGTGCGCAACAAGAAAATCCTAACACTTCGAATCTGGGTGGCGAGGAAACTAGTGAAAATCCTCCAAAGTGCTGCTGTGGGAGTATTCTTGCAGGAGCAGACATGAGCAAACAGATGCCAGAAACAAAGCAAGAATCAAGCGCACACAAACTAGGATGGCAGATTAGCTATTCTGATCATATGATCTAATTATTTGATCCATTAACACAAGAAGATTGGAAACTTGCTTTATTGCAGCTGTGACTCTTTAAGTAACACCGGGATCAGCTAAAACCATACCCCAACTGATCAGCACCAAGTGCAACTGCATCCTAGGAGGAAGCATTGATGTCAGTATAGTTAGTTTCCAGGGCTCTTTAATTGACCCCACTCACTAATCCTATTACAAAATAAGGTAACTGACTGCTTCAATCAAAAGATAATGTTTCATGGCTACTTTATTTTGTTTTTATCATTAGAAGAAACGTTATATGTTCATACAAAACTCAGGCTTTGTATGAAAGCCTGAGAGAGAGCTTTGTTGATGCTCCGCCTGTAGTAGAATATTTATGAGTTGTGGGAATTACTACAAATGAAGGAGGTCAAAATGCACTCCAAATCCCTTTCTTGTTTTTGTTTTAGTCGTTATCAGTATTCAACTGTTAGATTACACTGGTCAAATGCAAGTGTTCTGCAATTGAAAATTTGCTTGAAGCTAGAATTAAAACAGCATTAGATGTAGATAGTACTGAGTTGGATGAATTAGAAATGGATAGACAGAGAGAAATATGTAGTAATGGCCATTTCTTAATAAGACATTTTAAAATAACTGTGTCTGCACTAAATGAACTAATAAGATGAGGCTTAAGCAAGAAAGCTCCTTTATTTAAAAAAACCCTCCCATTCTCCAGTCCCATTTGCTCTATGCTACATTAAAATACAAACAAGTACAAAAAAAGCAAAGTATAGAGGGTCCTTTGCTCTAGTATTTATTTTAATCGTGGGTGAAGGTCCCTTTTCTTCTAAAATAATTCATTTTAAGGTAATACTGTACCATATACCCCATCTTGCGTCCTTTCCTTTGTATACATACAAATGACCCAATTTAGTAGAGCACTTCAGGAGTCTCCAGAGACGTGCAAAGATCATGAAAATATTCAATTGGAAGAAAGGTGTGTCATTATCCCCAGGCTCTGCTCATTAGACTGTTATTAGAAACAGATAACTCTCTTTTTAGCCAATGGGACTCCTGGCCTCTTTTCAGTCCATAGTTTTGGTTGTCTGTCAAGACAACCCAAATTGAGAATCTAGCAAGATTCAGGGAGTATAACAAAACATACACTTCCTAATATACTTTTAGTCATTCCTGACTCGCTGACACCTCATACAGGAGAACAGTGATTAAAAAAAGAAAACCTATGAGAGACTGGATACTTCAGTGAATTAGTCATTAGATATAGAGCCTTCCACTTCCAAGTGACTGGGTCAAAGCTGCTCCACGAACATAGTGACACTCATTACCCTCTGATGAGTTGGTGATCTCAATCCAATTACTACTAGCAGAGTAACCATATCATAAAAACTTCATTACAATTAATGCCCTTGTGGCAGGCTTAGCAGGGAGATCACATAAAAAGTGAACTACTCTCTAACCTCTGTAGTAGTCCTGCCAAGTCAAGACTTTGTGGGCTGTTTGTATCAGTGCTATCTGTTCTGCAGATAAATAGTGGAATCATGTGAGTCTTCAAGTCTTTCAATGTAGCACCAATCACAAGCATTAAAAAGTCATTGTAATGCAGTTTTATCTAGAGAATACTGCAACTATGATCCCTATGTTGAAAACAGAATTCTTGTTGAACTGATCGTGAAAAGTTTCAAACTGATATCCCCAAAGACTGTTGCACTAGCACATACCTAGTTTAACAGGAAGTATAGTAGTACAAGCTTTCCCATACTGAACCCCCACTGTGCCCCATCTTAGTCCTGAAGGAAATCACATCCAAGGTAAAACTGATCAGATTTCCCATGGCCTTTCATTACTTACCCTCTCTTCAGCAAGTGACAGGGTTGTCAATTACTATACACTGGGGTGATGATTTTGGTGATGGGTACCTGTCAACTGGGAAATCACCTGAGACCACCAGATTCACTTTATACAGGCCACTGAACAGCTATCAGATAGTGTCAACTTTCACTCACTGTCACAGCACGGCATATAGTGTGGAAAATTATACGCAAACATTTTGGTGACTTCTAAACATAATTTTGCTTCAGCTGTGTTTCCACTCCTTTTTTATTTGTTTTTCATGCATGGCTTGTTTATATAAAAGCTTGCAGAGAGCGAATTTCAGTAATGCATCTGAGATTTATGTAACAACAAAAGCAAATTAATTTTCAGCATCAGATAAGGGTGGTAGGAAACAGTGGGTGAATTGCATCAAAGAAGATGGCAAGCAGGTGTACCTCAGAACTGCCTCAGATGAAGATGGCAGATGCTTGCATGACGAATTGACCTCAGATGATGGGTTAAGAGTAAGTAGTAGCAGTAGTAGTAAATTAATTTAAATTTTTGTAGGAAGTGATTTTCATGCAACTAGTAATGAATAAGCAGTTTGTAGAATGAAATTAGTATGCAAAAAAATATTACAAATGGCAAACAAGGTTGTTTACATTGCAATTGTTTGCAGACAATTTGAAATCAAGAAGAACTAATTCACCAAGTAAATTGTTTGTTGAAAATGGTTTCCCCAGCTCTAATAATTACTAACCAGGGTTATGGTAAAGGTAACCTAGTAGAAAAAGGCTCTATTGTTTAGCTCAACAGAAATTCTTTAAATTATCCATCCAGAATGTAAATTTAATGTAGGAACATTATCTATGGAATCAATAATAAAACACACAGATTCTGGGATGATTTAGTTGGGGATTGGTCCTGCTTTGAGCAGGGGGTTGGACTAGATGACCTCCTGAGGTCCCTTCCAACCTTGATATTCTATGATTCTCTTTAACAAATGAAGTTCAGTATTAGAAAGAAAGCAATTAACACCTGGAATATGCAGTTCCTGTGACTGAACTCAGTATCTGTTTGTCACTGTATGGTATAAACTAGCGGTTCTCAAAGGGGGTCTGCAGCCCCAGGATGGTACAAAAGCACATTGAGGGGGGCTGCGGAGCTACGCAGCTGAAACCCAGTGCCTCAAGCCCTATCGCTGAAGCTGGGAGCAGCTCAGGGCTAAAGTGGGCGGGGGGCCCCTCTCCGCACCTCCAAAGCCGGGAATGATGTGGGGCTGAAGCCGGGAGTCCCAGCACCACCATGCCTCCGCTGAAGCTGGGAGCCACACTAGGAGCCCCTCCCCACCCATATACAGCCCCCTAGCAAACCCCCCGCCCACACACAGCCCCTGGCTACCCCCTGCCTGCACCCTGAGCCATTTTTAAACTTTTTGAAATGAGTGCCCACTTTGAGTTATATTTTTTGGTTGTGTCTCCCCACAGCCCAGGCAGGCTGGGTAGCCTCCTGAGTGAATTGGGGGTAGAGGTTCTGCTCCCTCCCTGGACCCCACTGTGTAAAACTGGCTCGAGCCCCACCAGCCCTTGCCCCGCCCACGCCCCCAAATAGAAGTAAAACTTTGCCTATGCCCATGCCCAAGGGTCCCACCCCAAGGCCTAGAGCCCTGCACATCCCTCCCTCCCCACCAGGCCCTGGTGTTTTTATAGCATGTTGAGGGGGGCCTCGGCAAGAAAAAGGTTAAGAACCCCTGGTATAGGCATCAACTCCGTGGGTGATCCAGGGCTGGAGCAGAAAATAAAACAGTGGGTGCTCAGCACCCACTGGCAGCCCCACAGGTCAACGCCTCCCCTTTCCCCTAGTGCCTCCCCATCCACCGGTGGCCCCACTGATCAGTGCCTCCCGCTCCCTCCTCCTGAGCACCTCCTGCCTGCCGCTCATCAGCTGATCCATGGCACTGGTGGAGGAGAAACGGAGGCCGGGGGATGGGATGGAAAGAGACGGGGGCCCAGGAAAGCATTGCTACTGATGGGCCACAGCCCACCCACTTAGAATCCAACCAGGCCCACCCAATTTGGGGCTGGAGCACCCTGAATCTGTAGGCTCAGACTCCTGACCCTGGCTTTGTGTCTGTCTGCCCGCCTGCATCCCTCTCCTGCCGGCGCCGAATGCTGCTGCCCCAGTCTCCAGCCCCATGCCCGGAGTGTGCCTTGAGGGGTGGGTCTGGGCGCAGCTAGAGTTGGGGCTGGAGACCAGGGCAGTAGTATGTGGGACCAGAGGAGAGGGACACGGCCAGACACCAAGCTGGGGTCGGGAGGGGTGGACGGAACTCAAGCCCCAGAGGGGCCCCCCAGACCCCATAGGTACACTCCACAGCCTGTGTGTCCCGGGCAGCCTCATCTTTGCATTCCAGCTGAGCCATAAGTGCTAGCTGGAGAAGGTGGGGGAAAACAGCGCAGGGTGGGGGCTTAGAGGAAGGGGTGAAGTGGGGGCGGGGCCTGGGGCGGAGTGTGGGTCGAGCACCCCCCAGCAACTTGGTAAGTCGGCACTTATGACCCCTGGTAGTAACTATGCAGATTAAAGGCTCAGTTCTAACACCCTTGCTCACACTAAGTCATATCTTATTTCAGTGGCACTACTCACAGAGTAAGGCACTATTCAGCAGTACAGCTGAGAAGGATCAGGGAGTTGTGGTGGATCACAACCTCAACATGAGTCAACAATGCTGTTGCAAAAAAGCAAACACAATTTTAGGTTGTATTAACAGAGGCATAGCATGCAAGTCATGGGAGATAATAGTACCACTCTACTCAGCACTCGTTAGGTCTCAGCTAGAGTCCTGTGCCCAATTTTGGTCATCAATGTATAGAAAGGATGTAGAGGAACTGGAAAGGATCCAGAAGCAAGTGACAAAGATGATCAAAGGGACAGAATTCAAGCCATATGAGCAAAGGCTGAAGGAACTGGGTACATTTAGTTTGGAAAAGAGAAGATTAAGAGGGGATATGATACTGATCTTCAGATACTTGAAAGGCTGCCACAAAAAAGATAGAGAAAAATTGTTCTCTGTTGTCAAAGAGGGCAGGAAAGAGGCAATGTGTTCAAACTTCAGCATAGCACATTTAGATTAAATCTCAGGAAAAATTTCCTAACTGTAAGAACAGTAAGACAATGGAACAGACTAAGGAGGCTGGATAGCCATCTGTCTTGGATGGCTTAGACACAACAGATCCTGCATCTTGGCAGGGGGTTAGATTAGATGACCCTTGCAGTCCTATCTAACCCTATGATTTTGTGAGAAGAAATATACAGTGTGGATCCAAACACAAATGTCCACATTAGAATGATGGATTTATGTATTCCAAACAGGCAAGTTTTCTTGGTGAAGAACACTTGTTCCCTAACCTTCCACAAGCTTTGCTGTCTGCATAGTGCATCCTAGGAGAGAAGATAGCTAGAGGTTAAAATTAGCAACAAATATACATGCCACCATGTCTTCCCGTTACCACCTTCCATAGTAGGTCTCTTGCATTCAAAACTATTCAAAGTGTTTTGAAAGAAACAAGAATAAAGCTCTTAATTATTAAACAAAAATAAATCTTCCACAATACCATGAATATGTTGGACTTTTCTGAACCGTAATTCTTTTACATGACTATTCATTTAGCATTTTTACAACAGTATTTTTTTCCTGTCAAGTATAAACTTTACATTATAGATATCAGAAAAAACAGGAGAATTTGACAATTAAGAATAGCCCTTTCCGAATAGCCCATTTATCAAATGTCATGCCTATAAAACAAGAGCTCCAGCAGTGACTTCAGCCCAGATGCTACAAGATGAAACAAGCATCTGTTTTTCTCCCAACCCCTGGTGTATATTGAATATAACAGAAGCAAACTGATATACATGGAGGGTTATGCTGACAGCCTCTGAAAATTTTAAGCCACTCCTTCTGTGCAGCCCTCATCCTCAAACAACTCTCAAAGCAGCTAAATGTATCCTGAAAATGATGAATGGGCCAAATGAAACCCAGCATTTTGTGTAATGCTTCCTTTCAGAAGATCCTCCAAAGTGTATCCTGCCATTACTGGTGCTGTTCATCCAAGTTGAAAATAATATCTGGAATTGGGACCTTTCTTTGTTCATTTTCATTTTGTTCTCAGAGGCCCAAATTCTGATCTCTGTTATACCACATAAATCCAAGGTAACTTCACTGAATATCTCAGTGGAATAGTTCTGGGTTTACACAGGTGTCAACAGGATGAGATTCTGGTCCAGCATCTGTACCTGCATTTTACACATGACATTTACTATTTATTTGTGGAATCTAAACATTTTTACCATTGTCACAAAATTAAGAGGATGGTGGATGGCCTTGTGGTAAAGGCACAAGACCAGAGGTAGGAGACCCAAGTTCTTTGCCTCAGATTGGACATGCTGCTGCTCCACATCCCAGTATACTCACCTGCCGATTGGCGATATTATGTACCTAGCTCACAGAGACAGTAACAAGGCTAAATAACTTACATTTGTCAAGTGTGTTGAGACCTCCCATAGCACAAAACATTAGTAAACTATTTGTTTACTATATAGGTAGCGAAGTCAAGTGCTACACATATTTATGGCACACTAAGGTTGCTATAATTTCTAATTATGTGACATATGTAACCCTTCTGCCACGTGGTTAGCAGCAGCAAAACGTGCTGGGTTCAGTATATCTAGGGTCCGTCTGGAGAAATAATTAAACTGATTTGAGCCCCCACCCAGAAACCTGGGGAAACTAAACTCACTCCCTCTAGGTGCCTTTACGAGAGAGACTTCCTCAGTCGTGAGCACTCCAAGACTGCATACAGACAAGGAAATCTTTATTAGGAGAAAGGGAACACAGTCATAAAACTTGGGAAAATCCAGCAACTGAATATATATGCAAATGAAGGTGAGAGAGCTCTTTCACCTATCCAAGAGTTTCTGGGAGCCTACTATGCCCAAAATTCAAGTATCACAGTGACCCTCCATGTGTCACTAGAGGAAACGAGGGATGGTAGACTAGGCCAATGAAGCTCTCTCTGGCAGCACTTTCCATCAATGGTGGGAGTAGAGAGCTCTTTCCCCTTTCGAGCTTCTGGCCATTAGTCTCATACATATGTTCGTAAAAGATTAATAAAAAACTTAACTAAAATAAACTTTACAAGGGCATTGATATTAATTTTTTATTAACAGAAGCATTTCAGAATCTTAAATCTTGATTACAAATTAACAATTCATTAACAAATTATTTTTGTAATGCACTGGCAAAAAAAAAATATATCCAATACCTTCAGCCAAAATTAAATGTAACCAAAGAGGCATACTGTTCAGATCCAACAGTGTTGTCTGTCTAGGGTCTGATTTTAATAAAAAAAATCACAAGTGGAAGATTAAGTGTCCTTTGATGACATTAGGATGTTTTTCCACTTGCAAAGATACTCTCATATGAAAATAGATAAATAAAATGATCAGCTTTGCAAAAATACAATGGCCAAGATTGGAATTTTGCAATCTGTCCTGAGTGAGGGACAGCAAACAGCTGCACTGGTCCAGGAGCAGAGCAGAAAATGAATTGTTCCCTGGAGAGATTAAGCTGTGCCAACACTTTTCCTAGTGCAGTTTACTGCTCCTTCCACACCAGCTCAGTTGCACCAAGTCCCCATTGTCCAACACAAGAGGGGAACTAATGGTCCAGTGACAGCTGTTCTTCTCAAAACACTGTGACCTGCAATGCAGGTTGCCAGTGCTGGGAAATAAGAGCTGATCCTGCACCACTAAAATAAATGAAAGTTTTACTACAGACTTTAATGGCCACAGGATCAAGCTCTTAGAAGGTACTTTACACCCACTAACTCCGTTGTGCAGGCATGTACACTGGTGCATGATTGAGCTCAGTAGGAATAAGTATTCTTTCTAAATATAGCTACCAATAAGGCAACGTAACTAGCATATCTTAGTGTTCCATATCAGTGTTATGACAATTGAATGTTGCCCAGTAGTAAGAGAAAAAATATTTTTAAGTAACCCTGAAAAGTTAGATCATGAGAACACAAAAAGACATCCAAGTACAGGAGGCGGGAAACATAAAATAATAGGAATGCATATTTGTAGATCTCAGTTTGGACACAGTTCAAATTTTGTATAAAGACATTTTGCTTACACAAAAACTAGTTTAAGTAATTTTTATTAATCAAAGCAGAAAAACTAAATGGCAGTATAGTCTTGTTTCTGTTGAAGTCAATAGGAGTTTTGCTATTAACTTAAACATGGGGATCAGACACCATGTTGTTTGCAAAAATTATTCCACCTGACACTAAACCTACAATCTCACTTACAATAATCTGATTGCTGGCAGCTGTAAAGGGCTAAAAGGAATATGGAGCCAACTGACTTCCCAGAAAAGAATGTTCTTGGCTTACAAAACACAAGCTGTAATGTGAGAAACAATCCCAGAATCATTAAAAATTCAGCTTGTGGAATGAGGAATCAAGTATTTTTCAAACACTTAAGATTGTGATAAGGAAATGGGTTCAGCTTGGAAGAAGAAAAAACGCTGTCAACCATACAGTCAGGGACAAAAATGGTATATTCAGTTAAAGTGAGCATAAGCTTTTGTGAGCTACAGCTCACTTCATCAGATGCATCCTGTAGCTCATGAAAGCTTATGCTCAAATAAATTTGTTAGTCTCTAAGGTGCCACAAGTACTCCTTTTCTTTTTGTGAATACAGACTAACACGGCTACTACTCTAAAATCAGTTAAAGTGGAGGTTTGTGCTGAAATTGCAAAGAAGGAATAGGCTGGGATTGTGTTGCACTGGAACTGTGTTCAACTGTATGCTAGGTTCTAACTGGTGCTAACCAAGCCCCTCAGGGACATTATCAGTTGATGCTATCAGTAGATCAATGGAAAGTGGAGGTATAAAGCATTTGGTCTCTGTCACTCCCAAGTATAATGAAATAATGCCATTCCTTTCTTCTCCTGCTGTCTGCTTTCTGCAGCTCCTCTAAACTGCAGACTCATTACTGGAGCTAGCTGTAGACAGCTGCAGTGCAATATGTAAATCCACCTACAGATTAAAACATTGTACCAAAAAATCCCATCCATGTTGCTTTAAAAATATTTTAAATCTCAACAGTATCAAACAACACAGATTAAGAACAGATGTCAGAGTTTATTACTAACTACATGCACTGTTTGACTCTTAATGGATAAAAAAACAAGCTTCACTGGTAAAAATATAGGATGACTGTTTGCCCATATTGCTTTTAAAAACTGGAGAACTCACCAGCAGCACATGGTTTCAGCAAATATGACTGCACATAGAGCCTCTTAAGGCAAATGGTTGTAATTGCCCAGGAGAGTATACAGTTTGATTTCCAATCTTGACAGTCAAGTTGGGAATCACATCTATGGAAATGGAGTGATTTGCTTGACCTGAGCTCACACAGAGGACAAAGGAAAGGACTTGTTCATAGTCATAAAAGAATATATTTGCACTGTAACAGCTGACAGCAGATGTATTTTGCTGCAGTCAGTTTTCGAGGGACCTCATTTTATTCATTCTGCTTGGTATAAATTTCTCTAAGGCTTACATCAGGTTGCCAGCATAGTATCTATCACCGTAATGATGATTCACTTTAAGTTGGGACTCTTTGCACAAAACCCAATAAAGCATCACATTGATAAAGTTTAGAAATATACTTTAATTTATGTAGGTTTATAAATTGCATCTAAAAAGATGTTATACTAAGATACAAGTTAAAACAGTGGTTCTCAAACTTTTTTTTCCGCAGACCACTTGAAAATTGCTGAGGGTCTCAGCAGACCACTTAATGATCTTTCCAAATGTTGTTTGTAATGTTAGCTAACTACCGTAAAGCGCTTTGGATAAAAGCACTTTATAAAAAAAAACATAATTGACTTTTTTTTGGTTCTACAAATAAAAGCACACAACTCATATTTTAATATTGGTTACCTTTCTAATGCGATGGATAGTGCCCTCTCTCCCCCGCCACGGCTGCCCCCTGGCAAGGGCTAGGAAGGAGGGCAGTCTCTCCGCGGCTCCACTAATTAGGTGAGTAGCCCTTCATTCTCTTGTGTGCAGCCGCCAGCCTCATACCTCAGAGAAAACTATCCACGGACCACCTGAATGGAGCTCTCGGACCACTGGTGGTCTACAGACCACAGTTTGACAACCTATGAGTTAAAATATTTTCTTTTTTGCTCTCAAGCCTTGACATAAATCTAATCCAATGGCTCCCCATTTTATTTCTGTAGGAGGCCTATCCTGTGACGCACTGGTGTGGGGGGTCCCACCCCACTGTATCCTCTTGCATGATGCCAAGGCACAACTGTCCTTTATCTACTTTTTTCTCTCCTCTTCCTTTTGTTTCTGCTCTTTCCCCCCTTCTTGTTTTTTCTTTCCATTTCTACTGATTTTTGCTATTTTCTTCCCCCTCAGTCATCCACAGCTACATACAGCTCAGGGGCAGGTGTCCACTGTCCTGTTGCAGCAGAGCTGTCTGGTGAGAGCAGAGACAAAGCTTTGGTTGGGGTGCCACTGAGCTGCTCCTGTTAGTTGCTATAATAGGGATGGCCATGGAGCGATTTTCAAAGTGGCAGTTTACTCCTTTGCCCGACAATAGCCTCTATCAGTAGGGCCCGATCAAATTCACTGAAAAATTTTAAAAATTTTAAAAATTGTCAATTTCATGATTTCAGCTACTTAAATCTGAAAATTCATGGTATTGTAATTGTAGGGCTCCTGACCCAAAAAGGAGTTGCGGGGGAGGTCATGGTACTGCTACCCTTCCTTCTGCACTGCTGCTGGTGGCGGCAGTGCAGAAGTATCCCCAGCAACATGTTACAGAGGCCCAATCACTTCCACAGCACCGCATGAAAATAAGCAACACTATGAAATACTTTTAAAAGAAGTCTTAAAATATCAATAAATGGAAAGTAATTTTATTTTGAAGGGATTTTGCTTAAGTGACTAGCATGCCCTTACAATGGAAGAAAGAATGCTAGAAATAACTGTCACATACAGTAAACAGCAAGATGAAGGAAAATACTGTTTTGCACATTGTGATGTTTTTAACAGAAACATAAGTTCTATTTGAAACAGCTAGAAATAGAAAAAAGAAAAGGAGTACTTGTGGCACCTTAGAGACTAACAAATTTATTTGAGCGTAAGCTTTCGTGAGCTACAGCTCACTTCATCAGATGCATTCAGACACCTTTCAACCCCAGGTGCAAAATCCTGACCCCATTGAAGTCAATGGGAACTTTGCCATTGACTTTAATGGGACCAGGATTTAACTCCAAATGTTTTACATGATAGGATGGACCTCAGGCTATTATAATAAAAAGCAAATTTAGGGACAATTTATGTGGGTTTCATCCAGCAATTGATACTGTAATGGTCACTTGCAATTTGAGAAGATGAGGCTCTTGGAGAGCAAAGGGCATTTTTATTCAGTGTGTGATAAACAATAAGTGATGTTACATACAAATGTTCTGGTCCAGTTAGGGCAAATTGACATAGAAAGTACAGAGAGTGCTGCCTCTGCGCTCCCCTTGGGCTCGAGTGCCCAAAAAGAGATGAGGTAGGAAACAGGGCAGCAGCCCTGAATCCCTCCACATGGAGCAGGTTTGGCATGCAAAGAGAAGCATGCTGCACTCCTTGAAGCGTTGTAGCAGTGTGTGCATTCCCCTATACACCAGTGAGCTCCACTTGGGGTGGGGTGGCTCCACACAGCCCATCATGGGGTGTGCCTTAGGGATACAATGAGCCCACTCTCTTTAACAAGAATATATATCCAGTTCACACTGGAAAAATCTCTGCTTCCAATATAAGCTCTGTATACCCATCCAGTCTAGCACCTATTACAGGAGTGAATGAGAATCAGGGTTCAGAATAACTGTGGACCTGGATTTAAAGATGAAGCAAATCCTTGTCTAGAAAGTATTTTAATATTTTGTGGGGGGGTTTTGAAAAACATTCTTGAAAATTGCAGAAGCAGCCTAAAGCTGGAGGCTTCTGAACAATAAGACCATAAGCAAGTTACGCTGATGGAAAATATGCATTGAAACCAAGGCTTTTACCCATCAAAAGCTGAGAAAGATCCACTGAATGTATTGGTTATAGCTTGCATAAGCTATTTTTTATTCACTGCTTCTTAATGTCCATTAGAAGCCTACTTGCTATTGGTCTTTTATCTATTTAGTATGGAATAGGAAAGACTATCTGTCTTGGACTTTTTCAAATGCCTGATTATTCTCTGCCTGTCATTTAGCACCTTGCTGTGCTCCTGGCTTTGTGACACTAGATCTAACACAGAAAACAGCAGCCACATCATGCCTCCACAACCTTGATTTTGCGTGTTCTAAAGTAGGCACAGCCTACTGGAATAAGAGCAAGAGTTCTGACTAGGAACTTTAATTTAAATAACACTAATTTGTTCCTTAGCTGTCAGTCTCAGCATAAAGAAAGGAGTGAGGTACAGTGGGAACGTGGTTTGGAGAATCCTGCATTGCGACTACTGTGCGGCAAAGATCAGTAGATAAATGGATGGTTTCAATTTTCAGTGCAGTCAGTCTGATACCCTTCATGAGCACTGTGTTAACCATTTACTTATCTCACCAACATCCATAAAATAACTCTTTTATGACTGTTTAGCACCCAATTCTTTTATGAGCGGCTAGTTTTTATTGTGTTTGAAACTGGGACCTAGTATTGTTCAAGGTTGTTGACCAGCTGCTGAAGCCAGGAGACTTTACTGAAGGCCCAAATTCAGCAAAGTAAATAAACATGTTTAAGTATGAGTAGTTCCATTGCTTTCAATAGACTTCTTCATGTGCTCAAAGTTACATAAGTGCTTAAGCACGCTGGTAAAGCCCAAATGAAGGAAATATATTACGTTACTAAATTTTGTTCTAGCTAAATTAAATGCTTGTGCAAAGTGTTTTAAGACATAGAAGGGATTCTATTTGCGATGCATAATAAACAATAAAAAAATGCAATTGTATAGTGCTTTTTATCGGATCTTAACTTCTACAGTCAGAAGATAATAAACTGAAAAGTAAAACAGGAGACTATCTAACTTTGATTTTCCAAATATAAAATGTTTCTCTCTGTGACTGTGAATCCCCACTGGGATAAGCAGGAACAGGGCATGTATTCATCAGGATGCAGTGAAATGAAATCTTTGCCCATGTCTTTGTGGGTGCAAGATAAAAATAATTTGATTCTAGTATCTGTGCAGCACATATGATACAGTACCCAATATGTTGAGACAGCATAGTTAATATTTATGTTCCACTCTTTGTAAGCCAAGTGCACTGACTGATTCCTGAAGTCAACTTCAAATCTCACAAGTCCCTTTGATACTCTCTCTGCTTTCCAGACAAGAATTTGACCGTCATAAGCCGGAAATATATATAGACCCACAAAGCATTTTTCACTTGAACTCAGAACATGTGATAAGATCAAGCTAAAAGTTTGAGATAGTTTCAGTACAGACTTAAGGACCACCAAGAAGCAAGTGACACAGGTCATTCATATAAAGTCCTTTTCAGTATGCAGGTTTGCATTATTCAGGTCCTCATGGAATTTCCTTATGTAGCTTGCTGAACTGCTGGGGAGGCAGATGTCATCTTCCCAGTTTTTAGCATAGCTGTCTAATAATTTTTTATAGCAATGCTGCAGTTGACTCCCAGCTTAGCCATGCTGGTGTATCTCTATATATTTTGTCTGCAAAAGTAAAAAGATCCCCATGTGCCTCAGGTGTTTCATCTATTGTAATAAAAATCTCTGTGGACTGAATCAAATCAAAAATGCAACTGACATCTGCGTAATAAATCTCAGATAGGCATTTTTCACACATTTGGCTCAGTTTGGGATGTGTGTTGGCAGTCAGGACACTCTTTCAATGGGACCATCAACGTATTTTAAACTAAAAAGAAAAGGAGTACTTGTGGCACCTTAGAGACTAACAAATTTATTTGAGCATAAGCTTTCGTGAGCTATGGCTCACTTCATTGGAGTGAGCCGTAGCTCACGAAAGCTTATGCTCAAATAAATTTGTTAGTCTCTAAGGTGCCACAAGTACTCCTTTTCTTTTTGCGAATACAGACTAACACGGCTACTACTCTGAAACCTGCCATATTTTAAACTGACTCTGGATTGAATGTGTGTGCTCTCTCTCTCTCTCTCTCATCTTCTTTTTATATTTGAATCAAGTCATGTCAGCAACAAGATACATCTTTAAAGGCCAGTTTAATCTTTCTGTACCAACTCCCATAAATTAATGCAAATTTTAGATAAAACACTTACAGCAATTTTGGCTGGCAATCTTTCCAATAATTATTGGCACAGTCACTTTTCAAAATATAAAATGTAACAATTATATGGAGCTTACCATGCAGCTTCTCTACAAGAAATTCTTTGTTCTTAAGAGTTTATTCATCAGTTGCTTTTGATCTCCACAGCATCCATGCTCAGATGTGGCCTGCTCTGCTAGAACTTGGCTGCAACTTGGTAATTTGCTGATACAGCCAGTGTAAGTTTCCAGTGTTTATCAGTTACAACTGATAATACTGTAGGATGCGTTGGTTTTGTGTTCTGTTTTGTTTTTCTGTTACAACTCAATGATGAAAACTCTAGCCTTAGCACATGTGCAATGTGGATAAATTACACTTTGGGGAGATTGAATTCTTAACTCTGACGTTACATTAACATAGTATTTAGAGTTTAAATTTCCTTTGTTTTTTTTTAACTGAATTAAAAAAAACCCCAAAACCAACCCTGATTTCCAAGCACTTAAAGATTAAGCCTCACAACACTCCTTTACAACAGGAAAAAATAGTTATCCCTATTTTGTTGTGATGGTGGCTTTTGTAATATAGACACCTGGCTACTAGGAACTGAACTGAGACCAGCAAACTCAGCCATTAAACAGTCATGAGATATTAACTAACTTCATTTATTACTGAAATTTACAGGTTCAAAGCAGTAATATAGAAGCATTTACCAATCCCAGGCTATTTAGCCCTAAAGTCTTTATTTAAATTATATTTTATTTAACAACTCTTCTTGTATGTGTATTCTTCAACTCGCTGAAATAATATTTTTTAAATCACTCACACAATGGTTATGTAAGAAGAGAAACAGCTGTAAACTCACCTCTCCATTTCTATCATGCTCTTTTGAGTGCTATGGAAATGCACTAAGAGCCAGCACAAGCTACTAGTACTTCATTTAATGAAGATCTGACTAAATTCTAGCTATGACCATCAGATATATTGTGCCCCAAAATAATGTTTTCATAAAGCAACTGGTGAATTCTGCATTATAATAAGCTCATAGGGACCTTGCCCACAGTAGTTATCTACAGCATGTTACTCCTGGGGGAATTCTGCGCCTTTTTCTCTGCAGAATTGATTCTGCAGAGCTGCTGGCCACCACTAGGAGTCACTGGACCCAGCAGACCCCAGCTCCCCAACTCCAAAATACAGGACACTGTGGAGGTTGGGGGAGATGCAGGGTTCCATGTAGCTGCAGTTCCCTGCATGCCCTGAAGGAAGGAGGTGGTGTGCAGAAAACTCTGTACAAGCCCAGCACCCAGCATTAGACTGTTTCTCCTTCTGGCTCCCTGGACTCTGGGGGAAAGAGGGTATGAGTTTCTGGGCTGAGGGGGTGCCCCATGACTGGGCTCTGGTGGTGGGGAGGGCTGAGCTCAGCGGGTGGGGGGAGGATATAGAGAAACAGGAACTGGGTTTTCATAGGGATCTCTTTAACTCTACTCCTGCGGGAATTTTTGTTGTTGTCTGTATTGTTACAGACATAGTTGCTGACAGGTATTTTGAAATAAATTACCAAAATAATTGAAACTGCCATGATTATATAGTGTTATTTTGACAAATATATGCAGAATTGTGCATCATTTTAAAATATTGTGCGCAGAATTTTTAATTATTTGGCGCAGAATTCCCCCAGGAATTCCATATTCTTGGAATTCTTTATTTTCCCTCTTTAATTCATTAGAATAATACATACCCTGACCGTTGCATATAATATAGGGAAAAGCTCCAGTACTGTATCACCTTTGTGAACATTTTTGTTTCACTTCCTCCAGCCCAAGTTGTTTACATAAATTATTTTTATTGAGGTGTTTGATAGTGTTACTATAGTTAAAATTTCATGTTTCCATTACAGAGGCCATTTCCCAAAATTGTTTTGGCCATGTCAAATGACACCACACTATAATTTGGTGCACCATCTGTTAGTACTATTCAGCCAGGGAACAGAAAGAACCCCACTGGACTAAAGATTCACACACTACACAAATCAGTTAGTCATAAAGAGGGAGGGTTTCCCTTGATGATTTTAGATAGCCCTCACTATCGCAGAGATAAACCCCTTATCCTTGTTTGAGAGTTGCACTCACCAGCCTTCCTTGGGAGCTGAGGGACCTGCATGTGTTTCTCTGTTTTGTTTTTTAATTAGAAAAGGCTTCTTTTTTTAAAAAATAAAAATGACATTCAAAGTTGTGGACTGTTCTCTGTCTTGGGACTGCATTTAGACCAAGGAGATGAATATGTCCATATTATGTACATGTGAGATGCAGGAAGGAAACTTTCATAAATTCTCCCAACAAGCTAATCCACAACTCCATCACGTGCTGGGTTATGATAGTTTTGGGAGTCCTCCAGAGCCAAACTCCATCAGTCCATGAAATTGCATATATTTTCTGATAGATTGGGCCTTTTAGATCACAACACTATTTGGGTTTTAGATAAAGAAAAGGAGACATGCCAAAAAATTTAAAAGCCAAACAATGCTCTTTGTATTTTTACAGAACTGACTGGAACATTAGGTACATGTCATGACAAAAATGCTTCCTCTTTTTTGTTAGAGGAGGATCAATACGGATTCTTGCACAGAGTTCTACTTTGGTGATAAAAGATTTTAGGTGTGAAAATTAAAAGCAAAATGCCATTTTGGGGTATCAAAATGCTTGGGATATCTTTCATCCCCATGCTGAGATCAGTTCGACCCTGATGTAATTACGCTGACAAAGTCAATCAGTTCCACTGGAAATGAAACTGACCCTCTAACAGACTCTGTGATATAAAGAAATGCACTTCACAAATGATGGTTTAACTTCTACTGGTGAGAAAATGTCAAACCGTGACTAAATGTCACCCCTCCATTAAACTGTGACAGGTTAAGTTCAAAGGTAGAATAACCTGCAAGAACCAAGGAAGTGACGGCCAACTATTGAAATATATTTGGTGATGCTACATTTCAAAATTAGAAGAGAAAAAGAATACCATCATCCATTATGTTAATGAAACCCACATCCCTTGATAGTCCTCTGAGACCTCAGATATTGCCAAAGGGGGTGTATGTACCAACATTTCTCTCTGTGATCCCCATTCATTTTACAGTTTGTGACAAACTCAAGTTGAATTAAATTGTGAAGTTTAAATGCCAAGAATAGTGATTCAACATAAAATTTACCTGGAAACATTCAATGATAGGCAGATTAAGAGGATACTGTCTAGTGGACTATGGAGGCAGACAAAATCAATTAGATGTCTCTCTAGAGAGCACCAAAAGTTTAATTTCGCTAGCAGGAAATTAATATCCAAAAAAGGAGTCCCATATGAGGAACACTAGTGACATAACTCCATAATTAATATAAACAAAATATCTGTAATTTCTTCTCACTAAACAAATAACTAAGGCGCTCACAATTCACACGAGCGAGTAATGGAAGATAATCTCCAAACCTTTTAAGGGCTTAAGTATTATTTGTATAATAATGATGTTTCGTTAACTTCTTCACCCAAGAAAGGATTATTTGCTGAGAAGATGCAATAGGAAGAGAAGGGAAATCAGCAAAGGAAGAAGAAAACGTCAAGCAACAATGCTCTTTGTGTTACCATTTGACAGGCTGTTCTCGTGGCCTACATATTTAATGGTTCATTCTAGGTCCAGTGAACAGGTGTGAATATCACAGAACACTCCACAGTTGGTACCCTTGTTGGTGGTCTGAGTAGGGAGGCAGGGAAATAGAGTTATCCTCTTTGGCCAGGAGGTTTGGTGGATTCTAATGAGGTTGTTTGCAAAAGCTCAGATTGTCGCCGCTCAAGAGGCAAGTTATGTAGATTTTACACACAGACACACACACACACACTCTAGCGTCTGCATTTCTGGAGCCATAAAATCCCACCTGTCCCACAGGAAGGAAGGATCTTTTTTTATGAGAATCTGATAAAGTGGGTTTTAGCCCACGAAAGCTTATGCCCAAATAAATTTGTTAGTCTCTAAGGTGCCCAAAAGACTCCTCAATGTTATTAAAGGGAATTCACCCTTCAGGAAAAGAACTACCCTATGAATCTAATGGAATTTTAGAGACACTGGGACTTTAAAGTAATACATACACAAAATAAGCCCCTTCTGTCAAAGGATTCTTTGACTAGCAAAGCTTCATGTTGAATACTACACGATGTGTGTAACTTTGAACTGTACTTGAGTATGTCTGGCTGATAATTTAATTTTATAAAAATAGTGTTCTGGAATGGTACAAAAGCAGTACGCTCAGGATATACATCTGTTAGAGGAGAAAAGTAATATTCTGCTCTGGGACTCTGGTGGATCTGTACAGGAAACAAACAAACAACCTAACGACCTGATCCAATTCCCATTCAAATACTCCTATTGACTTCATTTGGCTTTAGCTCAGGCTTTAGGTGGACAGCGTACCCTGAAATATAATATCATAAGAAAAATAAGTTGCATTTGAAATGCTGTCCATTTGAAATGCTGCACGTCTTAATAATAATAAATACTTTTCCTAATTAATGAGTGATTAAAGAAAGTAGTAGAATTCCAAGTATAACATTGTGCAGGATGCAAAAGAAAGACTGTGGTTTTCCCCTTCTTATTGGACAATGATTCAAGTCTCTGGGCTGTTGAAAATGCAAGGCTATATGTGAAAAATGAGAGGTGAAACTGACAATGACAAAGTGCAATAGATTTTGATGAGTAATATATTTCTTTGTTTGAGCATATTTGTAAAAATACTTCTCTCAGTTTCACTGCACATTATAATAAACCAAATAATAATTCAAGTAAATTCAAAAAGCCACCAGGTTTCTTTATAAAAGCCTTGAGTCTCTCAGAAACCAAATAAGAAACATGCACAAATACCTAAAACTCACATGTATTTTTAGGAGTCCAGTTTCCCCACTTAAGAGCCTGTCTTGGACGCTAACCTATTTTCCGGTTCTCCTGTGTAATATCTTGTAAACCCTCTTAGAATCCTAAACAGCTTCAAAAGTGAAGCATTGGTAACATTATACAACTAATTATTTTAACAGCATTCCTTTCCCAGGAATAAATTTGCATATAGATTTATTCAAATTTCAATCCCAAGACCATCACCTATTGACAAGTAGTTCACCACAACACCTAATATTTATAATATATACTGTTTCAGTCTGGCTGCTTTCAGTCTACATACCTGCTAGTTACGGAAAACATGAATGAATTAACCTGTTCACTCCCCTTTGTATGTTCAAGGGAATGGGGCAGAGATTAGGCTGTGGAGCTCCTAAAGTGGGATTCAGGCAGGAAGAAGATGAAGGGAACTGAAAAACCAAAGTGGAAGGGAGAGGTAGATAGGAGAAGCACTAGAAGAGGTTTGAAGGGCCTTTGGGAGGTAGGATGAGGGAATTTGATGATAGACAAGAGGTGGACAGGAATGGCAACAGGGAGCAGGAGGTGGATGGTGGAAGCGAGGTAATGGCAGAAGAGATAGACGATTGGGAGTTGAAAAACAGGAGAGACAAGTTGGCTGGCACTGGGCTAGGGTAAACAAAAGCACTGGAGAACACAGCAGGCTGGGGACAAGATGGAACCAGGCTAACAAGAGCAGGAACTATCACTAACTGTCACAAATAGGATCTCATGCTGAGTGCTGACTGGCTGGGTAGAAGTTGCATACCAATTACTGGGGGGTGTGGATAAGGAGAGGCACATTACAAGGAGGTAATATAAATACCTGGACGGATTAACCATCAGACTTTGTGAAATCAAAGGATTGCAGCATGAGGAGAGCTCTGTATATCCCAAACAGATATTAGCATCCATGTATGAGCATAGATACACAAGATCTGATCTATTCCTTACAAACATTACATTGCTTTTGAAAAGTTTTTTTTAAAAATTCAGAGTATTGCCCTGGAAAGAAATTCTCTCATAGAGAAACTGTCCCTCTGAATGGACACAAATCTGATTGATGGCAATTTTTAATCAAGATTGGCCATTTTTCTAAAAGATATAATCTAGTTCACACAATAATTATTTTGGGAAGTTCTATGTCAATTTAAATCAGTTAATAACAGAATTAAGATAACATAATAAGAACAGGAGTACTTATGAATAACCTTAGAGATTAACAAATTTATTTGAGCATAAGCTTTCGTGGGCTACAGCCCACTTCATCAGATGCATGCAGTGGAACTTAATATAAACCATATTTAAATCTGTTTGCACCATTTGAATTAGGTCAATTTTAAAACTCATTTTTAGTTAAACTGGTGCAAGTTTGTGTAGAACCTGGATTAGACAGAAGTGATTGAGATCCTAATCCAGCAAAGCACTTAAGTATGTGAGAAATGTCATTGACTTCATGTTTAAGTGATGATAGAAGAGGTGAGTCCCACTGATGTCAATACTTAGTCCAGCTTCTGTCCTGATAGAAACTCAAGTATATACTTCAGTTATGCCTCAGCTTTTGTATTAATATCCTTTTGTCTTCCTAGGTTATTTGTCAGAGGACAGAATTTAAAAAGCAGATGTCAGATTTAAATTAAAAAACACCAGGTGATCTTGACTGAGAGAGAGAAGTGTCCCTTTGAAAGGATGCAAATTCAATGAGTTGAGGGCACTAAACCCCTCATATAATCAGGCTCCAAGTTTTCAGTAAAAATATTTTAATACAAATAACTGAGTTTGCTTTAGTCCAAATTCTTTTATCAATCTTTAATTGTAAGAAGGTATTACCTTTCATCTTTTGTCCGTAGTTTATTTTAAAACTTGCCTTTAACATGGCAATCATTATGAGGGACTATGTGGAAAACTATCTGCAAATATTTGGTGACATCGATAAAGCCCATGTGCTTCACACCACATTTCTTCTGAGTTACTGTAGAAACTCATTAATATATCTGAGCTCAGCAGCTGGCTGGCTTAATTAAGTATGCAGAACACTTCTTACTATATTATAGCAGCCAAGAAAGAAATCCTCTTTCCCCTGCCCCCTCAAGTTGTTCTTGCCCCTTCTTTTCTAGACTTTTAATATAGATGTTACCATGTTGTTTTTTTTAACTACACCAGTACTTATCCCTCCCACAAAAACATGTGCAAGCCAATTAATTAATACCAATAATTATAGGTTTTATTTCAACTCTGAGGCAACAGCTATTTCTAACTCTATTTCAGAAACAAAGCGTTTCAGATTAAACCATCTCTGCAATTTGGTGAATCAAGTTCAATTATATGTTACACGTCACACTACTCACTTCACAAAATATATGGAGTTATAGCTATTCAACAAAGCACTCAAGCACGTGCTTAAACTTAAACATGTGTTTAAAAGTTTTGCTGAACCAGGGCCATGAGGAATCATATATGCTTCTACCATTTTAAATGTCAAGCAGATCCATTTTAGTGTTTTAATCAACCTAAATAAGGTTCCTACCCAGAAAAGTACTGAAATCACTGAGTAACTTTAAACACATATAGCCTCATTAACTTCAGTGGGACTATTCACATGCTTATCGTTGCATGCATGCATGTTTTGCTTTGAATCAATGAGCCTCTTTCCCTATGTAGAGGGAGATGACACATACACAGCTGGAAATGCATGGGGAGCAACGCCTGTAGCCTGTTCCTTCTTACGCGGAGTTTACAGAAGCCCTTTTGACCCCACTGCTCTATCTGTAACTCAAGGTAGAACATGGCTGGGGAGCATGAGTATGCCGCTCTCTGTGGCATACTTCCCTCTGAACCAGCCATATATCCAGGACATTGCTCTTGCAGTATTAATTTTTTCTCTGCATCTGGTTCCACACACACTTCCCTCCCAGAGAGAGGGTACTGTGCAGGTCTAGGGAGCAGAACTTAATAAGGAAGGCCTAAGGAAGCCACACTGAAAGATTTCAGAGTAGCAGCCGTGTTAGTCTGTATTCGCAAAAAGAAAAGGAGTACTTGTGGCACCTTAGAGACTAAAAATTTATTAGAGCATAAGCTTTCGTGAGTTACAGCTCACTTCAGGAGAGAGAAGAGGAGACTGTCACACAAGGGGATAGCAGATCCCTTTTCTTGCGGATCTCTGGATCTGTGAAGTTCAGAAGCCCCTCTCCTTCCTACACTATAGTCCCCTTGAGACCTCTCCCACTGATGAGCACATTTTGTCAGGAACACTACGATTCTTTCTGTTCCTATTCCCACACACGTTTTACTACAGGGTTGTATAATATGCCCCTTAATTCTTTTAGTACAATTTCATTGTGCAATATAAAATTCTAGTCTTTTTAAAACAGGATTTTTCCCTGTGCTCTTGCTAGTTTAAAGTATCTGTTCCACTCTACCTCGAATAGATATAGAGTTCCTAATGGAACTGCAAGCATTAAAGGCGGTGTCCTGGGTAATAAATAAATTATGAATGCTGGCATACTAAATATTCATTGGCATGCTTTCCCAGACACCACCACCTGGAAACCTTCAGGACAAGTCAATACACTTTAACTAGTCAGAATTGAAACTGCTGCTATTCCCTATAAAAATGTTCAAAGGTTTAGAGTAGAGTAGTCGCATAAACCCTATGTTTCTTGATGTGGTTCACAAATACTGAGCATTTAGTTGCATTTGTAATTTACTGATTCAGGGACTTTTAAGCTAACTGAAGTCATAAGGTCACTCTGCATAGGAGAGAGAGCTTAAATCTCAGTTTTAAAAAAAATGTGCCATGGATCTTCCTTATATTTCAAGTTCTCTGTGTATTTTTCAAACAGGGCTTTTATATTCAAGAACTCATAAGAGGAATCAACACTGTTTTCTCTTCATCTGACACGCAGATTTTAATCACTGCATAAACAACCATTACTAGAATTTCTATGGTAAAATGTAATATTAAAATGTGTCATGGAAACATGGAATTCCAAATCGAAATATGTAACAGATCCTATTGGAAATGCAATATTAGCCATCACCAAAAAAAAGGAGGGAAGCATGAGAATGCAGGTATCAAGATACGTACAAACAAAATACAATATACTTTGGTCTAACGGTTTTATTGGGATGAATTTGGTATGACCACATTGCTCATGACAGTCAAGTGAAAAAGACAAGTATGCAAGTCATCCACCATGCAAATGACAATCAGACATTTTTTGAATTCTCTATATACCAGAGAAAGTCAGTACTTTCTATGCCAGTATTTTACAGAAAAAACTATTGTAAAGGAGTTTTAAAGAGTTTACCAATAAACAACAATTACAATTTCTGTATCCCTTTACTTGTAAAGCTAGACTGCCTGAGTAGCATAAATCCAACTTCAGAGGTCTTGTAGGGAAAGGAGAATTGTAATTAATATATTTTATCTAAGACCAACCTCTTCTCAGTCAAGTCCCTTCTGAAAAGCCCACTTCCTCCCCAATGCCTGTAAGAAGCGAGTCTGTTATAGTTTGGAAAACAACATTTTAATTTTGCCGTGCTTCTAGATTTCTTGGTTTGTCTCACCTTCTGTTTGTCTACGTACCTTACAGTCTGTCTTTATTTTTATGTATTGTACCAAGTGCACTGTTTGTAAATATCTAAAAAAAATCTTAAATATCTCTTTTATTAAAATAATATTGTGATTCAGTACCTCTGACCAGGGCTTGGGGAAAGTATTTTATACCCACCAGAAAGGATGAATTCTCAACTCTCCAATAGCTAAAGCTGCTATAACTAGTCCTGGTGCGTTATGAAATATCAGACTTTAAACCTATCATTATTCCAGGACTAAATATGCTGTCCTTTCTGCAACTCAGACCAGTGGTGGGAAGGATTCCACATTTGTGTGAAATAATTGTTTGTTTGTTTTAAATGTTAGCTCTTTAAAGATGTTCAGAGGTGTGGCATTTTAAAAATAGTCTCAGCTGAGTGGATTAGTAGGCTGAATACAGGTGAGGAGATCAAAGTTGCATGGTAAATACAATTTACTACAAGAATATCACCACCACATAAGTTGTATAAATATATATGCAAAGATAGCTCATGCATGCCCCATATATAAACATACGCACAAACAATTTTCAGTCATGGGTATCTAAATTTAGTATTAAGTCCATAAGCAAATGGCCTGATTTTCAAAAGTTGCTCAACACTTCTGAGAATCAGGCCACTTTTTTAGGTGTGTAAATACTGACAGAGTGGAATTTTCAAATGTGCCTAATTGAATTAGGTGCTTAAACTCCCACTAAGTGTCAACAGGAGGTAGACACCAAACTATAAGGCACTTTTGAAAATCTCACCCTTAAGAGCCCAGCCTTAGGCACTCAGTTTTGAAAAGCCTGGCTCTTCAGTCTGAACTGAACTGAACTTTCTCCAGAGAGCATGTCTTAAAGGGACACTGTTAACTTAGTTTAGGCCCAAAATAAATAGAAAAGCTTTCATGAAGTGTTTTTAAATGTCAAAGAAAACAGGGGGGGTTTTTTTGTTTGTTTTTTTAATTATTCAAACATCCCCCTGCAGAGTTGGAAACTGAAACACCACAGTATTATGGCAATACAATAGGAACCTGAACTGTCTATGAATAAAAAACAACCTGACCATCTATTTACAGTTTTGATATGGTGTCACGGGGTGCTCTACTCACTACTGAAAGGCACCTTCCTCCTGGTTTCTCTGGGGATTAGCTCTTCCGGGCTGACATTCCTCCTGTGGTGGCTCACGCCGCCATTCTCCCTGTCTTGCTCGCTTGGGACTTGACTGTTCCCCTTCATGGCTTGGCCCTCCGGCCAGGTCACTATAGAGCACCCATACCAGGGTATCAGTTTCTCGGGACCCATTGTCCCAGACATGCTTTCCTCTCACTGCTCCTTAACGGCACCACTGCACAGTGGATGGTAGGGTAGGGGAATCCAGGCCCACCCACTACACTGCGTTCCAGCCCAGGGGCCATACAACAAGCTATCAAGGTCTGCATAGTTCTGAATCTTACTGCTGTATTCCTGGGCTACTTCCTACCATACCTTCTCTCCACCTCAAAGTGAATGCAATCTCTTTGCCAATCCCTTCTACTCTCAGCTACCAGCCATTATACAGGCCCCTCCTGTTCTTGTCCAGCTGAGCTTCCTCTTTAATTAATCCTCATTCCACCCTGGTTCTTCCTCAAGTGCAGCCTAGGCTGTTACTTGGCCCACCTAGCCACTTTCAAGCCTTCTGTGGGATGAACACCCCATCTCACACTGGGAAAATGCACAACAGTAAAACAACCAGAACAAAAGTAAATTGGGTTTTTTAAAATTCTTTCAGTTGTAATGTTTTTACATGTGAGGTTTCACATCTGCAAGAAAGGTAAGGATTTTAACAAACTTTTTAGCATTGTACTTTAACATTTAGAAAATATAATTTAAAAAGTTAATCACAAACATTTTGAAAGCTGGAGCATTGTATAAACGTATTGGGCTGAAGTAAAGCTCAGAAATGCATAATTCGCCATTAATATAACACAAAAGGGCAAGTAAACAAAACTTCCCTTAATGTAGTGAACCTCAAAGCCATGATTATACCAGCTCTGATTTCATTTACTTTATGTCCATAGGGTGGCACTGTGTGCTTGTTAATAGCAAACTGATTATTAGCTAGGTTGCAGATGCTACGGATTTCTTTAAATGTTTCTGCAAAAAGAAAGGGAGGACTTGTGGCACCTTAGAGACTAACAAATTTATTTGAGCATAAGCTTTCGTGAGCTACAGCTCACTTCATCGGATGCATTCAGTGGATGAAGTGAGCTGTAGCTCACAAAAGCTTATGCATCCGATGAAGTGAGCTGTAGCTCACGAAAGCTTATACTCTAATAAATTTGTTAGTCTCTAAGGTACCACAAGTACTCCTTTTCTTTTTGGTTATTAAACTGGGCATTCATAAAAAAGAATCATTTGATTAACTGATGAATGTATTAAATATGCAGTTATTCTATATAAAAATCCAGGTAAATGCTCATAAAGCAATTGTTGGAAGAAAATGTAATATATCTAAACATTTCAAATAGGTATTCTTATGTAATATGCTTAAGGGTTTTTTTTTAATGTAAGATATTTCTGTTAGTAATTACACTTTAGAACAAAACTTTTAAACTAATGTAACAATGTATATATAAGCTTATATGAAACACAGTAAGAAGTGCAGTTATGTTAGATATCTAATGGGTGAAGGCATTCAGATCCTGATTTTCACAGGTACTGACTGAGCATTGGGTTGCTCCTTTGAGGCACAAAAAAAAAAGAAAAGAAAAAGGACACCTGGGATGATCCTGAACCTATAAAGCTGGACAGCTGGCAGAGCGTACTGAGCACTATTACAGATTACCCAGGAGAGCTACCTCAAACAAGGGGCAATCCCAGGAAAACATGGGCAGGTGGCCACCCTAACTGAGCACCTGCAGCTTCCACTAACTTCAGCTGAAATGATGGGTGCTGTGCACTTCTGAAAATGAAAACTCATTTGTGCAGGGCCCTATTCTTCCACCACAGCAACTCCCACTGACTTCAATCAGAGTCACTTGTATCGGATTGCAAATAAATCAAGCTTCTTCTTTCACAAACCTGTTACACATTCTTATTGCATTAGTGTACATGTATTCTGGAATTAAAAGACCAAATCCTCAGCTGCTATAAATCTGCATAGTTTCATGGATTTAGTCCAAAGCACATATATTGGATTATTTTCCACTAAGTTTGTGCTGCTCTCTCAGTTTCACATCCTTTAATGTTTTACTTTAAATCTAATGCTTTCAAATCCATAAAATATTTTAAACTTTTTTTTTTTGGACTTCAGATAAATCAGAACAACATGCATCAGGAAAAATGACAAAATCATTCAGACTGATATCTTTATTAATGCTGGAAAAAGATATTTCAAGATCACACTGTTATCATTCACCTTAAAGTTCCTTCCAGACAGAGAGATTTCTTCTTCCATTGGCCTGATGAGCTAAAAACTGCATACAAAGAAACCATCTAAAAACCCCAAGGGCTATGAAGAAAAGAATATTAACAGATACTTTCAGAACAAAGCATACTCTGACTCATTTCGAATGTCAGTTACTTTCTGTCATTATCCGGCAATACACAGCAATAACGACAAGATTTTAAAAGTAAGAAGGAGAAATTGTTCACTCGAGAACATGTGTTAATACTACACCTAAAGGTCAGCTACACAGATTGAAGGGATGTGCTTTCCGCAGCCAACACTTACTGATCAAATTAACACTCGTTTTTAAATAACTTTACCTCATTGGTATCCTGGCTGCAGTTTACCAACTGGTTCACAGATGAGAGACTATTCAGAAACTTGTCCTTGCCCTTGCTTGTTGCCTGGATTAGTGACAGAGTTCTAGAGACCTGTTTCCATGACAGGATTGGCAGGGGAAAGTCAATTCCTGTTCAACCTTCATCCCAGGATATGGGCTTTTGTCAGAGAGAAGAGTTGCTCTTGAATCTACATAAGTATCCTTTGGTCATCCTTGAGGCAATGCCTTTAAAGGCATATGTTCAGGTGATCTGATCATTTTGAGATCAGAATCAAATTAAAGGGACACTCAAGACTTTTTTTTTTAATCTACATTCTATTCAGGCACCCTCTAAATAGTAGGACCACCATTTTTTAAAGAAATTTCCTTTAAAAAACACACACAAAATTTATCTAGGATTTTTCTGCTTCCCCGCTGTGTATTTATAAGTTTCTTCTTAGCTAGGGTAAAAGTGACTGACAAGACCGTGGAAGCAGTGAAATGGGTTATACACAAAGTGCTGTCAAATATAAAGAAAAAAATCCAAATTTTTCATACAGAAGTGTGATGTTAAGCCTATTTTAATTTATTTCTATGACACAATGTATACTGCGTATGCTTATTCCTCACATTTGAAGGCAGCAATTACATCAATCTGCGGGGGGAGATTCATTGACAGCCAAAGGTCATCTTTGAAAATGGGACTTAGGCACCTATGTCACTGAGGGTGCAATTAAAAACCTGCAGCTGTCCTTTGCCTGCTGACTTGAGCTGCCAGGGCTCAGACAAATGGGCTGTTTAACTGCAATGTAGATGTTCAAGGTCAGGCTCAGGCTACAGCCTGGGCTCTAGGACTCTGCAAGGTGGGAGGGTCCCTGAGCTCGAACAACAACACTGCAATTACACAGTCCCTTAGCCAAACCCTGTGATCCCCAGTTGGGCCAGCTGCAGGTGTATAATTGCAGTGTAGACATACCCTGAGGGTATGTCTTCATTGCAGAGTTAACTCTGGCTCTTACTTGGGTATTGCTCTAGCCCTCTCACCTGAGTTTGATGGGGCTTTCAAGCCAGACTATCTGAATCATCTGCAGATACAGGCTCTCTCTCAGACCGGTAACCCGTTCCATTTTCAGTGAGAACACAAGCTAGACCATTTGAGTGCTGATAGTCCTTCAGCACCTTCCCACCATTCCCCCTGCATGCCAGAGGACAGGCATTTACCCAAAATTCTCTGGGAAAGAATCAAAAAGTGTCTCAGCTTACTGGAGCAAAAAGAACCATGGGATATGCCCCCAGAAATCCTAGCAATACACACAGGTGAGTGCAGCACCAATAAGGACAGCAATTCAGGTATAGTGGCTCATACCCAAGCTATGCTAATCCGGGTGCCAATCACCTGAGTTAACTCTGCAGTGAAGACATCTTTTGTGTCACTTTTGGAAGTTTTACCCCATATGACTATCAATGGATCTTTGTCAATTTGAAGATTCTAGAGGACAAGAGGACACTGTCATTAAGGGAATTTCTGCCCTTTTCTTACACTTTGCAAATTCAATTATTCCCCTTCCTTCTTTACAAAAGCCCATTAGAGACTCTGTTCTTCCATCCAGATGGTGAAACTGTTTTCCGGAGCTGTAAATTTAAAATGTATCCTTTAGTTTCCAAACTGTTGCATGCAAAATAGCTCAAAGAACTAACTTAAAAACTTGCAAGGGGAAGTCAGAACACATCACGTTATTTTAATAGTTAAAATAATCTTTAGTCAATGAGTAAGAGCTCTTCCTTTGTCCAGAGGTTTGAGAATAGACAATCTTTTGTCCAGGCTTGTGATAATAATAATAGTATAGAAATGACCAACAAATAAAATGACTTAAGTGTCTCAGACAAACTGCAAAATGAGCTTTCATTTTAAGGTGTTACTTACAAAATCATTAATTTACATACTCAGTGGAAGCCAACTTTCTTGGCAGATGTGTAAAAGCTTAATTCATGGTCAATAGCATTTATGATACTGGCAGCCAACTTGAGAGGGGAAATTTATGTTGCTGGAAAAGAGGCTGCGTGCATATAGACTGTGCAGCTCTTATACAGATGGTTGATATGAGGCAGAAACATATTGAGAACTAGAGAAGAACAGAAGATAAAATTTTCCCGATAACGTATACAGACTGTGCCATATTCTGCTCTCAGTTACACAGGTACCACCTCATTAACTTCAAGTAAGGTTGAAGCTATTTAACTGAAAGCAAAATGTGACCCTTTGTGTATACTGTACTGAGTCCTTGTACTTCCTTTGTTTACCAGAGTTAAAAAGAACGCAGTGGATAAAAGAGTGATTATAAAATTAGGCTCTATTTTATTGCATTATTTTGTTAATAATAGGTTTCACATCCTACTTAGTGCTGACAAAGCACCAGATTTGTTTCTAAAACACTATTCAGCTAAAGGAGAGCTGTCTCATGATGGCTGAAAGAGTTCCAAAACGTCTTTAAAGAGATGGGGGAGGTAGAGATGCACAGGGGGCATTAGCTTTTAAACTTATCTGCTTGCTGCACATCAAGGGATCTTTCCCTCTGTGTTGCCAGCTTTCCTCAAAGACATTAAAGCACAGGTGCTGTTAAATGATTTACAGCTGAGTACAGATGAGATATGGCATTCAACAGATGTTCACTAATCTTCTCTCTACATTGCTTATGTTTAGATGACTGTCCTTTTGTCTTATGGCTGTGCCCTTGATTCGTAAGTAGAGGTTTTTCAGAAACACAACTAGTGGCTCAAAAAGAAAAGGAGTACCGGTGGCACCTTAGAGACTAACAAATTTATTAGAGCATGCTCTAATAAATTTGTTAGTCTCTAAGGTGCCACCGGTACTCCTTTTCTTTTTGTGAATACAGACTAACACGGCTGCTACTCTGAAACTAGTGGCTCAGGAGAAGTTTTTTGGATACTGACTTTTTTGCTTAGTACACTGTGAAACATTTTAATTTCAGCAACCTTTTATTCTCTGGGGTGCCTTCAACAAGCTCGATTTAGGGCTAACCCTTTTCTATAGCAAGATCTAACTGTTAGGCCCTAATTCAGCAAGATACTTAAGCATGTTCCTAATTTTGAGCTTGTTAGTAGTACTGGCACATGCTTAAGTATCTTACTGAATCAGGTGTGATTTAGACAGGTCATCCATATGGATTTGTATACCAATATATCCCAATGCCTCAGTGTGGTATCTGAAGTCATGAACTGTGCTGCATGAGATAAAATTTGTGTTAATCAAAAAAACATGCTTCTCTTATTTTGAGCTTTGATTTAGTCACCCTTAATTGACCTAATTGTCCATTTATTTACAGTTTTGTACCACTGTAACTCCAATGACTTCAGTGATATTTCTCCTGATTTACACCAGCATACATGAGACCAGGACAGGCTAAAAGTTTGGTATAACCTGTTTATTGTATTTGTTATATGCTATGCCTAAAATGTAAGTCCCTTCCAGTATGACCATCATTCTTTATCTATGTTGTCATAATTTATCCATATTTATAACCAGCACATACCTTAGATCACCTTTTTAGATAACACTAGCATATTAAAATTGATTCTGCATTGTACTATTACATAGTCATCAAACAGTGTCATTGCACAAACTGGAGCAATAGCTGTACAGTTATGAATTTAAAATAGTAAAAAACAATCTATCCAATTTGGGAAATGGAATGATGCTGCATATGTCCCTCAGCAAAATATCAGCCACAGCGTGCAGTCTTTCCATGCATATGTCATTCACATGGTAACTAAACAGGTATGTGATTAATTTTATGTGGCATTCTACTGCGGATCTGGAAATAGTTATTATGAAGGTCTGGAAATCCTAATATTTTTAAGTGACCTGCTTATCAGCTGACATAGGTAATAGTAAAATCTTTAGTGACACTGGAGAGTCTTCTATGGAAAATAGATTTGATACAGCTGATACTATTTATAAACATGTTCTGTGGAGCATTGTACCCATCTTCCCCACTGGAAATAACAATCCTCTATCAAAGGAAAACTGTTTTTACAGTATTTTTTTTAAAAGCCACTGAAAGAGTAACCTCACTATTAGCAGCAACCCTCTTGGCATAGATATGTTGCTCTCTATCAGGTCTTCTCCCTTAAAAAGCTAGCTACTTTACATCTCAGATAGGACCAAAAATCAGATCATGTGACCTCAAATATTATCTCCACTTTGCATAAGAGTCATCGTGAGTAGCTTGATGGCAACAAAACTCACTTTTCCTACTCAGGTGAGTTATTGGGGGTATGTGGACTTTTTCTTACAACTGGAGAGAAGAGAAGAGTTAAAGAGAGTCAGATATGATCTACATTTAAAAAAAAATCAAAAATCAAAACTAGACCTGAATTCATTCCAGCCCTCACTTGTTTTCATGCATTTGCCTGATAATCACACATTTCAAAGCCATGTTGCATCTACCATCATCACCAGGCTTCAGGGTGATCACTCATCTCAATACACCCAGTGGTGGCCTTTGCTCCCCACTGCCATGCTGGAGCCATATTTATTGATAAATAAAAATTGCAGAATTTTAAAATATTGTGTGTATAATTTTTATTTTTTTGCGCAGAATTCCCTCAGGAGTACATGGTGCAGAAATTGCAGGCGGCAACACTGCCTTTTTTTCTTCCACTCTCATTGCTTTCCTGGCTGTATCTTAATGGGATGGGGCAGAAAGGGTGAGCTGTCCCCCAACCAGGCTACTCCAGGCTCTCCTAATCCCTCCCAACCTACCCACATTGATTCCTACCCCACCTCCAACAAACCCAACCTTTGTGTGTCCTAGGCTTCCTGATCAACCCTATACCCTACCACTCCCCTCAACACCTTGGCTCTTTACAGCTGCCATTCTCTTCCAAACCTTCTCCATCAATGAGGGGTTCAGGCAGGAGTGAAAGTAAAATGCAGCTCTAACCGGTATGGGGCTGCTTGCCTCTCCTCCCCTCCCCCCCGGAAAAGGCAGGGCCTCGGGTGGAAGGGGCAAGGCTCTGGGGTCAGTGTTCCCCAGCCAGTCTATCTGAACTCCCTGGCCCGCACCACCCAGCTGCAATTTAAAGGGCCCAGGGCTCCAGCCGCTGCGGAACCCCGGGCCCTTTTAAATCACAGCCCCAGGGCAGCTACTTCTCCCCCCCCAAGCCCACCGTCAGCGGCATGGGGGCAAAAGGGGCAGCAATATTAAAGGGCTGCCCCTTTTGGGCCCCCCATCGGCAGCCCTGCCGGATCATTGCTGCACCTTTTGTGCCTCTCCGTTGGTGGCCCTGCTGGTGGGCGGGCAAAGGGGCAGTGACATTAAAACAGCAGAGTTCTTAAAGCACTGCCATGGCAGTGCTTTAAAGTCAGCGGTATGGGCTGGTACTGGCAGCAACCTTTTACTGGTATGCCGTACCGGCCCGTACACACTTACTTTCACCCCGGGTGCAGGAAACAGGCTTCTGACTGGGCCATCCACATGCACACCTGCTTCCACTGCTCAAGGGACTCTAAGGAGGAAATCATTAACTTTTTCTTACTAGTTAGAAATGCCACACATTATATTACATGAAACTTGATAGCTATGCTTGAGCTGAAAGAATGACCTCTAATAGAAATTAATTCCATGTTGTCCTTTTCACACTTCAGTGAGCAACATTAACTATAAACTCCAGTCAACTTAGATACACATAAGAGAGAGGCAGAGAAAATGAATGTACATAAACATACTTGTCACCCATCTATCTAGAAAGCTATGGGTGAAAGTTATTACGCTACTTAAATCTCCCATCTCTCATGAGTATCAATTCATTTCATTAAGCCATAAGTCTACATTGAAGTGATCCTGCCACACAGGCTACAGGCAAGTGCAAGATTTTGGATGCTTCGGTTTTTTTGGATGCCCAGCTTGAGTCATCATGAAGTGGCCTGATTTTCAATAAGTGCTAAGCATACGGCCTTGGAAAATAAAACCCCCTTCATGGTGATTCAAGTTGGGAACCCAATAATTGGATCATGCAAAATCACTAGTCACTTCTTACAATCCTGGGTCATGGCCCACATTTTCTATGCTATATAGGACAATAGCTCTTCACTGTGCCCTCCAACACACCCCCAAATCAGTAAAATATTCCTCAGATTGATCATTTTTGTATCAAATTTAAGAGATTTTGTACTGCCCAGATATTCTATTTCAAACTGAATATGTATGTGTGCATCGCAGAAGTTGCTGGGGAAAAGAAAAGAGAAGTTGGAGGTTTGACGGCAGGATAGAGGACTGTTAGGGATTTTGGCATTAGGGGAGGCATGGTAGGAGAATTTGGTTACCAAGCAATGAAGACTCTCATACCAGAGAGAGAATGAATCTCCTCTTCCTTTTCCCCTTATGTGCAAGGGTAGAGGTAACTTTACATTTGTGGGAAGGAGGATTGAATTCCATCTTCTCCAACAACCTGACCTGCTGCATTTCACTGCAAAATCTACTACTAAATCCCAGGGACACCATTTCAGACTTTGGTAAAGTGGGGGGAAGAGATGGACTTTAACTGTGATTCCAGAGGCCATTTAGGCTCCTGAAAACTCAAGTTTTTTGGAGATAATAACTTAGAAATTAGTTGATAGTAACACTGTATACAAATCCTATATAAAGAAAGACAAATAAATATTGGACCCACTCAGTTCTAAAACTAGCATGTTCTGACATCTTGTGTCAAGTCATTTAAAGGACACTGGTTAGGTTTAAAATTTTAATGTATATTCTTTGTTACTGACTCTTGAACACAACAATTAAAACAACTGTAGAAAAAAACTAGATTACTTTCCATCATTTAGGCTACTTATTTTTACAGTTCACCAAGGAATAGATCATTTAATGTTTTGGAAACATCCTACTCAGGCAAGGCCCTGTGAATTTATACTGCACCTACTTGGGGTTCTAGGGGTGTTACCATACTATAAATAATAGACTAGAAACTGACTTTAAACAGGAATGAAACTTGCAAGTCACTTTCACAGTACTGCCAACCCCAAATGTTCAAAAATCATGAGTCAGGCTCACCAAACATTGTAAGATTGGCTTAAAAATCATGAGATTATGTAAAAATAATATATTTGGTGTTCTTTTTGAGACTTTAGGGTGCACTGAGGTCACATTTTGAAGCTTTCTCCACAGCCACAAGGGCTAGAAACTTACTTTTTCTTTAAGAATGAAGCTGAAATCATCACATATCCACTTGATTCCAGGAGCTGGGGCTTTAAGGAAAACAATAATTATCACGAGACTCATCACAAAATCATGTTTAAAGGCTAATTACTTTCCAAAAGGCTTTTAAACACGGTGATTGAGTTGCAGTTCTCATTAGAGAATATTTAAAACTAAATACCAAGAAAATTACACATTTTAAAGTTGAGGAAAAAAATGAGCCTTCTGAGATACATCAGGGCCACAGCAGGTGGGAAAGGAAAATAAAACAGGAACAGGAGCTCTGGGCAGCTCGAAAAAAAGTTGGGAGGGTCAAATCTTCCAGTCATTAATCAGGCAAAACTTCTATTGTCATCACCACTTCCACTCATAGATATTAACATGTGCTCTATAACTATACACTTCATACTTAAATATCTGAGCAGTCTTATCCAGGGCTACTCATTGTATATGCCTTGGCTCAGGGACTGTATTTTCTGGCATATTCTGAAGAGTGCTGAGCACACATATGGTGCCCAGAGAATAATACAAATCATGATAATAATTGTCAACTTTAAGGATGCTGTGGATGCAATTTCTGTTCTTTGTTCTCGAATTGGCCTGAATACAGCTGAAACCCTAAGAATTTGAGACATAAACACATCTGATACTCATACGACACTCTCATTCCTTCCTATTCTCAAACTCAGAATAAAAAAATGACAAAACAAAATGGTTTTCAGTTAAAATGTAAAATTTCACAGCTGCCACCCAGCGTTGGGCAGAACCTGCCACCCCTTGGAGGTTAAGTGATCTCCTCTCATCTGACGCTTGTTCTCTCATTCTTCATCCTTCCTGCCCCTGTGCTGCTTTTCATGCTTTCAACCATGACTTCCTTCCCAGTCGCCTGGGACAATTTGCTGGAGTCTCAGAGAACTAGCCTTCTTGGTTTTGCTCCCATCTGTCCGTCCTCTTTTTTCCCCAGCATGGAGCAGAGAGAGCCGGTGGATAGGGAGCTAGCCCCGAGAGACCTGCGTTCTGCCCTGCCCATGGACATCCTCTATCACCTCAGGCTAGTGCCTTAGGGACAGAGTTTCAAAGCCTTTTAGGCACCCAAAGATGCAACCAGGCATCTAGTGGTGTTTACAAAACATCTAACCTTCTAGGTGCCTAAATACCTTTGAAAATCTGGCTGTTAGTCTCTCTGTGCCTCAGTGCCCCATCTGTATAATGGGAATAACAGCACTGCTCTACCTCACAAGGGGCTCTGAGGAGAAATAGGTTAGACATTGTGCAGCTTTCAGAGGGTATGTTGACACTATGAAATTAGGTCGAATTTATAGAGGTCGGTTTTGTAGAAAGCATTTTTATACAGTCGAGCGTGTGTGTCCCCACACAAATGCTCTAAATGCACGTAGTCAGCGGACTGTGTCCACAGTACCGAGGCAACAGTCGACTTCTGGAGCTTTGCACTGTGGGTAGCTATCCCACAGTTCCTGCAGTCTCCACCACCCATTTGAATTCTGGGTAGAAATCCCAGTGTCTGATGGGGCTAAAACATTGTTGCGGGTGGTTCTGTGTACATATCATCAGGCCCCCATTCCCTCCCTCCCTCTGTAAAAGCAAGGGCAGACAATCGTTTTGTGCCTTTTTTCTTGAGTTACCTGTGCAGACGCCATACCATGGCATGTATGGAGCCCGCTCAGCTAACCGTCACCGTATGTCTCCTGGGTGCTCTTTTAACCGGGCGCCTGGGCAAATATGTGAGTGACTCAGCCAGGTAATTTCCCTTGTTTCGTCTCATGGCGATTGAGTCCTACCAGCAGTGCACTGTCTTTTAATCTGCAGCTAGCAGACGACGATGGCCAGTAGTCATACTGCACTGTCTTCTGCCGAGCACCCAGGAGGTGACGATGGCTAGCGGTTGTACTGCACAGTCTGCTGCCAGCATGATGTATAAAGATAGATGAAGTGGCTCAAAACAAGAAATAGACCAGATTTGTTTTGTATTTATTTTCTCCCTCCCTCCCTCTGTGAAATCAATGGCCTGCTAAACCCAGTTTTGAATTCTATCCTTGAGGTTTTGAGTTCTATCCTTGAGGCGGCCATTCAGTTTCTTGCAAAGCCACCTCCTTTGTTGATTTTAATTCCCTGTAAGCCAACCCTATAAGCCATGTCGTCAGTCGCCCCTTCCTCCGTCAGGGCACCAGCAGACATTCGTTCCGCGCCTTTTTTCTGTGCAGATGCCATACCACGGCAAGCATGAAGCCCGCTCAGATCACTTTGGCAATTAGGAGCACATTAAACACCACACGCATTATCCAGCAGTATATGCAGCACCAGAACCTGGCAAAGCGAAACCGGGTGAGTAGGCGTCAGCACGGTGACGAGAGTGATGAGGACATGGACACAGACTTCTCTCAAACCACAGGCCCTGCCAATTTGGGCATCATGGTGCTAATGGGGCAGGTTCATGCGGTGGAACGCCGATTCTGGGCTCGGGAAACTAGCACAGACTGGTGGGACCGCATAGTGTTGCAGGTCTGGGACGATTCCCAGTGGCTGCGAAACTTTCACATGCGTAAGGGCACTTTCATGGAACTTTGTGACTTGCTTTCCCCTGCCCTGAGGCGCAAGAATACCAAGATGAGAGCAGCCCTCACAGTTGAGAAGCGAGTGGCAATAGCCCTGTGGAGCTTGCAACGCCAGACAGCTACCGGTCAGTCGGGAATCAGTTTGGAGTGGGCAAATCTACTGCGGGGGCTGCTGTGATGCAAGTAGCCAACGCAATCAAAGATCTGCTGATATCAAGGGTAATGACCCTGGGAAATGTGCAGGTCATAGTGGATGGGTTTTGCTGCAATGGGATTCCCTAACTGTGGTGGGGCCATAGACGGAACCCATATCCCTATCTTGGCACCGGAGCACCAAGCCAGCGAGTACATAAACTGCAAGGGGTACTTTTCAATAGTGCTGCAAGCACTGGCGGATCACAAGGGTCATTTCACCAACATCAACATCGGATGGCCGGGAAGGGTACATGCCGCTCGCATCTTCAGGAACTCTGGTCTGTTTCTAAAGCTTCAGGAGGGGACTTTCTTCCCAGACCAGAAAATAACCGTTGGGGATGTTGAAATGCCTATAGTTATCCTTGGGGACCCAGCCTACCCCTTAATGCCATGGCTCATGAAGCCATACATAGGCAGCCTGGAGAGTAGTCAGGAGCTGTTCAACTACAGGCTGAGCAAGTGCAGAATGGTGGTAGAATGTGCATTTGGATGTTTAAAAGTGCGCTGGCGCAGTTTACTGACTCAGACCTCAGCGAAACCAATATTCCCACTGTTATTACTGCTTGCTGTGCGCTCCACAATATCTGTAACAGTAAGGGGGAGACATTTATGGCGGGGTGGGATGTTGAGGCAAATCGCCTGGTTTCTGGTTATGCAAAGCCAGACACCAGGGCGGTTAGAAGAGCACAGGAGGGTGCGGTATGCATCAGAGAAGCTTTGAAAACCAGTTTCATAGCTGGCCAGGCTACAGTGTGAAAGTTCTGTTTGTTTCTCCTTGATGAAACCCCCCGGCCCTTGGTTCACTCTACTTCCCTGTAAGCTAACCACCACCCCCCACCTCCCTTCGATCACCACTTGCAGAGGCAATAAAGTCATTGTTGCTTCACATTCATGCATTCTTTATTAATTCATCACACAAATAGGGGGATAATTACCAAGGTAGCCCAGGAGGAGTGGTGGAGGAGGGAAGGACAAGGCCACACAGCACTTTAAAAGTTTAAAACTTATTGAATGCCAGCCTTCTGTTACTTGGGCAATACTCTGGAGTTGAGTGGCTGGGTAGCCGGAGGCCCCTCCACCGCGTTCTTGGGCGTCTGGGTGAGGAGGCTATGGAACTTTGGGAGGAGGGCGGTTGGTTACACAGGGGCTGTAACGGCGGTCTGTGCTCCTGCTGCCTTTCCTGCAGCTCAACCATACGCCGGAGCATATTAGTTTGATCCTCCAGCAGCCTCAGCATTGAATCCTGCCTCCTCTCATCACGCTGCCGCCACCTTTCAGCTTCAGCCCTCTCTTCAGCCCGCCACCTCTCCTCCCGATCATTTTGTGCTTTCCTGCACTCTGACATTGTCTGCCTCCATGCATTCATCTGTGCTCTGTCAGTTTGGGAGGGCAGCATGAGCTCAGAGAATATTTCATCGCAAGTGCGTTTTTTTCGCCTTCTAATCTTCGCTAGCCTCTGGGAAGGAGAAGATCCTGTGATCTTTGAAACACATGCATCTGGTGGAGAAAAAAAAAGGGACAGTGGTATTTGAAAAGACACATTTTATAGAACAATGGGTACACTCTTTCACAGTAAACCTTGCTGTTAACATTACATACATAGCACATGTGCTTTCATTGCAAGGTCGCATTTTGCTGCCCCCACCGCATGGCTAACAGCGGGGAACATTTCTGTTCAGCCATAGGCAAATAGCCCAGCAGGAATGGGCACCTCTGAATGCCCCCTTAAGAAAAGCACCCTATTTCAACCAGGTGACCATGAATGATATCACTCTCCTGAGGATAACACAGAGAGATAAAGAACGGATGTTGTTTGAACGCCAGCAAACATACACTGCAATGCTTTGTTCTACAATGATTCCCGAGTATGTGCTACTGGCCTGGAGTGGTAAAGTGTCCTACCATGGTGGATGGAATAAGGCTGCCCTCCCCAAAAACCTTTTGCAAAGGCTTTGGGAGTATATCCAGGAGAGCCACGAATGCCAGGGCAAATTAATCATTAAACATGCTGACTTTTAAACCTTGTATAGTATTTTAAAAAGGTACACTCACCAGAGGTCCCTTCTCCGCCTGGTCAGTCTGGGAGGCAGCCTTGGATGGGTTCGGGGAGTACTGGCTCCAGGTCCAGGGTGAGAAACCATTCCTGGCCATTGGGAAAACCGGTTTCTCCGCTTGTTTGCTGTGAGCTATCTACAACCTTCTCATCATCATCTTCCTCGTCCCCAAAACCTGCTTTCGTGTTGCCTCCATCTCCATTGAAGGAGTCAAACAACACGGCTGGGGTAGTGGTGGCTGAACCCCCTAAAGTGGCATGCAGCTCATCATAGAAGCGGCATGTTTGGGCCTCTGACCCCGAGCAGCCCTTCGCCTCTCTGGTTTTCTGGTAGGCTTGCCTCAGCTCCTTAGGTTTCACGCGGCACTACTTCGGGTCCCTGTTATGGCCTCTGTCCTTCATGCCCTGGGAGATTTTCACAAATGTTTTGGCATTTCGAAAACTGGAACGTAGTTCTGATAGCACGGATTCCTCTCCCCATACAGCGATCAGATCCCGTACCTCCCGTTCGGTCCATGCTGGAGCTCTTTTGTGATTCTGGGACTCCATCATGGTCACCTCTGCTGATGAGCTCTGCATGGTCACCTCTGCTGATGAGCTCTGCATGGTCACCTGCAGCTTGCCACACTGGCCAAACAGGAAATTGAAATTCAAAAGTTCACGGGCCTTTTCCTGTCTACCTGGTCAGTGCATCTGAGTTGAGAGTGCTGTCCAGAGCGGTCAAAATGGAGCACTCTGGGATAGCTCCCGGAGGCCAATACCATCTAATTGCGTCCACAGTACCCCAAATTCGACCCAGCAAAACAGATTTCAGCGCTAATCCCCTTGTCGGGGGTGGAGTAAGGAAATCGATTTTAAGAGCCCTTTAAGTCGAAAAAAAGGGCTTCGTCATGTGGACGGGTGCAGGGGTTACATCGATTTAATGCTGCTAAATTCGACCTCAACGCCTAGTGTAGACCAGGGCAGATACTATGGTGATGAGACCACATAAATATCACAGGTAGAGTAGGAACTTCTCTACACCACTACTATCCCTTCCCTTAGTTTTGGCCTCTTCTTTTCACCTATCCCCCTCATATCTCCTTCTTTTCTTGGCAAAGATGGATTAACTGTATTTTTTTCTGAGTCCCCTGCATTCCCTCCGCAGAGGGATTCCTATTTTACAGGCTAATCTAATGTTTCAAGATCCTTAATTTAATTACCAGTCCTGTTTTATTTTGATCAACCTGCCTCAGGCTAGGATGTGTGCCACCTGCCCCCTCCCGCTAATTCCAACAATGAAGGGTAAAGCACAGTGGCATGATGTTTCTGCTAAAGTGATTATCAGTGCAATAGTTAATGTGGAGATTTGACTTTTCAGAGGTGGGATTCAGAATTAACACCCCATTGAGAGGAATCAGAGCAGTTAACACTTCTCTTAAAGCTATTGTTCCAGGCTATTTGCAAACTGTTTGTGCTAAGTTCTTGCACAAAACTGTGCCCTTAGAGGAAAAGGAAGGAGACAAATAATGGCATCACCTGTCATTACAGTTTCTTGGCAACAAGCAATGCTACTTATATTAAAATAGCAAATCCCACAGAAAACTCAGTAATTCTTCGGAATATTTCTCAGGTGTCACTCGCTGGGGATCAAAACACCACCATGTTTTCCCTGCTGTCTGAACTCCCTTGATGGTTACCTCCACATTTCCCCTCTCCTGTTATTGTGGACTGGAATTACATACAAAGCTAGCAGTTTCCAAAAGTTCATAATATTTTTCATAAAAAGAAAAGGAGTACTTGTGGCACCTTAGAGACTAACAAATTTATTTGAACATAAGCTTTCGTGAGCTACAGCTAAAGTTCACGAAAGCTTATGCTCAAATAAATTTGTTAGTCTCTAAGGTGCCACAAGTACTCCTTTTCTTTTTGCGAAAACAGACTAACACAGCTGCTACTCTGAAACCTGTCAATATTTTTCATGTATTTTTGGGAAGAGGCTTCTTTAGAATTTTATTTTCTATAGGTATGTCATATGAGATCACTGCAACCTTGTAATGGCCTCTGAATTTTGTGCCAAACACATACTGTGTTATATAAATATCTGTGTAGCAGAAATTAGTTGAGCCTCTTGATCAGCATTAGAATGCATGAAGTCTGCTATAAATCTATAAACACAATGTCCTTTAAATGTCACACACATTATAGGTGGCACAAGTAGCAACACGAAGTTAAGGTTGTCCCAAATCTTACATTATAAGATACTAGATAGAAGAGTCGATCCACTGGTGCTGCACCACCTTGTGATTGAATGTAGGATAGCAGCTCTTTCCAAATAGGTCCAACATCCTTTCAACAGATCTTTGGCCCTAACTCTGGGTCCTGTAGTCCTCACATTCTTCTCTCAGGATCTTCATTCATCTTTATTCCCTCTCAGAAACCTCTAATTACCACCTTCCTCAGTGGCTGGTAGAGAAGCCCAGGCCCACCCTACTACCCTGGGTTCCAGTCCAGGGACCCTAGGAAAAGCAACCAAGTTCTGCTCCATCAGACATCTTGCCGCTGGCTCCCTGGACTCCTTCCCACCACTAGTCTTTCATCCGGCCTTTTCCAAAGCCCCTTCCTGGGCTTTTTGCAATGAGCAACACCCCCCTCCCCCCCATGCTTCTGCCCAAAGTCTGGTTCCAGCCCTCGTTCAGAGTCAGCCACAGTAGCTTCCTCCAACCTTTTGTCTTCCTTTCTTCCGCCCTACCCTGTACAAGCTTCCTCCTAGCCCTGCAGAAGCCTTCCTGTTCCCCGCCAGTCTCTCCAGTCTCTATTACCCTAGTATCAAGAGAGTCACTGTAGCGCCTCAAACTTCAGTCCAAATGCCCCTACTGTCACTGCCTCTTGGGCTTCACTGCTTCCAGCTTCTTCCTGGCTCAGAACAACCTGCCTCTGATCCCAGGCTTCACTGCCCCCAGCCTCCCAGACTTCCTCCTGACTTAGAACCCTGTGGTTCTGCCTCCAGGCTCCTCTCTGCTTTTAGAGAGAGAGAGGAAATGCAGAATTATCTCTCTAATGGGACTCTTGCTGACCTTTTATTCCCACCACCCTGAGCTCCTTCCTTTATGAAGACCAAGCTCCTTCACAGCTGGGTTTCGTCACTAATTATGCCTAAAATAATTAAGTACCACCCAGAGTCTAATTGGGCTCAGGGGCCTGCTAACCCATTGGTAGCCAGTGTGGGGCTTAAACACCCCATCACATCCTGTTTTCAGTGACTTATAATGTTGCCTAATTTAAATGTTCATGCTGAAATTTTCCATGCTGGGTGTCTGCCTGATGCTGATTTTTTTTTTGGGGGGGGGGGGGGGAATTTTCACTTTCAAGAACAAGATTAGGGGAAAATACATTGTTTTGCCCATGTTAAATAATATTCTTACATCCATTTAATTAAGAAGCTCTAGCACAGGGATGGGCAAAGTATGGCCCATGAGCCAGATCCGGCCTGCCAGCCATTTTAATCTGGCCCTCGAGCTCTCACTTAGGAGTGGGGTCTGGGGCTTGCTCTGCTCCAGCACTCCAGCCCGGGAGCAGGGTCGGGGGCTGCTCCGCACAGCTCCCAGAAGCAGCAGCATAGCCCTCCTCCGGCTCGTACGCAAAGGGGCAGCCGGGGGCTCTGCTCTGCACGCTGCTCCTGCCCTAAGCACCGCCCCCACAGCTCCCATTTGCCGGAAACTGCAGCCAATGGGAAATGTGAGGGCGGTGCCTGCGGAGAGGGCATCGCACAGCAGAGACGCCTGGCCACGCCTCCGCGTACGACCCGGAGAAGGGACATACCACTGCTTCTGGGAGTTGCTTGAGGTAAATGTTGCCCGGAGCCTGCACCCTTGAATCTCCTCCTTTGCCCCAACCCCAATCCCCCTCCCATGCTCCGAACCCCTTGGTCCCAGTCCGGAGCACCTTCCTACACTCCAAACTCCTCATCCCCAGCCCCACCCCAGAGCCCACACCCCCCGCCGGAGCCCTCCCCCCTGGAGCCTCCTCCCACACCTGAACTCCTCATTTCTGGACCCACCTAGGCTTCACCCCCAGCCAGAGCCCTCACCCCCTCCCCAATTTCATGAGCATTCATGGCCCCGCTATACAATTTCTATACCCAGATGTGACCCTCAGGCCAAAAAGTTTGCCCACCCCTGCTCTAGCACCTCTATGCTTTGGAATAGACACTTGAAATTTGGCACAGGAGATCACCCACCTTAGTCTCAGGGATGTACTTTTTGCCTTCCCTATGCAAATTTGACTAAGACACAAGCCTCCAAAAAAAAATCACAACTTGCATATACTCAGAGAAGAACAAGGAAACCCCAAGGTTTAAGAACCCCTAATTTACAGTTATTTTTCAGGCTGTCTGCAGATTCAGGCAGACAGCACTGCATTGATTTATGCTTAGTTCACATTTTAGAAGTTACCACCACAATCATGGGGGCCAGAAGCATTTTTTTTAATGAAAAGATATGAAAGGGTGATTGTAATACTTTGAAACCTGTTTGTGACCATCCTGATGGAGAAACCCCTGTTCTACAAGCATGAGAAATAGCAGTTCCTGGTTGACCTTCTTTACACTATTCATTACCTTACTTACCTCTAGCACTTCCCCTCATGTTCCTCTTTAAACTGTATGGTTGAACCCCTTTAATATCTCCTCCTGAGGAAGCCTTTTTATGCCTCTAATCAGTTTTGTTGCCCTTCTTGGACCATTTCTATTTCTATTCTATATATTTTTTTGTTTAAAATGGGTGTCCAGAATTAAAACACGATTCATGTTCAGGATGTACCATCCATTTATATAATTTTATAATATGTTAAGTATTAGCTGTCTCATTCTTAATACACCCGAACGTCCTGTTTGCTTTTTTGGCTGCTACTGCACATTGAGCTGATGTTTTCACTGAGCTGTGCACAGTGACATGGTCATCTTTTTTTCCTTAACAGTTACCCAATTTATACCCATCAACATGTGTAAGTAGCTCAAACCTTTCCTTTCAACACGCATCAGCTTGCACTCACATTCAGTTCCTTTCTTCTGCCATAGTACTCAGATATACCAATCAACAGGTCGGCTGTAGTTCCTCACAGCATTCACTAACATGAGGAGTTTTGTATCATCTAGAATCATAGAATATCAGAGTTGGAAGGGACCTCAGGAGATCATCTAGTCCAACTCCCTGCTCAAAGCAGGACCAATCCCTAATTATTTTTGCTCAGATCCCTAAATAGCCCCCTCAAGGATTGAACTCACAACCCTGGGTATAACAGGCCAATGCTCAAACCACTGAGCTATCCCTCCCCCTGTGACTGTTACTACTTCACTGTTTACCTCCTTATTCAAATCATTAAGTTAAATACCAGATCTAGGTTGGATTGGGAATGGATCCTTCCATTTGGATCCATTGGATTCTTCCAAAAAAAAAAAAAGACCTTTTATTCCTTCTTTTTGTTTACTCTCTCTTGGCCCTAACCAATGACAGACATTTTAACACTTGCATACAGAGACTACTTAGTTTCCTTAACATCCTCTTGTGAAAGACTGTCAAAGATTTTTTGAAGGCCACATTAACAATATCAATCATCTTTGTTCTTTCCACTGTTTTGTTGACTCCCTGAAAAAATTCTCCTAGAATAGCAGAGTCACAGCTTTCCTTTATGAAAGCCATGCTGGTTTGTACCGAAGTCCAATTCTTTATTTGGAATGGGAATTCGTTAATTTCAAACAACATATTCTTCATTCTCCTTTAAATTAACTAGACATCCTCTGATTATTTTTTACTAAATCTTTTGTGAAAATATGCTCATTATTGTATTCAGATATCAGGGAAAAAACAAGAACTTCCTCCACTATCATCTTTTACGACCTTTTGAGTGAATAAAGTAATTATTGTCTGATTCAATAGATTATAGTTCATTCTCATGGCAACATTTGTTCACAGACAAATTACAGTGACATTCTGGTCTAAGCAAAAAAGTGAACATGAGGAGGAGGCCCAGCTTTTAGCTAGGCAAAATGGCTCTGGGCATGGAAAACAACACGAGGAATTTCCTAAGGAAATTGGCCTCAAACAACCATGCATGCATATTATGTGAGTTTATTTGCATAATATCCTTTGCAAAGTTTTCCTTAAGAAGAAATGCTGAATTATCGTTTGTGACACAGGGAGTATGCACCCTTGTCTCTCCATTGCAGTGCAGGGTGTTTCTGAGAGAGGACTGACTAGAATATCTGCAGCGATGCGCACTCACCAGTCCACATCCCCCACAAGAGGGGCGTGAAAGGACTCCCAACTGACTATAGATGTGGGCTACACTACTAACCCCATAACAGCTGTGCAGCCACTCAATGTGCCAATGGGTTTGATGCTGGAGGTGTGGAGAGGGTTTCCCATATCCCCTCCAATCTCCGTGAGTTCCCTGTGCAAAGACCATTTACTTGGCCACTGGAAGCATTGGGGGTAAAGAACTAGGGGACAGATGACAGCATTTGCCTCTCAGGAATTTAGAAACAATTGCTGTGATTACAACAAAGATTATACAAATGTCCTTGACTGCACTTTTTTTTTTGGAAACAGGAAATTGCCATGTTTTACAACCTTACACTAAATCGCAACATGATAAATTAACCAATAGAAAAGACAAAAATTAAATCATACCAACTAAATGAGTATGTTTAAAAATGTAAAAAGAGGTTTTATCTAAATTCAAAAGAAGCCTGGGAATTTGCAGAATAGATCCCATAATGGAGAGCACAGATCCTTTATGTGGCAGTTCATGAAAACTCCGCATGCCTAAGTTGAAAAGAAAACAGGATAGTCTTCTACAGCTTTCACTGATGTTGTTTCTACAGGAGAAAAGTGATTTGGTATAATATGGGGGAATTTTACTATCGTTTGATTTCATACCTGGTGTTTGCCCAAAGCAGTAGCCTAGAGAACCCAGTGGTTCTTATTATATCAATTATATCAAGATAATTGATTACAACCGGTATTTTGAAAAAAAGCCATTAGCATTTATGTCCAATGCAAACTGCTCAGCCTACCAGCTAGAACACAAATCTCCCTTCAAATTGATTCCACATTGGTTCTTGAAATACTGCCAGTGAAACCACTATCTCTTGAGATAAAGAGTAGACTGGTGAAGCACTTAAAGGAATTGGCAAAACAGAGATGTACATTTATCAGTAGCACTCAAAGAGTAATGAGCACCAGTAGGATGCAGTTCAAATAAAACAACATGCTGATTCTGAACATCCCAAACTCTCTGGTGGTGTTTGAAATCCAGATCCCAATTTCACAGCTTTAGACCATCTTGAATTTGCACGTGTACCATAAACAGAGCAGTCAGTCCAACCTTAGACTCTTGATATGTTAGAACAGTGGTTCCCAATTACTGGCATATATACCAGCAAGCGGAGAGACTGCAATGCATTATGGGAGTTGTAATCGAGCTAGGGAGAATGGCCCATAAGGGAGAATGGGAGTGCAAAGGACCCAGACCTGCAACTCCCATGAGGCACTGGGGCAGCTAAGGCAGAGGCAGAGATTAATGTCAACTTGAAATCTTTTCCTGCAGATAATTTCAATTTTGACAAAACCCCATTTTTTGAGAGGAAAAAGTTCAAAAATATTTCCACAAGCTCTACTAATCATGATTATTTTCAGCTGTTACTATTCTTATTGTCCACAAGTATAGCACAAAGCAAAAGGAGATAAAAATGAATCCTCTCATTAGAAAAGAAGGGCATTTTTGGTGCGAGTCCTGGATAGTGTTGCCAGGAGTCCAGTATTGGACTGGAAAGGCTGGTCAAAAAAGGGGACCTGATAGTGTCGATCAGTGCTACTGACCTGACACCAAAAGTCCAGTTACCTGAGTAACCATCTGTTCTGTTGCTGGGAGGGCAGGAAAAGCCCTGGAGCTGGAGGAGCACTCCGGAACTGCCTGGCTCCAGCAGAAAGAGGTACCAGAAGCTGGCACCTGGGGGAGGGATCCTGAAGTGCATGGCATTTAAGGAGTGGGGCCGGTGGCTGGGCTCACTGCCTGGGCCCCCTTCTCAGCCTTCTTTATGCCCAGCCCCTGATGTGCTGCCTCCTGTCCTGCCCCAGTCACTACCCCCCACTCCCTGAAAGTGGCTCTCTCTCAAACATTCTGCCCCAGTCACCCCCTCCATACCTAGAGCCCTGCTCAGCTGGTGGGGGAGCGAGGTGGAGAGAGCAGCAAGTGATGGGGGGGAAGAGGAGTGGGGATGGGGCCTTGAGGGACAAGGTGAAGCAGGTGTGGGGCCTTAGGGGAAGAGGTGGAGCAGGGGGCGGGAGAGCTTCTGACACTTAGTTTTTGGTTTTCAGAAATTAGAAAATTGGCCTCTGGAACTCTGAAAATTGTTCCCTCTCTTAATCTAAAAAGCCCAACATCATGACCTTCCAGCAGCCATTCTACAAAAGCCATTTATTTGACAGGAATTTGGAGAATTCCTGAAGGTAATGGGAGTGTTGGAAAGGAGATTTCACTCTTGCTTTGATTTACTGCCTGTCTGAGTTGATTAGTTAACAATTCTGATAGCTTCATGTCCCTGGTCTTCTTGTCACGTCCTTATACTGCTTCTCACTGCAACCGTGCACACATGCCTGATCACTGCACTCCTCCAGGTAACTGGAAGAGCATTGACACCCAATGCCTCTAGTGGGGTGAGTTTGTGTGTTATCCATGTAAGATTTTTTTAATGCTGTTGAGTAGTTATTATTATGTTATTGAGAGACTGACAGGCTACTTTTTAGTGCTTAAACCTAAAGAAATAAAGAATACCAGAAATCTACTATTATCTAGGTAGCTTATCAGTGCATTTGGAAAGAACATTATTTTCCTATCCCTATTTAGTTCCCAAGTCAGTACAAAGCCTATTACAAAAGTGCTCTTTTGCTTTGGGAACGGTCCTTTATTGGTGCAGCCATATGTGGGAAGCTTCAGAAATCAAGTGTGGAAAAAGATGAAAGACTGTAATTAAGAGAAATATCAATACAAGGAGAACATCTTTAAAAAAGGCTTTGAAGACAGGGTCAGAACAGTTTTTTCATCCCCTCTGATGTTTTAAAGAAAAATTGTAAAAACTGCCTTAAGGAAAATGGTTCACTCTCAGACATAAATTTCCAGAATTCCTTATAAGTACCTTATAAAATGTGTTTGGCTGGCAAGAACTACCCATTCTCAAGCTCAAGACAAATAACAATAATGCCCTTCGGACTGCCATACTTGCAATAAAAGAAAAATAGGGGTTTGGGCAGCAAGGCTAATGCAGAAAACAACAACAAAATCCCGCATTGTTGGCAGTAAGGTTAAGGCAGACCAAAAAAAAAAAAAAAGGGAGAATTTGGCAGCTAGCATGTTGCTCATTGCAGCCAACAGTTCACATATGGAATTTCACTTGGAGACTGGAAAGAGAGCCATGGACAGTTTTAAGACCCTATCAGCTTTTCCCTTTAGATTTATAGACCTCTTTATATAGGAGAAAGGAAGTAATTTTGGTAGCTTTCAGCCCATCAGGAATGGCTTCTTCTGCCTTTTGATTCTTATTACTGAAAAAATAATTATAATTCCCTTAACTTTTTCAAATGAAAATTGGTGTTTTTCCACTGCTGTGAAGCTTCAAAGGCAAACTTTGGAAAATCTAGCTATTGTGTCTAGTTAAAACTATCTCTGTCCTTTCCTTCATTTCTCCCCCTCGCATTTATACTTCCACATTCGTTTAATGCCCATAACCAATGTGACTGACAACACATAGAAATGGAGATAGTGACATGCTCTCTGATGTAAAGCAAGTATAATGAATGTTGACATGTTTTACTCGGATTGTCTCTCTGACATTTGCCTAAAGCTGAAAGGTATTTTTTTGTATACCAATTGTATAGTCTATACATCAGCTTGGAACTCCTGCACAATGGGTTAATTCAGTCAGTGCACTATAATACATGTGTGAGATGGAGATCCTACTCACAATTCCTTTTTTCCACTGGGAGAAATGGTGTTAAAGACAAGACAGATTATTGATAGTCTAGAAGAGATGTTCTCTGGGTAATTTGATATTGGAAAGGTTTGATATATGTATATATTTTAATGGCTGGCAGTAATAGAAAATTACAGCAGAACATCCAGATAATAGGATTAAAAGGCTAAGTGCTTATACTAGTTTCTAAAAGTCATTTAAAAGTTACAACTGTGTTTGTTTTGGTTTTTGAAATGTTCAGTTCACACACACATGCTGTAGAGTTTGACAGGACGTCTTTCAAAATCATGTACATTTCAAAGCGTAAAAAACTTATAACAGGCATGTGTGTGGTGGAGAACTTGTGATTGTTTCCTGTTCAAATTGAAGGATTCTAAAGACTTAGTTTTAATAAAGCAGCTCTGGTATAGTGGGCTTTGCTCCATGTGATGCCAGACAAAAAGGAAATGGGCCTGACTGATTCAGCTCCTGTGGAGCCAGCAAAGTGGCTTTGCATGCCAAGAGGACGACAGCTCTGGAACCTGTTGCACTTGAGTAAGCTTGAGCCAAGGGGAAAAATAATAAGTTCATTTCCCATTCTGTTACAGACAGTCAATCCCCTAAGCAATTTCTCCTTTGAAGAAAGGGAGGGGGGAGCAAGGAGTCTTAGTACATGTAGCTAGCCCCCAAGACTAGATCATTGTCTGGTGTGGGTAATGAAGACTGAGAGCCCTGCAGGATCTTGTTCAGAGACCCAGAACCAGACTGAATCCTTCAGTTTGATTCAGAGGGTTTAGAACTGACCCAGTCTCTGCAGATTCACTTGGAGTTTATGTTTGATGAATGATAATCTCCACGAAGAGCCATCCACAAACTACTGTGCCTACTAGTATCTATCCTAGGTTTTGATGTACTCACATGTCAGTGTGCTGTAGCTTAGCACTTTTCTCTCTCTATCCCAACAAGCTCCGGCCGGTCTCTCCCTCTTCCCAACCCAGCTGCTTAGCTTCAGAAGTGAGATTGATGGGAATGGTGAGGTAAGGAACTGGCTGGTTGACTAGGGATAGGAACGGGGAAACGTGCTGGTTTCTAAATTGCATGAAAAACCTTAATCTATTTGCCAAACATTTTTGAGTCTGGGTTGAACACTAATTCAGGTTGATGCGAAATATTTTTACAGTTTGCTTTGAATATATCACACCACTCTGCAGGTAGTGTTCTGCTGTAGATAAACGAGCTCTCCCACTAGTAACAAATATTAGAAGTAGAGGGCCTGTATGTTTGTGTTAGAAATGATTTAGTACAGTCAGCAACTAAACTTCCTGAGTTGACAGAACGATCTCATGTCTGCACTTTTTATCTTTATCGTTCTATAATTAGATTTCCCTCCTTCTTGAAATATGCAAACAACACTTCTGGTTTTCTTTTCCCATTTGTTTACATTAAAACTTAATATAATTTCAATTGGCAGTCATGAGGATTGTACTTTGAGATCACTGTTGTCTTCTCTTGCTATTTTTCATTGTAATGGGTGGTGGCTTGTTATTGTATTACTCCTATCTTGCCAATTTCCATTTATTGTATTGCCAGAGTTTGTTTTTTCTGGGTTACTTGCATTGGATCTTAACATGATGATGATGATGATCACAAAGAAACATTTTTTTAACATGACGAAATGACCACAAACTAGAATAATAAAATGAAGATAGTGTGTGTGTTTGGTTTTTTTCTGGCCTGGAGATTTTTCTTGGGTAGGGAGTTGGTAGCTTATCATCACCAAGAATTTGATTACAAGTACTAGGTACACCATGACATGAAGTTCTTACCATATTTTATTTCATTTTCTAATGGAGGGGTGTCCAAATCTGAATAACCACCATAGCATTTTATATTAATTGGCACTTTGCTTGGCAATTTCAAAAGACAGGAAGGTCTGACTGGGCATGGAGAATAAATTACCCTTTGAACCATAAAGATAGTCAGGGTTGAAACAGGAAGGAGAAATTTGCTAAGGTTGGCATTTATTTACTGGCTATATAAAAGACTTCATTCTGCAGGGCTCTAGCATGATCATTGCATTTGCATTAAAAATTCTAAAGAAAATGTAAAAAAAAATATATTCACTTTAACTAAAATGAGCAAGTGGAAAACCATACTGCCTTTGACCCCAAGCATTGTTTTGACCCCAGAAAAAGAGATGTGCCACTGGCTCCATGAGGTCTATTAAGGACTTACCTATTGCTATTGATTTATGTAGAAGGCTGCCAGAAACTGTGGTGATGGGCAGCAGTAAAAAGCCCTAAAATAAATATGCACACAACAGGTCTGATTCTTTGAGGTGCTGAAGCCAGTGGAACTTGAAGGCACCTTTCAGAAATGATCACCACCTTGTAGGGTTAGACCCACAATGCCCTTGCTATGAGTGGTAGTTGTGTATTACTTGCCCAGCGAGTGGACATTTAGGCCTTTTAAGATACTTATGTAGTTATGGTTGAAATAGCTTTCAGCTTAGAGAATGGTTTCAGAGTAGCAGCCGTGATAGTCTTAGAGAATGAATGAGGAACAAACTGGGTGTGGTGACCATTCTGCTCAAAGTAGTAGCTGTAGAAAGAACACACCATGCATGGTTTTTCCCTGAGAAATGTGTTCTTAGGCAGTAAATCTCCTGCCTTGTTCAACTGTTATTACTCAGATCTGTGACTTTAAGTACACCTGTCAAGTCTGCCAGTTATAGAGCAGTGCTCTTCAGGGACTAGGTCAGTGCCAAAAGGCAAACCACATGGTTAAATACAAACATATATCTTCTTTCCACACTGTTTCAGAGTTTCTGCCCATTAGCACACCCACAACTTCTTACATGATGTTAGTCTCAGAAGTGCAACAGAACATAGTCTCTGTCCCTTGAAGAACTCATTCTCTCTGGACTCTACAAGTACTTCTTTTGGAATCCTTGTGTGACAAAGCTCTGTCCTCGCCTCCGTGGGTCCCACGTTTCCTGGCAGATTTCGCTAGCCTCAGAGGCTCACTGTGACCCTCCACGTAACCCTTCTTTCTCTAGAGACAAGGGTCACAGTCTACTGAGCCATTTCCATCATAAGCCAGCAAGGGAGATGAGGAGAAGTTATCCTTCCTTGCACAGTCTCTGTTGTCTCCCAGTCTCAGTGATTAATCAGAGGCAAAGGTGGTGGGGGGAGCCTGGGCCCACCCTCTACTCTGGGCTCCAGCCCAGGGACCCTAATAGTATCAGCTATGGTAGCTGACCTTTTAGAAACATAACGTGTACAATTCCCTGGGCTACTTCCACACCAGCCCTCACTTCCTCAAGCTCCACTTCACCCTTACCTCAGGGCCTCCTTCCTTGTACCTGATATGGTGTGTACTACTCAGCCTCTCCAACAGTGCAACTTCTTCCCACGGCTCCTGACATGCACTCCCACCTGACTAACTGGGAGGCTTTTAACTAGTTTCAGCCAGCCCCTGATTGGCTTCAGGTGTCCCAATCAACCTAACCTTCTCCCGGCCTTCTTGAAAGTTCTTAATTGGCTCTAGGTGTCTTAATTGACCTGGAGCAGCTGCCATTTCACTTATTGTGGTACCAGGGATTTGTTTAGCCTGGAGCTAATATATCTATCTCCCACTACTCTTCCATAGCCATCTGGCCTTGCCCCATCACACTTGGCATCTGGAGAATAAGCCAAGTTGCTGGCAGAGGGTGACTAGTCATATTGTATATTTTTTCTTAGAACCGTCAGCATTTCCTAATATGTCTATTAAATTATGATGTAACGATAGCAGTTTACTAGTTGGCTACCCATATTATAAACAAGATATAATTCTTCATCTAGACAGCTTTAATATCCATTTAAATTTGGAAAGATGTCAAGAATATGCCAAAGATAATTTCTATTAACACTAAACATTTTAGGTCAATGAAGCAACTGCATCACTGGAGACGACAATTGCTTTGACTTGCTACATCAGAGCCCAATGTAACTATGATGAGACCTAAGGTGTAAGGCACAATCAATGTTCCCCAGTTAAAAGGCTTAGCAGTTTTTACTATTCGCAGTGACATCAAACATTACGACGTGGTACTTGGGAATGTTTTTGTGTTTACAGCATAGCCAGTCAATAAAACAATTCTGAAAAACTATGAACTTTGCTTCAATAATTCAGTAGGTTTTTTTTGTAAAGATGGATCCTTGGCCTTCAACTGGCTCTTGCTCTAATGGCTGTATGCAGAATCCTAATGCAACATGTTGAAGTACTGCAGTAGTTAAACATTTCCATGCGTGTTTTGGTCGGAGTCTACCAGAGAGGAAAGTCAGGCCACAAAGCAGCAGATAGACTGAGGAGAAGAGGAGGGTGGTCAAGACTGCTTTGCTTCTTGGCTCCTTGAAACAGTGCAGGAGCATGCACTATAAAATCCAATTATCTTCCCTTTGAGGGGGAAGCTGGAGAGCAAGAGGCAGCTGCAGACAGGTTCCAGCAGGGCAAGCAGTCAACTGAAAATGTTAGTTGGCTGGCTGAAGCAAAATGCCAAATAATTACAATGTTCCATTCTATGACATAATAGAAGCTGCCAGATTCTATGGCTGCAGAATTGCAGCCTCTCTGGTATGATAAATGGGGCAAGATACACCTCTTAGTTTTGTTGTTTTAGGCTGTATGAAGATTCAGGCAGGCGTTACAAGATCCGTTTACACCTGGGTCATTTTTGGGGGGTACTCTCTGCAATTATAAGGGCTAGAAACACTTTTTTTTTAAAATGAAAGTGTAAGAAAGGGAGAAGATAACTGCCCTGAAACCTGTTCACGACTTCTCAGTGGGTTGTAACCCACAGATTGAGAACCCCTGAGCTACAGTATGTCCTTTGAAGTTTCACAACTGGAATGTAGTATATATCCTTGGTATATTGTTTAAAATGCAACCTTTCTAGTCTAGTGTATATGGCTTGATGGACAGAATTTAGTGTCACAGAACAATGCTTTTAATATATCAAGTATTAATATCCTAGGTTGCCTGAGATTATGACACAGTCCACCATTGAAACAACAAGAGGTGTACTGAGCACTAGTTCTAAAGATATAATAATAAAACCTTGGCTAGTTTGTTTCACAAAAATTAAAGGAATTTTGTTTTCTTCATCAGCAGACAGTCTGCATTGGCTTCTAGTAGAATGTACACAGCTGCAGTGAGGTAGTGATAATTCACTGCAGAGTATCATTGTGGAGCAGGACAAGATACATTTCCAGCAGGAAGCTTGTAGTTAGATTTCAGAGCTCTGATAACATGTCAGATATAATAGATTAAATTGTCTGAAACGAATCACTGTAATTTCATCTTCTTATATCATTACATTTGTTTCCCTGTAGTTGATCCTAATTTAACCCATGAGAGACAAACCTTATCCAGGATAAACTTTTATTAATTTTACACTTATCAACTGCAAGGGATATTCAACATGCAAGCACTGTACCAGTTGTCCTAATATTTTTCTTCCATTTATAAAACTAAAGAATAAATAAATAGTATCACTGACATTGCACAGATGATATAATTCCCAAATACATACTTAACTCAAGCACAGTAATGTGAGGTTTTATACTGTGGTCCTCCCATAGTCATTTCTTTTGTATTGGGCCACCAAGTGTTCTACTGAATTTAGGGTTCAAAGGCAAATCACCATTTTTAGTCAAACAGAATTTTATTTCAGCCCTTTGAAAAGGTCAACTCACAACAATGTTGCCAGTGTCCCACCCTCCCCAGGCAGAGCCCCCCAGTCCAAGTTCATGCATTGTGTGTTCCTCCCTGAGTCAGGCAAGGGACAAGATTTCCAGAAGTGGGCAGTGGATTTTGGATGCTCACCTTAGACATCTTAAAGAGGTATGATTTTCAGAAAGTGCTGATGTAACCCGCATGCCTAACAGGGAGATATATCTTTAAGAGATCTAGAGAGAAGGGATAGAGGAGGAATGAGTTGTGTCTGTTGCTCTGTTCCATATCCAAAAGTTTCTGGAACTGCTTGTGGTAGTTTTTGGCATGCTCAGTAGGCTCCTTATAGATGGATTAATAAGAATTAACTGAGTAAAAGTAGCCAGAGCAGCTGCTTTACAAAGACACGTAATCTGTGCAATGGGTCGGAAGAAGCTCAGCCACAGGAACAGAAAGAGGTTGTTTTCCTCCAACTCTGAAGCATTTTGCAGAAGGATTATTCATTTACACAATTAATACCAATAGATTGGTTATTAGTTAGCTGACTAGCTAATTAAGTGATTCCACACTCCAGCAGAGGAGGACAAAGTCTGTATGGGGGTTCCATTTGGATATTTCTGCAAGCAAGAGGAGGAAAGATACCATTGCAGTGTCTTTTGACTCAGGTGATGAACAGAGACTCTAATGAACTCAGCCTAAAGCTAATGGAACTCTTTTACTTCTCACTGTGTTTCTGTGGGAACTGACCTGTTTAGATTTAATTTATGTCTTTTGTTTATATTTACGCTTCACTTTGAAGATAATGTATGTGGATTATTAAGTCGCCTTGTTATTTAGTAGAAATTAAGCTATTATTTTATAAAGTTTGTTCTTAAGTTAATTCCTCTTGTTCTTTTTGGACTTGATTGTGGGGAGGTTGACCCTGTGCAATCATTGCTGAAAATCCTCAATGGCTGAATTCTGGGTCTCCATGTACCTTTCTATACGAGTTGTGTTGAGGCACAAGGAGAGCAGTAGTAAAATAAATACTAGCCCATCCAAAGGTTACTCTCAGAACCCACCATTTAAAATAAAGGGTGAAATCCTCCTTCACTGAAGTCAATCAAGTTTTGCCATTTACTTCAGTGGGACCAAAATATCCCAACTCTTCTTAAAGTTTCTCAAACTGAGGATCCCTGAACCACTGGTCACTTTTGAAAATCTTGGCCAAAGAGCTCTTGCATGGCCAAAACCCTTCCTTTTAGAGGCCAAGTTGCCAGCTCTACCCCCTCTAGCAATGATATCTTATACCCTGAAGGGATGATACGATACATACTTTCCTTCCCTACCAAGCGAGTTCATTAACCTCTTCCTCTTCTTGCTGGAGGAGGAGTACACACATTTTGTCAGAACTGTATTATTTCCTTTCTTCTAACATCCTCTGATGCGCATAAATACAATCAATGCTCCAGTCAGTACAGTGTTATTTAGGGGGATACACTTATAAATCGTTTAGGCACTTTTGAACATTTTAACCCACATCCTGGATTCCTACTCCATGCACAAACCAGAAGAAATTACCGTAAGTTGTCTGTATATAGCAGAAGAAATTACTTTGTCTGAATACAGGTTTAATTTCATTAAAAGGTCTAGCTATGTGTCTCATCTCTACTTTTTCCGATTTATTTTCTACCATTACTGAAATATACATTAATCAGAAAATATTACACACTGCAATACAGAGCAAAACTGAACAACTGAGTCTTATCTGCAGACTTTATCAATGGGAGGAAAGCATGTACCTTAAATTCATACTCCATTTTCATATGTTAGTATACAACAGTGGAGTTGAGCACCAGTTCATACAGAAGGGGAAGCTGAGCATTTGTTCACTAGGAACTAGGTAGTGTCACCCTACCACTTTTGCACATATACACATTTGTTCTAAAGGTTCTTGGTGTTACTAAGAAAGAGCAAGTCTCGGGGGAACAAATTTGACTCATCTTCTTTCTCAGCTCATGTTGTAGAAATCTAATTGTATGTCCTAATTTTCAGATTTCAGAGTAGCAGCCGTGTTAGTCTGTATTCGCAAAAAGAAAAGGAGTACTTGTGGCACTGTAGAGACTAACAAATTTATTAGAGCATAAGCTTTCGTGAGCTACAGCTCACTTCATGCAATCGATGAAGTGAGCTGTAGCTCACGAAAGCTTATGCTCTAATAAATTTGTTAGTCTCTACGGTGCCACAAGTACTCCTTTTCTTTTTGCTAATTTTCAGAGGTGCTGTGCACCTATAACACCCATTGGAATCATCAGGAACCAGGGTTCTTCAGCACTTTGGAAAATAAGGCAATTAATTTCCAGCTAAGGAAAAGCTGTGGTAAAAAGCTGAACTACTCCTCTTAAAGCAACTCCAGGTAGCCATGACATCAGTTTCAGAAGAGGCCACACAGGGTCCCATATCTGTATAAGATGACCATCCCAATGAAGGCCCAATAGGGTAAAACAGAAGAAGAAAAATGGGGCTTAATGGAAAAGTGCAGCTAAGTAAAGAGGTTAATTGCAGCCAGCATTTAATGCCTAAAAAACCTGCCAATTAAACAAACATTAGCATTCATAAAAGGATAACAACTTGATTTATTTTGAGTGACAGTTGTTTCCTCAGCATCCAGGCTCTCATTTCTGGAGGATTCCACAGACTGTCACTTTTGACAACAAACATTCTATGCAAGTAAAGTCAGTTGCTTTGAATTATTTCAAAGATAACCAGCAGGACAAATGCTGCAAACAAAATATAGCAGTGTACGCTTCCAAACCTGTAGAGGGGAGTTATATGAACAAATCTCATCATTTTGTTAACAGCATCTCTCTAGATACCTCCTTCCATCACTTGATAAGCACTTACACATTTTAATAACCATCTGGCTGGCACAGAACTGTCTAGAGAACAAGGAGCCATTTGGCTTTTTCAAGACTACTCAGTGATGTCATCTCTTAGAGAGTCAGACATGACACGTCTATCAATTTTACAATCGGCATAAGACAGATGTTCAAATGAGTAACAGCAAAGGAGCAATACAGCATGACCTCAATCAAAATGAAAGAAAATCTTGAAAGATAGAAAAGAAGTCAAACAAAAACTTAAACAGTCCACTTTTCATGTCACCACTCCCGTCTTCCTATTAGTCTTTCAACCTATCACAAATTAACCCATTTCAAGAGACTGGCTAAAGAATAAAGAAAAATACTGAAAAAGTGTATTCTCTTCTCCATAGTGTGACAGCCCAAGCAGGACCTCCTGCCCTATTAAAAGTCAGTTTGGAGCTCAGTTTAGAGTAGGAACGGGTAAGCACACTGAAGCTTACAGAGGTCCATAAGTAGGGGCGGGGAACTGAGTGCACTAAAGGGCTCCCCACCCACAACTTATTCTCATTAATTATACAGTCCACTCTTCCTTAAAACCATCTGACTCCTTCTAGTGATACACCATTGCAGTAATCGCACAGCTTTCTATAGTGGGCCAAATTCTACTTGTGCACTGACTTCAGTGTTTACTAAGATATTGAAATCAACAGGTCTGGAAAGCATTAACAGGATAAAATTTGGTCCATTAATATGAGTTATATACATGCATTAAGGAGAGAGTAGACTCTCTTAAACATTAAAATTAATTTAAGAATAGCATTTAAACTAAGAAAACCATAAAATGGGTTTTTGATCTATGCTTAATTCATTTTCTCAGAGCAAACTAGTATTTAAAAAATAAAAATTTAACCATAATACGCATACAAATGAATTCTTCAGACACTGCCCTTTCGACTAAAGTGAACTACCAAAGTACCTTTTGCAACATGGTGGTCATTTGAAATGCCAATTCTTCATGTCCCTGTTCAGTTACTTACCTAGAAAAGAAAAGGAAAAAAATCAGAATTTTCCAATACCCTTAAATATGCCTTTCATCATCAATACATTTGACATGAACACAAATCTGGATTCCCCTTCAATAAGTCTTCCTTAATAATAGGTACACTACAAAACACTATCTCTGTATCTGTTCAAGTTCTTAATAGATACATCAGATAAATCTATTAGAGTCAATATGTTCCAGTGGATAGGATGCTAAACCAGGAATCAGGAGACTTGAGGTGAAATCCCAGCCCTTTGGAAGTCCATGGAAGTTTTGCATTGACTTCAATAGTGCCAAGGTTTCAAACCATTGGTTCCCTGCTCTGAACTCAGCCTCCAGTGTGACCTTGGGCAAGTCACTTCACTCCTCTGTTTCCTTATCTATAAAATTGGGGTAATAATATCTAACTTCCCTTAGGTGCTTGGAGCTCTGTGGATAAAACATGCTAAATGAGAGCTAAGTATTACTATGCAGGCTAGAATTTGTGGCTGAGGAATAGGTTGTTGATGAGGAACTGGGAGAAGAAAATATTTTCTGTTGCTGACCATTATATTTTTTAGCAAGAAACATATGAAGAGGTGAACTATCTTTTTCTCTCCCCTCTCTGCTATGTTGCTCCTTCCCCTTTATTTCCCAAACAAACAAAAGAGTGTCTAATATGGCTACTGCACTCCTACATCTAATTTAGTTTAGTGCTTAAAAGAATGTATTGTTTAATGATGAATTACCTGTACTCAAACTTCACATTCATTATTGGTAATTTTGACAACATTTAGCTACGGCCAAACTTACAGAGGGACAAAAACAGTTCAGATGAACTTTTCACAAATCATAATTATACACCACTTTTGTTTAGATGATAAAACAAAATAACCCATTCCTCAATCCTGTTCCCGTCCCCTATACATGTGTATGTACACAAACCTCTCATAGATTATCAGGGAAAGATGAATCCAAAAGCACCTTATACACTATTTTTAGGAATTATACCAAAACCGAAGTGTAACTACTTTCGTGGTGGAATATTGACACTGTTTAAAAGTGCTTAGCAACAGTACAAAACCATTTAGATCAAAAAGTGAAGAATATCACAATCTATGCAATTAAAATGATAGGTTGGAAATAACTAATTTCCCAAACTGGAATACTGCAAGGACCCCAATCCAAGCACTCACAAATCTTTACTGCAAAAATCATAGAGTTTTTTTTTAAATAAGCTTTGGATTCTTTGTATTTGCCTTCTGAGCCTTTAAAGTTAACATTTTCAAGTTTTTTTCTGTAGCCATAATAGCTAGAAACTTACTTTTCATTTTTAATTAAAACCTGAGAGTCTTACATAACCATACGACTCCAGGAGCTGGAGCTTTCAGAAAGTCACCAAATATCAGAAGAGCCATGATAAAATCATGAGAGTTGGCAAGACTGATCTTTTGGTCTCATCTTGAGGATATGCTTTCAGTAGCACAGAGTTCGTAGGCCCTCCAACACTGATAATGGAGAGAAAAAAACACCCAGCCAGTAACAGCAACAGCAACAAGTGCCGGGGTCTGCTTGGTGCATCACCAACTACTTTTAAGGCATGTACTCAGACTGCAGGAGCAGCACCATGGGGAACAACTCTATGCCCCAAAACAATTACATTAGCAGCATCACAAGTTATGCCCTTGCTCATGGAAGCCTCTCTAAACCAGCTAGCCACCCAACAATACCATGAGGAACAACAAAGGGTGAGTACAGAATCTCTCAACACTTCTCCTCCTCCCCCATCAGACCCAAGAGCAGTGGCAGCTGGGCCCCAGATGCCAATGACTGACTATCTATATAGAGCAGGACCCAGACCAGAAGGGCTTACAGGGCAGCTTATAATGGACTTCCAACCAACCGGTACCTGCAGCTTCAGAACCAGGACAATGAACATTTTTGATCTATATATTTTGGATAAAAGCCTTCATTCCAGTTACCACATGACACCTTTCCTTGCCTTACCCCTCCTTCTTAGCCATGCCCTTCATCCATTACTCCCTCTCCTCTTCCTTGCTGCCTCCATTCTCCTCTTCATTTCCCCTTTTCTTTTCCTCTTACCAACTCATCACTTTCCCAAACATCTCACCTCTCCCACCCTACACATTCACCACATATAAAAAAGAAACAAAAAAACCACACAAACAAAAACAATCTTAGATAGCATAACCCCAAAACATTAATAACAAAAATAGACAATCTTGTGGATATAATCCTAATCCTCTCATTCACCTGCTCTTTTACGGTCTGTCTGCTATTTCTTGTCTATACTTAGATCATAAACTCATTAGAGTAGGAGCTATATCTTCAATACATTCTATAACGTGTCTCTGTCATTTTAGCCACTGTATGAACACACAATAATAGAAGTAGTAGGCGCACAGGTTCCAAGAGAAAAATGCCATGCACTGAATCAGCAGCACCACTTTCTGCAACTTGCTGGGTTTTTCTTGGAGCTCTCCCCATCCACCTGACCTAGGAAGATGGAACGTCACAAACTCAGAATGAAAGAAATGCGGGCCAAAAAAAGCCTGCTCAACGGCTTCCTCGTTCAACACAAAAATGCATTTGAATTTCTTAGACAAGGGTTGTTCCCAGGACCAATGCCTTGTGTTTCCAGATTTGTCTTTTCCTAAGCTTTCTGCAAAGTTGGAAATGGATTTGAACATCTTACACAATGTGGTGTAAGAAACACAAAAATCAAATGTTCTTCACTGCTTTCTGAGAAGAGTTTAGAAGCTGAATTGTAAAACTGCCTGCATTCATCTGATTTTATGTCAGTCCGGATTTCACATCACTGCCAAAATCACACATCTATTGCACAAATTCTGTTGCTTCCATCTCCCGTTGGGCTGCTCTGTTCTGCTTCTGAATAAGCTCAGATCCACCAGCAGAACTTGTATTATCCACTTTTGAAAAAGAAAACTTTAGTCCTCTGGACCTCATGCACGTTTAGTCTTCTCCAAGAGAACCGTAACTGCCAGCTACAGTTCACGGACCTCTCCAGTGCCTGGATCAGTTTCAAATTTTATAACGCTATTGTATCTTAACTGTGCAATGTACTTAGCTGGATTTAAAGTGTACTTCTTTGTACTCAGTCTTCAGACTGACAATTCAATGTTCTCCTGACATCTGACTGAGAACAACTGTCTGGTGATGAAAGGCACCACTTTTTAATTTTCTGCCCCCTTCTCTCCCCTTCCCCGCTTTTCAAGGAGAGTGTGCCTCAAGGTTAACAGAGAGGCAACACTAAACTCCTTTCTGTGTACCACATGAAAATGTATGGCACAGATGCCCCTCGGAGCAAACTCCTCCACAACTTCTTTCCCTGACCTTAATAAATAGCTACTCAGTGCAGAGATGATGAGAACAGCAATGCAGCGATCTGCACCCATGTGGTTTTTCTCTCCATTGTTTTCAATACCTTCTGGGAAGCTGGAAAAATTAGATATCACCTCAAACCAAAAAGCACTGGTACAAAGGCCTTCTATCCTCAAGAAAGCATGGCTTCAGAAAATACAATTCAGTTCCTCAAGGTTTTTGTCCTTTGCCATTTGGCAAACAGTATGCTGATTCTTCACCCCGATCGTCTTCTAATGAAGCTGCGACCAACAGAGTTGCCTTTCATTGTGCACGAACAGAAATCATTGTGTCAGCAGGAATGCATATCTCTCTCATCCATACCTCATTTTGAGTGATATAACTTACTTTAATCCCAAAGTTCAAATGTTCTATACAAATTTGGTCTGTTTACACATTTTATCATTGACATTTATGTACATGGGAAACAAAGAATTGTGAACTTGACGATGAAGACAAGGTGATTCACACTAATGGAATGAATCCTACAGCATTTCCTACATATAGAATTTTGTGGGGTCCTTCATTCTGGGTCTTTGTCACACAAAACTTTCCACATCGGGTGTAGGCAATTTGAGGTGTATGGCTTTGCACATGATTCAAACTGTATGTTTGATGTAATCTCCTCCCCCCCATCAGGCTGTATTCAGTGAGACAATTTCCTCTGGCCTCTCCCTCTCATACAGCACAAAGCCAAAAACATCCTAAAGCACTGTTTCCACCAGCACACCTGCACAGAAGGTAGACCCCCATCTTACATTATTGCTCTTCACCCTTATGCATATGTCAAGTATTGTCAGTGTCAAAGCCTCTATTAGCAAGGACAATGACATCGCTTTAAAGGCCTCAACTGAGGAAAGCATCCTTATTCAGGAAAACATTTATATAGGACTTTAGCATGATTATATAGGACTTAAGCATGTTAAATTCTTCTTTGTTGAGGAAAGCACTGAAGCAAGTACTTGAATTAGGGGCCAAAATTCTGGAAAGCTGTCGAGTGCACCACCCTGCACAAGCACTGCCATGTAGGAACACAGCCAGCACTATGGTCTGAAGTTCCCTGCACAATTCTGAGTAAGTGGGTATTAATTCACCTGCACTTGACCACCATATTGCAGGGTAGCTGAAGGAGCTAATATAATATATTTGAGTGTTCTTGCTTATGTTCCATTCTAACTCCCATTGACTTCAATGAAAGGTGGGATAGGCCTATAAAAGACTAGCTTTTTTTCCAGCAAAGAAAAATAAGTTAAAAGGAAAAGAAGGGGACATCTTTCCAAAAGTTTATAACAATTAAGTTGGTCACAGTTTGCAATTTGAACTTGAATTCACTGTCTCTTTATAGTATAAGAGAAAAGCAATTTGTTTTAATAGAATACTAATAATCGGCTACATTCAGACCTGGTCGAAGCACACTAAGCCAATTGAGTTCCACCAGGGATAAATTTGGCCAACTGTTTATAAAGCTCATTTTATCAGAACCAATTTCAGATCACTATGAAGGAGAAAAGGTATAAAATGGAATTAAGGCATATCAACAGAAACACTAACAGCAACATACACTGTGTGATTAACCTGCTAAATTCCAAAGAATTGGACCCACAATAAGAAAAGACACCCAAAATTAGGGTCTAAAGAAAATTAATTTTATATTACTGCTGCACCGAGAGGCCCCAAATCAGAATAGGGCCCCATTGTGTGAGGCTCTGTGCACACATGTACAATACAAAGAATAGACCCTGCCCCCAAAGGTTTTAACCTAAAACAAGTCACAAAGCACCAGAAAATGTGGGATTAATTTCTTTATCATAAACCCTATCAAACCTTAGATACCACTGTAATATGGCCAGTTTATAGAACATATTATATAACATCAGTTTCATGCATTTGCATTTCTCATGTGAACTATTTACAAGAGCAGCATCAAAAGGATACTACATTTTTATGGACCATAAGCAAATTTGAGTCCAAAATTGTGTTTCTCCCTAAACCAACAAGACAACTGGTTTAGAAAAGGTCATAGAAAAGTTAAAAAGCATTTTTTCCCATTTCAGCATTCCAAAAGAAACAGACACTGACACAGATTACCAGTTCTGAATTCCAAGCTTTTGGGATAAAGTAAGATTTCAAGCATCTAATTTCTAGCTCTCACCATCCATGAGGGAATGTACTGGCAAAGATAGTAGTGCAGATGGCTAAGATAATTCTACAACAAAAAGACCCAACTATCAGCACTGCTGTACTACAGTGCAACCCAGAAAAAGCCTTCAAACTATAGGGCAAGTCACCACAGAAGCCCCCCTCAGCTTCTTATAAGTCAACAGATCAGAATGCTACCAATCTTACAGGCAAAATAAAAACTTGGTGCTAAGTGGCCCTGCTTAAGGTTGGGAAGCTGAGAGTAGAACCTGTTCTAGAGGCAGGTGGGAGATTGAGTGGTTGTGGGTTGGGGGAAGTGGGCAGGGTTGTCTCAGCAGCTGTGGGAAGGAAGGGGGGATGTAGTATCAAACATGTTTTCTGGCCAAATGGCTAAGGGCCATTCCTAGCTGAGAGATGCCATGTCTAAGATGTCTTGGCTATCTTTCATTCATGGTCAGAATGCAACCTCAAGCTTAACCAAATTTAAATCAGGAGACCCAGTCTTGGTAAAACTGGATGAGGGGAAATATTGGAAACACCAGCTATTGTTTATATTCTGAGATCTTGTATGATTGAGATGGATCAAGGTTATAAGTACAGGAGGTATAGGTGACATCTTCAGCTACTTCCAAACCTGGCTGAATTGCTATGTGACCCTATTCAGACCACAGACTCAGTGAAGGAAGACACCCCACTGAAAAGAGACCTAAACCTATTGAGCAGGGTGCTACCCCTCTGGGATTTGATAATCAAAGTGAATCATTTAGAAGAGTATCTCTTGGATGCCCAGATCCAGATAAGCAACAAAGCCAGTGACTTGTCCAGATCTACAATTTGTTGATAAATGTTGTTGACAACAATTCTTGTACAGGAGCAAAATTATAAAAAAATCAAAACAGAATTCTGCCATGCCTACTTATAGGCCTCCCTCTGGGGGTAAATGGGAGCACACAACTTCTTTACCTCTACTGATATATCCCTGTAGTGGGCACAGATATGGGTGGGTATCCCTGTAGTGGGCACAGGAGTAGTGGGGCTTGTTCAGACAAGTTACTTTAAAACCTGAAGGGTTCTCACTCTGAACTCCAAAGGGCTTGTACATCTGTAGCAAGGTCAGTGGCTAAAACAAGAGAGCGAGGTCAGTAGCCACCAACCTGGGTGATAAACCTACAAGGAGAAACACACAGGTTACATGTAGGGTTCTGGGATTGGTTGACTGACTCCTGGAGAGACTCTCTGGTGTTTGGGCCTGTGCTCAAACAATTGTATTGCCCATATTTGTACATGAGAGACAGGGTAGATTGGCCATCAAAACATTTTGCTTGACTTCACAACACTTTTTTTTTTTCAAAGACAAGTGAGATTCTACCTATCCTAGTGTTGCTCAGCTCTCTCCACAAGCCCGCTGCACTCAGCATTCTCACCTGCTGCCCATTTCAAATATATGGGATAAAATATTGGTACAGCACTAATACCACCCGGCACAACAACCACTGAATATAAATTGCAGCTTGTAGCTATAACACAATAATGCACTACCCAACTGCAGTCTTTACGGAATTAGGATCCTAAATTAAAGGGAGAGCCTTTATATACCTATTTCTTTGCTTAAAGTTTGCAGGCCAGCTGGCACTGGATATTCCCCTTCAAACTATTCTAAAGCTAGCTCCTTTTTTCTGTCAGATAGTTTCAGCATACTAGCCTGGAAATGAATCAGCAAGGGTCAGAAAGAAGGAGAACAAATGCTTCCTTTGTACAGATTTTTTGGAACACAGTGAGAGTTTGACTCATAAGTATAATACAATTAGAGAGTGTACATTACACAATATGTCCAATATTAAAGCACTGACAGCATGAACTCTTTCACTTTGACACATGTTCTTGGAGTCAAAAAGTCTTCTGAAAGGTTTTCATTACAGAAGTACACACAAAAATCACTCTAGATCTGCTATTTAGTAGGAGCTTAATAAATGCTTAAACTGACATCTCATAGGGCCTGATCCTGTAAAGCCTTTGAAATCATTGGTACTCATCATGTAAGGATTTCCAGGATTGGGCCCAGGGTCTCTTCTCTCTTCCTCTCACCCTCATCACCCAAAAAAGATATGCAAAATACCTTCCTATGGGGTCAATTTTGCAATGTGTTACAGGTGCATACTACCATGCAGGATCAGACTCTAAATTTTTTTTAACAGTGAATAAGAAATCCTGATTTTTCTGAGTTTCAAATCAGAATTTCCAAGTGGCAATCTGATGCAGCCTTATACCAACCTGATTGTTTAAAAGTTATAATGCAATATTTTCATTTGCTGTGATTACATCAGTGTTCTTAAAAGCACCAAAGTGCCAAAGTCTATATCATCCGTCTCCAAGGTGCCCATAAAAGTAAATCCAAGCATTAATGATGCAAAAAGAAAAGGAGTACTTGTGGCACCTTAGAGACTAACAAATTTATTTGAGCATAAGCTTTCATGAGCTACAGCTCACTTCATCGGATGCAACTGTAGCTCACGAAAGCTTATGCTCAAATAAATTTGTTAGTCTCTAAGGTGCCACAAGTACTCCTTTTCTTTTTGTGAATACAGACTAACACGGCTGCTACTCTGAAACCTGTCATTAATGGTGCAGTAATCTATTTAATTCCCTGTAGAAACAAAGAGAGAATATTTCTGCTTCTCTGATAAAAAGAGAAACCTGCTGCATCTTTCTTTAAAAAGCAGCTCTCTGTGAAGTTACCAGCCAAGATAATCAAAATTTTTACTAAATATATGAAAAATCCAGGTGAGAGTTCTGCCTCTGCTTAGAATCATTATTATTTTAATTAAATGTAAGTTTGTGCAATGAAAACCACAGACTACAGTGGAAATAACCTTATGGCAAAGGATATCAAGGTTTCTCTAAATACTGTACTTATGTCATCCACTGACTGTGGCCTTATGAGAATATACCTTTTCAATGCTGCTTGTATTTTGACACAAATATCATGTGATAGCAGTTATGAATACTCATCTCAGTATAAATTTCCATTATGAAAGAGATGTAGAGGTTTGAGCTAGCTAAAAGATCCCCAGCTAGCCCCTCCTGCTGCTCACACAGTTACTCGTCTGCTTTTAGCACACTAGCTCAATCAGAATCACACTCAAAGTGTAGACATACCCTTACACTCCAAGAGAGTGCTCAGCACGCAACACATCCCATTGTTCTCAGTGGGAGCTGTTGAACAGTTTTGAAAACCTGACCACTTCATTCAGAAAGCTAAACTGGAGGTGAGCATTTTTGAAAATTGTAGATGTTGAGCACTTTGGAAAATCTGGCTCAACAGTTTCTGCTTGGCCTCCTTCCAAAAAGTTTTGCTACCTGTTAATGAAATCATTTTCCCTCTCCTCCTCTCTCACAAATTTTAAAATTTTGATCCAATTAAAAACAAAGAAAAACAAAAAAAGAATTCAAATATGAATGCGGTCTGGAAAACACTGTCCCCCTACAGAGCCCTGCCAGCAAATATTTTGAGATAGCCTCCAAAAATATTGGCTGTGCAGAGAAGGGGGGAAATTATGTCAATTACATAATTCCCAAAACCTTTATAGCTGCAGCAGTTCGCTGACAGCTGAGATGCAGAATGGAAAGTCACATAGCCATTTCTAGCTTAGGAAAGGACATTCGTAATTAAAGCATGCAGTGATTGTGGTGTGCTATGTTAAGGACCATTTCAGGGCTCTCCTGTCTGAGATGCATTAAATTTCTCATCCATTCACTGACCAGCGGAGTAGAATCCGACAGCCATTAACACATTATGAAATTAAAATCACAAGGGCAGCTCTAGAAAATGCAATTTGAGGGCTCAAGCCACCTGTGACCTTTCTTCTGCACTTTTACTTGTTGAATATAATATGCTTAAAGAAGCTTTTATTTGTCTGGGGAGGTTTCTTATGAGGTAGAGCAGTCCAGCTGGCCAGAGCCATTACTGCATTTTTAAAGCATTACCTCATTTGTTTGGCATCCAACAGTTTATTTTCACAGTTTTTGTTATATTTGAAAAGAGAAAGAACACACATACCTAGTGCACATCTCCTCAAAAGGATACAAGTAAGAGTTATTTGTATGTTGTGGTACAGAGAATCAGACCCACAAAATATATTGATTCTCTGCCCCCTCCTCTGTTTCCTTTGTGAGGCTCCTATAGCACAAAGAGGGTGGAACCTGTTCCTAACTCCACTGCTGCGGATTTCACTGGCATAGAGGAGTTCCCAGTGGGCAAAGAACCAATGTAGCCAGCTCCATGCTACTCTCCCTATATCCTCAGTATAGGGGCCATGTCATGGGTTCTAGAGTTGGTCAGAATATCATTTAATGGAGACTGTTTCAACGGGAAGATTTGAGAGAGCGTACACTAGCTTTCTCTCACTCTACAGCAGGGGTCTCAAACATGCGGCCCGCGGGGTTATTTTCACATTTCTTAAATTAGAAAAATACTCTGTGCTAGTGATTGGCAAGGTGCATGCTCCAGCTCAGAATGCAGGTGTCTGAATTTTGAAAACAGGAAGTGCTGAATTTTCTTAACAAATTTTTACTAAGATGCTAGGGAGGAAATATTTTCCTTGCTCCCGCTATGACCCACATAGAATGGGTCCTCTCTATATAAGGATCTTCGACCTCCTGCTCAGGATGGGAAGGTCAGTTACCTCTGTTGCACTCTCTCCCATCCCATCCCATGATTTGCAGATGTTGCCCCCAGCATCAGCAAAAGAGAGGTGTAAACCATTCTAAGTAGAGGTAAGACAAGCAATTGAGGAGTATGCATGTTAAATTAAAACTGTTACCTAATATACAGATTTCAAGGCCAGAAAGGGCCTTGTGATCATCTACTCTAACCTCCTGTATAACACAGGCTATACAACTTCCTCACAATAATTTCTTGAGCATATCTTTTAAAGAAACATCCAATCTTGATTTAAAAATGGTCAGTGATGGAAAATCCACATGACCCTTGGTAAATTGTTCCAGTGCTAAGTTACTCTCACCATTAACAATTTATGCTTTATTTCCAGTCTGCACGTGTCTAGCTTCAACTTCCATCATGTTATACCTTTCTCTGCTAGACTGAAGAGACCATTAAATATTTGTTCCCCATGTACATACTTATAGATGGTAATTAACTTTCTCTTTTGTTAAGCTAAATAGATTGAGCTCTTTGAGTCTAATTAAACTTCTAGAATAACCATCTTCTAATGCATGATCATGTGCAGGAGTAAAGCTGCAGCAATACACTGGTCTCAGTAGACAAGAGATCTCAAACTATGGGACATGTTTTATGGCTCCAAAATCCATCAGTGCTAACTGAGCTCTTCAGTGATATTTTTTTCACTGAACAGCCATCAGGGGCTATGAGGAGAAGTGCCAAGAGAGGTGTAACATGTCAAAGAATTTAAGCAAAGATCGAAAAGCAAGATGCTTTCACCCTTTTACCTGGACTGGTCATGGAAAATGTGGAGCCTTTCATTCTCCCATGCCTTCCTTTCCTCCTTCTGGATACTGTCAGTTCAGAGGAAAAGTTCTTTAGGACATATTTAATTTCAGTGAAAGAAAATGAGTTCACCTGTGCAAACTGAATTAGTAATTCAAAGTTCATATACAGACCAAGGGGCAGATCATCTGGTGAAAATCAGTACAGATCCATTGAAGTCGCACTGATTTACAACACCTGGAGATGTGGCTAAATAGTCATATTTAAGGCTATGTTTTAGTCACGGGTGTTTTTAGTAAAAGTCACGGACAGGTCAAGAGCAGTAAACAAACATTCACAGCCCATGAATTTTATTAAAAATACCTGTGACTAAAACTTGGGAGGGGGTTTCCCAGGACCTCATAGGTGCTGGCTCCACCCCTACCAGGCTCTGCGCTTCCCCTCCCCAAATGGCCAATGGGAGCTGCAGGGGCAGTGCCCTGGACAGAGGCAGCATGCAGAGCTGCCTGGCCATGCCTCCGCCTAGCAGCTGAGTGAGGGGGATGTTGCCACTTCCAGGGAGCCCCGCAGGTAAGGACCGCCTCACCCTTCCCATGCCCCAATCCGCTTCCCCCTCCGACACCCAAACTCTGCTGCTGCAAGGGGAGGGTACGGGAGGGACAGTGGCGTGAGACTGCCGCAACAGCAGCTGGTGTGCCTGGCGCATGGGGCTGCCTGAGCTGCCTCTGAGCTAGGCGCACCAGCTGTTGCAGAAGTCACAGAAAGTCACAGAATCCATGACAAACTCACATACCTAGTCATATTGTACTAAAAAATGCAAGTCAGAAAAACAGGGACCAGAGTAAACCAGTCTTTATGAATCTTTAAAGTCAACAATGTAAAGTGACTATAAAAAATTACTTCATGAACATAATAAGTAGAGGTTAGGTACTGGAGCAACTCAGATAGTTTATACAGGCAAACAAAAAACTGTGGGTCTAACTAGGTGTATGCTAGTGTAACATACAGTCATTGCCTGTCTCTCCCTTTCCCCAGCCTTTGGTCAGTTTTTTGCCTTTTTAGATTGAAAGCAATTCAGGGCAGTGACTCTGTCTTCCACTGTGTTTCCACAGCACCTAGTACATTTTGGGAGCTACTGTAATATTAATAATAATGTTTGTATCTAAAGTTAGACTAATTTTGAATAGAAATAAGGTTCACATTTTAATAGAGGGTAATTACTCATGGGAACAACTTCTCTAGGGATGTGGCTGATTCTCTTTTTAATCAATGAGCGGGAAGAAAACATAGTAACATCACTGTTAAAGCATTCAGATTATACAAAAATTGGGGGATTGGTAAATAATGGAGAGGACAGATCACTGACTGAGTAATGAGGATCACTTGGTAAGCTGGGCACAAGCAAACAATATGCATCGTAATATGGCTAAATATAAATGTATACATCTAGGAACAAAGAATGGAGGTCATACTTACAGGATGGAGACACTATCCTGGGAAGTGGTGACTCTGAAAAAGACTTGGGAATAGTAGTGGATCATCAGCTGAACATGTGCTCACAGTGTGATGCTGTGGCCAAAAGGGCTAATACGATTCTGGGATTCATAAACAGAGGACTCTTGAGTAGGGGTAGAGAGGCTATTTTATCACTTTATTTGGTACTGGTTCCACTGCTGCTGGAATCCTGCATCAAGTTCAGGTGCCCATATTTCAAGAAAGATGTTAATAAATTGGAAAGGGTTCAGAGAAGAGCCATGAGAATGATTAAGAATTAGAAAACATGCCTTATAGTGATAGATTCAAAGAGCTCAGACTGTTTAGTTTAACAAAGAGAAGATGGTGTGATTTGATTACAGTGTATAAGTACCTATGTGGGGAACAAATATTTGACAATAGTTTCTTCAGTCTATCAGAGAACGGTATAACACAATCCAATGGCTGGAAGCTGATACTAGACAAATTCAGGCTGGAGATAAGGCATACATTTTTAACAGTGAGGGTAATTAATCATTGGAGTAATTTACCAAGAGTTGTGGTAGATTCTCCATCACGTGATTTTTAAATCAAGACTGGATGTTTTTCCTAAAGATATGCTCTGGGAATTATTTTGGAGAAGTTGTATGGCCTATTACACAGGAGGTCTGACCAGATAATCACTATGGTCCCTTCTGTTGCCAGAACAATGAATCATCACTTGAAGACTTTAAATCAAAGTTGAAGGTCTTTCTAAAATATATGCTTTGGCTCAAATACACGATGGACTTGATGCAGAGTTTACTGAGTAAGGTTTATTAGCTGAGAAGATATCACACTAGATTATCATTATGGTCCATTTTTGGCCTTAAAACATGAATCTCAATGACTTCTACAGCAAAAGTGTTCATTCAATACATAAAAAGATGCCTTTAAGGAATGCCAGTCCTATGACCTCACTCTGGATCTAAAAATAAGCTGGATTCTATTTTGCTCTATTGTTTGCTCTTGCATCTACATCAGAGTCTGTAGCCAATTTTTTTCCTTAGTTTCACCTTGAAACCCCATTGTCTTCAAATTTTGCCCTCTGTTATATCTTGGCTGTCCCATTTTCTTCATAATTCTCCCTCATATACTAGGAAACTTCCTAACAAGTAATGAAGTGAGTATAAAAGCCTGAGACAATCCCACTGAAATTACAGGTAAGAATTAGTCCCATTGAAATGTTTTCCTAAAATTAGTGCCAAAAACAGGCTGAGTTAAGTAAAACCAATATTTACTAATGCAACGTGAAGAACCTTTAACTTGCCAGTAGAGAATATAAAACATTAAGAGTTCAGATTCATTCCTTGCATATAACTCCAATGGCCTAAATTTTCAAAAAGGTCCAATAATTTGGGGGTAACCTGTTAGACATAAAGAGACTAATTTTCAGAGGTGCTGAATATTCAGACCCCCTAGTGAAGTCAACTGGAGCTCTGGGTACTCAGTACCTCTGAAAATTAAGTCCTGGGTACAGGGGACCCTGAAATCAAGGCACCCAAAATTTGCAGACACTTCTGAAAATGGAGGCAAATGAATTAATACATTAAATCAAAAGGAGAATAGAAACCTAAATGTCTTTAATAATTGATAGAGGACTAGTGTGGCAGTGCTGCATTAGTGACATTCATATTCATTTTCATCTCTCTGATGTGTAAGTTTCAATATATATAAGGTTTGATTCATTAATTATCATTGGCCAAATGGCAGGGGCCTAACTTGTGTAACACAGAGAATGTGCCTGAATAGCAGGTTATTTGGCACACACAGCAGCCGATTTCTAGCATTGCTGTATTAAGAGCTACCTGTAGTGCACTAATGAATTAGGAGTTCAGCACTGTGTGAAATGTTTCAACATTCTTTCCAACTTTGCTAAAGGAATTTCTGATTTGTTTATTTCTGCCAATTATGGGCCTGATCTCACAAAAAGGAGCCTCTAGAAATGTGCTGAGTGCCCTCAGCTCCTATTGAAGTCAGTGAGAATTGAGGACTATTTAGAACCCCTTAGGAGGCACTCAGCATCTCTCAGGATTGGACCGTATGTAAAAACTTTATTAAAGTTATATACAAATGGCCAACACTTTCCAATTTGAGTGCCCAAGTTAAACACCTACATCCAGACTAGAGTTTCGGGAATTAGAGAAGCTGGTGGGTATTCTGTATATCTGCAAGTTTGACCACTTATTTAGGTACCTAAACATGGGCTTAAGTCCTTAACACAAGCAACTATGTTTGAAAAAATTGGCATACATTTTACACACAAGGAAATCCAATTTAAGTGTACTCTGACGGTACAGAACACAGTTAAATACCTGAGATTTTTAAAACAATAGCTCTTTGAAGGAGAGTTGTAAAATTCAGTCCCTGAACCACAAACACCAATTTTTAGGGTTCAAACCTCAGATGCACTGAAGCTTCGCCTGGCACACACTTGCACATATCCATAATTCTGGGGACAAGTGGGGACTATTTTGGCACCAGACATACCTTAGAGCAGGCAAAGGGATGTCACTGGAGTTACTCCTGATTTACATCTGTGTAAATGAAGGGAGAATAAGGCCCTAGGAGAAATGGCAAAACTGCTTCGTAACTGCTGAAGGACTCATTTATCCAAAAATACATCTGGCCTGAACATCCAGGAAGAGTCCTAAAAATTAACTTTTACAACTGACTTGCACAATGTGGAAACCAGATGTATTTTTTCCTGGATTAGATCTTAACTGCATAAAGCCAAATGTTTTATATACATCCAGGACACATACACCTGCTGTGCTTCTGAATGTACAGTACCAGGTGGTTCTTTGATCTGAGTTGCATGACGACAGCATAACAGATAAACCCAAAGGATCAGCAGTATAGGAGTGAGAGCTTGATCTAATCACTGCTTAAGTTAACAAAGCTCTTTCCATTGACTTTGTTGGGATCTAGAATAACTCAATCTTTTACCATCATTTAGTAAATTTACTGCTCTCTATAAATATACAAAATCCCCACCAGATTTCATGGTCATATTGTTTTATTTAAGAATTGCCTAATTATAAAGTATCAAAGTGCTCTACCCAGTGTTTTTACTTCATTCACTAGGTTATGTTAATCATGCTATTTATTTAGATGCCTCCAGAGTAATATTCCAGTTTAATTTCTTATTTAAATAAGCTAATATAATATCACTAATACAGTAGCAATTTTATGCCCAAAAGTTATAATTTATGTTGATATTTGAAAGGAAACTTTAAAAAATGTAGTGTAGAAGGTTTTGCATGTTCTGTAGATAAGCAGCAGTGTCATTTTATATAAAAGAGCAGAAAATTTAAAGAGTTACCAAGCTACAATGTGAAATGGTCCCTAGAATGAGCATAACCAAAATATAGAAATAAATTATGCAATACTAAAATACACAATTTGAACTGGTCAGGCATCTGGGTTTATAGTTTGGCATATTACTTATACTGGAGATTCACTATTTGATACATTCTAAATAGACGTTTAGAGGCCAGCTTCCAAGGATTTCCTTTTCAATTAGATAAAAATCTCTAAAGTTCTTAATCCAATGATTATCAGTCTTTGTGCTTTGAAAAAAAGTCGATTTTTCCAAAGAGACAATGGAGCAAAGAAGTCCATGATAAATCCCTATTCCGTTGTTCTGTACAAACAAAAATGTGAATTACAGTGAGAGACCTGATACTCTTACTCATGATGTGTAGTACCCAGCAAGAAGCCTCTGACACCAATGGAGCTTAGCATGGAGTAAGGTACTACTCATTGTAAGTATTGGAATCTGACCTGCTGTGAAGAAAAACAAAGAAAATGATGACTGAAAGCTGAACCTCTTCTCCATGCTTTACTCCACCACTAAAAATGTATGATTTATCATCACAAAAATTTTACAAAGCACATCTCTAAACATAATGAAGGACATGTTCCTCCTGCAAACACCTTACAAGCCAACATTAAACATGACATGAGACAGTAGGGAAGTGGTTGGGTTAGGAAGAGCGGAAGTAACATCAGTAAGATAATGTGGTAACTCAGTGAGTGCTACTGCACAGCATGGAGAAATTTTTGTTTCCCTTGTATTAGTGGAATAAAACACATAAAGGGCTGCATTGGCTAATTTCTTGTAGGCTTCACAGAAGAAATAGGTTTAGAAAAAGAATTTCAAAGAGTAGAGACCAGCTCAGGAAGGGTATCCCAAGCATAAGGGGCAATGTGGAAGAAAACCCAGAGGAAGGCTTTGCAGGAAGCAGACAAAGAGATCTAGGATGGCATTACTGGTGGAGCAAAGAAGGCAGGAGAGAGACTATGAAAAGAAACAAGCTCAAAAAAGTAGCCTAGGAAGGGGAAGAGTTGGCAAAATTTTATCTTTAACCACAATAGGCCAATTCTGATCTCATTTCTAGTGATATAAGTCAGGAGTATCTCCACTCAAGTTCATATAGTTTTACCAAACTGGTGTGAGAAGAGAATCTGGACATTATTTATAACCAGGACTGGGAACACTCCACACTTTCTTGTGTAAATATTTTAATCACCATTTTTATCTAGAAGAGGAACATTTATTTCATGCTTTAAAAATGTTTGGATTCAATATGCAGAATAAATTTAAGATATACCTTCTCACCCTAGCATTAGCAGTACGCACAAAATCTAATTGTATGTACACATTTAGTTTCAAAATAGATTCTTTTCTAAAATTTGAAAGGGAGGGTTTTTGACAGTGTGCCTCAAAAACATGTTCACAATTTTAACTTATATATTTTTTGACAACTGGAAAACAACTGGGACTTTGGAGTACAGCTGCTTTTGTTAATGTTCCAGAAACTGAAGCTCTAATCTATACTGGCAAGGAAAACTATACAAATAATCAAATCCTGCCTTCACTCAGAGAGCGTAACACAAATGACTGTTCAGGTCTCTTCTCAGACAGTTCTTTTACATTCTGCAATTAAATCTCAAGAAAAGAATCACAGTGGATTCTCCCAATAATATTAATGTCTACTGAAGATAAAGACACTAATACACTTTCGCTTTTATGCTGGAGGGGGGGAAGAGAGAGAAACCTCATGGGGATTTTCAAAAGCACTGAGCACTGGCCTAATTCTGATCACATGTGTTTTACTATTGACTCTAATAGGTACCGAGGCCAATGCTGAGTGCTTTTGGAAATCTCATCCTCAATGTGCTGAGGCTACATGCATTTGTGTTTCCCTCTAAGCCGAGGGATCCATGCTTTTGTAACCTGAGAACCTCATTACTAAAAGGTACAAGAGCAGATCAGTCTGCAGCAAGCTTATGGAGCTCTGTCAAAGTAATATGAAATTCCATACCTGAGTGTGTACTTTTATTTTCCTTCTAGTAAACTATACTACACATATTGCATATATCTCACAGCATATACATTATTAATACTGCAGTATTTGTCATGTGAAGCAGGTCATCATATACCTCAGTTATCACACCAAGTATCTGAGATAACAGTTATTTCCTATTGCAGTACACGGAATAACTACAGCATCACAGATGTAATGTGTGGGGTTGACTTTTTAATGGTAACCACAGTACATGAAACAGAAAGTGCTATCACAATTGTGTGTCTCCATGCTTTTATCAGGTAGTTCACCATTTTCCATGGATTGGTGAATGTCAGACAGACACATTATTTTTAAACTTCAGTTAAAATCTCAATCTATTTTTATGTTAAATGAAAAGGATTTTTCCCTGACCCCATCCTCCCACCCCTAGAAAAAAAAATTCTACCCCACACATTTACTGTTTTTAAAAATATGTTGGGGGGGGGGGGTAATCTGGTTATTAAAAAGACCAGGCTACAGCAAAGAAGACTGGAGTTTGGAAGTTGGTATGCCCATAAATCTCAATGGTTTTCTTTTAAGATAAATATGATGGGTTGAAAACTGAACTGAAAGCTCAAAAAATTAAAAAAAGTTTAAAAAGAACAAACGCTGAAAAAAAATCTTGTTCTAAAATGCCACCACAAGATAAAAATTGGTCAAAGAAACAGTTGTGAAGGAAATGTTGCTTTTTATATGTGAACTCTTTGACTGTGTAGGTTTATCATATTGGCATCCATCACAATAATATCCAAGTCCCATTTACCTTTTAGCATGTTACTAATTTGGGCCCCAAACCTGCAAATGAGCCCTTTGTGGAGCTCCTTATGGGTGCAGGCATGCCTGTGCAGAGCCAGTTTCAGCCTTGGGGCCTTATTGAGCACCTTATTCAGGGCCTGATCTTACAAAATACTGTGCTCTCCTAGCTTCTATTGCCACAAGAAATTCTCAATTCCTTGAAGAACTGGACCTAAACTAAAGTCTCCTATCCCCCAGCTCCTTAAAATGAATGCAGCACTCCACTTAAAACATATATCACCAACTCCAAATCTCTTAGCTTCCCTGGAAGGGGAATGAGGGGGAAATGTTGCAGTCATTATGGAGGGAAATATTGCAATTGATTTTAAAAACAAAGGTGAAAGAAGGCCTTGTGGCTAAGGCAGAAAGTAAGGAGTTCTGATTACTGATTACTATTCTAGCCCCACCTGTTGACAGGCATCCCATGTTGTCTTTGGTAAATCACGTAAGGACACCTTTGAATCCCCTTACTCATGCTGGGTAGTGTAGTGTTCAATGATCACTCAGTGTTTAAAGTACTTCCAAGAGCTCTGCTTTATTCAGTATCCATTTCCAACTGGCAGTGCATAGCAAAAACAGCTGCACAGCACTCCAACCCAGATTGTCTGGGAAGCTCAACCCTCAAAGGCATAGTCCCCAGTATCACAGGCAGTACCTTACTGAGCAAATGGCCCTATTGAAGAAACGGGACAATTTGTGGAGTAAGGTGCTCCTTGTTGTCAGTAAAGGTATCAGAATCAGGACCTCCATCTCTGCCTCAACTCCCAAAGCTATATATTAAAAATATTTTATTTCTTTATTATTTTACAGCATCTATCCCAAGCTCTAGACAATCTTACAGCATTAAAAGGTACAATGCAAAAAAGTACAGATCACAATATATTGTAATAGCCTGCCCTGATCCATACACAATATATTTACCCCAAAAATATAAAAACCGTAATGGCACAGAGTCACCCTCTAACCACTCCATATCCATCAAACCACTGCCTCAGAAAAGCCAGAGAGAAGAGATGACTTTGCAGTATGCCCTAAACATTATCATATGCCGATTCTCTTACACCAAGGAGACAGGCACAGTCAAGAGTAGAAAACTTCCAAGTGTGAACCCCATTTTTCTATTCAGGGGCTCCAATCTATATTACAAGTCCACTGGGAATTGGACTATACACCTAGCGGAGAGACGATGGCCTGGTCTACACTACAAAGTTACCTTGCATCGACTTATTTGTGCACGTATATACACTTAAATTTGTCTCCCATGGATGTAAGTGCCCTGTTACGGCAATGCAGTGCAAGTGTAGAACCTGCATGACCTACATCAACCTTAACAGTCCTCCAGCAGCTGTTCCGCAATCCCCAATAGTGAGCGTTCTGGTCACAATTGTGAACTCCCCTGCCCAAGGGTCAGGGAGACTGGAAGCCATCCCTCCCTTTAAAACCACCACATATTTTTGAAATTCCTGTTCCTGATTTCCCAGCTTGGTGAGCACAACACAACACCTTGCACAACACCTTGGACAATTGCTACCGCTCAACCAACTGTTCCAGCTCAGTGAACTAGACATGCTCTTGCCTGAAGTAGATAGGAGATATTGGATCTCCTGAGCATGTGGGGGAAAGAGGTCGTGCAGGCACAGCTACAAACCAGTCATAGAAATGTGGACACCTATGAAAAGATTGCACAGGGGATGCAGTCAAAGTGGTATGACAGGAATCAGCAGCAGTGCTGTGTGAAAGCCAAGGAACTGCTGCAGGCATATTGCAAAGTCAGGGGGGTGAACAGTCAGTCAATCTGGTGCTGAGCCACAGAATTACCATTTTTACAATGAACTGCATGCCCCACTTGGTGGAGATTCCACCAATACTCCGCAGACCACCACGGATAGCTCAGTGAAGCCTGAAAGAGAGCCTGTTGAGAACAGCAAGGAGGAAAAGAGACATGAGACAGTGGGGTGGGGAGAGGTCCAGCTATGCCACAAACCAGGATCTGTATGAGATTCCACCACACTCTAGTCCATGCCAACAGCCAAGCACGATCCAAGGGAAGGAACCTTGGGTAAGTATGTGCTGGCATTCTCCCTTAAAATGTTTAAATATTAAGATGGTGTACGGTCCAACCCCAGCTTAGCAGGACATAGGTATCTACTTTTCATTGTTTTACTCATTTGAGAAGAGGTAGTGCTATCAGCTTTTCAACTCCATGTAGGGTTAGGCAGAGAAGGGGGTGGGAAGACATGGAGCAATCTGTTTGTACATACAGATATCTCTTGCATCCTCCTGAGGAATTTCAGTGAAAGTCATGGAAGTACTCTGCGATCTTCTCTTGCAGGTTTCTAGGGATGGCTGCCTTATTTCTACCTTCCCAGAAGGGCATTTTCCTATGCCATTCTCTGATGTGTTAGGCATGTGTGATAGTCACAAATTTACAACAAGCACCACACATATCCTAATAACCCCAAAAACGTCAGAGCTAGGTAGAGCAGAGTTCATCACATTGCATTACTGTGGCTGACAGTTAAAGTGGTCTTTCAAATCCTACCTCAGCTGCATAGCTTTGAGCTGAGTTCTTGTAGTGGTTCTTGTATTTGGCTGTTCAAACTAATCAGACAGCTGCTCCACCTCTACCCCGACAGCAACTTTTGCCCTTTTGTATCACAGATTATGCAAGACATAACAGCTCTAACCATTGGGATATTTTTCTCACTGAAATCTAATCTAGTGAGTAAACACTGTCAGTTTCCCTTTCAACTGCTAAAAGCAGATTCAACTGCCTTTCTGCACCTGCTGAGCTGAAAGCTGAATCCTTTCTTGGGGCTGTCAAGGTAGCCAGTATACGGCTTCATAAGCCAGGAGAGCAAGAGATAGGTTGGGTCCCCAAAAGTCACTATTGGCATCAACCTGTCAGGACAAAATCTCCTTGCTTGCAGCTTCCTGAACAGCCCTGTGTTCTTAAAGACGCGAGCTTCATGCACCTTCCCTGACTGGCCCTCATTGATATCAGTGAAACATCTCCAGTGATCCACCTTCTCTTGCATAACTATAGAAAAGTAACCCTTCCCGTTGATATACTCTGTGGCAAAGTGGGCTGGGACCAAAATGGGAATGTGTGTGCCATCTATCGCTCCACTGAAGTTCAGGAACCCCAGAACTGCAAATCCATCCAAGATGTCCTGCACGTTGCCGAGAGCCACAGTCCTCAGTAGCAGGATACAATGAATGGCCCTACACACTTGCATGACCACAGCTCACACTGTGGATTTTCCAATTCCTAAAAGATCTCCCATGGGCCTGTAGCAATCCAGAATTGCAAGCATTCACCGTGCGATCATCACTCACTTCTCACCCATCAGTTCAGAATTAGATACATTCATGGAGAATAGGTCCATCAATGGCTATTAGCCAAGATCATAAGGGATGCCAACCCCATGATCTGAATGTCCTTAAGCCTCTGACTGCCAGATGCAGGGACTGGATGACTTAATCATTGCCCTTTTATTTTTCTTCCCTCTGAAACATCTGGCACTGTTGGAAGACAGGATACTAGGCTAGATGGACCACTGGTCTGACCCAGTATGGCCACTCTTCTGCTCTTATCCTAATGTCCATACCTTGGAGGGCTGGTGTGAGCTCCGCACACAAATCCAGGAATGTGGCCTTTCACATCCAAATGTTCTGCAGCCACTGATTGTCATCCCAAACCTGCATTACGATGTGATCCAACCATTCTGCATGCCTAGAAGTGGTTCTCCATCAGATACTGCTGCTCCATGAATGCCACCAACCTCAAATTGCTTTTCACTATGTCCCTTAGCAATCTGTCCTCAAAGAAATGGTCATTTCCCTCATTGTTGCAGTACTGCCTTTGGCTCTGCAAAAATAGAGGATCATTCGTCCTGGTTGTGCCCAACTATATTCAGTTGATTTCAGTGGTGTTGCAGACATCCTCCCCCGTGCAATCTTGTAAAAAGGTGTAGTTGCCAGTTAACACCAACTATCAGCCTTCTCTCCAAGGCTTCAAAACAGTAGAGGAGACAATATCTGACCTGGAAACCTCCTGCGACTGCCTTACAAAAAACAAATTGCTGCAAACGCAGTGGCTGAGCTCAATAACCACCATATGACTATCAGAAGATGCTACATCTGGAAACCTGGGAATAGCTATGCAAGGTTATTAAAACCACAAAATGAGTGAGAGAGGACTGAACAACAAATGAACTACTGTAGTATCTTTGACAGCTTGAGCTGAAGCAGTGCTCACTAGGGTCAAGATTTTTTTTAATCACAGTTTTCATTTTTCAAATGAAAAATGGCTTTGCAATCAGCCCCAGCAAAACAAAAAACAAAAAATGAAAACCAGTTTTTTTAATTAAAATAAAAACATTGCTTCTTTTCTATTTTTTCCATCAAAACCATGAAAAGATTCCTGAAAAAACCTGAACAAAAAAAATCCCATTTCTTTAAAAAAATTGTGAAAACTGAAGTCTAATTTTTGTCTAGCCCTACAGATGCTTGAGATCTCTGGCCTGTGCTTCCAGATGGAAGACCTATGAAAAAACACAGGAAGACAGGCAGACAAGAATTTTCAATTTCTGCTTTCATGGCGACAAGTGAAAATGAGCCGTGGGGTGGGAGGAGGGAATAGGAGAGAACAAAAAATGCTGCAGCAAAAGTGAAGGCAGATGCTCCAGTGAAGTCCTCTGGCCAGGCTTAATAACTAGACTCACACTCTGTACAATGAGTATTTAAAAATGTTAGGCTATAAATTTCTCATCACAAAATTTGTCAGTATTTTCTCAAATACCCTGGTAGAAAACTGACTTTGCTCTGTACAGTCATAAACTTAATTCCAAAAGATAAAATAATCTTCATATTTCCAGTGATTTTCTATGTTTGCATAGTGTGCAATATAGTGAAGAGACAGTACAATTCTGTAGAAGGCTGGAAAGATCCCACATAGCCCCCTTTAGCACACTGTTGCATTCATTTGAATTGAATCATACTTCAATAGCATATGACAGCCACTCAAAAAAAAATCCCCCAAAACAGTAGTGGTATTCATTTCACCTGCTATTCAAAATGCCTAGCACGCGTTAACATTAACTCAAGCTGAGAGAAAACATCTCTACAGAGTAACCAAGCACTTGGTTGCATTTCTGACCCTCATTACAAAAATGGGAGTACAGCACAACAGAATCATTTTTGTAGGAGCAGTGTATATTTTGTGGCTTCAGAAAACAGCCTCCTTTGTTCCCATCCCCAGTTCTGACTCAGGCAAAATTCTCATTGCTTTCAGGCCTACTGGTCAGCTATAATCTTAAGGAGGAGTAATAAAAGCCATGTACACTCCATCATTAACAATTAGCACAACTGGATGAATAATATTAAATATGCTATAACAAAGGCTACGCTGGATGAGATATTATTTATTATTTATATTCAAGTAGTGCCTAGGAACCCCAGTTACAGGCCAAGACCCCACTGTGCTAGGTGCTGTACAAACATAGAACAAAAAGACAATCCCTGCTCCAAAGAGCTGACAATCTAAGTATAAAAAAGACAGAGAGTACAAGGAAATAATGAGACAATGTTAGTCAGCAAGTTAGACAGTGGTCTCAACACACCAGCAGCCTAACTGTTGTCAAGTTTTTTGTAGGTATCATAGAAAGGAGAGTTTTAAGGAGGATTTTGAAGGAGGATAATGTGTTCATTTTGCAGTTATTTACATGGAGCTCCTCTCAAATGACAGGCAGCATTGGAAAAATTATGAAGGTGCTTGTAGGAAAATTTAACAATGAGAGATGATAGGCAGGGTAGGGATAGGCCTTGGAAGGCCTTGAAAGTGAAGAACAAGTAGCTTATGTTCGATGCAATACAGAAGGGGGAGGCAGTAGAGGGATGCAAAAAGAGGAATGACATGGTCAAAGAGATGGGCTAGGAACATGATCTTTGCAGCATCATTCTGAAATGGTATGAATTGCGTAAGACTGCATTTGTCAAGGCCGGAGCAGTGATGAAGCTAATGCGGGGGGAAGGGATGATCATCACCCCACCCTCAGCGACCTTTAGGTGTATGCTTAGCACCTTTTCAAATATATTATACAATTGACAAAAGTATAAAAGTATTGACAAAAAGTATTTGCATGACACAAATGTTCACACGGGTACGGAGAATGAGCCTGCCTTGTGCTTAGTCAGCAATGGTGGCTCCTGTTCCATAGGGCTGTGCACAGCTCCCAGATCCAGGTGTTGAACCAGGGTGCACAGAGTCACATGGCCCTGCATACTGTACTGCAACACCACTCACTCAAATTTGACCCAGTGACCCTTCTATCCTGATGGAGGGGCAGCCAAGCCAAACCTGAATGGCACTGCAACTGCATATGCCAGGTCGCAAGATCAAGAGTGTGGAGCTGGGCCCATCCTTGTGCAACAGGAATCACTACTACTGGGTAAGTGCAGGCCAGGCTCCCTCTCCAGCTCCCGCACCCCACCGTGGCTGGGGCCTCCCCTCCACACCGGGCAAGGATTAGGATTGCAGTGCCGGGGCAGAGAATGCAGCAGGCATGGTAACTAGAAAGCCAATAGGTATCAATGCAGGTGGCACCATCAATGACCCATTGCCTCTTCCTCTGTTGCAAATCTTGGCTCCACCACTGAGCCAGAGAGAAGAATGTTATAGTTATCAAGATTTGAGATTATAACAGCCTGGACATAGATTTAACTGTGGGGATGGATAGGAAAGACTGTGTTTTACAGATTTTATGCAGAATAAATTGATAAGATTTAGTCATAGCCTGGATGCGAGGACCTAGACAGAGGACCGAGTTGAAGAGGACTTCCAGATTATCAGTCCAAGTGACAGGCAGGATGGCGGTGTTGTCCACAGTGATAGAGAAAGGAGATAGTGAAGAGGGCTCGGGGTGGAGGAATTAAAAGCTCTGTTTTAGTCATGTTGAGTTTGAGTGGATGACTGCACATCTATGTCAGAGAGACAGGACAAAATTTTAGTTTGGACAAAAGGAAACATCAATATAGAGATGACAGCTGAGTTTGTGTTTGCTGATGAGATGTGGTATAGAGGGAAAAAAGAACCAAGCAAAGAGCCCTGTGGAAGCCCCACAGAAAGCTGGAACAGGAATGAGGAGGATCCTCAGAAGGACACATTGAAGGAGCAATTAAAGAGGCAGAAAGCGAACTAAGAGAGGACAGAGTCACAAAAGCCAAGGGAGGGCAAGATTTCAAGGACAGCGCAGTTGACTGTGTCAAAGGCAGCTTTCAGACGACGAGGATGAGGATGGTTCTAAACTTTGTCTGAGAAGTTATTTTTATTGTGAATATTAAGTACCAAATGATTTTGAACTTCAATTTCTTGTTTAATTTCTAATTACACCGGACCCTTGCTAGAATGCGCATCTATATAGCGCGAATTCGCATATAACGTGGTCAAGGTCATGGATCCCAAATTTAATTACTTTAATTGTAATTCATTTTAACGCAGTCCCTGCATTAATGCAGTACCGCGCATGGATCCCAAATCCCGCGTTCTAGCGAGGGTCCAGTGTACTTCAGTTCTCTTCAGACTTAGTCAATATAATAGAAGACATGTTTATTTGTTTTTGTAAATCCCTATGTGGGTGGGCAAGCATATAAAAAGATATATGAGACTCATAGGAAATATTTTATTACTATCATAATTGTTTCTGGAGGTTTTACTACTAACGATTGGCCATTTTGTCTTTTGCAGTGTGTATCACATTCAGCGTACCCTTTAAGAAACTGATATCTGGCTGCATAATTTCTAAATAATATTTTTATAATTGTCTGAACATTTTCAAAAATACAATTAAGAGTACAGGCAAAAATAGAATGTAAAGAGAGCTTGATTTGCCATTGCTCTGCATCATGTGTAGTTATTTTCATGACCACGAGGTGAGACTAAAAGACTATCATTCTGATTTGGTAGCACTTCATACCCATTTCGTTCTTGCATAAATAAATACATGAAGTGCAGGGTAACGGAGACTGGGGCCTAAAGTCTATAACTTTGCAAACATACATTATGAATGCTCACAGTATTCAACGTCAAATTAAAAGTAAATTTTAGGGGGTGTGCAAAGTAATTTAAAATACATTTCAATATTTCTGTGTACGTTTTCTACCATAGAAACTGAACTATGTTCTCCCCAATGAAGTTCAACACATAGCTGATTTATTATAAATGTATTTTACTCACATAATAGAACCTAGAGATGTTGCTGTATGAAGAATTGCTATAGATTTGCAAGCAGATGTTGCAGCACTGATAGAATACAGACCTGCTCTTGCTTTGATTTCCTGAAAGCTGTAGCATTAGCACCATGGTGATGTTACTACTGTATCAAATTAATGAAGACATCCATATTTCAAGAACCAAGTCTTTAAAAATAAAAGGAAAAAAAAACATTGTTGAAGAGTTTATTTTAAAAGTTATATCTAATTGCTGTGCATAATAATCATATCCATGTCTACTTTCATTTAAACACTGGTACTGTTTTCAAGAAAGATTTTAGTTTCTGTTAAATTTTTAACAAATTATTGATTATCTCATTAAGGTAGTCCTAGGAAAACAGAGCCATATATTTACATGTAGCTTCTGAGCAGACAGATGTCACTTTAACTTCTTACATTGTAATAACTTCAATACTGACTATACTTAGCAGCCTAAACATGAAACCAAATACCAGATTATTATTTGTTCTAGTTCATGATAAACTGATACGTACCAATGACCCTAACTCACTTGAGTAGTCCCATTCAAGTGGGACCACTGGCATTCAGGGGCCATTCCTGCAAACATGTATGCACCTGAACAATGTTGGATTACAATGGGACTTCTCACATTAATAAGTATTTGCAGGGTTAGGGACTGCAGAATTGTGACCTAAGAGCATAGAGGCTGATGGCTCAAGACCATACTTTTTAAAAGGTCTGTTGCTCCTTGATCTGGTTAAGAAATAAATAAAATTCAACCACAGCCATGACAACAAATATTCAATGTCATGTTCAGTAACTTGAATTCTGCATCAACACAAGTTAGGCAATCAGTTTAATACAACAGGTGGTTTCAGGGTCTATGCTAACTAATTGGCCCAAATCAATATTTAAGAATTATTGACTGAAATTGGACATAACACATTACCAGTAAAATACATCTAAAACCAACCTCCAAATATCAATTTCAATTTCTATTACAGTACTTATTTGATCCCCATTAACATAGTCTCTGAAAACTGCACATTCTTTCATATATTTATGTTCACCAAAACCCCGTGAGGTCAGGAAATACTATTATCCTCATTTTACAGAGAAACAGAGGGTATCTACGCTGCAAAAAGGTGTGTTCTTAACTTGGATTAGCTGATCTGCATTGGCTATTTTGGGTTAAAATAGCAGTGAAGACATTGCAATGAACTCAGGTTAGTAGCTCAAATTCAACCCCATGCTCCCCCATAGGCAAGGCACTATAGGGACTTACAGGGATCAGTTTCCCCCACACCTACCTAGGGTTGCCAGGTGTTCAGTTTTCATCCGCAATGCCTGATCGAAAAGGGACCCTGGCGGCTCTGGTCAGCACCGCTGACTGGGCTGTTAAAAATCTGGTCGGTGGCACAGCAGGCTCCCTGCCGGCCATGGCTTCATGCAGCTCCCGGAAGCCGCGGCATGTCCCCACTCCGGCTCCTAGGTATAGGGGCAGCCAGGGGGCTCCATGCACTACCCGTCTCAAATGCCAGCTCCACAGCTCCCATTGGCCAGGAACTGCGACCAATGGGAGCTGTGGGGGCGGCACCTGCACACAGGGCAGTGTGCAGAGCCTCCTGGCCATGTCTCCACATAAAAGCCGGAGAGGAGACATGCCACCGCTTCCGGGAGCTGCTTGAGATAAGCGCTGCCCAGAGCCTGCACCCCTGCTCTCAATCTCTCCTATTGAATCTGTTCCACTGTACTTAAATAATTAAATAGTCAGTGGTACAAAAGAGAGTGCAAGACAGAGGAGGGGAATTGAACGCAGGTCTCTTACATCCCAGGTGAGTGCCCTACTAATCTAAAGCTCATAAGGAAGGCACCCACTTCCTCCTCCTCCATTCAGTTCAACCCAAACCAGTTTTTTTAAACAATTTTTTTGAATGGCCAGCAAACCAAAAGTATCAATTATTTGCTCTGTCCTACTCCCGAGTCCCAGGCTACCACCCTAACCACAGGATCATCCTTCCACTCCCAGACTCACTCAGCTAACTTATTGACATCAATAAACAGTAGCATCTGGCTCTCGTGAGCTGATTTGTACAACAGGGCAATCTATATCTTTAGTCTCCTTCAGACATTTAGATGGATGGAATGTGCGCCCAGTGTATTACAACAACCCTGAAATGCTTTTGGCTTTGACTGGGAACACATTAGCATTAACTTAAATCTGCTGCTTTGTTTACTACATGAGATATCTGCTTGTGTTTTATGACTAAATGGTATCAGTTAAAGAGACTCAAACATTGTGCACAGCAATATACTGTATGTGAAAAAAGCTATCCACTGTAGACAAAACCAAATGGGCATCAATTTACATTTACACTTCAAAAGCAGCATATTATAAATCATGTATTTGTTTTCAGAACCATGAGAGAGTCATTATGCACAACATCAATGACCTTAAAAAATTTCAAAAACCTTTAAGAAACTGAGTCCAGATCTGCTGACAAAGAAATCATTTAACCTGATCTTGGGCTCACACTGGTGTGACTATTGATTTCAGTGGAGATATTCCTGAGATAACTGATGAAAGAAAGCAGAATCAGGGTCAATGAAAGTTTTGGACTGACTTTCAACTGGAGCAGGAGCAGGTTCAGTATGGCAATATATTTATTTGAATAAATCACTCTTGAGAGAGAGACACATGAAGTAGTTAGAGCAAGAGTCTTATTTATTTATTCAGAACTACAAGCCTGGTAGGCCTAGAACAGCTCTTTAATTATTCCTAAAAAACTCAAGCATTGTCGACAAGTGACAATTTATTGTAGTATATCAATGTAGCTTAATGCATAAATTGAAAAGACAGGTCAAGAATTGTACACAGTAGACATAATTGCCTACAATTTGCTAGGGTAAGCTGATTGCTGCAGACTAATAAAATAATCCAGCAATACCATAAGCAAGATTCATTACAAACCATGCCCCATGAAATATCTTAGCCACCAACAATACAGATGAAAAACAAGAAGATATGTGATTTTTATCTCTATTTGAAATATAATTGAAAGCAAATTCCCGAATCCTGTTGAGGAGCCTTGCCAAAGTCCAGATTCAACAATTATAACAGATGGACATTAGGAGCCTGATCCAAAGCCAACTGAAGTCAAAGTGAGTCTTTCCAGTCATCTTAAGAGGCTTTTGATCAGGCCCTCTGTTGCCATCGCTGAACAGACTAATACCAGGTTATCTTTTGAAATCACATTACATTTACTATAGGTACTGCAATTCTGTTCACTCGTCTGAATGGTTAAGAAAATATGGCGATGAAGAGAAGTAAACATGACTGAACACAAGTGATTAAAAAAATGTAACACAAAAGCCACCTGAACACAGCTTAGCAAAAGAAATGTAGTTTAGCAAAGAGCTTTTTAAAATATCTGTTTTTCTGCATACATACAATACTGTATCAACCTGCTCCTTCAACATGTGCTAACAGTAAAAGTGGATCATCCCACAAAAACAATACAACAGAACACGACTGTAAATATCTTCTAAGCAGCCATTATTTGTAACCAAAGCGGTATCCAAGTATTAAGGCCTCCTCCATACCTCAGCTATAAAGATCAAACACATGCATCTGCCATAGAAAAACAAAATCGGAAACAGCTAAAATATTTTTGCCCAGTCTCCCATAATAAAATTACTTGTAATAATTTGAGTTTAATATGTACTTTGGTGTGGTTTTTTTCTCTGAAACATTTCCCCCCACAGAATAAGCAACTAAAAATACATCAGATACCTTAGCACAACTGAAACTGTTTCAGGGGAGATGAAGTAATACTGGTGATTTCCGTTTTCCTGTGAAAAGCATAAAACCAGAGCCAAAGCAAGGTAACTACAATCTGGATTTGTAAACAGCTGAAACATCCAAGGACCCTATTTAATACTCCTTACTCATACTTCACTTAGACAAAATTCAGCAGTGCCCTACACCTGTAATTCTCTGACTAATCATTTCTAACAAAAAGTATGGTTACCTTAATTCAATAGCTCACCACTAAAAAAGGTCAGTTACTAACTGATCTTCATTATCTTGATAAGAAAGTGGAATCAGGGGTGGAGTGAGCTCACCTCACAATAGTCTATTGTTCTGCACTGCTCAAAAAAAATCTTATGGAGAGGAGCCGCTTTCTACCCCAAAACACATGTTTATATGGGGAGGAAGAAATGAAAAACTCCCTACTGACCTGTACACAAGAATCCTTTGGGTTGGGGGCCTTTTAGAAATCATGCAGGATTTTATTAATAAATCTCCCAGTGTGTCTTTTCAAAAGCTCATTCTTCTTATCCTTTTAAAAACACTTCAGTAGAAAGGCAGTTGCAGCTTGGGGCAAAACTCACTTTCAAACCATTGCCTTCAAATAAAAATGGAAATATACTTTCTGATGCCCGCAAGCAATAGGGGAAATCTTTTATTTTAGATATCTTTTCCCAGAAGGCAGATTTCCTGTTCTCTTTGAAGAACACTAGTTACAGTCCTCCTACCCTTTTCTGCAGCTCTGCATTTCAATAGTTTTCACACAATATAACACAGACTCTAGGGTTTCTACTAACAACCCTACAACTGTTCTGGACAGAGGAAGGGTCTGGGCAACACATACACATACATTTTTCTTTCTCAGTAACACATATTTTAGAGACTCTTCCCCCAAACACACACCCCCCACTCTCTCCCCTCCACCCCACAAGAAAACTACTATTCATTTCTCCATGACCTCTAAGACACAAATCCAAATATCCAAATGTTTCTTGCAAGAGACAACACTGCTTTTTTGCAAGAAAGCCACCAAAGAGAAGAGAATCATTAAGTCCATTCAAGACTAGTTTGGAAATCTGAAATAAATCAACAGCATAATTCTGCATCCAACTACAACAGCAAGTGCAGAGCAAAGCAGCCATGAGCCTGTGGTACATGGATGTTACAAACATCAGTGATAAGGATGAGGATCTGTCTGCATCAATTCCTGCAGTTTGCAAATCCACTGGTAACACACAGCACTTCCCTGCTGCAAGTCACAAAAGGAATTCAGCTAAGGAGCCTCAACCCCCTACAGCATCCCGGTCGTAGAACGATACAATACAACCACTCACAGCCAACACCAGGCTCTCTCCCTCCCTGCACAGGGGACAAGTCAGCGAGTCTCCAAGCTTTCCTGCAAACTGATGTCTCTTCTAGCTCGAACAGACTTTCTGATTACAGCCCTCTGACTGTAATCCATGTGCTTGCTGCTGGCCAGTGACGGTAGTCCACACAGCACCACATGATCACTATGACAATATTAGAGCCTCCTGGTAGGGTTGCCAACCTCTAGGACTGCCCTGGAGTCTCCAGGAATTAAAGATTAATCTTTAATTAAAGATATGATGTGATGAAAATTCCAGGAATACGTCCAACCAAAATTAGCAACCCCACCTCCTGAATGCTCCAAGCCATCCACCCACAAGAACTTGCTCTCCTCAGTTGCATTTAGATTCCTGGGCATCACAGCTGGTAGGTAACACGGGCTCTGAATGAGTTTGTACATATTCTTCCAGAGATTGCTGATCCCCCTTAGGAGCCTAACAAACAGCATGACTCTACAGTTCCTTTGATGTCAGGAATTTACCATTCTGGTGAGAGATAGACGCTCCCCTGGCTAGCAGGAGCCCTGGTGACCAACAGCAGTGGCAGTGAATGTGTGAAGCCCTTCACACAGCACTGGACCTGGACCCAACAGGTAGCAATCCCCAGATGAAGCACTACCCCTACCCCCAGCCAGATGAGCTGAGGGAGACAGACGTTCTTGACCTGAAGCCTCCCCAGGGAGCATAGTAATTTCACAGCCACTGTAACTATCACAATGTGACAAGCATCACTCTACTTGCATGTTACTCCCCTTCCCTCTGCCAGCCTTGGCAGCCTTCTCTATGTACAATATAAGCTCCTTGGGACAGGGACCACCTCTGACTGTCAACCACTTAGCACACTGGGGCCTCTGGATACCAGTGTCATACGAATAATCACCACCACAATGCGTACAGGAGCTTCTCTTTCCTGACTGACATGTAAAGTAGACACAAGGTGATGATTTCAGGAATGTACATGTAGTTTCATATACAAACAACCTCCAATACAAAATCACCACCATCATCATCATCCTTAAAGAAAAACAGAAACAAAATTACAGTGGTAATGTTTTTGCTGCAAAAAGGAACCTCTGGAGGAAAGCAGCTGCTTCAGAATTACAAGGAAAACTGCTAGTCCAGGTGGCCAGCTGAGAAGGGAGACTTTTAGTTTTGTTAAAATGATTGAGAACCCAATGCACTACTGTATTTTTATGGCAGTGAAAATCCACTGAAATCAGTGAAGTTGCACTTGTGTAAAACTGGAGTAACAAAGTGGTGAATCAGATCCATTATCTATAAACTTGCTTCTGGTGGGCACTATTGGAGGAGAATGGGGTTTTTTTCTGAATGAGAGAATAAAGAGTGTGGTGGCTTGACAACATGGCCGAAGGGTCGGGGGGGCAGAATGGAAAAATCCACAGCAACAGCAGTTGAAGGAAATAAATGGAAAGGTCAAAGCTGGCATAGCCGGTGAAACAAAATATGTGAGTAGATTATGCTTCTTAGACCGCATTGCCTTGCCAGATCCCCTTGGGCCTATTTGATTTTTTTCAGGTACAAGATGTAAAGTTGACTTGAGACTTACTGAACAATATCATCAAGGATTTTTCCGCAGACACAGAGTAGTAAGCTCTAAGATTTGAATGGTGTCCCAGCATATTCTCAGTATGGGCATGTTTGCTGGGATCCATCTGTGATCGGACACTCTTGCCGTACGATAAGAGAGGATGTATGCACAACACAGCACAGTCTGGCAAACAGTAAAAGAGATTAATTTGACAGCTGTGGTCATGGAAACTGTACACAAGAATATCATAGTAACCAAAGCACCTCAGGTAAATTGAAAGTTCTTTTTCTGTTGACTTTTTTTGTCCTAAATTAAATGGGTTAAAAACTAATGAAAAAGCAGGAGGGTGTTTGGTACTTCATTCCTATGGATGGAGCAATATGTAAAAGACAAAAACAAATAAATCCACACACTTTAAAGGGGAAAGCTAGGTTCTGTTACCCTTAAAATCATCCTTCTAAAAGGCCAATGGGAGTTTTGCCATTGATTTCAGAGGGAGCTGGTTCAGAATCTTTGAGTAATATGTATATATGTTCCAGATGATTTTATTGCCCCAGGCTTTAGTATGCGCGTGGACAGGGGTTAGGATAGCATTAATTCCAAGTAGAAAATACGAATTATGAATAATGTTGTATGAACAGTAAAAATATGTACAAGGTGATGACTTGCTACTTTTTGAAATACTTTTACCAAATTCAGCCCTCTAAGGTATGCACTGGATTGCATGGTGAAATTCAAATACTGGGTCTGGCCAAACTACAAAATATTATTCAAGTAGGTATTCTGACGTAAGTCTGGATAGCATTTCTGATGAGATCCCCTACAAAATCCTTGTTACCATTAAAAAGTACCTTTGGAACTATTTATTAAATATCTATGTTAAAATGTAATTGTAATCTGTGGTTTAATATATTTTTAAATATATATGGACTGTGAAAATACATACTATAATTTGCCTAGATTATCACAAATAATAGATACTTATGAATAAACTAATTTAAACCCTCCTCTCACTTTTTTAGCATAGCAAGTTCAGATGCCATCTGCAGTCTACATGGAAGGTTAATCTTATAAAGAGGCTTTGAATGGAGTCCTTTCAATGTTGGTAACTCTTTGCAATGGAAATTTTGTAATGCCTTGCTGCAAGTTCACATTTGTCCAATAAGCTTTAGTGAGAACTGAGTTTATAAAGGATTAGAGGACCAAGTTTAATAAAAGGCAGAAACTAATTTGAGTGTCTGGATGGATTATTTGGAGACCACATTCTGGGCCAGTTCTGTCTTGGGGCCTTATTCAAAGTAAGAGTGTCTTTCCATTGATTTCAATAGGTGTTGAGGCCAGGACCTTAAATCCATATGTGGTACATCTACTAAAATCAGTGCCTGTCTCAGGTAGACCTACTACGCTATTTGACCCTTCATAGTATATGTGCAGATTGCTCCTTTCCTTTCTCATTTCTCAGAAATAAGGGAACACCAAAGCAAAAACCAAAGCAAACCGTTGTAGGATATTAGCTAAGGAATAAAAACTTGTAAATAAAAAAATGTAAGTCAGCAAAACACAGACAGTATTCTCTATAGATGCCTAGGAAAACAGTACTATGCTGTGGTTCAGAGAAAATGCAAATAGCACTTCTACGTAATAATAGACACTTAAGCGTGGCATTAACATTAGAGTAGTAATACTGTCGTCATTATCGTGTTCTTCACTGTAACAACATCTAAGAGTGAAATGAATTTGATGTTTTCTTCAAGTGAAAATTTACAGGAAGACTAGAAAAGCATCTCTACATAAAGGATCCAATCCTGTAGTCCTTACACGTTGCATACTGGGCCCTTAATTGTTATAACCATACTGGATTTGGAGGTTTTAGTGGGGAAGTATTACCCTGAAAATTGAGAAACTGACAGAAGGTGGGATATAATAACGTATTATTAAAAGGAAAAGGACAATAATTAGTATGCAGAAATATATAAAAGGATATAAGGAGATTATAGTGTTACACTGCACATCAGCACGTTTTCAATTGCCAATCAAGGGGTTTTTGGATCTAGGGGGTTTTCATTTTGACACAGCTTTAATGATCATGCTAAGTATCAACCCAATTAAATAAAAAACAACAAAAATAAATACAGTTATGGCTGCTGGAGTTTGTGCATAGTTGTTAACATAGTTAACATATAACATAGTTGTTATACAGACCCTTTCTTGAATGAAACCTTGAGGTTCTGTGGGAGAAGATAGATAAGTGAACATGGTTTGCACCCAACTTAACAACATGACTGATATTTCCTGTCGTGGATTTAAAATCACTTAGTTTGACTTCAGAATATATTATAGACTCCAGTACTGTTTATGCAGCCTGGGAAAGCATGAGTATTTGGGAGCTTGCTATGCAAAACATGCACAAGCAGAACAAGTGAGAAAACCTAGAAAATGTCTATAATGGAACTTCTTATTTGTTTTTCCCCATTCCTGCTCCCATTTTTTCTGATGCATCTAAAAATCACTTTTTTCAATTATTGCAAATGAAATCAATAATGCTTTTAGCTGTATAGAGTAAAAACAAAGTTGATCCTGATTCAACTTCCTTGCACAGCCAAAGTCCCCACTGAGTTCAGTGAGTGCCAAAGGAATGCTGGATCATGCTCAAAATGGCAATATTATAATCCAGTTGTACCACAATGGAGTTAGGTGTAGATGATGATATTGTAACAGTTCCCAAGGAACCAGCAGGTTGTCAAGTGTATTTTATGTGAGAGTGTTGGGCAAGCTGCTATTTTCTCTTTTTTCTTTTTTTTTTTTTTGCTTAAAGAGAAAGCAAGCCATTATGCTTATCTTATTAGAGTTGTTCCTCCAGACTTGGTTCAGTGATGGTTGCAGACTCATCATTAGATTAATCCAGTTTGACTAAGAGTGTGTAGTTTCATTGAAATTAGTGGAGCTACACAAGTATGAAACTACAGTAATGGAGCAGCAAGTTGGATCCTATGTATTTTCAAAAGTGACACAGTAAGATTCAGGTCAGCATCAGAGATGAAAAATCAGAATGTTATCCAAACATAACTGGTTTCAAAGGGGATATTTGTATTTGCTGAACTTAGAATAGTTTTTCATTGTTATGTCTGTTTAAAGATTTCTTAATGAGTGAAAAAGGCAAAAAAGGGGAAAAAAATCAATATTAAGAATTGACAGAAGAGACACAATCTGCTTCTTTAGACAAGAATAGTACTATGGGGATTTCGCCATAAAACTAGAGGTTTGTTTTTCTAAGCAGCAAACAAAACATCAGAATGCCTTTTCCCACAACAACACTGAGGGAGCTCAAGGAGAGGACAACTCTACCAGAGTCCCTCATGGAGTGACTCCCATATTGTTACTTAAGGGAAGGTTTGTCCCTACTCTGCAGAATGAGCCACGGCAGGATGCCAAACATTAATTTGGCCAGGTGCCTCCATAATGGCTCTGTGCCCTTGATGGCCCTCATGCCTCTGTTCCTTAGAGCGTGTTACCAATGAAAACAAATTCCTCTACCAGTGACTTCCCCTATACACAGCTGCCTCCAAGGTCCCTCTTAAAGAGGAGGACTTCCATGAGAAAGATAATAGATTCCCAGGCTGCATTATGTTCCTGAAGGAGCTTCCAGGGGATTGGAAGGAGAATGATAGATGTCTGTCCATTCATTCGATGTGTGCCTGTCCATTGTGACCCACCTAATAAAGTGCTACCAACTCCCCCAAACCAAGCCTGCCCCCTTTCTTCCCCCAATAGATATGAACGCCATGCACAATGTCTTGAGAAGGAGGGTGGAAATGGTGCAACCAAGTTGAACCTCTTCTTTTCTACATGGGATTCTACGGTAAGTCTCACAGGACAATGATCTGGACCACTATAAAGAGTGAGAGTTATCAAGCACTGTCTTTGCTGGTTAAAGTGATAACTAAATGATCATTAAGTGATCCTGTATTTCTGAACAGTCTCTTTGCCATGTCTCTTTTTACAAAATTGATTAAAGAACGTAACCTTATTTTCAGCACAGAAAGAATGAAGTTCTCTGGTATTTGTTAATTTCTGGCACTATGATTTTTTTATTATTATTACAGTTCTGTGCAGCTCTACTTTGTATTTTGGACATAATTAGGAAATGTGCTCCATAGAGTTCAAGCACCAGCATGAGGCAAGGACATTCCAGCCGAGGGTTTTCCAAGAATCAAAACAGTAACCAGGAGCCTTCTAAGGAATCCAATGATCCAGTGAGGAACTCCAAAAACAGCAAGTAGCTTTAATCAATCTCAGAAAAGCAGCAGACCAATAAAATTCTGATTACAACGTACACAGCTCCACACAGGATAGACTGATGCAGTGTATGGTTTCTTTGCTTGACTGAATCAAGCAAAAGTTAAAGAGAAAAACAAATGTTGACCAAAAATGAGTCATTCTATTTTAATTATTGTTAAGATATTCTGATGCAATTTGGAAGTGGGAGCTATCATGTTCTGTCACCCTAGAAAGTGAGAGGAAACAGAAAAAGGAAAATGAAATTGTATACCAGTTCATTTCCCCAGAACTCCAGTAACCAAAAGTTGATTAATATCACTTAGGATTACACTGAATCTTCACTCCTACACACAGATCTCATTGGAGGGAAGTTCTGGATTTTAAGAATTCCATATTTTCTGAAGGTTTCAAGTGCCACTGCCCGTAAAGATCTTCATAAAAACTAGAATTTTACTGAATACCTTTTCCTCTTGGGCTGGTGGGGATTGGAGGGGGAGTTTTCTGGGGCAGGAATCCGCAGATGCTGAAGCCATGCAGTAAAGACGGAGGGAAAGGATATAGCATCTACAGCATGTGTTTGTTTTCCATTTCCTATAGTTTTTAAAGCACTCTGCTCAGCTTATTTAAGGGCTAAACTGTATTTTGTAATATGAGCTTCTTATTAGTGTACCAATAATAAAAAAAGCAAATATCGCTATCCAGAACATTGTGTGTTCTGGATCCTTTAATGAGATTGTCCTTGATGGGAGATATGCAGACATTTATTTCCTGTCAGCCTGACTCACACTAATGGACTATCAAACTGCAGTTTTTCCACTCGCTCTTAATGACTTGTTGCAATGGAGATGGGTGCTTAGTGCACAGCAATGCCATCTTCTGGCATGGTTCTTGTGAGAAAGGGAACATGCTGAATGCAATTAAAAGAAAGCTCCTTTTCTGTGAAAACAGAAACTTGAGCTACACAATAAATCTCAGATTTTTCCCTTTCCACTACACACACTACTGGACTGTGATTGTTCAAGGGACTGAACTAAAACAGAGAGGGAGCACAGACAGTAAACTGGAACAGCAAACTCACTCACGCGGCTCTTACTGATGTATTTAATGTGTCTCTAAGTGTGGAGATTGCGGATGATTCATACATAAACACTCACAAATAAATCACTGGGGTGAAATTCTTGCTGGCATGGATGTCCTCCACACCAAGTACGGTTCACACTGGCGGCAGAGCATGAACTTACGGAGTGGAGAATAGGGCAGCTGAGTGGAACTATCACTGCACCCGTCTGTGCACTGTGGAAATGGTCTCTGCATCAGCAAACACGCTTGACATGTCTAGTTTTTAAATTTAATACACACTCATTTAATATGAAGAATTTGTGTTCCCAGAAAAAAAAAAAGAGAAAAAGCAATGTGGGAGAACATATCACATTCACATGATTTAAATAAAGCACTAGAAGCTTGCAGTTAATTCCAACAATTCTGTCCTCATATTCCCGGCCCATCTTATTAAGGGGTGCTAGGATTAAGGGGTGCACTGAACAGGGCCTCCAGATTTGACAGTGATGTACTGCCCAGGTTGCGTCCAGAATTTGCAAGGCCCACCTGCACTACACCTTGGAGTGCTCAAGGGTACAGACCAGTAAGAATGAATATAGAACGGGTCAGTTCTTAAAGTGCAGTTCTACACTGAAAAGTAACTTCAGAAAACATGGCCTCCTGGGATTCCATTTTTATTTTATTTCAGTGATTTTTGTATTGAATGACAATCTGATGTTTTACAAAGATGCCAACCCTGCAAACTCAGCCTGAGCTCAGAGTGTCTTGGTTCTTTTCTATTCACACCTCATCACCAGTAATAATGATTCCACAGGCCAAATAGGGCTATGGCTACACTAGAGAGCTTACAGCGGTGCTGCTGTAAATTCTCTAGTGTAACCACTCTAAGCCAACGGGAGAGAGCTCTCCTGTCGACCTAATTAATCCATCCCCAACAAGTGACAGCAACTATGACATAGTGCTTAGGTCGGTGTAATTTATGTCACTCAGGGGAATGGCTTATTCATATCCCTGAGTGGCATAAGTTATACTGACATAAGTGGTAGTCTAGATATAGGCATAGTTAAAACTAAACTTAGGGGGGAAGGAGAGATGACAAAAGATGACATCAAGAAGGCTGAGGTGCTTAAATGTCAATTTTGCTTCAGTCTTCACTAAAAAGGTTAATGGTGATCAGATACTCAAAACAAAACAAGGGGAAAGGAACCCAAGATAAAATAGGGAAAGAACAGTTTAAAGAATATTTAGATAAATTAGATACATTCAAGTTGGCAGGGCCTGATGAAATGCATCCTTGGGTTCTTAAGGAATCAGCTGAAGCAATCTCAGAATGGTTAACAATTATCTTTGAGAATTCATGGAACATGCAGGCTGTAAATATACAAGCTGTAAATAGTTTACCTTTCTGAAATTTTTGTTTGTTCTTTATGAAAATTAACAAAACATCAACTCACAAAAAACACTTAGCTTTTATATGGTGCTAGTCAGCCTTTGACTGTAAAGCACTTCACAAAGAAGCTCTAATACCACAACAAAACTTTTATGGTCCTTCGGTGCTATCAGGAATAAAAACCAGTGAAAGTGTATGTTTGTTAATGAAGTCAGCTAATCTGACTCTCAACACACCAAGTTCTGTGGTGACCTAGAATCCTATTTTCGACGTCTCAGACTCAAGGAATATTTCCAACACACCTCTGACCAACATATTAACCCACAGAGACCTTCCTGCCAACACTACAAAAAGAAGGATTCTGGGTGGACTCCTCCTGAAGGTCGAAACAGCAGCCTGGATTTCTACATAGAGTGCTTCCGCCGACGTGCACGAGCTGAAATTGTGGAAAAGCAGCATCACTTACCCCATAACCTCAGCCATGCAGAACACAGTGCCATCCACAGCCTCAGAAACAACTCTGACATCATAATCAAAAAGGCTGACAAAGGAGGTGCTGTCGTCATCATGAATAGGTCGGAGTATGAACAAGAGGCTACTAGGCAGCTCTCCAACACCACTTTCTACAAGCCATTACCCTCTGATCCCACTGAGAGTTACCAAAAGAAACTACAGCATTTGCTCAAGAAACTCCCTGAAAAAGCACAAGAACAAATCCGCACAGACACACCCCTAGAACCCCGACCTGGGGTATTCTATCTGCTACCCAATATCCAGAAACCTGGAAATCCTGGACGCCCCATCATCTCAGGCATTGGCACCCTGACAGCAGGATTGTCTGGCTATGTAGACTCCCTCCTCAGGCCCTATGGTACCAGCACTCCCAGCTATCTTCGAGACACCACTGACTTCCTGAGGAAACTACAATCCATCGGTGATCTTCCTAAAAACACCATCCTAGCCACTATGGATGTAGAAGCATTCTGCACCAACATTCCACACAAAGATGGACTACAAGCCGTCAGGAACAGTATCCCCAATAATGTCATGGCTAACCTGGTGTCTGAACTTTGTGACTTTGTCCTCACCCATAACTATTTCACATTTGGGGACAATGTATACCTTCAAATCAGCGGCACTGCGATGGGTACCCGCATGGCCCCACAGTATGCCAACATTTTTATGGCTGACTTAGAACAACGCTTCCTCAGCTCTCGTTCCCTAATGCCCCTACTCTACTTGCGCTACATTGATGACATCTTCATCATCTGGACCCATGGAAAAGAAGCTCTTGAGGAATTCCACCATGATTTCAACAATTTCCATCCCACCATCAACCTCAGCCTGGACCAGTCCACACAAGAGATCCACTTCCTGGACACTACGGTGCTAATAAGCGATGGTCATATAAACACCACCCTATATCGGAAACCTACTGACCGCTATTCCTACCTACATGCCTCTAGCTTTCATCCAGATCATACCACTCGATCCATTGTCTACAGCCAAGCGCTACGATATAACCGCATTTGCTCCAACCCCTCAGACAGAGACAAACACCTACAAGATCTCTATCATGCATTCCTACAACTACAGTACCCACCTGCTGAAGTGAAGAAACAGATTGACAGAGCCAGAAGAGTACCCAGAAGTCACCTACTACAGGACAGGCCCAACAAAGAAAACAACAGAACGCCACTAGCCATCACCTTCAGCCCCCAACTAAAACCCCTCCAACGCATCATCAAGGATCTACAACCTATCCTGAAGGACGAGCCATCGCTCTCTCAGATCTTGGGAGACAGACCAGTCCTTGCTTACAGACAGCCCCCCAATCTGAAGCAAATACTCACCAGCAACCACACACCACACAACAGAACCACTAACCCAGGAACCTATCCTTGCAACAAAGCCCGTTGCCAACTCTGTCCACATATCTATTCAGGGGATACCATCATAGGGCCTAATCACATCAGCCACACTATCAGAGGCTCCTTCACCTGCGCATCTACCAATGTGATATATGCCATCATGTGCCAGCAATGCCCCTCTGCCATGTACATTGGCCAAACTGGACAGTCTCTACGTAAAAGAATGAATGGACACAAATCAGACGTCAAGAATTATAACATTCAAAAACCAGTTGGAGAACACTTCAATCTCTCTGGTCACTCGATCACAGACCTAAGAGTGGCTATACTTCAACAAAAAAGCTTCAAAAACAGACTCCAACGAGAGACTGCTGAATTGGAATTAATTTGCAAACTGGATACAATTAACTTAGGCTTGAATAGAGACTGGGAATGGATGAGTCATTACACAAAGTAAAACTATTTCCCCATGGTATTTCTCCCTCCCACCCCACCCCCCACTGTTCCTCTGATATTCTTGTTAACTGCTGGAATTAGCCTACCTGCTTGTCACCATGAAAGGTTTTCCTCCTTCCCCCCCCTGCTGTTGGTGATGGCTTATCTTAAGTGATCACTCTCCTTACAGTGTGTATGATAAACCCATTGTTTCATGTTCTCTGTGTGTGTGTATATAAATCTCTACTCTGTTTTTTCCACCAAATGCATCCGATGAAGTGAGCTGTAGCTCACGAAAGCTTATGCTCTAATAAATTTGTTAGTCTCTAAGGTGCCACAAGTACTCCTTTTCTTTTTGAGAATACAGACTAACACGGCTGCTACTCTGAAACCTCTGATATTCTTGTTAACTGCTGGAATTAGCCTACCTTGCTTGTCACCATGAAAGGTTTTCCTCCTTTCCCCCCCCTGCTGCTGGTGATGGCTTATCTTAAGTGATCACTCTCCTTACAGTGTGTATGATAAACCCATTGTTTCATGTTCTCTGTGTGTGTATATAAATCTCTCCTCTGTTTTTTCCACCAAATGCATCCGATGAAGTGAGCTGTAGCTCACGAAAGCTTATGCTCTAATAAATTTGTTAGTCTCTAAGGTGCCACAAGTACTCCTTTTCTTTTTGCGTATATGTTCTGTGTCACTTCCACACAGTTACTCTTCAGAGCAAAGTTGCACTTTAAGAATCTACATAGGCATCTAGGATTTTTTTTTAAAAAAAGTCACAGGACCTACCAGGTTAATGAATAATGCTTTGCTTCCATTTTATTTTCCAGCATACCCTTTCCCATCCCCACTCTTTTTTCCAATTTGTCTTCCGCTTTTCTCTTCTCTCCCTACCCATGTTTCTTTTGTTTTATACAGAAAAATTCCTAGGCTTTCGTAAGCACTCTGTAGAAGATATCGAGGAAACCTCCCTAACTTCTTGCTTCTGGGCTTGAATACAGAATATGTTCAAACTGCAACCCACATCACCCCTGCCTCCACTCCCCACCCCAGTTCTTGTAGACTGCAACAATCAGTTTTGTACTGTCCATGCTGCTGGCTGGCTGTGCAGCTACAGGCTTGTAACAGAGAGAGACCTATTCGGTGTCGCCAGCCCCTGTGATTTTATCATGAATATCATGAGTGCTTGTCTCAAAGCCTGAGCTGCTGGAATCATATTACCTGAGAATCTCAGCTTTCATTAAAAAAGTAAGTTTCTAGCCCTCATGGCTCAGGAGAAAAGCATGAAAACAAGAAGCTATAAAAGTCAGAAAAGAGAAGACAAATAATTACAATAAAAATATTTTCAAAATGTAATGATTTTTGAATGCATGGGGTTAGCAATACTGTTCACGCTAGTGCTGGAAGTCCTAGGTCCCAGCCCCCACCCCGAAACCTTCTCCTGCATCCCAAACACCTCACCCCCTCCCACATCCGAACCCCCTGCCCCAGCCCAGTGAAAATGAGTGAGTGAGCAACAGAGGAAGGGGGATGGAGTGAGCGGGCAGGGCCTTGGAAAAGGGGTGGGGCCTCGGGGAAGAGGTGTTCGGTTTTCTGCAATTAGAAAGTTGGCAACCCAGCTAATAGCTGTGACACTATTTTAATATCTCAGGATCATTTTCAGAGTGGTCTGCTTATAACAGATTTTGATGGTTTCAAATGGACTCCCAAATCAGTGCACTATATATCGAAGTGTGTAGTAACTGTAAGAAAATGAGATTTAAAAGCTTTTAGGGCCAGATGCACAAATTCTGCAGCTCAGAAGCAGAACGTATTTTTTCCTACTGAAAAGCTAAGCTCTTCAGAGACTGCCTGACTGCATGAACAAACCTAATCTTATCCATATGCCAGAGGGTTCCTCATGCAATAGAGCTGCCTATCTAACAATAGACCATTCCTTTGTATACGAAAAGCTTTGGAGATGTCATGGAACATAGAATTGATTATGTATTAGTACATGTGTACACTGCATAGTTGAAATTTAGGTTAAAAGCTGTGCCTTATAAGTACGTACATTGCTAGGTTTGACCTAGCTGAATTATATGACTTCTTGATGCTCATGTATCTGATAGAAGCACTTGATCAGACCTCTGCTGTGGTGTTCAAATGGCTCATGAGGCATCCAATAATTCAAATGATGTAATCTTGGGATGACCGTCTCATACCACATGCACGGATTGTCATCATGCCCTTTACAGTGTTTTGACAATGTAATCAAGCAGTGTCTATGAGAAGTGACTTTCTAAAACCATTTTTGATCATTAAAAAAAAAATCAATCATCCATTAACCTTCAACGTTCTTCGGTACTCAAAGCTTTAAAGACTCGGGCTTCCACTGTTGCATCCTTAATTAGAAATGTCCTATCTGGACCTTGCATTTCAGTTAGCAGCTGTCAGACCTGCTGCTCTTTCTTTCTGGTTTTGACAGTCAGTATGCTCAAACTTCTGTTTGGCACAGAGGATCAAGAGCAGCTGAGCAGAGAGGCTGTCAGGTACAACAGAGCATTACTGTACATCCCTTGTTTCACAGGTTAGTCCTTCTGCCTGACAGAAAATCATGACTGATGATACTTCATCTCAAATATGGAAGCAAACTGTTATTTGTTTTTTCTTATTAAAACAGCTACTACTCCACCAAGAATCTTTAAAAATAAATTCTACTTTTTGCATTCTCTATTATTTGTAGTACACTTTAAGAAGCTTCAAAGCAAAAAAGGTTTTCTCACCAGTTTTATCTTGCATTATTTTTTCCAGCTGGAATATACTAAGGATTAAACTGAGCAAAACTAACTTCATCTGTGACCTAGAGTGGCAGGTTCCTTTCTGCTAATGGCCCTGCACCTGCAGGCTCTATTCACTGCAGTTGTTGGTACTGATCCCATCACTTTGGATCAGATTCCTTTTAATATATTTTAAGAGGAAGATTTTCAAAAGCTCCTAAGAAATGTAGGAGCACAAGCTCTACTGACATTCCAATAGGATTTATGCATCTGTGTCTCTTAGGTGCTTTTGAAAAACTCCCTCTAAAGTCCTGGCTCCTTCACTAGTGAGCCAATCTTAATCTGAACACACATCTCCCAGACTCAAAGCCTTGCACAACAACACTCTGCCCCCTATTCCTGGGAATTGTGGATTTCCAAAAGCAAAGCCAACAGCCAATAAGTATTTCAAATCCAGAAAACATTCACTCCATTTTAAAGTACATCAGATTGTACTTAACAGCTTCCCCTTTAAATCTTTTTTTTCTTTGCTCTTGGTGGCTCTGTACTTTAAACTCATGTCTTATCAGGACTCACCATTTACCTATTCACAAAATATTCCACCTCTTCACTCAAAACAACGGAAAGGAACCATAAGGATATGAATCATACCAGAACCATCATTTATCATCATTATTCCACTACTCCTCACTTCGGTCATCTGTGGTTTTTCAAACTAATATCTTAAGTGTTAAAGAGCATGAACCACTATTGCTTGAGCTAAAAGAGGTGTAACTCCTTTAGCTGGGATCTGTAAGTAGACTGATATCCTCATATACACCAGTATATGGGCAAATCAAGACCCACATTTTGCTAGTGGGGATTACAATTACTACGTCCAATCTGTCTCTCCTGTCCTCAACAAAACTGATTTTATTTTTTTTCCAGCTAATTAGCGTGCAAGTTTATATAGCCTTGGTCCCAGTTTTAATAATTTACAAATTGGTTGACTCTTCTAATACATTCAACAGGTGCCAACAAGCCTTTCCACTTAATCTGAAGTTGGGGTGTGATCTTGATTGTTTCTACAGATTTTGTTCTAAATAGACCCACATTTTTAGAATTAAACTCCCCATTTACTGTTTGCTAGAACGGTCTCTCAACACTACTTTAATTACAACACCAATGGTTTATTATTTTATTGTGGAAACAATGAAGATAGCTAGGAAAAGGGCTTTCTAGGGTAGACAAGGCGCTTAATTAAATTAAATTAAATTAAATTAAATTAAATTAAAGGCTCTTAATTAAAAGTTAATCCTCACTATTGGACAGCAAAGGGGCTCCTACAGAGTTCCTGACTGCCATTCTGATCTGAAATAATTTGTGAGGGGGAGATTTACAAAAGCTCTTAAGGATTTTTTTTGAATCTCACTTTGATCCTTACCCTATTGGCCATTATGCATTTAAGAATACTCTTTCCTAAAATAAGGATTATGGGGCCACACAAGGCTACCACTGGCAATCATTAACAGGAGTGGATCAAGGGGATATAAATCATGTTCAATATTTAAACATGTATTGTCCAAGGAAGGCCTCGATCTGGTTCTAGTGAGTAATTTTGGAAATCATAGTCATAATACGCCAAACTTAAGTCTCAATGATAAAATACACTGAAAGCCTCAATTAATAATCCTAAAAGCTATAACAGAATGGTGAAGTTTTTATCTTGTTTTAAGTGATTTGTGAACCACAACAAGTTTCAGAGGTTTGATTCAGATAACCATACAAAACTTCAAACGTGTATTCAAAGAGTATCTGGACTCCTCTGGGATGATGAGGCAAACAAAATGTATAGAAAACTGTGGTTTCCCAAGATTAAAAAAAAAACACACAAAAATTGCCTTTCTGAGAAATTTAATACATAAAATTTTGACCTCATCTGAAATCTGGAAGTTCAGAGTTGCTTGATAATGGATGAGTGAGTAGAAAAGTTAATCAAATTCAAAGATTAATTCATATGTTGGGAAAGGGCTCATTTATTTTCTACAGCATAAGGCCCATTTGTGAAGTCATTACTCAGGCTAAAGACCTAGGACCAGATTGTGACCTCCTTGCTTGTGCTGAAGAGGACTACTTGAGGAGTAAAGTGGTACTAAGTGTGAGGAAAGGTATTATAATCTGGCCCCTAATGAAGAAAATAGTTTGGCCTGAGGATGGACTTCAGAAATGGACCTATATTTAGAGCTGATTGAAAATTTACTTACAATTTTTTCCTGCAATAGAAAATGCCTTTTTGATCAAAATGAAAATGTCTATCAAAAATTTCAGTAGAAAATTTTAATTTTAGGTGAAAAAATTTTGAAATGAAACATTTTGAATTTTTTTTTCAGTAAACAATTTTATTTCATTTCAATGGGGGGAAAATATTTCTTTCACATTTTTATTCTCTCCACCTCCACTTGCTTGCTTTTCCAGAGGAAAAAAGTGAAACAGTGATAGAAAGTATTTATTTTCCCATTTCCACAAAACTTTTAATCAGCCCCTGCCAAAATCATGCAAAATTTCAAACCAAATGATAAATGTTCATTTATTTCAAATAAAAATGTTTAATAAATAATACTGATTTTTCCCCATCAGCTCTGTCTATATTCCTTACCATTTTGCTCCTGAATCCATTCTAACAAAGCTACCAAAAAAAATCAGATCACATTTATTTTTAACTTAATAAGTAACACATTGTAAAGAAATTTCTTTTTCTCTCATTCCAAATACACTTATGGAGGAATATAAAAATAAAACTAAATAGTGTGTTTTAACAAGGTGAAAACCATTCTCAATATCATGCTTTTTTTCTTTGCTCACAATCTGAAATATTTCCAAGTCAGAATCTTTGATTTGTCAAGCTAGAAATCAAATATGCATCAGGAACTAAAGATCCCTTCTCTACATAAAAATGTTTAATGTATTGTTTAATCTAATCATCATTTCTTTGGGCCCTACCATCCTCTAGTCTTGCTGAAATCTAGTCTTGCTGACAAGAACCGAAATCAGAAAACCTAAACAGATCAGAAAATCTGCTCCTTCAGCCAAATTTCTGTGGTTTGGGGGGCAGTAAAGTGTTAGCTGAGACAATATAACATTATTCTCCCTCCAATTCAACAGAAGCCCCTACATTGTAGGATAGAGTATGTGTGTATGTGGCTGGGCTAGTAAGAGTTGGTGAACCCAGGAAGCTGTGCTATTTTCAGTCACATCTTTAATATGCAGCATTAAATTTACACAAATACAATAACATTATTACCACTAGAAGGAGCTCTTATACTAAGCTAAGGCACCAGAGTTCTCATACCTATGTTCAGTGGACCTTTGGTGGACTGGAGAGCTGGCTGGTAACATAAAAAGGAGACTGGGTAAATACCTTTTGTTTAAAGAGAACAAAGCACTAAAGACAGCTAAACAAATATTTTCCTATTATTACCTTGCCATGGAAGCAATTGCTGACACTGTCACTAGTGTTATGGGAGCAGAGGTGGTGCACGGAGTCATCAATAGGCAAGAATATGCCCATGAGTAGAGCCCTACCAAATTCACGGGCATGAAAAACACGTCAGACCGTGAAATCTCTTTTCCACTCCTGAAATTTTGTCTTTTGTATGCTTTTACCCTATACAATACAGATTTCACAGGGAGACCAGCATTTCTCAAACTGGGGTCCTAACCCAAAAGGGAGTTGCAGGGGGATTGTAAGGTTACTTTAGGTGGGTTGCGGTATTACCACCCTTACTTCTGCACTGCCTTCAGAATGTGGCAGCCAGAGAGTGGTGGCTGTTGGCCAGGTGCCTAGCTCTGAAGGCAGCACCCCGCCAGCAGCAGCACAGAAGTAAGGGTGGCAATACCACACCATGCCACCCTAACTTCTGCGCTGCTGCCATCAAAGCTGGGCCAGAGAGTGGTGGCTACTGACCTAGGGCCCAGCTCTGAAGGCAGCAGCACAGAAGTAAGGGTGGCAATACCATACCATGCCATCCTTATGTCTGCACCCCTGATGGTGCTGGCTCTGCCTTCAAAGCTGGGTTCCCGGCCAGCAGCCGTCCCTCTCCAGCTGCCCAGATCTGAAGGCAGCACCGCTGCCAGCAGCAGTGCCGAAGTAAGGGTAGCGGTACCATACACACCTCCTACAATAACCTTGTGACCCCACAACAACTCCTTTTTGGGTCAGGACCCCTACAATTACAACACCATGAAAATTCAGATTTAAATAGCTGAAATCATGAAACTTACTATTTTTAAAATCCTGTGACCATGAAATTGACCAAAATGGACTGTGAATTTGTTAGGACCCTATCCAGGAGACAATTTCTGTATTAAATTTGTAGTCTGCACTGTAAAAGCATCTGAGAGTCCCAGGAACAAAACATTAATTTACACTACTTTTTATTAAAAGCAGAACCAGAGAAGAACCTATCTGCACAGAGGCATCCCTGCGCAAACCTCTGTAGATTCTCTCATATTCCTGAGAGAACTGCTTTGCCAAGAGGGACAGGGGAAGGGGGTTGGAGACGATTTACACAAGTTGCATAAATGGCTTATCCCTCCTCAGCTATCCTGAGATCTGTGGAATTTCCTCAGAGTTCTTAAGACATGTGCGGGATTGGAGAGCTACACTCGATGCCCACTATATGGAGGAGTAACCTCCTTCCTCTCCTCTCCCCCTACAGGATGATTTGCAAGTAAGTCCTTGACCTCAAGGCCATGGAATTTCTGCCTAACTTCTGCCCCCCCGCCACCACCACCACGATTTTGTTTGAGAGAGCACATGATGTAGCCCTTACAATTTATGAATGTATCTCACCTAGAAATACAAATGATACAGCATCTCACAGCCTCCTCTCTCTCTTGGTCTTTTTTTTTTTTTAAATATAGCTCTTTGTTCAAACAGTAGGAAACAGAATCTCTGAGGGTACTAAAGAAAATTCCCATTTTGGAGTACTCAGAACATGTAAATTCTGACAATCAACTGTTGGCAATTCAGCCCTGTTTGTACAGCAACTACCACAATGGAGGCCCAACTCCAACTGTGTCCTCTAGGTATTACTGCAATAAATAATTCCAGTTTTGGCAGACAATGCAAAGGTTTACATTAGCTTATTTTTTGTGCAATCCAGACAATTTGTGTTTACTTTGAATCTGATAGACTGCAAGGAAAAGCATAGAGCTTGAATTTTCCATTCTAAGAACCTGCACAGATACAATGCAATGCCACTCCTTCAGTAGCAGCCATAATCAGATGCCCCTGTTCTGTCATTTCCAGCTACTACTGATAGCAGATATTAATGCCACTGTGTAGAAGTGTTTATATGTAATGGTGACGATTGGTATGCGTGCAAGTTGCAGGGAAGGAAATGTGGAAGAGAGAAAAAATTGTAAACAAAAATACAGGCTGTTCTTCCCAGACAGTAGACAACTATGTGGAAAAATAAAGGTGCACATAAGTATCTTGACAACAGCATTTAACACAAGAGGTAGACTGCTTTACCTGCTAGTGTAAGTGTTTATATATCAATTTGTACTTCTAAAGAGCCTTTCATCAGACAATTTGCACACAATTAAATCATAAGAGCCAAATTCTCAGCAAGGGTAGATCTGTGTAAATTGACTTCAATGGAGCTATGCCAAATTCAGCTGGCTGAAGCTCTGGGCCCAAATTTTACAATAGTCCTGTGAGGCAGGGAAGTATTATTATGCCAGTTTTGCAGATAACTAAAATGAGGCAGTGTGGCCATGGACAACATTTTTTAAAGTGGCCAATGGTTTTGGGTGCCTGGGTTTTTCAGTGCCCGACTTCAGATACTTGGGGCCTGGTTTTGAGATGCAGAGCACAACTACTCCCATTGATTTCAGTGAAGTTGCACCAGGAATATTTTCTAAAAGCATATTTGGACTAGTAAACTGTGTTATCTATATTATCAAATATATCCTAAGGTACTTTAATTAAACTGAAAGAAGCTTAAAAATTCAATCTACTTTTCACTATTTATGATCTGTGTTTATATTTTGCTCAGCTTGGGCAAAGATTAGACCAGGGATAGGCAACCTTTGGCACATGGCCCGCCAGGGTAAGACCCTGGGCAGGCCGGGACGGTTTGTTTACCTGCCACATCTGCAGGTTCAGCCAATTGCGACTCCCACTGGCTGCGGTTCGCCACTCCAGGCCAATGGGGGCTGCGGGAAGTGGCGTGGGCCAAGGGGTAAACAAACAGGCCCAGCCTGCCAGTGGACTTACCTTGGCGGGCCGCAGGCCAAATATTGCTGATCCTTGGATTAGACTATGTCACTTTCTGTTTCTCATGCATTAGCACAATGGTGTCCCCACATGATGTCCTAGCATCCTGGCCCAGCCACTCACCACCACCAGAAGCACATCTTCATAGGCATTCCTGTCCTCATGTCGTCAAAACCTGACCCACTCAGTGACTCCTCCCAGTGGTTCTAGACATCAAGCAGAAATGCACGGAAGGAACTGGCTGCTGTCTTCCCACTACCTGACCAGCCAATAGAGGCTCAAAACAGTGGGTCACAGTCAGGGCCAATCAGAGGGGGGCCAGGAGGGCCATTTGGCCTGGGCCTCAAGGTCGAAGGGGGCCTCAAATTTAGACATTTGTTACTTTTTGGCATTGATAAGTTTCGCGACTTGTTTTTGTGCACATCCCTATCGGACCAAAATGTGACACACACACTCAGCTTAGAGCTCCAGATTTAAGCAAATAAGAACTGTGGTTTGGTAAAAGACATAATATTTCTGTTAACTGGTATAGATTTTGTCATATTAAAGAGTTAAAATGTTCATAAATATTAATAAAAATATATCATTTTTGATGGCACAAGAGCCTTTGAATGGGCTCGCCATGTTTAATATCAACTGTGACATTGCACAAAAGCTAGATTTTTCCTCAATAATTAGTGCATTTGTACAGAAAAAGGCTAGAAAAGCATGTGTTAAATAAAAAAATATTCAAATTATGTCTCACTCTTTTTTTGGTGTCTTATTTTGTTTTCATAGAATCATAGATTTTAAGGTCAGAAGGGACCATTATGATCATCTAGTCTGACCTCCTGCACAACGCAGGCCACAGTATCTCACCCACCAACTGCTGTAACAAGCCCCTAACCTATGTCTGAGCTATTGAAGTCCTCAACTCATGGTTTAAAGACTTCAAGATGCAGAGAAACCTGCACTCCATCCTTGGTGTTAAGCAGTCCCACTTCTTCTTTCTTTGTTTTCTTCTTATTTATATGGCAATAGAACCTTTTACTATTGCCTTTAATTCCCTTTGCAAGGTCCAACTCTACATGGCTTTTGGCCTTTCTCACTTTATCCCTACATGTTCTGACCTCAGTAAGGTAGCTTTCCTTGCTAATCCCTCCCATCTTCCACTCCTTGTAGGCTTTCTGCTTTTTCTTAATCACCTCTCTGAGATGCTTACTCATCCAATTTGGTCTACAACTCCTGCCTATGAATTTTTTCCCCTTTCTTGGGATGCAGGCTTCTGATCATTTCTGCAACTTTGACTTGAAGTAATTCCAGGCCTCCTCAGCCTTTAGATCCAGAATTTTTTCAGTTCAATCCACTTCCCTAATTAATTTCCTTAATTTTTTAAAGTTAGCCTTTTTGAAATCAAAAACCCTAGTCACAGATCTATTTTTGTTTATCCTTCCATTTAGTTTGAACTGAATTAGCTCATGATCGCTCAAACCAAGGTTGTCCCCTACAACCATTTCTTCTATGAGGTCCTCATTGCTCACCAAAACCAAATCTAAAATGGCATCCCCTCTTGTCGGTTCAGCAACTACTTGGCAAGGAATCCATCAGCTATTGTATCCAGGAAAATCTGAGCCCTATTATTATTACTAGCACTTTAACTTCCCAGATATAGATGGGAGGACAAGTCTCTCATGATCACACAATTCCCATTAGTATTTACTTCATTAAAAACATTAAAGAGGTCTCTATCCATATCCAGATCAGATCCCGGAGGTCTATAGTACACCCCAAGCACTATCCCAGGGGAGGTTCTAGTAGCTTTCTTCCCCAATGTGATTTTTGCCCAGACAGTCTCTGTCTTATCCATTCCATCACTTCTTATTTCTTTACAGTCTACCTCATCACTGATATACAATGCTACTCCACCACCTTTGCCTTTATTTCTGTCTTTCCTAAACAGCACATACTCTTCAATACCTGTACACCAGTCATGACTACTATTCCACCATGTTTCTGTTATCCCTATAATATTTGGTTTCACTTCCTGCACCAGTAGCTCTAGTTCCTCCATTTTGTTACCTAGGCTCCTCACATTAGTGTACAAACATCTTAATTTTTGCTTTTTGGCTTCACTCACATTCTTTACCCGATTGGGCACAGACATTCTACCGCCAATATCACCTATTAGGTTGGTAGGTATACTGCTTTTCCACCTTATGTCCATTTTCCTACCCACGGGTATATCCTTTCATACTTCATTTTCTACCCTCTCAAAGAGAAAACCTGGCATGGAGATTATCTGGACATCTCCCAACCATCTCCCCCCGAATTTCTAGTTTAATGCTCTCTTGATCAGTTGTGCCATCCTCCATCCTAGAAGTCTATTTCCCTCCTTACTCAGGTGAAGTCCATCCCAAGAGAACAATTCTCTGTCCATGAATGCTTCCCAGTGGCCATACATCCCAAAGCCTTCCTTATAGCACCAGTGCCTGAGCCATCTGTTGAGCATCATAATCTTGTCACACCTTTGTTGCCCTTCTCTAGGAACAGGCAGAATCCCACTGAAGATCACCTACATGTGTCGTCATTTTTTATTTTTATTATGGCTGGGGCCTCAAAAGCTGGAAGTGGCCCGGGCTTTTCTGGACCTCTGAGAGGGCCTTGTCACAGTTGCTTCTCACACACACACACACTGCAATATAAACAATGTAGTAGGGATGGGATATTCAAAATGCTCAGCTTTAACCTAATTCTGCTCGCATGGAAGTCAATGATAAAACTCCCATTGATTTCAGTGGGAGCACAGTTAAGCCAAAGCTGAAGGCTGTTTTGAAAATGAGGTACTATTTAATATGACAGGTTTCAGAGTAGCAGCCGTGTTAGTCTGTATCCGCAAAAAGAACAGGAGTACGTGTGGCACCTTAGAGACTAACAAATTTATTTGAGCATAAGCTTTTGTGGGCTACAGCCCACTTCATCGGATGCATAGAATGGAACATATAGTAAGAAGGTATATATATATACATACATACAGAGAAGGTGGAAGTTGCCATACAAACTATAAGAGGCTAATTAATTAAGATGAGCTATTATCAGCAAGAGAAAAAAACTTTTGTAGTGATAATCAAGATGGCCCATTTAGACAGTTGTGAGGATACTTAACATGGGGAAATAGATTCAATATGTGTAATGGCCCAGCCACTCCCAGTCTCTATTCAAACCCAAGTTAATGGTATCTAGTTTGCATATTAATTCAAGCTCAGCAGTTTCTTGTTGGAGTCAGTTTTTTGAAGCTTTTCTGTTGCAAAATTGCCACCCTTAAGTCTTTTACTGAGTGGCCAGAGAGGTTGAAGTGTTCTCCTCCCAGTTTTTGAATGTTATGATTCCTGATGTCAGATTTGTGTCCATTTATTCTTTTGCATAGAGACTGTCCGGTTTGGCCAACGTACATGGCAGAGGGGCATGGGGGTGGGGCCTAGGTCAGAGCACCCTCCAGCACATTAGAAAATTGGGGCCTGTGGGCATGGCCAGTGGTGAGCTGGAGCCGGTTCGCACAAACGGGTTGTTAAATTTTGAAGCCGGTTTAGAACTGGTTATTAAAGAGGTGAGCAAACTCCATCCTTTCCGGCCCGCCTGAGCTCTCAGCTGGGGAGGCTCCCCTGAGAATCCCTTTATAATTTCTACTCATCCGGCGGCGCTCCGGGTCTTCGGCGGCGGGTCCTTCACTTGCTCCGGGTCTTTGGCAGCATCTCGGTGGCAAGTCCTTCACTCACTCCGGCATTTTGGCGGTGGGTCCTTCAGTGCCACTGAAGACCCGGAGCGACTGAAGGACCTGCCACCAAAGTGCCACTGAAGACCCGGAGCGAGTGAAGGAACCAGTTCTTCAGCTTTTGGCAGTTCATCACTGGGCATGGCTGTAGCAGCACAGCCGTGTCGCTAAAAGCTACGTAGCATAGACATAGCCTGACTCATGCCCCGTCCATCTGGCCATCTCCTCCTAAACCTTTGGAAATCTGGCCATGTGATCACACAAAAGGGAGGAAATGGATGCCCCTTTTCCCTTGTCCCTACTCTTAACAGTTCTGAAATCACGGAAATTGAATTTTCATTATTATTTTTCTCCTCTCACAATTTATCTGTTCTTTCCCCTTATTTCAAATACGTAGAATATGTAGAGCTAAGTGAATGACTGATTTTTCAGGTCAGTGGCCAAACCAAAAAATACAGAGAAAAAAATTGTTTGGGATCGACTCAAAACAGTAGTTATTTGGTTTTTCACACCAAAACAAACAAACAAACCCACACCCCATAGGCCAGATCAGATGAAACATTTTGTTCAACCTGAAACAAGATTTTTTTTGTTTTTTTTCATTTTGTTTTGTTTTTGACATTTTTTTAAATAAATCTTAATTTGTAAACAAACTCATTTTGAAATGAAAAGTCGAAACATTTTATTTAGAAAATGTTAAAACATAACATTTTGACTTAAATTGTTTTTCCCTCAGCCAAAAGTATTCTCTGAATTGGACTCAAATTTGTGACTAATTTCAGTCAATCCAGAACTGCTTTTTTGGGCAAATAAACTATTTGTCAAAAAAAATCGGCCAGCTCTAATAATACGCATATAAGTATGACTGTATGTGATCGCTGCTCATTTCTGCTCATGGGAGAATACAGTTCAATAGTTGCTTCATGGATATCACCCAAGGGCCACATTTTATTCTCAGCTGCATTTGTGCGGGATTTCCGTTGACTTCAATATGAGATGTGCACACATCTGAGGGTAGAATTTGACCCTGAAGGACCTAAACCTTATTTTTCAGTACTTGTATGTTTAAAGACAGAAGCATTTCTCTTTACACTTGCAGATTTCTATATGCATATTTATGCTCTTCTAAATATGACTTTTAAATTGCATAAAACTGATTATTTTAACAACACATAAAATGGGCACCCTTGAGTGGTGCATGTTGTTATGACAGAACATGGCTTGAGTGCATAATAGCTTCTCTAGTTCACAATTATACTCTGGCTACCTTTGGACCCTGAAAAAAAAAATCAGACAAAATGTATCAAATGTTTCTGCCACAGTAAACTACCCTATGGTATTGTGGTGTTTGATGGCATAGGCCATACACATTTTCATCTTTCTACATAAGTCCAAAAACATAAATTTTTATTTCTTCTCTAAAGAGAAAATAATGCCCTGAATGCATGACTGAATGCATGTCTACCTTTGTAATTTTATTTAGGCATGGATTATATTATTGTTTTCATTATCAGTTGATTAAATTTGGCATTTCAAAAAAGGCAACAGTTTGGGGTCAAATATTCAAAAAACTAGTCACAACTCTTACTCCTCTAATCATCCCGGTTACAAAGCAGGGTGAACACTAAAATATTGTTCAATGAACTAGCCACTCCATTGACTGTGTTCTGCGTTTTACCCTTTTATCTTTTGTAGTTACATAATAATTTACAGAAGTTTGCTTGATTTGTTTGTTTGGGAGGTTTTGAGCATCTTCTCCAATCCCTACATTGCAGTCTTTTACGGTCTGGAATTCTATGGAAGTGTTTCATTTTAGATGTACTTTTATCCAAACATTTTTCAACTTTCACGTAAATATGTCATTACTTGTCACCAATCCACTTCTTCTCAAAAAAAAGATCAGAAGCCTATAGGAATTATTTTAATCGCTCCATTGACTAGGAAGACTTTAATAGGTAAATTTCATATTAGATTTGGGGCTTTGCTCATTTTTGTTTAAGAGGAACTAGACACCATGTGTGAATTGTTCATCTTGCAACTAAAAAGCAAAAATACTGTGTTGAAGATGACTGAGATATCCCTTTTTAACAGAATATAAAAAGGGTTCAGCTTGAGAGTAAATTCTCACCTCCAGAATGTTACTTCTGTGCATACATATAGATATTTCTCCCGGGGGATTTATTAACCCAAGCACCAGGTGTTTGGAGACAATAATAAAGGATACACAGAGTAAAGCAGTGAATCTCCCCCCCACATATTGCGATAAATTAATGAGTTCTTCTGGTTACGTTGAATGAATTACCAGTACAGAAAAACTGCATTAGCAATTCCATTTGAAATGCTGTTGTATTCAGAAGAGAGCTTTGTGATAGCATTTTAACTCTCTCAACAACTATGTTTGCACCATATACAACTCAAGTACTTTTCTACCTGTCACTGCTACAATGTAAACTCAGCCTGGGGTCTGCATATTTCTAAATAACCACTACCACTGATGATTCTGCTATTAGAACCTAGCTGATAATTTTTACCAATGAGTTCATGAGGCAAAGTAGAATCCTGCTGCCTTAAGAATCAAACTGTTTTTCTCTTGCTGTATTGACTGTGCCATCAATAGTAAAATTTGTTTAGGGCAATTTAGTAAGCAAATGTGTCTCAGAGACACAGGGTGAAATCCTAGCCCTACTGAAGTTAATGGGAGTTTTCATGCCAGATTTCACTACAGAGATGAGTAAGAAGATATTCTTATTTAATGGCAATGGAGCCACTACAATCTGCAGGGTGTGTCTACGCTATGGAAACTTTATGAGGCTATGCTGGCATAGCTATGCCAGTAATGTAGATGCAGCCTACACCAAGAGGATGTTTTTTATTTTGGTGCAGGAATACCACCTCCCCAAATAAAGTTAGCTAGGTCAATGGAAGCCCTCTTCTGTTGACATTGCAGCATGTACAGTGAGGGTTATGTTGGCCTAGCTAGGTTGGTCAGGATAATGTGGGTTTTTTCATACCCCTGATCTCCATGACTTCCAAATGACTTATTGACTTAAATGGAACTATGACAATTTCCACCATCTGAAGATCAGCCCTTTGTGTGTTAATGGTTGACTCAAGAAGACAAAGGTCCATATCGGCACACACACTTTTCAGAAATGAGCACAATAACAAAGTCTCAAATACCTATGGTGATGACTACAAAAAACCCTGTGGTTAATGACAGTTAAGGTTGCAGCAGGAAAACATTCCATGCACCCTAACCTGAAAAGCATGGAAATAAGAAGCTAAGGCGAATGACTAGTGCATTTTTCCCACCTCTGTGTTAAGATCATAAGAATAGCCAGTCTGGGTCAAAACCAATGTATCCTATTTTCTGACAGTGGCCAGTGCCAGATGTTTCAGAGAGAATGAACAGAACACAGCAATTTATCAAATGATCCATCCCCTGCCGTCCAGTCTCACCTTCTGGCAGTCAGAGGTTTAGGGACACCCAGAGCATGGGGTTGGGTTCCTGACCATTTTTGCTAATAGCCACTGATTAACCTATCCTCCAGAAACTTATCTTTTTTGAACCCAGTTAAAATTTTGGTCTTCACAACAGCCCTGGCAACAAGTTCCACAGGTTGACTGTACATTGTGTGAAGAAGTACTTCCTTATGTTTGTTTTAAACCCGCTGACTATTAATTTTATTGGGTGACCCCAGTTCTTGTGTTATGTGAAAGGGTAAATAACACTTCCTTATTCACTGTCTCCACACCCCTCATGATTTTATAGTCCTCTATCATATGCTCCTTTAGTCATCTCTTTTATAAGACGAACAGTCCCAGTCTTTTTGTACGTCTCCTCATTTGGAAGCTGTTCCATACCCTTAATCATTTTTTTGCCCATCTCTGTACTTCTTCCAATTCCGATATATCTTTTTTGAGATAGGGTGACCAGAACTGCATGCAATATTCAAGGTATGGTCGTATCATACATTTATATAGTGGCATTATGATTTTTTCTATTTTCTATCTCTTTCCTAATAGTTCCTAACATTCTGTTATCTTTTTTGCCTGCTGCTGCACACTGAACCGATGTTTTCAGAGCACTATCCACAATGACTCCAAGATCTCTTTCTTGAGTGGTAACAGCTAATTTAGACCCTGCCACCTTGTATGTATAGTTGGGATTATGTTTTCCAATGTGCATTACTTTGCATTTATCAACATTGAATTTCATCTGCCATTTTGCTGCCCAGTCACCCAGTTTTGTGAGATCCCTTTGTGACTCTTCATAGTCAACTTTGGACTTAACTATTTTGAGTAATTTTGTATCATCTGCAAATTTTCCCACATCTTTGTTTACACCTTTTTCCAGATTATTTATGAATATGTTGAACAGCACTGGTTCCAGTACAGATCACAGGGGGACCCCGCTATGTACCTCTCTCCACTTATTCCTGCCCTTTGTTTCTTATCTTTTAACCAGTTACTGACCAGTTACTGATGACAGGAACTTCCCTCTTATCCCATGATTGCCTACTTTGCTTAGGAATCTTTGGTGAAGGACCTTGTCTGTCAAAGGCTTTCTGAAAGCCCAAGTACTCTATATCCACTGAGATTCATTGGCATTGTTTGATTCATTTAAGATTTTTACTATATTTGACTCTGTGCTTTCTTTCATACAGTGCCACACCCTCACTAGTATGACATTCCTATGTATTTTATACTCTGGTATTACCATGTCCCATTGATTATCATTCCACCAAGTTTCTTCGATGCCTGTTATATCAGTATCCTCATTTAATACCAGGCACTCAAGTTCGCTCATCTTAGTATTTAGACTTCTTGCATCTGTTTACAAACTCTTTCAAAATTTGTCAATATTTAGTTGTCTGCCTTCAAATGATGCAACTGAATAGGACTCTTTCATCTGACTGTACTTTAGTATTAAAGTTCCGATCTGTACTTTATCAACATCTATCCTTTCCCTCTTTATTAGGGAACCGTGGCCAACAGGAGCTGTGGGGGCAGCACCTGCGGGCATGGGCAGCATCACCGTGCTGAGCCCCTTGCCCCCCCCGCCTAGAGGCCAGACATGCCAGCCACTTATGAGAGTAGCGCGGAGCCAGGGCAAGCAGGGAGCCTGCCTTAGCCCTGCTGCGCCACTGACCGGGAGCTGCCTGAGGTAAACACCACCCGGCTGGAGCCCGCACCCCAAACCCTTGCCCCAGGCTGAACCCCCTCCTGCACCCTAACTTCCTCCCAGAGCCTGCACCTCAAGCTGCACCCCAACCCCGTGCCCCATCCCTGAGCCCCCTCCCACACCCAAACTCCCTCCTGGAGCCTGCACCCCAAACCGCCTCCTGCATCCCAACACCCTGCCCCAGCCCTGAGCCCACTCCCACACTCCAAACCCCTCATCCCCAACCCCACCGCAGATCCTGCACTCCCAGCTGGAGCCCTCACCCCTTCCTACACCCCAACCCCCTACCCTGGAGCCCCCTTCCACACCCTGAACCCCTCATTTCTGGCCCCAACCCCTCCGCACCTTCTCCCACCCCCATGGGGCTGTATGTGGCCTGCAACAGATTTTTTCTGTGGGTCAATGGCCCTGATAGAAAAAAGGTTCCCCACCCCTGCCTTATGTCATTGGTACCTATATGTACCATAACCACTGGCTCCTTCCCAGCAGTACACATAAGTCTAGACCTAGTCTTGTGAGATCTGCAACTGTTGCACTTGGCAGACAATTCTCCAAGTCATCACAAACCCAACTATCTATATTTCTAATAATCAAATCCCCCATTACTATTATCTGTCTCTTCATAATAACAGGGGTCTCCACCGCATAGAGGTATGTTCCGTAAGAGAGGATACTATGGCATTATCTGGAAGGAGAGTCCCAACTATGGGATCATTTCCTTCCACTCCAGCTTTATGTTCTCCTTCCTTGAGACTTTCATCCTCGTTAACAGCACAGAGGCTGCCAGTCTGGGTGAGAGACTGCTCTACTGTCTAGAAAGTCTCCTGTATATATCTCTCTGTCTCCCTTGGTGCCTCCAGTTTAGCCACTCTGGTCTCAAGAGCTCATACTCAGTTTCTAAGGGCCATGAGCTGCTTGCCCGGAAAGGACACACTACCTGGATAGCCCACACTGTGCTGATGGACTTCTGCCTGAATTGTTTATACTCTTGCCTGGGTCAGTTTGTTCACTCATTCCTTGGGGGGGCAGGAGGTTTGCAGGGGTGGTGGTTATTAGCCTAAGTTTAGAGAATGTTTACTAGGTGTATTTGTCTTTCATGCTCCCCCTCTAAACTCCGTCACAAAATTTCCCTCTTCACTGCTCCTGTTTGCTAGCTCCTCTGGTCGCTTACAAACTGGCCTTTTCAATCTCTGTTCTCCCTGAATTAATTGCACCCCTTTGCCAAGGGATCCTAAATGGGTTAGTGGTCAAAAGATAGCAGGCTAGAGCCTCGTTAGGAGGCTCTCAGTCTTGCCTAGTAGGGTACTCTACTTAGCACACAGCCCCCCAAAATGACCACACTATAAAACTTCAATCAAGCTGGCACATGGCAAGCAAGCACTACAGATAAACTAACCCAGGCAAGGGTGCCATACTGCTTCTCTACCTGAAGACCTCCCTTGCAAAATCCCATTTGCTGCTCCACTCACTCTAGCTTACAATGCTATTGATAACACGCTCCAGTACTCCACAACATTTCCACTTCCATCTTCAGCAGACACCAAAAAAGCAATACATACCCCTTTTCATCAAACTCGTACTCTATCACTAAACCTTAGCAGTGATCTCATATGTTTTTATATCAACATATCAACACATTTGACTGTCACACAATCCTTGCATTTGGCAAGTTATTCTGCCTTAAGACTACAGGGTTAGGGGCTCAAACTTTCGCTCCTCCAACCTCTGGCCTCCACTTCTGCCTTTCCTCTCTGTTCTACAGTATGTCCCCTCCTGACTACTCCCTTCCTCCTGCTGCTACTTTCTCTCTCTTTCTTTACTCCAAGAATTTCCACAGTCTTCCCTCTGTCAGCCCCAACCATTTCCTTCCTACTGATGCAAACCCCCTTCAGTGTAGCTCCCAATATGACCAGCAGGAAATTAGTTAAATCAGCTCCCTGTACCCTGCTAACTAATCATCATCATTAGCCTTGGGCTAAGTTGCCATTACCTACTGGCAAAAGCTGAATATGCAACTTCATATTACAAAAGTAGAGCATTTATTGATTTCCAATGATCCCTGTATGTAAACTTCTAAACCTATCAGTGAAGCATTTCCTCTCAGACAAAAAAGTTCAGTGAGGTAAATTTACACAAAATAAGTTCCAATATGTTCACTTCAAATTGAATATATTGAGGATGAGCCTGTTTCCACTGGAGCCAAAGGGAGTTTTGCAGGAGAGGTCTGGTAGGAGCACTTTGCTTTGGAGGTTTTACACTCACTATCTTCTATTTACTCTGTTTCACTGTCATTGTTAAAGAAATGCTGCAACATTTGTTTATTTTTAATTTTCCTTCTTATTTTTAAAGTCTGCTTAGAAACTCAAACATTCTTCCCTCTGCTGTTCTTGCCCTTTTCCATGAACAAACATTGATTTCCTCTAAACCTCTTGTTTACCACTTTGTTTTCATTAACATCAGTGCTATCAACAGCTCTAGGAATACGATTTTAGCTTATTTACCACCCTTCTGCTGGATCGTTATCAGCTTCTGAGAGTAATGCAAAAAAGTGTATAGTTATGCATAAATCAATAGCTGTTTGGACTTTTTGTCCTTTCATTTCTTTAAATCCCTTGTGCCAAATTTTCAAGCTGGCCAACAAAATTTTGGCTATAATTTTCAAATCATTTATATAGCACCATAAATGTACACAGTAAGCTATGATCCTTATTCAGGAAACTTACAACCAAAGAGACTGATTCATTGTGCTGAATGCTTTAAAATCCCTTGAATACAACCAATCAGGCCCCTTTGATGGTTTTATCTGTATGCACAAATGTCAATTTAGCTTATGTATATGTCATACACTTGCAAAGTGTTCACTGTGCTCCACTTTAACTGCTAGTCCACACAGAAGATAGCTTACTACTACCGTCTGCTAATGGCGCTACTTTAGCTCAAGTGGTAGAGATCTGTGCTTCAGGGCTAAACGTCTTGGGTTCACATGGTGCATAGTAGGGAGTTGTTACAGATACATATACAAATGTGATTGGCCACTAAATCTGAGCTTGGAGGGGTGGGGGAGGCAAATTTGGCCCTCCATTTCTGCCTTGCTGGATTCAAGTCTCTGATCTTCTTGCAAAGATAGAATGTGGAAAAGCCCTCAGTAAGGGCCCAATCCTTCTTCCACTGAAATCAGTGGGAGTTTTGCTATTCCATGGAAACAGAGTAGGTCCTAATCTCTCGTGTTCCCTAAGCCTATCTCTGACATCGGATAAGCTTATTTTCTCCATACTCTAAAACTGATGAGGAACTTCTGCCAAATAAATCCCAGGCTACCAAACGGCTTAACTGAGAAAGTGCACCAGCACACAACAATATCCCAGGAATAAACCGAGAGAAAAAGTTAGAGTTTACAGAGTTTCAAAGAGTTTCAAGTGCCACTAAAAAAAGTTTTCAGAGATGCTCCTGATAAGGAGCAGCACCACAATGACAAGAGAGTACCCACGGTGATTCAGAGATATCACATGATCATGAATAAAATAATAAAAGAAGGTTAAGGCTGGCATACATCTAAGCAGCTGATGGTCTGGTGTGATATCCCAAGTGAACAGACTGTCTTCTTGCTTCTGTTCCCCGATCATCTGTTCCCCAAAAGAGTTACAGTACCCTGAACCAAAGATATGAATGTTCCAAAGATATAGATTCAAGTTTATAGATCTCTCTTGCACTGTCATGAGACCTTTCCTATTTATGACACACAAACATTTCTCTCCCTGAAACACACCTCCCCTCCCCCGCAACACACACACAGGGAATTATAATCTCAGCCTTCCCCTGCTACTAAAGCTAAGCATGCCTTCCTGAATAGAGCAGCAGCCAGACTACCACATGTTAGCAGGCTTTCTAAATTCTTTCCATCCCAGAGTGGGGAAGGAAAGCTAGATTTTAAAGTGTTAAGAAGCAAAGGTAAACAAAAAATAGCCTCAGAGGATTCATGTAGCTACACTCAGTATATAAAAGGGTGGCTCAGAAGTATCCTAGTCATGAGATCAAACAACAAACAATGAGATGCATTTTGTGAACTAATCCCCAACACGCAAAAATCAGAACTTAGCTGAAAGGGATTTCTTGATCAGAGCTAACAGTTTGTCCTTGAAGTGAATGAAGTGAGCTGTAGCTCACGAAAACTTATGCTCAAATAAATTTGTTAGTCTCTAAGGTGCCACAAGTCCTCCTTTTCAGTTTGTCCTTGAACAACATTACACATACTCAACCTACTCCTATACTATAGGGGCAGTTTTGCCATGGATATCATTCAGAGTTGGATCAGGCCTTTGTTGCTTTCTTGAGAGGTAGAGGGGGTTGTATTTAACTGAGATAATGTTACTTAATTTAGGGGGTAATGTCCAAAAAATGTATTCGCAAAAAGAAAAGGAGTGCTTGTGGCACCTTAGAGACTAACAAATTTATTAGAGCATAAGCTTTCGTGAGCTCCAGCTCACTTCATCGGATGCATTTGGTGGAAAAACCCAAAGTTTTTTCGTGAGCTGTAGCTCACGAAAGCTTATGCTCTAATAAATTTGTTAGTCTCTAAGGTGCCACAAGTACTCCTTTTCTTTTTACGAATACAGACTAACACGGCTGCTACTCTGAAACCTGTCAAAAAATGTATGCAATTTTTAGAACATACGTAAGATTTGCAGGAAAGGAAGAGCCAAATCCTTACAGGCAGATTCCCATAAATTAACCTAAATCAGTACATATATTAATGAAAAAAACAGATGTAAAGAGAGGCTTCAGAATAGCAGCTGAGCTTCTCTCATTACTTTACAGAGAATATGAGAACCTCTGTCCTTTAGGCCATCAGTTTGAATACCACATAATTTGGAAGAGATTGAAAGTTGTTTCCATCTAATGGATGTTTGTAGTACCTCCATGCGAAGAGTTAGGCGAGTCACAATTCTAGTTCCCATAACAAACTCTCAGCCATGCTTTGCACTACACATTGCAAGTTATTAGGGGCAGGGACTGTCTCTTTACTATGTGTTTGTGCCCAACTCAATGGGGCCTGATCTTAGTTGGGTCCTCTAGCAAACATTCCTGTAGCAGAGGTCAAAATTGCATCACTCATGATATGTTTGGCAGCACATTTCCATATGCAAATTTCTGTTGGATGCAGGGGGAGTTAAAACGAGAAATAATCAAAAGGCAGAGCAAAGAGACAAACCCACATGATTCAATCTTTTATTAAAATCTCTGGGGTTGGCAGTACTGATGAATATATTGCTTGTGGAGAGAATTGTATGAGGATGATAACGACGGATTACTACAGAAGATACAGTATTAAGGCAATGAAGAATAATGACACAACTGAGTTATTCAAACAGGATCCTGAACTCAGGCTTTCTGCACAGCCAGGGCAACCACCCCATAACTTTAAACGAAGAGAGGTGGTGGGCAAAGGAGGGTACAGATCTCTTAGAAGGCCAGAGGCTCATTCCGGCTATACCCCTCCACATATCCAGGCGCCTCTCCTGTAACTAAAGCTATTGCCTGAATGGGAAAGTAATTCATTAGGAAAGGAAGACATTTTTAAGATATCATAATGGCTTTTAGCAGCCAGAAACGAGGAGACATCACCATGTGACTAGCCAGCTTTCCACAAACTGGAGTGGGCCACAAATCCCTGACTGAGAACCCTTGCCGTATAGGAAGGTCAGCAGCCTAATCTGCTGTAGGCCACACTTCAGACACAGAAGCAAAACTGGATCCAATGGATTAACAAAGCAAACACTCTTCCAAAATGTTTTGAAGGAATTTTTGATGAATGAATCTTTGTTGCATAAACAAAGATTCCTTTACTATAGGAAGTTTCAAGTCACTGCCCCATTATATGCTGTACTCTTAATACTCTATGGGAGTAATTAAGTCCCACAGCTAATCTCAAATACTTGACAACCACATCGACTTTTAAAAATGAGCTGCACAATTGGAGGCAGTGAAAGATACTTTTTAAAGCTCTGTTACCGTACAGTATCAGCGGTCAGGTTTTTCTTCATATTGGCAATCACAGCTATGATGTATGACTTGACTAAGACTTTGATTTAATTACATCCAAAAATGTAGAGCAGTTGCACATAATTGGGACCAGCAGTGTGTGTCACAGACGAAGGAAAAATAGATATAAATATTATTCCACTGCATTATCAGACAATTTACTAGAAGAACATTTTTAAACATTACTCCCCAGAGTGACTTTGACAAACCCTTCAGATCTGAGAGTTGTATTTTGAGGCTGGCAGGGGAAGTGCAATTCTGACACTTCCACCTGTACTTGCATTAGCATAGCTATCACACTGATTGCCCATCAAGGGTTTTTCCACTGAATGCATCCAATAAAGTGAGCTCTAGCTCAGGAAAGCTTATGCTCAAATAAATTTGTTAGTCGCTAAGGTGCCACAAGTACTCTCTTTTTTTTTTTTTGCGAATATAGACTAACACGGCTGCTACTCTAAAACCCATCAAGGGTTAGTAACCACTCATCATATATTGCACATAAATTGGTAACTAGCAATATTTTTTATCAGTTGACATAACCTTCAGATATAGCTGGTCATTCATTCACAATACTTCAATTTCTTTGGATAGTGTCTCATTTAAAATTATGATGCAAAAAGGAGACTATCATTACAATTTAAATTTAAGAGGAGCTTCCCTTAACAATGAGTTTTTATTTCTGAAAACAGCTAATTTGCAACATTTGTTTTATTAGCTCTTTTTCACTCAGTAATTCTTCTCGTCTCATCTCTAATTGCCCCTCTGCCCTTCAGTATTATTCCTAATACTTTGAAAGAGTGTAAAATTTACTTAAACTAGGGGTGAGCTTTCAGACTAGGGTTTTTTCATATGATTTAATCCACACATTCATTGACTTTGTTTCAGGATTCTTTTGGTGTAACAATGGATTATGAAAATACCTTGCATCTTTCCTGGGTTTACAAGATTTTACAGGAAAATGAACAAAGGCTGCTGATTTTTCCTTTCCTTTAAATATTTATCATTTACTGAAGCGTGTGTATAAGGAGCATTATACAGACAGCTGCTACATCACACAGAATTTCTGCTTTAAAATCATGGGATTTAATCCTGCATTCCTTAATCCTGCATCCCCACTCGAAATGCTCACTAAGGACAAGGGGAGATTTCCATGAGCAAGGAAAGCAGGATATGGCTGAAAGCAAGTACAACATGAGGAAGAGTCTATTTCATAGCATTGTACATAGCTATGGGTTCCACATTTTGTGAAAGCCTTTTTGTTTCTCAGTTTAAGTCAATTCTCAGTCTAAATTGACAGCTTATTGGCAACTTCTGAAGTCCATTTACGAGTTGCTATTTTCAAAAAGTTTTTTAAAAAATTCCACTGGGAGACAAAACAACCAGTTTAATAGATCATCAGCACAGTTTACTTACTTTAATAACCCAGGGGTTTATTCTCCATTCAGTGCATACACATACTTAAAAAGGATATCATAGGTCAGTTGAGACAGCAAAATTATGTTTCAGAAAACTAAGCACCTACAAAGTTTACCAAAATAAGTGTTTCCATAAATTTTATATTATTGTAAGGGAAATGATTTATCTTTATAGGAGTTATCCTATGGGATTTAAAACCCAATCATTGCAGCATCCTGCTAATGTATGCAAACCAGCAAGTGAAACAATCTACACCCAGCAATCATATCCACCTTCAAGGCATTTGCAGGTTATAGCCCTGCAGTCTAGCCATCAACATGGTATAGCCTCTTCAATGCACATATATAAATTCTTCGTAAGTTAAGGGAATGCTATGGAAAAATAGGCCTATCCCAAAGTATCTGACTTTCCTGAAAAGGAACATTATAATGAGTAAGGAATATCAAGAGCAGAATCAAAACTCACCAAATCCAGATCTCTTCACTTGCATTTGTCTTCAGGCTTTTTTATCAAAGGATAAGGACGGTGATCACTGTGTGCACACCTATTTTTAGCAATTGTCACAGCAGTATTGCCAGCTATAGTAACGTTTCCATGTAATTAAGATTTGTCTCTTTCCACTTCAAGTGCTTCACGTTTGTTTGTCTATAACTACATCTTAAGCTAGAGATGGTTATAGCATCAGGTTGTTAGCTAACTGAAGGATTATCGGTCCTGCACATAATTATCAGTCTTCAGTTAGCATCAGAAGGAGATACACATTAAGTCTGACACCATTTATAAACTGTTGTCATGGTATGTTTCACCTATTGTTTTACATAGGGTTTGTGTGGTAACTATATTAACCCTATTTTACAAACATCCTCTCACTTCTGGTTGTGTTGTATGTCTACTACATCATTGTAGAAGACCAGGGAACTATTCAGCTAGAAAGAAATTTCACAGAAAACTTAGAGCAAAAACCCTTTCTCTAGGATTTCAGGTTTATTTTGACAGGGTTCCTCTCTCATTCAGTTCTCTCTCTTTCCTATCTCTGGCTACATTGCCTCCATGTGGGTTAAACACCAAAACCAGCTCTAAACAGTCCTAACGGGGATCATCTTTCCCTTGAGCTCTGTATTCTGGTTTTTACATGCAAAGCTCTTTTTAAGACTCTGCACCTAATTAGGCTCAGCTGTACCTGATTGCTTCAGCTCAGGCAGGCATTCCCAGCTGAGACTCTGAAAACCTCAGCTGCAATTTAACTCAAAGAACCCCACCCAGAGTCTGGCTTGGCATGGCTAACCTCCCTCAAGGGATATCACTAGGATTGTGAATGCCTCTCCAAAAGACGCTGTTGATGTATTAGTGTGGAGTGTAATTTACAGTCCTATTGTATTTTAATTGGTTTGCTTTTTCAAAATAAAATTATAATACAATTTAGCAATGGACATTCCCACCTTCCTACTCAGGCTTTTATTTATTATTACTTGTACTATAGTATGGCCTATAGTCCCATGGTGACTGAGCCCCATTACGGTGGCTACTATATATACATACAGTACGAGACCTAAGCAACTTCAATCAGAAGTTTTTGTTTGCAAACAGTTTTTATTTATTAATACTGATTATCACTTCTTCCATTTTTAAGTGATATAAATTCTAATACTAATATCACAACATCATAATGCCCATTTTCTTTTTTATCAATCGGAGTCAAGCATCTAAATCCCTTTGAAGATCTGGGCCTTCATCCAAGAAAAAATTGTTTTCTGATAGTATATAGTGTACACATTTGTGTCTATACAATACGCCCTGTATTTTTATATACAATATAAGGAGAGCTGATAGTGCCCTCCATAGCTAGGTTGCCTATCGCCTTCCATTATAAAGAATCTTTGCAACCTTTTTCTTTAGAAGTTTTAACATCTCGTTTGCTGCAAGACTTTGAAGCTTGGCAGAGACAAAGCCCTTGGGCTAGGGGTGTGCCTTTTATTTGTCCTATGAAATTCTGTTTAGGTCTGGTTGAATTATAAACGTTTGAAAATCACCATTGCCTTAAATATATTGGCAGTATGCCAAAATAGTAACACTGAACATGAACATTCTAAAGAGTGTTACTGTATATTATGATAGTCATTAATTACATGATCGAATGCTATTTTTTCCATAGGAGTGCTTCCTCATTAAGTGCATGGAAGAGACACAGAAAGGGTTAGAATTAAGATTGCATGGGCACCTTTAAATATATCTCCTAATTTTTGAGTGTTTAACTTTGAAACTTGAATAATATTTTTAATGTAGTTATTTACACTAATTTATTTATGCATTAACTATAATCACCTTTTCCTATTATACCTTACACCTATTATACAAACAGTTTCACTATCCATTATGTTTGATTATTTTAAAATGCTGAATAGAGATTCTGTATTGGCATGCATTTTTCCCAATAAATCACATGTGGTTTACTGAAATCGCGAATGCATATTTGTTCATTTCTGCAGACATTCTCTTTGTTTAATGTTGTGCTGCTTAAGCTCATATGTCACTACTTTTACTTTTTTAATAGCTTTAAAAGGTCAAAATTAAAGATAAGATTAAAGCAAAACTCTGGATGCTGATAAAGTGTTTAGAACTGGAAACTTTGTTTGGGTCCATCTCTGTTCATGATTAAATGAAACATGAAAAGGGTTTATTTATAAAGATCACATGGTAAATCATATAATATATCAGTTAATGTAAATATTCTGGTGATTGTCTTTGAATCTTTCCCTGACTTTTCTAAAGAGGCTTTATTCAACTGGATTATTTATTTATCATCTTCAACTTTTCAGTATTATTCTCAATATGAATATATTCAAGTATGTCTGTGGATAGTATTTTATCATATACAAACAACAACAGTTAACATATCATTAAAGTGGCAATTATAGCCACACAACCTTCACCTTAATTCTGTCCCCTTTGGCCAAAATTCATGTAAACTGGAACAAGCAGGCGCAAATTACAACTCTCTCCACCATTTGATCCCCCATGCACCTGACAGGGCTCACCCCTGGGAGGCCACAGGTGTTGCTGCTGCCTTACCTCAGGATGTTCCACCTGAAGTAGGCTGCTTTAATCTGTGACTGGAGCCAAACAAACACCCAGAGTGCTAGGAAATGAATTGCTTCTGCACATAATATGGTTTCCTGGGATGTGTTATGCAACTATCCTGGCAACCTGTGGAGTCTTTAGCAAAGAAGAGGTTGTGACCACTTTATACCAGTGCAACCTCCTCTCAGTGGATCTTTGGCTACAGCAGGCCATGGTAAAGGTCTATGCTATTAGTAGCCAGCACAGGTCTAGGCTGAGTTTGATCCCTTGGATGTACATCATAATAGGGTTCTGCACAATATTTTTTTTAAACTAGTCCAAAATTCCACATGTCTGCATCTAAAGTTAGAGCAAAGGCTGAGATTGGCCTCAGCTGAATCCCTAAAAAAATAACATTCTCAAAGTCTGGGTGGAAGGGAGGGAAGCTAGACCTGGATCCAAATTTTGCAACTAGGCTAACTTCTAATAAATAGATGCAGTTCTTTTCCTTAATACAGTAAAATACTTGCACCAAAAAAATGTAAGTAAGAAGGAAATTAGGACACTGTTAATGGATTAAAGAATCTTCCACCTCTGGATCACAGGTTTAAATCCAGCCCAGTTCAGTAGTGAACAAGCACTGTTACCATATGATTGCTGGTTTCAGAGTAGCAGCCGTGTTAGTCTGTATTCGCAAAAAGAAAAGGAGTACTTGTGGCACCTTAGAGACTAACAAATTTATTTCAGCATAAGCATTCGTGAGCTACAGCTCACTTCATCGGATGCATTCCATGGAAAATACAGTGAGGAGATGTATATACACACATACAGAGAACATGAAACAATGGGTTTTATCATACACACTGTAAGGAGAGTGATCACTTAAGATGAGCTATTACCAGCGGGGGGGGGGGAGGGAGGAAAAACTTTTTGTGGTGATAATCAAGGTGGGCCATTTCCAGCAGTTAACAAGAACATCTGAGGAACAGTGGGGAGCGGAGGCGGGGTGGGGAAATAACATGAGGAAATAATTTTACTTTGTGTAAAGATCCATCCACTCCCAGTCTCTATTCAAGCCTAAGTTAATTTTATCCAGTTTTCAAATTAATTCCAATTCAGCAGTCTCTCGTTGGAGTCTGTTTTTGAAGTTTTTTTGTTGAAGGATAGCCACTCTCAAGTCTGTAATTGAGTGACCGGAGAGACTGAAGTGTTCTCCGACTGGTTTTTGAATGTTATAATTCTTGACGTCTGATTTATGTCCATTTATTCTTTTACGTAGAGACTGTCCAGTATGACCAATGTACATTGCAGAGGGGCATTGCTGGCACATGATGGCATATATCACATTGGTAGATGTACAGGTGAACAAGCCTCTGATAGCGTGGCTGATGTGATTAGGCCCTATGATGGTGTCCCCTGAATAGATATGTGGACAGAGTTGGCAACGGGCTTTGTTGCAAGGATAGGTTCCTGGGTTAAAAAGAAAAGGAGTACTTGTGGCACCTTAGAGACTAACAAATTTATTTGAGCATAAGTTTTCGTGAGCTGTAGCTTATGCTCAAATAAATTTGTTAGTCTCTAAGGTGCCACAAGTACTCCTTTTCTTTTTTGTGAATGCAGACTAACACGGATGCTACTCTGGTTCCTGATTAGTGGTTCTGTTGTGTGGTGTGTGGTTGCTGGTGAGTATTTGCTTCAGGTTGGGAGGCTGTCTGTAAGCAAGGACTGGCCTGTCTCCCAAGATCTGTGAGAGTGATGGGTCATCCTTCAGGATAGGTTGTAGATCCTTGATGATGCGTTGGAGAGGTTTTAGTTGGGGGCTGAAGGTGATGGCTAGTGGCGTTCTGTTATTTTCTTTGTTGGGCCTGTTCTATAGTAGGTGACTTCTGGGTACTCTTCTGGCTCTGTCAATCTGTTTCTTCACTTCAGCAGGTGGGTATTGTAGTTTTAAGGATGCATGATAGAGATCTTGTAGGTGTTTGTCTCTGTCTGAGGGGTTGGAGCAAATGCAGTTATATCGTAGAGCTTGGCTGTAGACAATGGATCGTATGGTGTGATCTGGATGAAAGCTAGAGGCATGTAGGTAGGAATAACGGTCAGTAGGTTTCCGGTATAGGGTGGTATTTATGTGACCATCGCTTATTAGCACCGTAGTGTCCAGGAAGTGGATCTCTTGTGTGGACTGGTCCAGGCTGAGGTTGATGGTGGGATGGAAATTGTTGAAATCATGGTGGAATTCCTCAAGGGCTTCTTTTCCATGGGTCCAGATGATGAAGATGTCATCAATGTAGCGCAAGTAGAGTAGGGGCATTAGGGGACGAGAGCTAAGGAAGCTAAGGAAGCGTTGTTCTAAGTCAGCCATAAAAATGTTGGCATACTGTGGGGCCATGCAGTGTCACTGATTTGAAGGTATACATTGTCCCCAAATGTGAAATAGTTATGGGTGAGGACAAAGTCACAAACTTCAGCCACCAAGTTAGCCGTGACATTATCGGGGATACTGTTCCTGATGGTTGTAGTCCATCTTTGAGAGGAATGTTGGTGTAGAGGGCTTCTACATCCATAGTGGCTAGGATGGTGTTTTTAGGAAGATCACCGATGGATTGTAGTTTCCTTAGGAAGTCAGTGGTGTCTCAAAGATAGCTGGGAGTGCTGGTAGCATAGAGCCTGAGGAGGGAGTCTGTTGTTTCGACCTTCAGGAGGAGTCCACCTAGAATCCTTCTTTTTGTAGCATTGGTATGAAGGTCTCTGTGGGTTAGTATGTTGTTCAGAGGTGTGTTGGATATATTCCTTGAGTCGGAGATGTCGAAAATAGGATTCTAGGTCACCACAGAACTGTATCACGTTCGTGGGGGTGGAGGGGCAAAAGGAGAGGCCCCGAGATAGGACAGATTCTTCTCCTGGGCTAAGAGTATAGTTGGATAGATTAACAATATTGCTGGGTGGGTTAAGGGAACCACTGTTGTGGCCCCTTGTGGCATGCAGTAGTTTAGATAGTTTAGTGTCCTTTTTCTTTTGTAGAGAAGCAAAGTGTGTGTTGTATGTTTGCTGTTTGTTCCCTATGGGAAATGTGTCTAGTAATTTCAGACCAGTTAACACATCACAAAACCCACTAATACTCTTTGGCCCCCCCGCTGGCTGCCCCAGAAGAGTCACCATGAACTCTCATCTATTCTCACTCTCAGAACTGAACCCCTCCAGGGACGAAGCAAAGTGGCATAGCAGTGTAACGAAGTTTTCTCAGTTACTGCCTGACTGTACCTGTTCTGTAGAGAGAGAATGCCATCCTCCAGGGCTGTCAATCTGGCATCCACCAAGAGCAGTAAATTTAAAAATATGAATGTTAAAAAACCCTACAGATATCAAAATGAAGACAGTTGAAAAAGAAGGAAGAACATAGAGAGGTTTTCTGATCAGAAGGATTTCAGATTACTCAGTCACTGCTGCTAACCTGATTTTCTTACTGATGATTGGCTCCCACATTCCTAGGTGGTGTATTTACTCTGTGTGCCTACTCACTAGAGCTAGTTGCAATTTTTTTTTCCAAAACCTTTTTTTGTCAAAACCAAAACTTTTCATAGGAACTGATGACACTTTTGTCAGGAAGGTTTCTCATGTCCAGTATAGAATTTTTGGTCAAAATGAGACACAGAGACCCACCCCAGAAGTTAGGGCATTCACCTGAGATGTACAAACCCCTGCTCTGCCTCATTTGGAGCAGCAACTTGAACCTAGTTCTCTCACATCCCAGGTGAGTACTCTGGGGACTCTTTCTCTCTGTTTTTAATGAAATATTTTGAAAGGTCTTGGGTTAATCCTGATATGGAATGGAAAAATCTTTGTAATTGTGAACATTTTCATTGAATGGGAAAACTACTTCCTCACCACCTCTAATACTGACTTCATTGCTATTGCTGATCATGTTGTCATCTCTCTCTCACCTGCATGCTGAATTTCTCACACTATATGTCAGGTTTCAGAGTAGCAGCCGTGTTAGTCTGTATTCGCAAAAAGAAAAGGAGTACTTGAGGCACCTTAGAGACTAACAAATTTATTTGAGCATAAGCTCTCGTGAGCTACAGCTCACTTCATTCAATGAATTGAATGAAGTGAGCTGTAGCTCACGAGAGCTTATGCTCAAATAAATTTGTTAGTCTCTAAGGTGCCACAAGTACTCCTTTTCTTTTCACACTATATAATACATCCTGACACCTTTGCTTCTTGCTTCAGTTTTGTTTTCATTTTCACCTCTGGAATGCAGCAAAAGTCACTAGCTACAATTTCAGTGCTCCAGAGAATCAGCAACACTGATAAGAGGATGTTCCACCAATTTTACCCAAGATTATTCTTTGGTCTCCTGAATAAAAGTTAAACAGTGCCATTTAAAGGGATGTCTGATCGTATTTTCATGCTCTGGTATTGATAGTAGTTTCTTTTTAAATTTATAGACAGCTCAAATCTGAGCACTCCACTTTTCTCCCTTAAATTTAAATTGCACTACAAATCATATTTTTTTCCTGCGAACGTATTAGGCAGTCTGCACTTCTTATGGATGATGAACAGATCCTGGAAGATACTAAGGAAGAGCTGTTTCCCATTTTTTTCTCTTCATTCAAAACATTTTAATCCAAAAATCACAGAGGACTCTCCTCCTCAATCTTCCCAGGGCTGTCAATCTGGCATCCTCCAAGAGCAGTAAATTTAAAGCCTTAAATTCCAGCCTTAACTGAATTTTAATATGATCTGTGGCCCTCCTTAGTACTTTTGGATAATTCCTCTGACTTCCTGCTTGTGTAGACAACTTCTGTTTCAGAACCCATCATTTAGGCTCTGATCCAGCAAACTTTAATTTAAGCACCTGAGGAGTTCCACTGAAGTCATGGGACTACTTGTGGCTAAAGATATGCACATGACAAAATACTCAGCTAGATCAGGACTTTAAAGGGTGGTTTTACAATGTGGGGGCTCAGGTTGCTATAGGGGACAATGCAGATAGTGTGCCTGTTCTGACACCTGTGTGGAGTCCAGAGCCAGGGAAAGCTTTCATAGGATCTGGGACAAGGAGGTAGCTGACCCATCTTCTGCAAAGGTAGTAGGAGATCTGTAGAAGGGGCCTTCTAAATGTGGATACGCCACAGGACGAGTTCAACATCTTGGTCATAAAGTACTTAAAGTATTTTCACATTGCCCTGTGTTCACCAAATGTCAGGTGTGCTGAAGACAAGTGTGAAAATACAATTAAGATGTGCATGAGAAATGTTATATTTATCTAGATTTTATAGGGGTTTTTTTCTCCTGAGGAGATAGCCCCTAAAATAAGCAGTGAAAATCAGAAGAAAAATTTTTGAAACCAACTTGCAGAATCCGAAGTGTGAGTGACAACACCCCCCAATATATTCCAAAACACTGCACTCTGAAATGGTGTCATTTGCAATAGCTTTGTTTAACATTCAGTAATTTCTTAAGCTTTATATGATAAATACCACTGACATTAGGATGCAGGGCCTTTAAAAAAAACTTCAATGGGATGACTCACATACTTAAGGAATAGCACATGCCCTGCTGAATCAGGGTCATAGCTAGCAAGTGCAAATAATGCACTCAATCTGGAAAGCATTTCAGAAATATAACTCCAGTTCAGGAGCCTGATCCAAAGATCATTAAAATCAACTGAAAGACTCTCATAGAGTTCAGTGCCTCAAGTCAGTAGGAGGTTTGCATGTAGAGTGATTTCAGGATGTGGCCCAATAATCATAAGTGTTATTGTGATAACATAAGTGCATCAAAATGTAATCAACATAATGGCTTCTTGTTAATATACTCATTTGGTTTGTAACATCCTGAGTTTATTGCCATGCTGCAAGGCCTCTCTTCTCCCTTCCTCATAAGGAGCTGTGAGAGATGTGGTGGAGTGGGACTCTGGTAGTGGTTGCATAAGGAGAGTCAATAATTTTAGCTATATTTGGGTTATTTGATTTCATCTTGGGGCTTATATCTTTGTACATGTACTATTAAATGTTTGTGAAGGGCATCCACTGCATTGTATGGATGCTGTTTCATTGCAGCCTAGTAAAAGTCCAAATAACAAATACCAAACTCATATCCAAAGATCAGAAGCATGACTGCTGAGTGGCTCCTTTCTAAGTGTAATTAAAATAATTCTAAACACACAGTAGACAAAATGCATATTAAGCATGTAAGGCACTTGTAGCCATCAAACACTTCTTTCATTATTCATCCCTACATATTAATTCAGAATGTTGTGTCGCTGTCTCATGTTCATTGCAGAATAAATACCTGAATGAAAAACTAATTCAGAATACTAAAAAGTACTTGATTTGAAAGTAAAAATAATCCATCAGACCCCTAATGGCGATACATGAAACTGTGGCAGCTAACAAACTGACTGCTAGGTAACATTGTAAATCATGGTAATAACACTTTCTAAAATAGTAAAATAAAGATATGCACAGAAAAATAATTTGTCATTAAATATATAACTGACTAGTTAGTAGTTACTTCTGCTACAGTCTGAAGACTACTTTCCTTTCCCTTTGGTTGCTTCTGACCCCCAGGAGCCATTCTGGTAACCAAGGACAGCAAGGGTATACAGATGCCCCAACCACTTACTCCTTTTACCCTAGACATGCCCCTTTGACAATGGTCAGGAAGGGGGTATGGTACTGGAATTTACGTTAGAAGATCCTCCTACACACATGGAATACTCCACTAGCCAGGGCCAGCCCACATTTTGGCACCTGAGGTGGGGAGCTCAAATGACACCCCCATGCTCCCTCACTTGGGCCAAAACTTTGAAAGGTCTCAATTCTGCCTTCTTCCTGTTCTACTCCTCTCATGGTACTGCTCTGCTACCTACCCCAATAAAGGAGAACTAACAACTTAAAATGCCTTATTCAAAAATTTTAAGTAACACTTCACTTTCAAACACCTGAACAGCAAATGTAACTTTTCTTGTCTGCTTAGTAAACACTGGCATTTTTATCTGTTTGAATAATCAAAGTGGTGCTTTCCGTGCCTTCTTGGTTGCAAAGATTTGAACTGCTTCCTGAAAGTCCAAAGTCTGGGCCAGCTCATGGTCTATTGAGATGGTTGCAAGGCAAAAAGTCTCTCCTGTGTCACTGTGGAGCGTAGATGTGTTTTTATTAACTTCAGCTTGGAGCTTGAAGCTGCGTTCTCCACTGGCAACTGTTACAGGAAGTGTTGGAAGTATGCGCAGAGCAACAAAAGCATTTGGAAAGAAAGTGGTCATCTTATTTGTGCACATATATTCCAGAACAGCCTTTGGAGTTGATCCTGATGAAATGTATCATGAAAGGGCTTTCATCACCTAAATCACTCACATCAATATCGCACATATCATCATGAGTCAACACTGTCTCTAGTGCCCTGCCTTGCTGGTGTAGGTCTTCTTAAGGTACAGTGAGGAGTTTGGGAATATCATACAACTTCCCAAATATACTGCTATGTTCCTTGAGCTGCATGAAACGTTCTTCAACTGACTATATTGCACAACCTAGCACCAGGTTAAAGAATTCAACTTTGAATTGTTGTTTGGGGTCTCTTAGGGGATTATCCCATGCCTCGTAATCAAAATGGCTTCTTCTTCGGTGACTCTTGAATGGGTGGGAAAATAGCCTCAGTGTCAAGTTCTTCTGCCAACTTCTGTGCACTCTTCAGAACGTTTTGAAATCCCTTATCTGACCAGTAAGACTGTAGGTATGACTTTGCTTTGTCCAGTTGTTCCATTGCTCCAGATATATCAAGGACAACACCTTGAAGTCTCTTGCTCACAACATTTATTTCAAACAGTATGTCATGCCACAACACTAAGCCACACAGAAATTTGAAGTTATGTATGTTTCTGGTGATTCCATTTCCCTCTGCCATTGTTCTCCCACAAACACTTCCTGTCATAGCATTATCCTCCATAATGGCAACTATGGCATCATCTATCTTCCAGATTTGGTGTTTGATAGACTTTATCACCTCCACTCGACTTTCCCATCGTGTGGCACTCAGTGGTTTCAGTGTCAGAGAGGATGTTCCAGATGTTGCTTCAAAATTTGCCATCGATGAGTTGATGCAGAGAAAAATACATAGATGCTTTGAATTACATTAAAAAATTCAGCAGTCTCACTAGAAGCTGATGCTGCATCACTGACTGCCAAGTTCAATGAATGAGAACTGCATGGGACAAAAAAAGCTCAAGGGTTTAAACTCTCGGATCCATGTCTGCACTCTTCTGTTCTTTCCTCTCATGTTGGCACCATTATCATAGCCCTGACCTCTCATGTCAGCTATCGCAATTCCTTTATCTTCCAGCTTTTTAAGAAGCACATTTGTCATACCAGCTCCTGTAGTATCATCAATGTCAATAAATTCTAGAAAATGCTCTCTGACAGTCACCATTGCAGGGACATTTTCACTAGGTTCTGTTGTTGTTACAAAACACACCATTAAAGTCATTTGTTCCATATGGCTGATGTCAGGTGTGCAATCCAGAAAAACAGAGTAATATCTTGCTGACTTCAGATCTATCACAATCTTCTGTTTGACTTTTGTTGCCAGTAGCTGTATGATCTCATTTTGATTTGTTTTTCCAAGGTAGTGGTGTGTGTACATTTCTTGGGTGGTGACTCTTCTTAGATGCTCGTGGAGTACAGCATCAAACTCAGCCATCAGCTCCACAATTTTAAGGAAGTTTCCATTGTTTGGCACATATAGCTGATCTGAAGTGCCACGCAGTGCTAGGTTTTGGGTAGCAAGCATTCTCACAATGGCAATGAGCCTTTTCAGAACATTTTGCCAGTAAAGAGATTCTGATGCAATCTTCTCTTGATGCTGATCATCTATGGTGGCCTTTAACCATAGTCTCATCTCAAGCTCTTTTCATCTATGGAATGCTTTCTGAAGATTCTTCTCATGGCATGCCAGATTTCTAGCCAGATTTTTCCAGTCCTTTGTTCCTGTAGAACCCAATGTGGCTGGAACATTAGATTGGAAGAGTTTGCAACAAAAACAGTATGCAGCATTCTGAGTTTTTGAGTACATAAGCCATGGCCTCTCCACTTTGTCACCATTGGGGATTTCACTCCAGTAATGTGTTGGATGGAAACTTCTATCTTCATTGTCTTCAGGGAACATGAAGTTTTTCATTTGCTATGGCCCATGCAGTACGAGGAAGTCCCTCAGGCTACCGCTCAAGTGGGTCCACGTCATAGACTTAAGGAAGTAAACTCAGCAGCAGCTGTTTCTTGCGCTTCCACCACACTCTTCTCTAATCTACACTTTTCTTCAGGAATGTGCATGGTTACATGCATTTGAGATGGAGATATGGATGCTGCAGTAGCTGCTAGGTCACCTGCATTCTGACTAACTGGAAGATCAGGCATCTCCTCACCACTCACATCCTCACTGGGGCCGGAAGGCTCGCCATCATACATTTGTGTCTGTGCAGCTCGGGAGAGCTCCTTCCTGCTCAGATAGAAAAGCTTCCTTTGCTTGCTTGCTTTTTCTGAATGCTGCCCCAGAGGGGCGTTTTCTTCTTTCACTCATGACTGCTGTTCTGTGCAAGCTATAGTGGCTCTCTACACTCCGTTGAAGGGGACAAATAAGCAGGTTAGGAGCAGGGCCTGAGTGAGAGAAGATATCAGTGTCTTAAGGGTCTAACTGGCTCCTACTACTTCAGTTGACTGACTGTTCTCCTCAAGGGAGTTCAGGGAAGCAGCAGGAAAACAGGAAGCTCCCTGAGAAGCTGGTGTTAAGCAGTTCAGGCTCCTGGGGGTGCTAGAGAGGTATGTAAGAGGTTCCTCCTCCTCTCTCTCCCTTCAGCTCCTGCTGCTTTCTGTTATTCCCTCTCACCTTTTCTCTTGCCTGCCTGTTATGTCTCTTGTGCCCTCCTTCCTCCACCACAGCACTCCACCATCTCTGTGCATCTAGAGAAGAGAGAATACATATGCACCAGCAGCAGACACAATTTTCTACACTCTGGGTCCTAGTGGCGCCACGCCACAGTCTGGCACCTGAGGCAGCCGCCTCAGTTCGCCTCATGGTAAGGCCAGCCCTGCCACTAGCCACTTGAGCACACGTAACAGCCCAGTGAAGCCTATGGTATTTGTCCCACTTCCCCAGTATGTAACATCTCACTTTTCTTTTGGATGGAATGCAATATTGTCTCTGTGTTTTTAATATTACCATGTAGAGAACAACTCACTGGTTCTAGAATGGCTTCTCTTTTTCCCTTCCCTCTATGGGCTGTGGCAACAGCAACCCCCAACTGTTTGCTATTAAAAATAAATAACTGGAAACATAATATTCAAGTCATATTCATGACTTAGATTCTTACCATAGATCTAAGAAATGCACCAAAGGCTTGAAATGTGCGGGAGGATCAAATCAAATTTCTATTGAGGTGAGTCGCCATAGCGGCTCTGAGTCACTACAAGGGATGATTCTGCATATCTGGTTCAAATAAACATACTGAATAAATTATAAGCAAACAAGCTACAATTTTCTCTATGGCCTGATTTCTCAAAGATTCCTAGTGTTTAGGTTTGGAACCTGATTTCCACAAGGTCAGGTCCTTGCTATTTCTTTACTGTTACTTCTTTTTGTTCTAATACTCCAAGTCTTTGCTGATTTCACTCTGTGGAGAGGGTCAAATGAATTCAGGAAAGTCCCCTATTCAGTTTGCTCACGTCAAGAATCAAACTCAGACTGAACTATTAAAGCCTGGATACTTTCTTCCTCATGTTCAGTTTCCAGCTGGGAAGGAACAGGAAGTGCCAAAATACTTGAAAAAAAGACTGTTCTTGTGGTATTTCCAGCTGGGGCCAGAAGCAAATGTGTCTTGAAATCTCACACAAAAGCCTTGTTACCCAAGATTTCCAGCCTGACCTTTCAATACATAATAGATTTGACTAGTTCAGATAATCATCCAAACTTCTGAAGGGTTATCTGAACTCCAAAAGATGAGATTTCCCCATAAACACTATGACTACTTTGTCAACAGAAGATACAAAGAAGAATTTACATGTGTGGCACACTAATCTGATTACTTACCAAGAATCCTTTTTTGAACAGTTTTTAATTTACTAATTTTACCATTTTAATCATGCTACTTTTGAAGTCCTAATATAAAAAGCAAACTAAACATTTCAGACCTTAGCTGGACACGCCCATTATTATCTATTCTATTTCTAGCATGTTCAAAAACACTTGCAGAACAGAATCACTGCAATTCCCTGCAGTCAGAAGTTGGCAGTATTTCTGTTCTACTTGAGTGGATGAAGACCAGGCCAGGTGGAGAATGACAAATAACTCTAAAAAACTATTTCAAAATTCAAAATGTAAATTAATGCACCAGTCACTACAATTTACAGCTCTTTTTTGCAAAGAGGTGCAACAGTGTTACAAAAAACAGGAGATGGAACAATAACCTGGAAATTGCTGCATTATATTCATTAGGAATTGTATTCATGTGCTTCAATAAACATGTCTCACCCACAATAGTAACACACCCTAAAATATTGGTGAATGCATAGCTACTGTTATTCAAATTGTTTTAATGTAACTTTGTATTAATCTCTTGGCATTCTGATATAATTCAATATGTGTGCATACACAAGTTTGTATATATACATATGATATTATATTTAATATACATGCATGTATTACACATGCACACCTACATAGTATTTGAAATAGTCTTGTTTGTATATTTATATTAGAATGTGAAGAGGTAAGGAGAGATGTGTCAATAGATTAATAATTAACTGTTTTTTTTCAGTGCTTTACCTTTCAGTCCTTCTGCCGTTGTTAAAACTCAGTGATACCTTGGTTTTTGGATCCCTCACCATCAATGTTCATAAAATGACATCATCTAACTCAGTTGGGAGGGGTTCTACATTATTGGTACACACTGATGGGAAAGGCCCATGTGTTTTTTGTCATAATTTTAATGTAATTCAGTAGCAACTAGGGTCCTACTGTCTATATATTTATTTAGGAAGTATTAACATGTTTACAAAATCCTTGCCATGTAAATATCAGCAATATACAATCATTGCAACAGTGAATTTTGTTTAGAGACATTATATAGGAACATTGTTATCAGATCTCTCTCTCTCTTTTTTCTCTTTTTTTTTTAACAGGGTGGTAGCACATTACAAAGTGAGCATCATCACAACATAGGGTCTTGCTTTCTACAATTGAATTCATTTTAGACAATTTAGTGCATGTCACTGGAGAACATATTTATTAGATTTCAACAGTATAGCTATCTTATCTTTGCCCTTGACACAGTATGTCAAAATCAACAGAAGCAACAGACAGAGGGAGCAAGATGGCAGTCAAAAAGAAAGACCCAGTACAGCATAGTCACCAGAACTTAATTAGGTTACAAACAGGTAGATCTATAACCCCTTGATGTTTCACTGAGTTGCCAAACAAGTGGAATGAAGGGAAAAGAAACTGAGAGTCCTTGTAATACTACCACTTACATGAATCAGACCATGAACCCTTGGAGATCCTGATGTGGAAAGGGATGTAAACCAAAGGTGAGCATAACACTTGAGAGCATTTCTAGATGTTATCATAACTTTTCCAAGTTTACATTGAATTTCCCCTCCACCCACCCCCACCCCTTCCCAACAACTGCAGCTCTGATCATCAACAGAGAAAAAAACTTGCCATCTCCTATCCTCACAGGAGCCCAATCCTAGCTGAGCCAATAACCCAGGAAAACTCCAAACTTCATCTTCAGCCTGCCTCCTCCTGTGTCAGAGACACCCTTGCCATCCTCGTGTCCCATCAGAGCATGACAATAATAACACAGCCAAGAAAGATCACACTCACATTGCCTACTCACATTGACATACCGCCTCTGTGCTACCCTTCCTGTCATCAGTGCGTCTGCAGATCACAAGCATACACCACACAGCTCTTAGACACCCGGATGGCTTCAGCCCCTCTTATATGGCACAGTGCAAAGAGAAACCCGCATTCCTCTAGAATACAATGATAAACTATGTGTCTGTGAGAGAGAGAGAGAAAGAGACAAGTGGTGTTGGTCTGTCATACAATGTCCTGGTATTTGACTCTTCCAGGTTATGTGGTGTTTCTCATGTGCAGTGTTTTGTGTGTGAGATGAATGAGTCAGGCTTTGGGTGGGTCTGTGATGTTTTAACACACGTAGTGTTTAGTGTCATCTGTTTAGTGTCATTGTTTCAGTGCTCTCTGTGTCAGACGTGTGACTGCTATGTGTGACACATGGTGTCAGGGTGAAGTGAGGGTGTATTTGTTTTGTATGGGGAGCACACATTACTCTGCGTTAAGCATTCCACGCAGACTGTGTTGTGTGCCAGTGCCTTGCAATGTGTGTATTGTGCAGCACCAAGTCAGTGTGCGCCAGGCGGTTATTACAATGTGTGGTTGTGCCAATGCCATGCAGTGCGTTCAGAGGCACTGTGTTGCAGTGCCATGCAGTCAGTGTTGTGTGGCTGTGTGGCAGTGTGTGTTAGTGCCATGCAGTGCATCGTGAGGCAGTGCCATGCAGTGCGTGTAGCGAGGCAGTGTGGGGCAGCGCCATGCAGTGGGTGCTGTGAAGCGCTGTGTGTGTCAGTCCCAAGCTATGTGCCCTCTCCAGGGTGCACCCACCTGGCGAATGCGTGCCTGGCTGGCGGGGGGAGAGGACCCGCCTCCCGGGCCGGGGGAGGTGGGGGCAGCCATCTTCCTGCTCCTGGGCTCCTTCTCGCTGTCACTTTGCTCTCCCCGGCCCTGCTGCCCGGCGTCCGCCTGCGACCGCCGCGGCCGCCTCCCGGCCTCTCCTCTGACAGCGCCGAGGGCAGGAGGAGGGAGCTCAGATCGCCCCAGAGCCCCGCGTCTCGCCTCCCCTGGCCGCAGCCCCGAGCGGCCCCCGCAGAGCACAGCGGCGTCCCAGCCAGCCCAGGCCCCCGGCGCGCCCGGCAGCGCTGGGTGGGAAGGGCTGGAAGCCGGTCACTGCATGACCTTGCCCGTGAAAGTCAGCGGCGGTGCCTCCGCTCGGGCTCCGCGGCGGGGCGGCTTCTGCGGCAGCCGCGCACCCCAGCCTGCCCCAGCCCGCGTGTGGATTGTGCGAGCGGCCCTCACCCAGAGCAGCCCGCCCGCCGGCGAGGAGGCTGGGCCGCTGATTGAGCTCATGGACAGCTCCTGGAAGCAGCGTCTCGATGCACCACTACCGGCTGGAGCCGAGGGTGGGAAAGTGGGAAGAGGGAGTCGTCGTCGTCGTCGTCGTCACCGCCCCCCCCCCCTCCTTACACACACCCCCCCCCCAACCAGCCCGCAGCCCCGCATCAGGAATTAACCCAGGCAGTTCGCCGCTGATACGTGTCTTGCTTCCCTTTTAGCCCTTTGGCAAACTGGCCTAGGAAGCAGGTGTCCTGCTGGTGGGCGATGGGAAAAGTGCATGGGGGCCTTCTCGTGCTTCGGGGAGGGGAGCGTGAGCCTTGGGAGAGACAAAAACGTTGCCGATCTTTCTGCTGAGCGAAGGTGCCCTGAGTCCACTTGCGGGCCAGCTGGATGCTGGGAGCTTCATCACGGCGAGGGTACTTCAGCGCAAAGTTACAGAAATCTGGGTTCGTGACGTTTCTGGTGCCCGGACTGAAAGAAAAGTGTGTTTGGGTGGGGTAGCGGGTGGTTGTGTATACTGTGCTTTGTGTCTCTGAGCCCCGGGGAAATGGTGCTAGGAAATTCACATGATCAGCACAAATGCATTAAGGATAAGGCTAGGTCTACCCAGAGCATGTTTGTAATTAAAGACGGGGGGCGGGGGAGCGTCCTGCACAGGTACACATTTATACAATTCCGTGCCTACGAGACCTTTAAGGAACTGTGTCGTTGAATGTGTGATGCTGTACTATGCATTGCAGGGAGCAGGCCAGCCCCCTGAGAACTTTACATTGATCAAGACAATATGAAATATAATAATGATACTTAGGACTCTGCAAACATAAATCTTTTTGTCTTTATAATATGTGTTTGTAAAGCCCTAAGTATCCTTATAATAGACCAAAACTTTACATTCTGACATGTCACCTCACTGAGGGATTAACAGAATTTCATTAATTAGGTAAAAGTAGTAAAGAATGAATGCATATCTTCCTTGGCAGGCTTGTCTTTTCAGTCCCTGCTAGAGCACTCATTAAAGGGTGACCATTTTTGTACCTTCAAAAGATTCCACGTTAGAATTCTGAATGCTCCAGAGGCTAATATATTTCAGCCAGAGACAGGTCACTTAAGCTTTTATTACTTTGAAAGTAGAATTTATCTGCCAGTCAGATTGCAAAGCTGTTGTATGTCTCTTTCCCTGCAGTAGGCACAAGAATGCACTGTATGCTACAGTCCATGAATTCTGATTATTTTTACATGTATCTTGTCTATGTACCATATCAATCACACAGATAGAAAAGGAAGTGGTGGAAGGAGAGATGGAAAAAGTAGAGATGGAGGAGAAGAAGCTAAGGAGAGAGAATAAAGTAAAGTGTAAAATAAAATAGAGAGTGAGGGGGAGAGAGAGAGAAAGAAGGGCAGGCAACTGGGGATGTGGTGTCAGACAGTGCTTGGGTCAGCAAAGAAGAGGAGATTCCCAGAACCACTTGAATCAAGATAATTTTAAATATCCCTTATTCTGTTCCAGGAGATCAATAGCTATTACTGTAGTGTTGAGTATATTGGGATATAAATGTTTTCCACTCCAGTTATAACTGCCTTGATGTCAATGAGAATGATCTTCAAGCTTTATTTTTCTCTGCAATTTTCCTTCTCTAGTTTCTTCAGAAAAAATAATTCTGGAGGCCACAGGACTCTAAAGCTTGTGATACACAGGTCGTATACCACATGTTTTATTTCAACTGTGTGTTCACTGAGTCTTTGTAACTGATGCAGCTTCATCTCAAGCTGGATATCAAGAAGAAACCAAAGATGACAGGGAAGAAATTTTATTTCCTATTTTAAATATATTATTTTTAAATACTAAAGGATACATTTTACCTTCCAAGTAGGCTCTAAATAAAAATGTGAATAAAATTATTTACTTTAAGATGCAAAAAAAGTTCATATTTTCATATGTGTTTACTATATTCACACAGGTTTCAGAGTAGCAGCCCTGTTAGTCTGTATTCACAAAAAGAAAAGGAGTACTTGTGGCACCTTAGAGACTAACAAATTTATTTGAGCATAAGCTTTCGTGAGCTCAAGTGAGCTGTAGCTCACGAAAGCTTATGCTCAAATAAATTTGTTAGTCTCTAAGTGCCACAAGTACTCATTTTCTTATATTCACACACACACAGTCTGATTGCTGAGGAATGCCTATATTTCTCATTTGCTGAACACCAGTGGTTCTGGCCTTTATCCTTATGATACATCCAAGTCTTTTAGGTATATCTTTATCATAGGACATGTGTATGCATATTACAACCTGGTTTCACTATTTATTTGTATTGTCAGGAGCCTTCACTGTACAAACATAAAATAAAAAACATACCCTGCCCCAAAAATTCATAGATGTTCAGGTTAGAGAGGATCATTATCATCATCTAGCCTGACTACTTGCATAAGACAGGAATTTTTATGGAATAGAATTTCACTTAGTGATTCCTGCATCAAGCACATAACTCCTGGTTCAGCTAGAACATAAATTTTAGAAAGAGAATCAATCTTGATTTAAAGACCTCAAGTGATAGAGACCCATTACATCCCTAGATAAGTTGTTTCAATGGTTAATTATCCTCACATTTTTAAAACTGTTATTTTTAGTCTGAATTTGTCCAGCTTCAGCTTCCAGCCATTGGATCTTGTTATACCTATGTCTGCCGGATTAAAGAGCTTTCTACTATCAGAAGTCTTTTCCCCACACTATTTTGTTATACTGCTGTCAGAAACATTATGCACATAATTGTAGTGCAGTCTCTCAAGTCTTTTCTTAAGTACTGTTCTTTAGCTGGGTTAGGTTATACTCTCTGTAAACTTGTGCATGAGCTCAGACTTGTGCATTTTCGGTGCTACATACTGACCATGTTTTTACCAGTGGGAGAAATTATGCTTTTTATGAAGTGAGCTGTAGCTCACAAAAGCTTATGCTCAAATAAATTTGTTAGTCTCTAAGGTGCCACAAGTACTCCTTTTCTATTTGCTTTTTAATGTGTTGGCTAATATGTATTAACTAACATTAAAATTATCTCTAGCAGCTAACATTAAAATAACTTTGCTACACTAGGATTTTAACATGTTTTAGCATTTCAGCTTTGTTCCTTGTGTCAACATGGCCACTGTGTCTAATTTTGAGAGGCCTCCACTCAACTCTTGCTGTTCCAGGATGCTGTATTAGGACAGACTGTGAAAATTAGAGTTGGAGAAGACTTTTGCTAGTGCAGATTCAGAGACGTCTGGTTCAGGAACAAAATTAACAGCTCTCATGGGAATGGAGGGAGTGGTCTTGCAGGTTCTGAATTTCCCAACACCTCTACCTCACTACATACTGTGTGAATTATTAATGGACCTAGTGGAGAGATTACTAGATGCACAGGAAATGGGCCACATCCAGCTAAGACCAGTTGACTGAAGTTGGGGAAGTGGGAGAAGTGGGATAAACCAGAGAAGATTTGGGGGACACCTAGTCACACTCTAATTAGGAAAACATAATACTACAAATAGGGTAGCATGCCCCAGTCCTCTTCTTGAGGTGGAAGAAGAGCCACAAAGGGTGTAAACGGGCTGCTGAACCTCACCACAAGTAGATAACACAGCAGGTTGGGAAATCAGAAACTTTTAGAGGGAACCCTATAGTTGTGTGTAAAGGATGGGCTAAGATAGTGATTCAGAAAGTGGGTGCATGGAGAAGGAAGTCCATGGGACCTGCTGAGGTCCTCACAGGTGTAGAAATTTTGGGAAAAATCCTGAGCAAACCACCTTTTTAGGGGTTTTTCTATCACTAATTTATTGACATTGGGACATTCTAACCTTACACACCTGTTCTTCACATTCTAATGCCTGAAACTAACAACAAAACAATTTCCTCAGTGTAATATATTGTAAGTGGCTAGTGAGGAAAAATGTCCAGGAATGCCTGTAGAGCAAGGAACTTTCTGAACTACATGTCGCTGTATACATCTTTCAGCTAAATCAGAGATTCAGCCCTCAGGAATGTAGATTTGTGACATGCTTGGAGATACTAGCTCTGTTAATCAATGAATGAATTACACTCATTCGTATGCATTCTTTTTAACTGACAGAGTATGGTGTTCGTAATAGTCTTCATTTAATTCACTGAAAAACAATTCAATACACATTATTACTAAATAGAAGATTGACATATTCTTCATTATATTTCAGAACAGCACATGTGAGAGCACAGAATGGAAATTGCTCATATAATCTATGAGAGGGGACAACAGGATTTTGTGAATGTCTCTCAGCAAAGAAGGGAAAGCCATGTAACACATTGGTATGTTGACTGAGATGAGTTATGTATTATTTACGGAGCACCGCAAGTGTACATCACATTTTTACAGACACCTACAAAAGACGATTCCTGCTCAGAGGAGGCTGCAGTCTAATCCAGACAAATGTAGGCTAATAACATAAAAGGAAGAGGAAGAATGGCTATCCTTGGCATGGCGATCAAAATTGGAAGGCTTCATTAAAGACTTGGGTTTTCAGGGCAGATTTGAAAGAAGATTAAAGGTTGTTTGGCATGAAAGAAGGCAGCTGCTCTAAGTGTAGGAGTGACATGAAAGAAGGTGTGATGTGAAAAGTGAGAGAAGGAAATAAATGTAATCTGAGTCTGGTGTAAATTAGGAGTAACTCCATTGAATTCTATGCAGTTTGATAAGTGTAAAACAGTGGGAGATCTGAATAAGCCCCCATGCCACAGTCTATTCACATATCACAACCAAAAAGACAGCTCATGATAGACCTTTCCCTTCGTTCGAAGGCATGAAGTCTGTGGGGCAATTGCTGCCACCTTGCACCAATGCAAATTTTAACTGAACACAATTATGTCTCTTTTCATCCTACTTACCTGTATTTATCTTCCATTACCATCCTTTGCCTCCAGCATCATTAACATCCCTAGAACTGCTGAACCCATACACCACCTGCCCTCATGGATCGGTACTTCTCTGTCTCAGGGTTTTTTATAATGCCCATCATCAAAGTATGGAATGCACATCAGAAGGCTTTGTTCCTGACAATTACAGTTGGTGCACTCACAGACTTGAAGGGTCTATCAGGCTTGTTGCAAGCAGGCAAAGAACTAAGAGGCTCAGGAACTCTAAAGCGATGGATAGGATTTTGGGATAGAAGGAGACTAAGACTGGGAAGCAAGTATATATGGCAGAAAGTTGGCTGAGCGGTGCGGGGGGATTCAGGTGGAAAGGTAGAGGCAATGCTAAAGTGGGAGAGATGGGTATCTCAGAGAAAGGTAATTATTCCAAGCAGCAACTCAGTTTTGGGAGATGATAACATCTGAGTAATTTTCCCCTTTGTTTCTCCAGTGTTTAGTGATGTTATTGGAGGGTGATTCCAAGAGTTAATGATCTGGTGTTCCAATGAAACTGATCATATTCAGAACATGTTTTCATTCCCCTCCTGTTTTCTCTTCTACTGTGTTTTAGAATTTTAATTTTGAACTTTTTCCCCCCAAATATTTTCCAGGTAGAAGATCCTCTTAATCTGCTTAGTTTAGGAAAAATTATTCCAATGTGTTAAAGAAAGAAAGATGTCAAGAATGCCATATATTGTAGAAATATACAAAGTGTAATGGAAGGTTGGATTTCTTCTCAACGTCAGCCCCAGATTTTTTTTCCTGCAATGTTCCCGATGTAATAATGCCATGGGTTTGATCTTCCAATCTGTTCACATTCCACATGGATGGAGTGGAAGGGGAAGGATGTGGAGGGAGTGTCACATCAGGCTGGTTGCAGTTCCCTGGTTCAGAGCTGCCCAACCTCAGTGCAGTTGAGAGGTACACAAGGTCAATTAATTTATGCCACTGCCATATGGTTCCTGAGGGATCTTACATCAATAGAGGAATAGGCATAATTGAGCTTCACTTCACCACACCTCTTCCCTGTTACCTAGATGCCCTGCCCAACAGAATGCTCTCAATGTGCCCTTATACTGGGGACAATGAGGTAGCTAGCACAGGGGGGTGGTGCCACACTTCCGCCAGCAGAGAGTTCCTCTGCAAAGAAAGAGTACAGCGCTGGTTATCTCCAGTCATTTTAAGGCCATTTTGCCCTGCTTACGTGACACAAAGTGGCCTTAGTGGACTTGAGAGCCCTGTAACCTGAAGGTTGCAACATGCATTGGTCAGATGCATACATTGCAGGGTTATATGTAATTTGTGATTTTAGCCTTGAAAATAGTATCAGAAATGGAGGTAAATATTATAGGTCAAATCCTCAACTAGTATAAATGGGAGCAGTGCACTGCCTTCAGAGCTTGGTACAGTTTCACCAGCTGATGATCTGGCATTTCCCATTCTTATGTATTTGCTAATGTTAGAACTCTACAGATACTACTTAACATTGCTTATCCATCTCTGCAGATACTACTTAACATTGCTTATCCAGGGATGGATAAACTCTTTTTGCCTCCGTTCGAGACTACTTGAACATCATGGGTTTGACAGGTCAGCCTGAACTCTAACATTTATTGGGACCATATTCCACCTAGGAGAGCCTGTGGAAAAAGCAGCTATGGCTGGTAGGTAGAGAGAAAAATTTAAGAATAAATTAGCTATAGTGTAGAGAATGGCTGAGATTTTCAGAGAAGCCTAAGGGATTTGGATGCCCAGTTCACATTAATTTTAATTGGGCATTCAAATCCCCTAGGCAGCTTTGAAAATATCTGTCACCCTCTACAAGTCACTTGTGTGGCTAGCTTTGGGGAGGGGGTTATTCCCTCCATAATATACACAGTTCAGATTTCCCGTTAATTAGGAAAACTTTAATAAAACCTAAGGAGCTTTGTAATAGATATCTCATATTTTCCCCCTACCTTTCTGTCCTCAATTATATCTTGTCTATCTTTTCATGCCAACTCCAATATTGTCCCACTTCTCAATGGTTGTTGCACATTTTGGATTAAATTGTACTTCTGTACTCTCACCACTAACATACCTCCAGCCTTATTTCCTCCATTTAATGTACGCTCCTCTCTGTGCCTGGGAGTTAAAATCTCCCATTAATACAACTCTGCCCTTTTGCCTGTTTTTTTATTTGAGCAGTGATTTCACACTCCAGTTGTTCTTTTTGGGTAAGTGGCCAATAACATTCATATAGCTAGTTTACTCTCTGAAACATTTCAATTATCAGGCCATAATAACTCTACATCATTACCAGTTACTTCCACATCTCTTCTTGCATGAAACAACAGATTTATATAAGCAAAATAATGTTCCTTCACTCATTGTGCATGTTCCTCTATGTGACCTCAACACTCAAGGGTTCTTTCATTCAGAGTTATTATCTGGGCTTCCCATGTACAAAAGTGGGCTGCACTGATTTCTTCACCCTTTTGACCTTGTTCAGAAGCTCAGGACAGTCATATCACCAAGAATCCTGTCCTCAACAAGCACCTTTTGATGGCAATGCAGGCTCTGAGTGCTCAGATACTCCCTGATAATCAGATAATAAATACTTTAGCTAGATAAATGAGATAGATGTCTTCTCTGCATGCTTTCATGTGAAGAGGATGATACTGTGCTCACTAAGGTATGCTAGTTTCACCTCACTAAAGATGCCAAATGAAGATGGGATTAGTAGGGTGGACTGCCTCATTCAATATGAGACATCACTTCTGTTATCTCTCCTATTCTCTTTACAACAAAGCTACATTGCCATCACAAATCCCCTTAGATATGATCACACCTGTTGTTACTTTAATATGCCAAAGTCAACGAGCTAAAGGCTGGAGTAAATCATCATATGGTGTAAATCTACAAAACTCCATTAACTTAAATGCAACAACAGCAATTTACCCCAGCTGAGGATCTTGGTCCTATTAGAAAAAAAAAAACAAGATGTTCACAGGAACTCTTGACTGTTGTACTGTAGCTTCACAACTTAGTAATGTAATATAATGGGTTTACAAGACAACACTGTACAATCCTGCTGTATATTGTGTTGCATGACCGTACAGCCTGCAGAGACTCTTTGCAGGCAAGGCAATGGCCCCAAGGAAATCGCTCAAGAACAAAGGACTCACAATAAGACAGGATAAGGCACAAGTGGTGCAACTAACCTGAGAAATGGGCAATATACTGAAAGAAAATAACTTTGACTGAGTCCATTCACGTAAGGGGAAATCCTGGCCTGACTTGAAATCATGCCAAACTCCCACTGACTTCAAGGGGACCAAGATTTTAGCCCTAGTCTTTGTTGCTCTTTGATATGATGCAACGTAAGAATCAGACTTGGCAAATACTGATTCTGCAAAAGATTGATTTCATCATCCCTGATGGTATGATGATGGGTCCAGCATATAGTGGAGAGCAAGAATGTGCTTTCTTCTGTAAATATTATATTATCATCAAAAGAGAATTTATTGGAGGTGATAATGAAGTAGGAGACAGAAGAGCAAATTCATTTGTTCTCTCTCTTATTATGCATGGTGGGCCAGATCCTTAGCTGGTGTAATCTTGCATAGCTCTCTGGAGCTACATCAGTTTACACCAGCTGAGAATCTGGCTCCTTATCTTTTTAGCTAATACTGAGAAGGATTATAATGGTTATAAAGGTGGCCTACAGAATCAGCTTGCATCAACTGGGAGCTGATATGCAACATCTCTTTCTGTTAGGAAACTGTAGTCGGCAAACCCTGGTTATTTTCGCTCAAAATATATTGCAGCCATGTGTGTGCAATTTTAGCTGATTTTAAGCTTCTAAATTTAATTTTAACATGATGCTTCAAATTGGCTAAACTTATTTTTCTTTTAAATAAACTGAACAACATTGCTTTTATTTATTCCCTACCCCAAGTTACATATGGCAATTCAGTGCTTATTGTTTGCACAGTACGTATCAGAACACTAGCACGAGCAATTCCCTAGCAATGAGTCTTACTTATTCTCACTCAGAAGAGCTTTTAGGCCTTTATTGAAAAGCAGGTAGGTAAAAGACTAACAGCTGATACAACTGTCTGCCTTTACCAGATTTTTATTGTGCATGTTTTAGATTTTGATTTTAATGTGCATGGTCTTTTTATAACTATGTGTTAGTTGCTTTAGAAATGCATTAAATGCATGTATTTAATCATAGCAGCACACCCAAACTTTCCATTGGGTTGGGGACCTCTACTGAGCTACTCTCAGAGCATCTAGAGGGAAGAAGAGAGCCACTTAAAATGAATGCCCTTTCTTCCTGGAAAAATTATTCTTTGCCTTTTCCTCAATAGACATGGGATGTTTCCAAAGATACTGTAATCTCAGAAATGAGTCAGCCTTCTGTGGCCAAGAATATTATTCAGTTTCTGCATGACCTGTTAGAGCACATTAAGTCATTCACAAAGGGCGCAATCCTGTGTTGTGTTGGGAGTTTGAGGCACTCAACTCCTCCAGCAGTTGCTCAGCACTCTGCAGGATTGAGCCCCAAGTCACCTTACTCTCACTCTGTAATAGTAACAAAATGCATTCATGTTCCCTTTGTGACAAGTATATAGCAAAGAGATACAGTACACAGAACTGGAGGTACCTCGACAGCATGAAAATGCTAGCTAGATATTAGGTAGTAGAGTTTTTTACAGGTGCCCATCACCACAGTATCTGAGCACAGAGAGGGAGGGTATGATGCTAGGAAACTTTTTCTTTGAATTAAACCTTCGCCTTAAAAAAATAAATCAAGAAACAAACAAAGAGATTTTAAGATCATTATTCTTGCTTTAAAAAAAACACAAACCATACCCATTCTCAAAAATTGTTTAGTTTTTATTATTAAACCTTCTAAATTCCAATCACTAATCAAACTGTCTCCTACATATAATTCCAACCCTCCCGGCTAACCCCTTTTCCTGACCTGACCTGGTTCTTCCATCATCTTCTCCATCTACGGTGCAAATGGGCCTTTTCTGCACTAATATGTCGCTCCAGCAGGAAGTCTCTGCTGATGTCAGAAGTCGGGAGTGAGGTTGCTGGGGCAGGACTGGCGTGCCTGGTTCTCTGCTGCTGCTGGATTCCTGCCCTCCCCCCACACTGATCTGGGCTGTTCCTAGGAGGTGGATGAAGTTGGGAGGCTTAAAACAGCCCCAGGTTTATCTGGGGATGGGCTCTTTCTCTTCCACTGCTCTTCCACCATCCATTCTCTCCAGCCTGCTAAATGGCTGTAGGCATTTGCAGTAAATAAGGATACATGAACCTCAACAGGCTTGTCCTTCAGATAAGCCTCCAAATGTTGGGGTGCTTATCTGAACTGAGTTACCAACACTTCTTGGTATCTGCAAAATAGGTTCAAGTAGTTTACAAAAACAGCTTTTCTCATGAGGTTTCTGGTGCTCCCAACTTCTGGTCATGCTATAAATGCCACAAGAACAGCCTTCCCTGCAATATTTTGTCACTTCCAATTCTCATCATGGCTAAAGCCAGAATGTGCAGAGACATCATGCAAAAACCTGTTTTCAAAATGAACTGTTTTGAAACAGGGTTCAGCCGTAGTTTTGGAGGGTGCATTGGGTAGTTTCTTAATTTATTTAAATTGCCTCCACCTTTCCTAATTTGCAGTAACCCACAAGTTTCCTCCCTTGCCTGTTCCCACTAATGCCTGTGAACTTCACAGCACATCCCCTGATATTTTCCAGGGGAGACAGGGTCCGTACACACATGGCACCACCATACGCATACATCTGTGGTGTGAAATCTTAATACAAGTTGGCAATTTCAGGAGTCAGATACAATGTGTTATAATCTTAACACAAAGCAATCAAGTATATATCTACAGGGCTGCCCCAGGGTAGCGGTGGCAAAAGGGGTAGTTTGCTCTGGATTCCTCATTTGAGAGAGCCCCAAACCAATTAAATTTGAGTGAGTGGGGTTGTGTAATAGTGCACAGGATTACAACGCCACTCTGGTTTGGCCCAGTTGCTGAGGGTGCTGAGTGACACTGCAACCCTATGAACAGGTCACAATGCCACTCACTCAAATTTGGCCCAGTGCCGCCCTGTCATGACAAAGGAATAGCTGGGCCAAGCTTGAGTGGTGCTGCAACCCCATGTACCAGGTCGCAACACCTGGAGTGGAAAACTGGCCCGATACTCGTGGGACAAAAGCTGCCGCTGTGAGGTGAGTGCAGGGAGTGCTCACTCTCCATCCCCCTCCCTCCCTGGCACCTCAGTTTCACTGTGAAGAGGGAGTGAGCTCAGGTTCAAGTCTTTGACTATCTGACTTCTGAAGCTGACAACTTGTGATGGGTAGCCAGGGCTGCATGCTGATAGCTCAGTGTTAACTGTTTTGGGAGCTATAGTGGAAAAGCACTCCAAAAGAGCTAGTATTATTGTTGTTGTGTGCTCTGCAGCTGCAGACTCTCATTCTAGTCTTGATTGTTCAACAGAGATACAAATTTGTGAGGACTGGAGGGATTTTCTCTGTTTGCTAGTGGTCATCCCTATCATTGGAAATGCTCAAGATCTGACTCGTTTGGTAGCTCTGTCCTCAGAAGAAAAAGGAGGCAAAACCAGAAATACCAATGTCATATGTAGGGGATCCTGGATTTTAAACCAAATAAAGATGCAAACGACAGGCTCCTATGCATTCATATGTATTAACAAAATTCTTGCTGAAGGTGACCTTTACTTGCAGAATCTGAAAAATCATTGCTGGGGTTGCAAAAACACTGCAAGGCTGTGATTTAATAAGGGGGAAGCAGCCTTTAATTTAGACTTATAGCTCAGTGGTTTGCGCATTGGCCTGCTAAAGCCAGGGTTGTGAGTTCAATCCTTGAGGGGGCCATTTAGGGATCTGGGGCAAAAATTGGGGATTGGTCCTGCTTTGAGCAGGGAGTTGGACTAGATGATCTCCTGAGGTCCCTTCCAACCCTGATATTCTATGACTTCCCTGGCTTTTGTTTCTGTCACAGTTGTAACAGTGGTAGAAGTTCTATACTCTGTTGAAGCCAATGAGGAAATACAAAAAAATGAGAGCAGGACTGGGCCTATTGTTTTGTCCCTTAAGAAAAATAAATATTTAAAGGGAAAGTATACATTATTTAACTGTATGGCAGAGACTCTCATCACTCTGAAGTGATAGTAAAAGCATATTTATCTCTGAGGTGACTGACAATGTATTAGGATAATAATTTACCAAGTAATTCCAGTCTGATATAAATATATATTTGATTATGTATTCTGCTAAATTCATATTTAACTTTCAAAATACACAGCTGCTTTGGAGGCCATCACTGAGATTTTTATTCATATAACTCTTATTGTATGTATATTTATTAATTTGGAGCAACATTTTGAATTTTACATGATGAGCTAAATTCATCAGTGGTGTAACTTTACTGGAGAGAACAGAATTATACCACTGTTATTTACCATAGTATCTATTAATATGCAAAACAAGGAGACAAGTGCACCTGGACTCAAGATATCTGGATTCTATTCCCAGCTCTCACCCAGACTCCAGCTCTTCGGGGCAGGAACTCGTAGACTTTAAGGTCAGAAGGGACCATGATGTTTGTTCAGTGCCTAGCACAATGGGAGTCCCCAGTCGGTTGTAACCACTACATGCTCCTATAATAAAATAATAAATAATGATGCTAACAAAATCTTGTATTTACACACCTACTGTATTATAAAATGTTGTTTAACACAAACAAGATATATTCTGTACAAAATACAAACCTACAAATCTATTATGGGGAACAACAGGACATGTTGTATACATATACATACACACATCCATGTATACATCCCCCTCCTCCGTTACATAAACTCACCTACAAGAAACAAAACGCTAAGAGAAGATGTATAATAAATCTTTTTGTCAGACAATAGAATCCCAAGTGTGCTGGCCAGATGCTCATGATTCATGTGTCTTTCTGAGTCAGCAAAAAAATAAATTCCATCAGAATGATTCTTCAAAATAGAAGCTCTGCACCAATCAACTCCCCAACCACCCCTTGACCTGCCCCTTACTGTGGATTCTCCAGCCATGTGTCTGTGGTCATGTCGCTCTTCCTGTCAGCATTATTGTCATTTACAGGCTCTTGAACATGAGGCTTATATACAGCAGGTATAATTTTTCACCAGACAAGTTAAGGTTGTACCTAGAGAGAGAAGATCCCTCCTGCGCCATTAGGTCAGAAATCATCAGGTATCACTAACATTTCTTCCTGTTTCACCCTTGAGGTCAGAAGAGTTTCAAAGAATCTGTAGAGTCCCTCTTGGCATTCACTCTTGTATCATCAGTGTCATTTGGAATCTTCTGGTGAAATGCAATACATGGACATTTAGGTCTTGATTCAGCAAGATGCTCAAGTATGGGCCTAACTTTAAGCATTTGCTGCAGTTGGATGCCTCACATGCGTAAAGAGTTAGTAATGTGCTTAAGTACCTTGCTGAACTGGGATCTTAAAGACTAAGGCCTGATTCTCATTAATAGAAGGCTCCTTTACATCACTACAGCAACTTAAAGGGGTATTAAAGTAGATGTATACACAGAATTTACTCCCACTTTCAGACCCTCTTTACGAAGCGTGCTATACTTTTTTTGTTACACTGTATTTCTTTCCAGCTGCTCCAAGAATACTTGCCATACAATATTAGCCTTCCAGCAAAGAGGGCAGAGAGAATAATGAAGTGCTGAAATCCCGCATCTGCTGCAACTGAAGAGGGAATAACTATTGTATTGGTCTGAGCAGACATTTAAGGAGGAGGTTGCAGTGTGCCAGTGGAGAAAAAGTGCAAATGTCTGGGAGTTTCACCTTCAGATTCTGGCGATCCTCACAGATCATTGAGGAGACAAGTGAAACCTTCCGTCGAGTTTCAGAGTAGCAGCCGTGTTAGTCTGTATTCGCAAAAAGAAAAGGAGTACTTGTGGCACCTTAGAGACTAACAAATTTATTAGAGCATAAGCTTTCGTGAGCTACAGCTCACTTCATCGGATTCATTCCTGAGGAGCTGGGGCTCAGCTGAAAGGACCAGGCATCTCCAAAGGAGTCCTTGAGACCATGGCACTTACCCGCCTGTTTCAAGAACTCTCTTCGGTGATGCCTTTTGTATCTTCCTAAGAAAGCCAGGATTGAAGATACCATGGCAGCGAGCATGGAGTAAAAAATCTAGATAGTTAGGTCGATAAGACTGGAGTGTTTTCATCTACTTTTCAGCATACAGCACTGAATGTATGTGTGTCTTAGAACCTATCAGTGTTTTTTTTTAACAAATATGAAAGGTGAGTGATGGAAAAGCAATTGGTATCTTGGGAAGATTCCCATTAGCAGAATAAGTGAAGTAAGATTGCTTAGACAGAATCAGTGTTAGGCTTGTTCTTGCAGCTCCATTATATCTGAACAAATGTGCTCTATCATAAAGAGGGCTGTGTGTCACCGGTGCTGGCAGAGAGGAATAACTGGTACCAGAAGAGATGCCTTTTACCAAAGTATAGCAGGATGCCTGTATTATGCACTCATTGCTTGGCATCAATTTGTCAGCTGTCACATAGCTGGTTTCTATACTATGGAGAGTGAACGTAGGAAGAGAGAAACAAAACATTTTTTCCAGCATTAACATTGTTCTAGAAATATACTATCAGCTTCTATACCAGTTAATCTTCTTCCCAAAAATACTGTTGCCTTTCTTCTGACGGCCAAATCATCATCTAAATGTGTTTTATCTGTCTGCTTCCAGCATCATCTAATGTGGAAATATTTACGGAAGTTGTATGTGTACCTTTCAGACATCAAGTCCCCAGTGAGTATTTTCAGTAAGCCTACTATGGATTGGTTAGCTATCCTGTATTCATTTTTGAGCAAGTATGAATTATTAGTCATTCTTACATGGGATCCTTTAACACCAATTGATGATGTCATAAATAGCTCAAAGTGTTCTGAGCTCAAAGTGTCAAAGATTAAAAGGTTGAATATCATAATTAAGAAGAAAATGAAATAGATGAAGTGTCTCTTCAACAACCAAAATATTGGTTAAAAACTTGGTAAAAATATTGGTAAAAAAGCCACATTCTGAGGCTTGACTCCAAATCAGACTAATGATGTCTGGTTTTGGGTCCTTGCCTTAAGTAAAACCTGTCTCCATGCAGTCAGAGTATAACAAATGCAGCACCGGCCCAGATCATATAAAAAGTGGGACTGTGACAAACACCTGTTTCATAGTTGTAAAATTGCTGAATATATTTTCCTCCACTAGAAGTTGTGCATATAAATTAATCGCCATTTCCATCCTGCCACAGCAGTCACATCCTCTCCCACTGGTGATTCGGGGGCAAAGGTGTTTAGGTGCCTAAATATTATGATGGATACCTACTGGGATTGCCTCTCTGCAGCTTTAAATGCCTACATAACTTTAAATCAGAATCAGGGACCAAGAGCCAAACTATATTACCCTAGTTTCATACCAAGGTAAAATCGGTGTAACGGAGTAAAGAATCAAGCCCTAGGACTTCAAGCACAAGGAAGTGACAGCAGGAGTTTTTTGGGGAAAGCAACCTTAATATGCAGGGGGAAAAAGAATTAATCAAAACTAGAAGTGGTAGATTAGAAGGGAAGGGTAGAAGGAAAATGTGAAGAGATGAGGACACAGGAAAGACAAGGAGGGGAAAACAACTATTGGGAAGCAGAAAGGAAGAGAACAGTAAGCAAAGCAAGGAAAGAAAAAAGGGGAAAGGAGAATTGAAGAATGGAAGGGAAAAGTAAGCAAAAGAAAATATGGTCTAGCAGGAAAGTATTTTATTTTCCCCATTTCTCCATATCTGCTACTTCCACTTGCATTATAACAGCAGGTCTCCCCTTTAACTTCAACCATGGATGTTTCCTGAATCTGTGACAAAACCCCCACAAGTCATCAGCAGAATTTAGACCTGGGAACTGTAGCACAGACCTCTGCCACTTGAGCTAAAGGAATAACTACATTACTTGGTAGTAGTAGGAGACTGTTATCCTCTAATGGATCAGCCACTAGAGGGGGATGTAAAAACACTTTGCCAATAAATTACATGCTTTCCATGTGATTAAAAGCCCCTAGCCCCTATAGGATCAAAACACTCAATAATCAATTGGAAAATCCGTAAAATTTGACTAGTTTGTATACAGTGTTCACTGTGTCAGGCCCTAGAGATGATTTACTTCTTGTATGTCTGACATTACCAGCTAGAGAGGTGAAACCCCTCTACAACAGAAGAAATTTCAGAAGTGTTGCTTAGATGTATAGATATTGGAGGATAAATGGGAATAAATTATCAAAATCCCATTTGGTGTTTCAGTTGAGGGCATATTGCTTGAACAACAATAGAGGATTTGAGGATTAAAAGGGAAGCTTTTAAAAAAAATTTCAAAAGTAAAGTATGCATTTTGCATTGCCAGTCATAATTTTAAGAACATTCAATCCTGATTTGTAATATTAATATTTTGACATATTATACAGATTGGAGTTAATTGGATTTAAGCCTTAGCCACTATGCTAGATGAATCAAGTTAGCTTAACAGGAATTAAAAGCCTCATCAAGATGTAGGCTAGCACATTTGAAGCCATATTAACGGACCATATTCTAGCCTAGATTAAGGTTATGTCTACACTGCATATGCCTCAGGGTGGCAAGTAGAGTGTACACTGCACACCCCCCAGCATGGGTATAAATAGCAGTGAAGTCAGTGAGGCACTGCTGAGGCGAGTAAAAACATACCTGAACACTTAGGGTATGATCCTACACAGCTGTCTACACACCAAAGCAGTGCCTTCCCATCTACACGGCTAGTTGTAGCGGGGTAGTGTCCCACTACCTCCCTGCTACCAGAGTCTTTTTCCACCACAGGGAAAAGCTCTGACAGCTGCCTGCTGCTAGAGCCTTTTCTTGACGCAGGTAAAGACTCTGGTAAGGGGAAAAGTTGGGCAGGGAGAAGCTTTCCCCTCTGCCTTCCCCCTGCCAGAGCCTTTCACTGCAGCATGTAGCTACACATACCTTACATACTGACACCAGTGGTATGCAATATAGACATAGCTTATAACACGGCCAACTAATATGGTTTCCAATTTGTTACTCTGCATCTGGATAGAGATTTCCGGCTGTGTTAAGCTAGCTCAGTTAACATGATTGAAATATACATCCCTTTTGCCTGTCAGGACTGAGCCTATGAGTCCAACCCTTCAAGGAGTTTAGAGTCCTCAGCACTTCATAGGGTCAGACCTTAAATTATACTGAGATAAAAACACCTGCTATATGTCTTATTTCATACAATCTCCACTTGAGACGACATCCAAAAGGAAATTTCCCACTAGGGAAATACTGGAACACTTGGGCTGGACCAGTCAACCTGGAAAAAAATACAATTGGGGATCTGATGAAAAAGCCTTAGTAACAAATTAAATGATTCTTTGGTAGCAACATAACTGCCATCTTCTTGATGGTACATAAAGAGGAATAAAATCAAGTTTATTCTTCCAGAGCTGTACCACCTCAGTGCTTCCAACAATAGTAAAGTCTTATTTTAGGGAAAACCCCTGCAAGACATCCCATTACAGTTACTAACTTGTTTTGTAAGGCAAGCAGGCTCTCAGAGAAGTAACCCAATATATCTGCTCCTTCTGTGTCCTTGAGACATACTTAGTAAGAGAATGATGTTTTACACCAGGGGTCTCGAAGGCCCAGCCCGTGGGCCATCTGTGGCCCAAGAACCTCCCAACTGCGGCCTGCAGAGGAGCAATGTCTATTGCAGGCACTGCCCCCCGCAGCTCCCATTGGCTGGGGGAGAGGGACAGAGATACCATCACTAGTCGCTGGGCAGAGTCAGCCATGGAGGCCGCATCACTTTTTTCCACAATGAATATAAACAAATCAAAATACTGAACACAACTCTCTGAGGCGCACCTTGTTGCAATCCTGAAGGTTTCAACTGCTCAGTCACGGAGGCCAAACATCAACAAACTGACAGAACTGAAGCGCTGCCAGGTGTCTGGCAAACACTAAAAAACTCTCTGGCAGGCGAAGAATTGTATAAAGTTGTGTGACTATTTTATTATTTCTAAGAAATTCAAAATAAAAATACAATATAAACGTTTTCTTTTCTGAACACCATCTTCAGTGACATTATTAGCCTGCTGGGAAGATTTGAGGACTGGTACTGGCCCTAAGGTAAATTGAGTTTGAGGGTCCCATTTTACACAGTCACTCTTCTTACTGTAACCAGAGTGCAGCAGGAAAGGAAAAAAGAAACAAACAGGAAGGTCTGCCAAGGTGAACAAACAGCAAAATGTAGCAACTAGTCAGGCAAATGGGTATGCACCTGTTGATCTTATGTATTTTATAGAGGAAAGACACATACTACTGATGGAAAGAGGGGAATAATAATACGCTCTCCCAGCAGAGGTAAGGATTCAGAGAATTCCATGCTTTTGTAATAGCTTTTGCCCTCTCATAGTAGGAGAGTAAAAGTGAAGAATGTACATAATATACATCCTATATATCACTGTAATTGTTACTAGTGCCCTTTGTCTTTTCCCCCCCAAATGGTAGACCAGCTGCTTTGAGATAGGATGATGCTCAGTTAAATGTTTCAATCGGATGAAACTCCCAAAATCGGCGTCCTGTTTGTGTAGAGAAGCATCCTTTAGTGTTGACCACGCTGCAGCTTTGTACACGTCCAGTAGCTTACACCAAGTATATACAGCTGCTTATGTGTTTGGGTGTTCAGAGTTGAATGAAGGTGAACTGCAGTGAAAAAAAATCAGTGTTGAGTTAAGCCCAGATTTCTCTTCTGATAGCCCGGGGGAAATCATGGGGGCATTCAGCACAAACATAAATTTTGATTAATGTTTATACAATGTATTTTTTCTCCTTGTAAAAATCTGTTCTCCTGTATTCAGTACAGAAGCCCCAGAATACATCATTCTGGCAGATCACAGACACCAAATGAGTCAGCAAATGTAGCAGGCTTCTGGTATCTAGGGTTCCTGACAATGATGTACTTGGGGAATCTCTAAAACTACTAGATTGGCAGTGGATTTTCACAGATTTTTTTGTTCTAAGTTACGTATAGAATGGCCTGCCTAGTCAGGTTAGTTAAGGCATTAAACACAGAAAGTGGTGCCTACCTCAAAATTTAACTTTGCATGTCACCTTTTCAGGAGGAGAATTATATAGCGGTTTTGCCCTCTACTGGCCAAAGACATCTATTGAGATCCTTCTTTGTCTGCTCCGCAGCCATTATGAAGCCTCAGAGTTTTAGCAGAAGTTTCTGCACCTCTGCAAAGCTGAGTGGATCTGTATAGCAGTTGAGCCCTGGCCATGGCCTTTCTCCTTTCTGAATCACCTCTGCCCCACTCCCAAACACTACAGCATATGGAAGAGCCGAAGTCCCTACAGAACTGAGCTCCATAGTGTGCATGTATTACGGACACTCTGCACAGACTCCCTCCCACCTCCTAACTCCTGTGTTGCATGGAACCAGACTTGTTCCATTGCATAGGGGCTCTCTATGGCCATAGAAGTGGGAGTCAGGTTTTGCCCCTATTTATTACTTTAGATTAACATTGGAAATGCTGAGTCATTAATGGGAGGTTGTAGACAATGTTATGCAAGCAATGTATTTATACATTACGGCCAGTGTTTCCAAAATGACCAGTGATTTGGGATGCCTCAATTTTGAGTGTTGAACTTCAGACACCTTTAAAGGGGCCCAATTTTCAGAAAATGCTGCCCTCTGAAAATCAGACCCCTTTTAGATGTCTCTAGTTGGTCATCTGAAATTATTAGTTACTTTGGAAAATCCTGGCCCATATAAATAAATGTGATGTGCCCATCACCAAATGGATGCTGTATATAAAACTCTACCAGTGCTTAAAAGTCAGAAATAGAGCTCAGTGAAACAGCCACAGACCCAACCCAGCACTAATGTCTGGCCCATCTCTGCAGAAGACAAAGGTGGAAAAAAAAGGAAGTTAAATGGGCATGAATAAAATCACCCCAAGCTGGATGGACTCAACAGATGCCAAACAAATGTAACCTCCTCATCATTCCAACTCTCGTCCTTTGCACAAAATCAACATCACCGAGCATGAGAAAATTATCCACTTAAAAATCTTTTCTAACAATTCAACTGCATTTCTGGCAGCCCTCTACAATTGACCAGCACACACATCAGAGCACTGTCACCCAAATCCCAAACAAGAACTCCATTTAATTGGTAAGTGAGCCACTATTGCTCACAGAATTGTCATTCATTTTCAAGTGTTTGGGTTGTTTTCCTCCCTCTTTCCTTTACCTTTCTCCCACCCCCTTCACACTTTGCTTCTCAAAAAGCCACAGCTGCAGTAAAACTGTAGATGTGACTGAACACGTGCATACCTAGGAACTGGTTACCTTAGTAACAGCAAGCAAAGCTCTCTAATATTATGCTGCCTTCATTTTCTCTCGTGTTCTTAGCCTTTTGGATAATAGATATGCATACTAAGTATTCAAATCAATATTGATTGATTCCAGCAGATTAGAAGCTGAGTGAATAAGAAAGTTGAGTTGGTTCTGCTTGTAAACTAACAAAAAATCTATGAGTTGCCAAATACTCCCCAAAGAACAGACAGGCTCTTTGACAACACATCTTTGTTAAATTCAAAGCGTCCATGTATCATTGCACAATCTACAGTACAGTACTGTAGCCCTACTAATAATAGCAATCACTGCAACTTTGTACTTCTGTTCCACTTACAGCTCCATTAAACAGAGACCCTTTGAGGACTGGGATTCACTTAAAAGATTTATATTATTAGTTTTATTATATGTTCAAGCAGTATCTGATATACATCAACAATTTGAGCTGTGCAATTGGCTATGATCAGTTACGGCTACTTTATGCAAAACCAAAGTAATAAATAATTTAGTGTGTTTGTAGTTTCCTGGTGAATGAATGACAATACACATAATTTACATGTACATCATTCAGTTACTCAGAATGTAACACAAAGGATGTAGTGACATGATTAGTTTCACAGAGCACAGGGAGAACTTAATAGTTCTAACTATTTGTCCTCCATGCATTCCTAAAGTATATGCCATTATATTTATAATATAGAAATAAAAACTGTGTGTGCTTGCATTGAAGACATCCTCCAATACATGCTAAAAACAAATGTCCAAAAAATGAGTATCTTGATGTAATTGTTAGGAACATAGTACAAATCCAGAACAATCCTAGCGAGAGGTAACAAAGCAGCACTCTTACATAATAAATTGACAATTGTTACAAACCAAATGGCTTTGCTGGCATGTACAATGGTCTATTGCTTATAGAGAACTTTAGATACAATCAATAGGACCTTTTAAAAAAATCACTTTCTGTGCTGATCTTACTTGCAGATTTTTAACTCCCTTATTTGATTAGTGATCCTTTTTACAAATGAACCAAGTGAACACCATCTGATTGATCCTCCCAAATTCCTCTGCAATATCATCCCTATTTTACAGATGGAGAAATCAAGAGTTTAAGGGTTTGATCCTGCTCCTATTGAAGTCAACAGGGGTAGCAGTCAGATTAAGCCCTAAATGACTTGCCCAAAGTCACAAAGGGGCATTTTTTCCTCAGACCTGAGATTAAAGCTCTGGAGTTCCTGATTCCAGGTCTCTAGTAGGGTGTAGAATCCCTGCACTGGGGCCAGGCAAATGAGGCATTAAAAGGAACTCAGGCTCACACAGGCGCTCCAGAAGCGGCCACAGAAGCAGCTGCATGAAGAGAGGAAGTCAGCCACTGTTTGGCCTTCTGAACCCAGAGCCACAGGTCTGAGTTAAGATCCCTCAAATTGGGGAATATTGTGTTACATTTTGAGATTTTTAACTTATTTCTACGACTAAAATACGACTCTGAGAAAAGGAGTTTGTGGTATTTGACTGACTAACCCCACCTCATTTTTGCTGAATTGTTTTACCACTATACATCACCAGTTTTACAGATATTTAAATATTGTGCCTCTAGCTATATTATATTGGCAAATTGAGGACATATCAAAGCACTCATAAAAATTCAGATAATTTACCAAAGTATTCAAAGTTCTGTAGAACGGTATTAAAATTAAATATACAATTTTATTATGGGGGGATAGTCCAACTGCTTTGTGCAGATGATCAATAGTCTGACTATATGTGATTAATGGGTTCTTTATTTATTGCATTTTATCACAGAGAATGAGCAATTTATACATGGCTGAAAGAAAATCCCTGTCTTTATTCAATTGCTGTCATTTTACATTCTATATGTGAATATGTATTAATACACAGGAAGGATGGTCTTGTGGTGGATGCACTGGATTGGGACTCAGAAGATCTGGTGCTCTTTCTGGTATTGCCACAGCTGTTCACTTAAATTCTCTGTGCCTCAATTTCCTATGTGTAAATGGGATATTACTACTTCCCTAACTCACAGGGGTACTGCAAGGATAAATAAACATCTGTGAGACATTCAGCTACAGCAATGATGGTGGTCAACATAGTTGGGTAGCACCTCCAGATGACAAACAGTGGGATAGAGAACAAGTACGGCCAACTGAACACTTAGCTATAACAGAGCTAGGAATCGAATCCCTAGATACAACACATGACTTAGACCCCAATCCTGCCTTCTCTACAGACACAGAATTATAACAGTTTTAGAGCACCATTAATACATTGCATCATTTATATTAATGTTTAAAGATATGATGTGTGGCCTGACAGATTGGAATTTTGATTAATTTCTGAGGGCTGTCAAGTAAATCGATTGATAAGCTCCCCTCCCTCCCCATGAAAAAATGTTACCAGTGTTATTGGCCTTGATCAGTTTAAATAAGGTCAGATTTTGTTATACTGGACATCACCATTTGTAGCAAGGGAGAGATGCTCACAGAACTTTAGGAACATTTTTAATATTAGAAAAATAATGTTATTGATGTGTTGTATGGAGAAGTGAGGGTGCGGGGGTCATTCACAGGAAAGTTAAATTAAACTCATTGTCAGTTCTTTGGGGAAGGGACTTAGCTATGTGTTTGTACTGGGTGCATCACAATGGGCTCCAATCCTGGTTGGGGCCACTGGGCACAAGTGTAATACAAATAACTGATTAGAATATAGGCCTAAATCCTCCAGTTCCTATGTGGGCAAACTCCCCTGGACTTCAGTCATAGTGATAATATTTTAATTTGCTTTAGGAGACAGCCTGTCTGTGAGAATGTGATTAGTTTATTTGGCAACCTTCAAGAACCAGTTTAAATCCCAATTTAAGATAGGCTACATAGTGTGTTCTTAAAAATTAGTGTAACTGATGCAATTTGTAACAACTAATGTTAGTTAGTTAGTAGTTAGTAATAGTGTTAAACACTAATGTTAGCTGTGCATGATAAAACACTGTGGCAATAGGTGGCATTCATGGGAAAAACAACACTAAGATAGTAAAAGCAAAAGAACTAAGAGATAATAAAGACAGTGAAATAGTCCTTGGGGATTGAATCCACACTCAGGAAACAACTAATGATTTAGAGTGTTCTTTTACTACAAAATACGCATTTTCCACACAAGCAAATCTTTTTGCAGGAACTCAGTGTTATTCAATGGAAATCCCATACAGAAGAGGTGGAATTTTAAGACTCCATGATTGCTCCAGAAGGTACATACAGTAATAAAGAACAAGATAAAAAAAGACACTATAAAATGAACATTAGTGAGGTAGAAAAAATTGAAGATAAAAAGCCTTTGATAAACCATTAAGAGTAGGAACAATGTGAGACAGAAAATCTGACAAAAGACATGAAGTGTGCACATGAAGAGGCTCTGCTGCCTACTAGAGAACATGCAGGCCCCACTGCTTCAGCTCTGCCTCATCAGGGCTCTTTGCTTACAAATTAAAAATAACAAATGAGCCAGTATGATATGAATTCGTATTTAGGAGCAAGATCTGTTCAATGGATTGCTTGAAACCACTACATAAAAGTTAAATATGAGCATTTGTTAAACTCACTTAAAATGGAGGCTGGAAACTGGCACATGTTTCTGTCTGATAAGGACCAGACTGTGAAACATTCACTGTGAAGGTATACGTATGCAGTCTGTTCAAGATCAGCAGGCATGAATAAGTGAATAGCAGTTAATAACTATGAAATACAGGAGAGATCCACTGATGTTTTGGGGCTCTGTTTTTGGAAACAATGTTGGGCAAACTCAAGAAGCTGTAGCTGAGTAGCTTACTTGTGCAATATAGAATTCTTCTGGAAAACCACTACTTTGTCATGAATTCAAGAGGATAATTAAAATATCAGTGTAAGAGAAGGAATTTAAACAAATCAATAGGTGTCTGAAGGACTAAATATGACGAGACTGCCTCCCTTCAGAGCCGACCTTAATCCACAAGAGCAAATATTAGGTTTACTTAGCATAAGTCAGGAGTTCGTTTTTGAAAAACGTATTCAGCTCATAGACTTTTTCAAATCTGAACCTTAATGGCAGATTTGACAAAGAAGCTGTGGTTCCTATCCCAAATTTCCTGCCTCAGATAGGCTTGAGTATACCCCACCTCTAGGAACCACGAGCACCCAGGTGGTGCCTCCCGTCCCCGCCATGTGTCCAGAGGGGAAAGAAACTGCTCAAAGGCCCCAACCAGAAACTGAGGCCAGCAGAGCAGCTGCAGAAGCAGTTTATGCAGAGACCGACAGACATGGATAGTATTTTCTAGTTTTGACTGGACTTTCCCCTCTGCTGATTAGCTGTTTGCTCTAACAACCCCTTCCAGTCTCTTAACCTCAGCCTCGCTCCACATACCTCCCCATCCCACCAAGAAATTGCAAAACAAACATGCTGTCTGTTGCCATCACACTGGTTGCTCTGCTTTGCCTGTTCTACCCCTTTCCCTATATTTTGTCTATATTGTTTATTTAGAATGTGAGCTCTTTGATGAAGGGACCGCCTATTGCTCTGTGTTTGTGCAGCGTCTAGCACAATGGGGTCCTAATCTTGGTTGATCTCTACTTTAATAAACATGATTAACCATCTTTGTTAGGGAGAAGGCTACTCTGTGTGCAGGCCCTTTTCCACTATGCCCCCAAAGCATCCCCAGACAGTGCCTAGGAGTCCTGATGTTGGAAGTTTGAACAGCTCCGGACACAGGGAAGCCTTCCAAAAAAGTATGCTTCCCAGGCACAAGTGGTGTAGCTGGAAAACCCACCTCCATGCTGAAGTCTGTTGAATCTGAACTGCCTGAAAGGGATTGGTACCTAGAGAAGATGGCTTGTAAGAAATCCTCCATAAGGCATCAGAGACTCCAAGATCCAAGCTCTGAATTCAAGACTATCCAATTGTTTCATAGTTGGATAACTCATATTTTTACCATCCTTTAATTCTTTCTTTCTGAGTAAAGAACCATGTGATTATTAACGTTTGTATTTGAGAGTGCCTAGTGGCCTCAGTTAACTCATATGTAGGCCAGGTCTACACTGGGGGGTTGTCGATCTAAGTTACGCAACTTCAGCTATATGAATAACGTAGCTGAAGTTGACATACTTATACCTACTTACCGCAGAGTTTTCACTCTGGTAAATCAACTGCTGACGCTCCCCCCATCACTCCGCCTATGCTTCTCACTCCGGTGGAGTACTGGAGTCAACAGGAGAGCACTTGGTCGATGATTTATCGCATCTAATAGACTCCTGCTGGATCGATCGCTCCGGAGGTAAGTGTAGACATGCCCTTACTGTCCTATTTCTGCCTTGTAAAGGGCACGTAAAAGGAGAGAGGTTCCTAAGCCTACTGAGGTCACGAACTAAGAAGAACTGTTTCCATTAAAGATTTTGCTCCAGACACAACATGGAATAACTATGTTCTTCTAAAAAGCAGATACTCTAGGAGATGGGTGACTCAACAAAATGTGAAATAACCAAAGATCAAGGATTACTTTACAGCATGAGGCATCAGTGACTTCTCTTTTTCTGAGTCAAGTTGTATTATTTTTGAAAAATGGACTGGCAGTGGTTTTTAGCTCCAAAAAAACCCAAACGAAAACACCCGACCCCAAAATTTAGAGTTGCCCCATGTGTGGCTGAGCCATGAACAGATTATTCTAAATAATAAAAGGCATTGTGCGAGAACACGGAAGTTCTATCTAGATGGTAATATTCTCCACCAAAAAACCAAAACAACCTTGGTAGGATAGGAGTTAGACAGTACACTCCCCTGGTAAGACAAAAAGGTGAAAAGAGAGCTACATCTTTGCTTTGGGATAGTCTTGCTAAATATATCTCTGACAGAATCCTCTTACTGAAGTGACAAGGCACAAGAACTAATGGAGCAACTATTATAAAATTTAATCTTAAAAAAATATGTAAGCCATTCTGGCAAATTTACATCCACTCTTCCCATGGAAGAGCAGATGGCTCACACTTGGTCTGTGCATATGAGCCCTAGTCCATTTGTAGTCAGTGGCAAAATTCCTGTTAATTTCTTCAGAAAAAGAGCATGTGATGGAATCTTGACACCACCCCCATCCCCTACTGAAGTCAATGTCAATGGGAGTTTTGACATTGATTTCAATGGGGCTAGGAGCTCAACAAAGGCATATGATATACATAAGCAGGACTCTAAATAGAGAAAATGAAAAAACACTACTCCTTGTTTAAACGCTTAGTCTAATGTAAAAATGTAGAGGAACTAAGGGGTAGGGAAGGTTCCACTTGAAAAAAAAAAATAAAAAAAAAAATCAGTGGCACTAAAGATGGGTACATGATTTATTTTACAGACCATCACCATCTCAGCCCTGTGCAAAACATGGAACAGGAGTAGGCAACCTCTGGCACGCATGCCAAAGGCGGCATGCGAACTGATTTTCACTCTCTGCCCAGGTCTTGGCCACCCGTCTGGGGGGCTCTGCATTTTAATTTAATTTAAATGAGACTTAACATTTTAAAAACCTTATTTACTTTACATACAATACTTTAGTTACATATTATAGACGTAAAGAAAGAGACCTTCTAAAAACGTTAAAATGTATTACTGGCATGCGAAACCTTAAATTAGAGAGTGAATAAATGAAGACTCAGCACACCACTTCTGAAAGGTTGTCGATCCTCGACATGAAAGGTTCAGTGAAAGGAAAGAATATCCCTGCTTTATAATGAAATGTGTTACCAGGCAGAAAATTAAACATTTTATATGTTTGTTAGGATTTTTAATAGTCTGAAAGCTGCAAATAAGAGAACTTCTGAATATTGGTGAAACTCAGAGGCTGATCTGATTTTGTGTGAGGAGGACTTAAAACACAGTGGTTCTTGGCACATCTCCTTATATCCCCCTCTGCAATAGCCTAGAACCACTAGTCATGTTCTCTTCTCTCTGACCATTTTCTCTCTCTAGTCTCAATTTTTTACTTATCTTGTATTTTTTCCTGCATATTTTTGGTCACTAATTTAAATCTTTTTTGATCTCCTAATTTTTGCTCCCTCTCCACTCTCCCTACTTATTCCCCTTCATTCCACAGATAGCTAAATACTGCTTGGGGTGTGGCCACATCCACAGTGGCTCTAAGGCATGTACTCACTCTTGTGGCTGAGCTGAATGGTGTGGGAGCAAAGGACAGAAGCTTGTGCCAATGATTTGTCTGTCTGTGTCCCCGGCTTGCTGCCCGGGACAGGAAGTTGGCAGATGTGCTGGGGCTGGCCTTAGAGCTGCTGCATGCCCTGCAGTGCTGTTGCAAGCTCATTTTGAAGGGAGCTCCACAACAGAGACCCATCCCACTGTTCGACCAAAGGATGAAATGGCCCAGAACCAGCTATGTGCTTTTGGAGAGTTATGTGGCTGAAATTCTGCCCAAGTATATCCAGCAAGTCCAGGTGACCTGTTTCAATGAATTGGAGATATTTATCCCTCCTGATGGGGTTGTTCCAATTCTGACTTTACTTCACGATCACACCAATGCCCAATTTAAATCCCTGGCTGATTTGACTGCTATTGATGTCCCAACTCGACAATATCGTTTTGAGATTGTTTATAATCTCCTGTCTCTGCGCTTCAATTCTCTGATCCGTGTGAAGACGTACACAGATGAGGTGACACCTGTTGATTCAGCAGTATCTGCGCACCAGGCAGCAAACTGGTATGAAAGAAAGAGAGGTTTGGGACATGTATGGAGTCTTCTTTGCCAACCACCCTGACCTGAGGCGAATCCTAATAGACTCTGGGTTTCAGGGCCACCCATTTCGGAAGGACTTTCCACTCTCCCGATATGTAGAGGTGTGGTATGATGATGAGGTGAAATGGGTGGTGGCAGAGCCTGTGGAGCTGGTTCAGAAGTTCCGCAAATTCGATCTGAATAGTCCCTGGGAGACATTTCCTGCCTATCGCATAGCTCCAGAGACCCTGAAACTAGAAGCAGGAGACAAGAAAGGAGATGCAAAATAGCAGCAGGACTGAGACGATATTGGGAACTTCCTGTGTGGCACTGATCTTCCTGTTCTACCTTAATATTTATATGAATAAAACCTGACTTGAGGGGAAAAAAACAAACTAACAAATAAACAAAAACACAGTTGCCTGAGCCTACCAGGCCAGCACTGCTCCTGGAGCAAGTATGCCTCATTAGAGGACGCCACAGGAACAAGCATGCAATGAAAAAGCAAATTGTGGCGTTCTATGTTCAGGAAACTTTCCTTGCTTCTATTGCTCTGCTTCATTCTTCTCTGAAACCCCCAGATTGGTAAATTCTGTATTATCTAATGTCACCTCCTTTTCTAGTATTTTCCCCATGCTCTTCTCTTATTTGGTTCCTTCTTATCCATGGCTTTTTAACACTGGCTGTCAATAATGGCAGAATTGTGTGGCTTGGTGTTGCACCGTGAACTATCATTGCTACATACAGTAGAAATATACTGATATCACCAGCACAGTGTGTGTGGCTAGTACAAACACTTACACTGATCCTGTAATTTGTCAGCAACACAAACTATGGGCACAGAAAATCGATGCGTTTCACTGGCTTAGTTTATTTAAATAGATTATGCTGATATTTTAGGAATATCTATTTTTAAAACAAGTTGTTCACCCTTCTGATTGCAACTAGCAGTGTTCACACTTTATAGATCAACGAGTTAGTGTCTTATTTGCTCTGCAATCAGACAATAAAGCACAAACAAAGGTGTGAACTTCTCTTTACATTAATTGAGAAATAATTTCAAAGACTAGGGCTGATCATTCATACGTTTAACCATTATTCTGTCCAAAACTGAAACCCACAGCTCAAGCTTCAGAAATAAAATTATGCTATAAAATATTTCACACTGTCAACCTACAATGCAATGTGAAATATTTAAGTGCACTAGATTGTATCTTTAACTCATAAAATTGGACAATATACAAATTTTTAGCTATAAATAGGAGTTACTTATGGAACTAGAATTCTCAAATAACAAATGTAAATGTTTTCTTATTTACCTTCCTCACAGATATGCTTGCAAAACTTGTTCCAAAGAAGATCTTTTTAAGGAAGGAGATGTTAAGTTAATTTTTGGCATATTCAGTGGGTTTCTTTTCAGCCTGCCCACCATCTCTGTGACAATCTAATATTCTGACAGCCCTAAAGTATTTAAATATGATTTTAGATGATAAAATTATCCAGTTTTTACTATAATTTCAATCTTTCTACTTTTTTTCCCTCAGTTTGATGGAGGAAGCAGAAACCTCAATTTATTTAACATAAATTAGCTTTATTATTCACATTACTCTTTGCTGACCTTTTTAAAACAAAAGTCAAATTAATATTGTCGATTTCTAAAACATTTTATTTGGTCTTTTCTGTAATTCAGTTTATAAAACTGCAATATACAAAAATTCATCAGAAGTAAAAACTAAATGTAAAACAAAGCAAGATCTTGTTTGATACATTTTCCCAGAAAGCTCTACCTACAGGCTCAGGAGCAGCAAACACTCAGCATATTTAAAAATGGGATTTAGAATAAAATTGCACACTGAAGAATTATGAAGCAAATGGACTGTTTTTGACTTCTTCATAAGAACAGTTTATGGTTTAGTTAAAATATCCAGTGACTATTTTAAATATCCTTTTATAGAATAAAATCAATTTTGGGTCAGTCATCTTCAGAGAAGCGGATGTGTTTACTTGTCTCTTGTGTCTTTGCAAGTCTCATTCTTTCAGCTTTGGCAATCAGCTACAAAAAAACAAAAACCATAACATTTACGTAAAGGTGAAAGAAAAACTGCATTCAGATTACTGGTTTATATCAAAGTCATAATCATGCTAGCAGGTCTCACAGAAGAGAGCTAATCTTTGAACAGTTGAACCAACATGCACAGAGCATAGTTCTCTTGATAGTTGCATCCGATGAAGTGAGCTGTAGCTCACGAAAGCTTATGCTCAAATAAATTTGTTAGTCTCTAAGGTGCCACAAGTACTCCTTTTCTTTTTGCAAAAATGAAGAGGCTCCTGATAGTATTTTGCTCAGTAGCATCATAAAGTACACAAATAGCACAAAGTTTTCCCTTAATCTCTGGACAGATTAGTGTCTTTAACATTCCTTTAACATTCCATCCCAGTGTCCCATCAGAAGTGGGGGGAGGGAGGGAGGAAAGACCTCAAATACACCTTTCATAGCCATTTTTAAATGGACTAGTTCTTTGAGGCTTCAAGCTCTTGCTTACTTAACTATAGCAGGATCAAACTTTAAAGAAATAAATTTGTCAGGAATGCTATGTAATTTTCTAGAGTCAGTTTCTGGAGAGACAAAAGACTGAAATCCAGAAGGAGGCCCATCCTTTAGATTGGGAAAACAATGCATTATGTATTGCAAATCTAATAACTACTCATCTGAATGTAAACAGTACTGGCCACAGGAATGAGCTTGGGACAAGGAATCCTGAGTTCAAATGCCAGCTCTATCAATGACCTCTCTGTGTTTCAGTTTCCTTATCTATAAAATGGAGATAGTACCCTGATAAGATAGGGGCTGAGGATTAGTTAATATTTGTAAGGTGTATGAAATTATAAATGAAAAGGAGTACTTGTGGCACCTTAGAGACTAACAAATTTATTTGAGCATAAGCTTTTGTGAGCATCCGATGAAGTGAGCTGTAGCTCACAAAAGTTATGCTCAAATAAATGTTAGTCTCTAAGGTGCCACAAGTACTCCTTTTCTTTTGCGAATACAGACTAACTCGGCTGCTATTTTGAAACCTGAAATTATAAATGTTAAATTATGGTATTACTGACTATTTCTCTCAACCCTTCAGTGTGACATGATTGTACATTTTAGAAGTAAAGCATTTATAGCTTTTAAAAAACTGTGAATCAGACAAACCTTAAAATCCAAAGCTGCCTGTATAATTTTAAAAAGGATATTACATTATATATAGTATAATTAAAAAAAAAGAAAAGAAGAACATTCCCAAGCAAGGAGTCCCATTTTAACTGGCATTAACAGAAGACCTGCCTAACAACTATTTGCATCATTGACCAAAAGGCCTTGCACCTTTCCCCTAACCTTGAGACTCTTTGTCATGGTAACTTATCTTACTACCTTTGCAGAGGGAGGATAGACAGTGCCATTGTTGGAGCTCTAACCTCATTGGTAGATGAGCCACAAGAGTTGGTGCAGAGTAATGAATGTGAGGCAGTGGCTCCCCTACAGATTGAGCATGCTATATCTTCCGCACTCCCAGACCTCGATAGCCTAGCCAGGAAATCAACACTTAGTTTCTTGCACAGCAGCACACAGACCTCACCATGAAGACACTGGGACAACTTGGAATCTTAAACAAAATAATAATTAAAAAAAATTGGATATTGTTTTGCCACAGGGAACTCTCCCACTACAAAAGCAATTCTATCACCCACTGTCCAGTCGCTGACCAGAGGCCCTCTTTCTTCTTCAACACAGGCTCAAAATATTATGCCAGTCCAAGAGAGGTCTTCAGTTTTTGAAACCACAATTAACATGTGAGCTGCAAATTTTCTTCCATTTCTACTCATATACTCTCAACCCCTCTCTCTTTATTCTTATCACAGCACACACTACATAACTCAACAGCAAAGCTCCCCTCACTCCTTGGAGATTAAGAACAATAGCTGGGAAAAGTTTCAGTCCAAAGTAACAGGTTTCAGAGTAGCAGTCCAAAGTAGTATGAAATGCAAAAATATTCATGTGTTACCCTTGTGGGAAGCAAACTTCACTACTAGTTAAGTTAACAACTTGCAGATTCAGCTTTTTTTGTCCCCATTCTGAAGAAATTAAATGGGACACCACAAAAGTCTGTTTATTTTAAACAAAAGTGAGAATTTCAGGAAATTTCTGCCATCACTGGATCCATGGTGACTCACATCTATGCAACTGTTTTTTTTTTCTTCAAGAAATGTACTTTAAAAAAAAAAGTAATCTTACATATATTCACTGTACACATTTAGGGCCTTAATAAATCTGCAAAAGACAGATGACAAGTTCTACTGAGATTCACCCAAAGACACAGAATCTTATCAATTATCTCAAATCATCGACTTTAAAAAACTGCAATCTTGTCCACACAAACGTGACATCTTGCTTGCGTTCTGGAGGATACTGGGTCAAAATTGATATATGCCATTTAGTATCCACTGGGATATGCACTAATTTAACTAAATCTGTGCAAGTCTGTATGTAGATAGGCCCTGTGTACTGCAATAGCAGAAGTATAGACTCACTCCATGGCACCCTCACTATCCTCCAGAACACAATCCAGATGTCATGTCATAGCAGATATGTGGGATGAACTATAGTAAAGGAAGCAGAGACAATGCAAAGAAACAAGGAACAGACAAAAGTACCTCAATTTCTTTCAAGTCTAGGTAGAAAGTGTGTAGGAAGACAGATTCCTGTGAATAAAACCCAACCTATACTAGGAAAACTTGCACCACTTTAATGACACTGATGCAGTTATCCTAGCCTAACTCCCTAATGTAGATACACTGAACATACGTAGAGCAGGACTTACACCGATGCAGCTAACTTTGGGGCACCACTGTAAAGCCTTACCTATATTTAAAGTTGCACCTATATTGCTTATATGAATATAAAACTGTTAAACTAAACAATTGTGCACGTTCACACTGTTGCGCTTGCACCAAATGCTTGTACCGCAGCATATGAGCACACAGCCCTGTTCCGAATTGATGGTAGTGCTTTGTAAGCCCCACTTTACATCGGTGCTCAAACATTACACTGGGGCAAATTTATTTAATGTAAGCAGAGCCTACGCTGGAGTGTAGAGCGAACAAAAACATTGCATAATTCTTTAGGAAAGAACCAAGTACCAGGTAAGTCTGACGAATACTCTTGTCAATATATCCTGACCTTCAGTATTCCATGTGTCACCCTCAGATTCATTCAGATAATTGGAAGATAATTTTGATATTATGATAGATGAGTTTCCAACTAGAATTATGATCCTATGCAAACTACATAAAGTGGATGTATTTCTATACAAGATTCACATTTAACACTTATCTGTAAAGTACTTTACAAACATCTTCAAAGAATAATTTTGTGTGTATCAATTACAAAAGAAATAGGATTTTAATTCCCTTTAATGCTAAGAACACAAGAATGGCCATCTAGCCCAATGTCCTGTCTTCCAACAGTGGCCAATGCCAGGTGCCCCAGAGGGAGTGAACAGAGCAGGTAATCGAGTGATCCATCCCGTTGCCCATTCCCAATATTAGTTCTTAACTGTAATGTCTTGAACTGTACAGCCTTAATTATGAAAGTTTTTATTACCATAATTTTCTTGCTTTCCTAAATTGTGACTTTAAAAAAAAAACCGTAAAATTCTGAAGGATCTTTAACAACGGTTTGACAGTTATAAATGAACAATGATGAGCATGGCAAAAAAACAGATATTAGAGTTGTTGAAAATTGCAATTGGAACACAGACTATCAAAGAGCAGTGAAAGAGTTAAACTTATTTGACTTCCGTTAATCATTCCTCTCAAAAAGCCTTGCTTACTAATGTTAGCATTTAAATAGACTGACTAGGCTTTGAAGCTAACACCTCTCCGGGTTGAAAGGTGATGGGAGAGGGGGAGGAGTGAGAGTTTGCACCGTTTGCTGCTGTTATTGTTAGGCAGAACTGAGAGTTTATTTTTGCAATCCTAGATGAGTTACGCATTACAGGCGACCTTACATCAATTTGCACAGCAAATACTGTACTGTCTTCACAACAAGAAGTGCTAGAAACTTGGGTGCTGAGTTTCCACAACCCCAGCTGAAGTCAAATCAAACCCTTGATTTAAAAAATAAAAATCTATCATTTAATCAAAAATGGCAACAACAAATCGCTGCACGGTGGTTTTATCTATGTGAGAGCTCAGAGAACATCAGTAATTAATTATATGTAAAAATACTGCTTCTAATAGCATTTTTACCTGAAGAAGGAAGCAGCAATACAGCCAGATGAGATGTTTCCTTTTCATCTATATATGCAACTGGGAAACTAAGACTGGTAAAGAAAACCAGATGATTTTCCAGTTTTACAAGTGAAAACAAAAGGGTTGTTTTAAAATTCAAACACAAGACTTTACTTGCAGTGGCTATATGGTGATCAAGACAATAAGAAATGTAAGGTGAGATTTTCACCCCTTCTCCAGCCCTTGTACACCAGATAAAGGGGACAGAGTGGTGTAAAGAGGCTCTAAAAGCCCCAGATCTAGGCAAAGGAGAAATTCCCCAGGGCAGGAACTGAAGATGATAGCTACAAGCTGTCTTCCAAGAACCCCTTAACAAACAGTGGCTTAAGGGGTGCAACAGGGTGGGAGGAGAGTTTTAGGTAGAGCCCCAGTGCGCAGTTTGACAAAGATTCTGGGCAGCAACTTATCCCAGGTGTACACTTGGAGTGCTTTTCCAGTATATAGTTATACTATTATACTGTAATGGCAAAGCACTCCTCGTATGGATTCAACTTTTGCTGGTACAACTTATACCGGCTTCTGCAAACGAAAAACTATACCAGCAAAAGTGCAGTTTTGCCAATGTAACTATGTCTACACTAAGAGCTTTTGTCAGCACAGCTATATCACTCAGGGAACACAGTTCTTCCCGCCTCTGCCAGATCGCAGTGTTGCCAACTCTCATGATAATCATTGTTTTTCTTAAAACTCCCATTCCTGGAGTCAAATGGATACGTGATGATTTCATCCTTCATTCTTAAAGAAAAAGTAAGTTTCTAGACCTTGTGGCTGTGGAGAAAGCTTCAAAATGTGATCCCAGTGCATCCTAAAGACTCAAAAAGCAGAAGACAAAAAAAGACCAAATCTATTATTTTTACATACTCTCATGATTTTTGGTGAGCCTGACTCATGACTTTTCAACATTTGGGGTTAGCAATATTGGACTTCTCTAAGGTGCCACAAGTACTCCTTTTCTTTTTGCGAATACAGACTAACACGGCTGCTACTCTGAAACCTGTCAATATTGGACTGTGGCAGAAGCTTGTAAAGGAGACCTGGCCTTAGGGCTGGGCTATCTAGCTGTGCTGTGCCCTGGGCTATATACTTGTGCTGGCAAAACCCCCAACACAGACACAGCTATGCAGACAGAAGAGGGCTTCTGTACGCATAGCTAATATTGTTCAGGAAGATAGTACTGATGGTACTGTATTACTATGCTGACAGAAGTCCTCCTGTCGGCATATGCTGTGTCTACACTAGGGGGCTATGCAAGAATAGCTATTATGGGCAGAGCCTAGGTTCCACTGGGACCACTCTGGCTCTCAGAGCAGCATAGAATTGTGAGGGTTCTGAACAGCTTCCCCTTCCCGCGCTCCATGCCCTGTTGCTGTAAGTTCTGGTGTAGCACAGAATCTCATCCATAGACAGTAAATGTGTGAGTTTGTGTGCATACAAGAGCACAGATGTAGCAGGGAGTATCCTCATGCGCTGGTCTCCAACACAATATATGCAATCCAAGCTGTTCTATCTTAAAAATGGAGTCAAGCTCCAAATAATAGTAATAATAATAATAATAATTTAAAAAAAATAAAGTTTTTGATTTTTTTTTTTTACCATCTGGTTTTTTGAGACTTTAAGGGTTCATGTTTTCTCAACAACCACGAGGGCTGTGAGCTTACTTACTTGTAAATAAAAGCTGAGATTCTCATGCAATTGCCTGACACCATGAGCTAGGGTTTAAGGAAAACACCAAATATTGAAAGACTCCTGATAAAAACCACAGGAGCTGGCAATGCTAGTATAATCAGACCCCTTAACTTTATCATGGAAGAGCACATAAATCCTTTTAAATTACATTTGAAATGCATTGTTTTTCAGCTTTAACATACTATTCAAACCAATCAGTTTCTTCCATTAAATGTAAAGCTGTCTTGCCTCTTAGAACCATAAATCAGAATTCTTTAACTACATGCAAACACAACACTCATTAGCAGTCACTGCTTCAGAACACCAGTGTCTAGGTGGGCAAATCATTCATTTTTATTTTCTACTTGTAGCAACTGGACCGGACCCTGCAGTAACCAAGTGCTCCCTACTTTGCTGCTGCATTCGACTGTAAAGTCTTCTCCCAAGTCACCAGGATAAGGTAAGAGATGAAAGTGGAGTGAAAGATCACAAAGTTTAGGAAAAATACAGATATTTCCCTTCCACCCAGGCTTCTGATCACAGAAATCATATTTCAATCACTGTTGCACAAAAATAAACATAAATTCAGACAATCCACTGTTCAAACTTATTTTACCTTCTCTGTGCCTCGCTTTTTTTCTCTAGGTTGGTTAAGTTTAGCTTGTCTGTCCACCAAAATTTTCTGCCAGTACCGCTGTTCATGATCACCTTAACATATACATGAAGCGATAGTGCATTAATAAGGTTATCCAATATAAAGAAACAGCATTTCATCTGTCATGGCCAGGTCAACTTATTTGAATATGTATAACCATGTGAATAATATCTGTGGATCGAACCTGGCACTTCAGTTCTCAGTACAGAAGGAACTGCTGTGTAAGAACAGGTTAATCGCTTTTCATTATGAGAGGGGGAAAACCTTATTTTAAAATGGAAGCTTGCTTACTTCAATAAAGGTAGTTTTAAATACACAATTAGGCATACATATAAATATTCAACCACTGACTTTGTATTAATCTAAAAGAATATTTTTATGTGGGTGAAGGCGGCCCAGGGGAAAAAAAGCAGAGAGAAAATTTGCTCCCCAAAAATCGTCTTTGTTTTGAGGTTAAGTCTGGGAAATTTTTTGATGGTTAAAAGTTACTTATTTTCATTTTAATTAGCTGATTTAAAAAAAAAAATCCTAAGCAATGACTTGGAGAGCACTACAAACCCAGAAAGGGATCTATGGTAAAGTAAGAGTCTCCCCTGAAAAGCCAAGGTCCATCAACCCTAACTGTAATACTCTAGTCTTACTTGACAATGCTAAAATACTGAAGGCAAAAAACAGAGTAAAAATAAAGAATAGTAAATTTATAACTTGAAAAGTAAATGCTGTATTTCTTCAGATTGTCTTTGGATCTCAGAACTGAAACAGTTTAAAGGCAAGGCTTCATCTCAAAATGAAATATTGCTGCATTCAGGAGATCACAAACTTCCAACTGAACTCTGCTTAAGAATTAACATAACAAATAAACGCTTACATTATGGCTCTTAGGCAGGGGTGGGCAAACTTTTTGGCCCGAGGGCCACATCAGGGTTGCACAACTATAAGGCTGTGCCTCCCCACACAGCTTGGCTCCCTGCCCCCTATCAGCCTCCCGCCCCTCAGAACCCAGGACCCATCCAACTCCCTCTGCTCCTTGTCCCCTGACTGCCCCCTTCCAGGACCACCACCCCCCGCAGCCAATGCCCCCCACACTTCCTGTCCCCTGACCTCTATCCACACCCTGCACTCCGACAGGCCCCCCGGGACTCCCATGCCTATCCCAACCTCCCCCGCTGTTCTCTGTCCCCTGACCTCCCCCTGCCCCAAAACCTCCGCCCCATCCAACCGCCCCCTGTTCCATGTCCCTGACTATCCCCTGAGACTCCCTGATCCGTATCCAACCCCCTCACACCCAGAACCTCTGTCCCATCCAACCGCCCCGTCCCCTGACTGCCCCCTGGAACTCCCTGCCCCTTATCAAACCCCCTCACTCCCCGTCCCTTACCATGATGCTCAGAACAGCAGGAGCCAGCCACACTGCTCATATGGCGGTGAAGAAAGGGGGACAGCAGGGGAGGGGCCGGGGGCTAGCCTCCACAGCCGGGAGCTCAAGGCCTGGGCAGGAAGGTCCCTCAGGCCAGATGTGGTCTGTGGGCCGTAATTTGCCCACCTCTGCTCTTAGGTCTGGTCTACTCCGGGAACTTACATAGGCATAGCTACGCCTCTCAAGGGTGTGAAAAATCCTGAGAAACATAGCTATGCCGACCTAACCCCCGATGTAGTCAGTGCTAAGTTGATGGAAGAATTCTTCTGTCGACCTAATTACAGCCTCCGTAGAGGTGGATTACCTATGCCGACGGGAAGCATAGTTAGTGTCTACACTGAAGCAATACAGTGGTGCAGCTGTGTGGGTATAGACGTTTAAGTGTGGATATACTCTTAGGGTATCAGAGTAGCAGCCGTGTTAGTCTGTATTCGCAAAAAGAAAAGGAGTACATGTGGCACCTTAGAGACTAACAAATTTATTAGAGCATAAGCTTTCGTGAGCTACAGGCGTCCGATGAAGTGAGCTGTAGCTCACGAAAGCTTATGCTCTAATAAATTTGTTAGTCTCTAAGGTGCCACAAGTACTCCTTTTCTTAGGGTATGTCTACACTGCCCATGTTACAGCACAGCCGTGCTGTGATGTGGGCAGTGTAGTCACACTTTATCATTGGGGGAGAGCTCTCCCGGCAATAAAAAATAACCACCCCGAATGAGGGGTGCTAGTTTTATCACTGGGAAAAGTGCCGTTTATATTGGCGCTTTTCAGCGCTAAAACTTTTGTCGCTCAAGGGGGAGGTTTTTCACATCGCTGAATGACTAAAGTTTTAGCACTGGAAGTGACAGTGTAGACGCAGACAGATTCCAAGGGCAGAAGGGACCGTTGTTATCATCTAGTCTGACCTCCTGTATAACCCAGGCCATAGACCTTCCCCAAAATAATTACTTCAGTATATCTTTTAGAAAAACATCCAATCTTGATTTTAAAATTGTCAGTGATGGAGAACCAACCATGACCCTAGGTAAATTGTTCCAACCATTAATTATGCTCACTGTCAAACAAAATTATGCTTATTTCCAGTCTGAATTTGTCTCACTTCAACTTTCTGACACTGGATAGTGTTATACCTCTCTCCGCTAGACAGAAGAGCCCATTATTAAAGATTTGTTCCCCCATGTAGATACTTACAGACTGTAATCAAGTCACCCCTTAACCATCTCTTCATTAAAGACAAACAGATTGAGCTCCTTGACCTATCACTATAAGGCAGGTTGAGGCTCTCTTAAAAATGACGGTAAGTCCCTGATCCTGCACTGTGATCCCCTGGGTGGACTACTGCACCAATGCAGATCAAAATGCCAGATCAAGACCAGAGTTTGAGGATCCATTACTGGTTTGTGGTAAAATATTTATATTTACAGACCTGTCTTTTATTTGGTGCAGTCTTAAATTATTGTAGGTGCATGGTTTCTATTTCCTTTTGTTATGTTCTTTAGTCATTTTGGGTTTTATCTAGAGGCTGGTCAACACTTAGAAGTTTTACTGGTCTAACTATGTAGATTAGGTGGGTGGGTTGTTTTGTTTTTGTTTTTTTTTTTAAATCACTGACAAAGAGCTTGCCTACATATTAAAATTATTTCAGATTAAGGTGTGAATTTAAAGCAGAATTGCTATTCCAGAATAACTCCATCAGTAGACAAGACCAGAGTTATACTGGTAAAAGTTCTAGTGAGGACACAGTTATATCAATATAAAGGCGCTCCACTTCCCTAACTGCAATACTCTATACTACATCTTTATACCAGTATAACTGCATCCAAACTAAGACAGTTTTATTACTTTAACTATACCTGTATAGTCATCAGCAAGTCTAGTCATAAATTTCCGTAAAATTCATTATTCCAAACGTCCTAGGGACACACACTTGCCTTTCACCATCACGTTGTAATTATGAGGTTGAAGAGTGGAATAGGAATATGGTTCACTGCAGTGACAATTGTCCATTGTCACTGAAACCAAAAAGTGATCTGCCAGTTGAAGTTATGTAAAGTCAAATGATCACTCTTGTAAGAAAAGTTAAGTGGCCTGGTTAAGGCAACCAATTTAAAATACCAACACATTTTACTCAGACTAAAGAAAAAGTGACATACTATGTTTGAGGTTTTGACGCTTTAGTTTTTGTAGAAAAGGGAAAATAGCAACAAGAAGAAATAATGATATAAAACCAAAATATTGATTCTGTAATTTATACACGATGCAGAAAAGTATCGTAACTGAATATCAGCAATACAGTTAAAATGCAGCAACAGTCCTGCTCTTGGCTCCTAAGAGCCGTCTCTCATGCATATATTTTAATAAACCTCTTACCAGTTAGAACCTCAAGTTTCCAGTTGTTTTTAATCTGAATTTCTTTATGTGCTTTCACTACAACCTGTGCATCTTCAGGAGTTTTAAGTCGAACATGACACTCTGTATCTCCTTCCAGCATGTCAACATAAGCAACATCAGCTATCATTGCCAGAGCATCCTGTGGCACAAAAGAGAACTCAGACAGGTTAGCCTGAACAAAAATAAACCTGCAGTATTTTCAAATACTGTCCTTTGAAAATCCAAGGTGTACACAAAGGAGCAATGGCTTGGGAAATATTCTCTAAAGTCAGTTACAAGGAAGTGAAAGTGGAACTTTATTACATTAATAAACGAATCTGACGTCAAATAATTTCTGGCTAACATTTATTGAATTTTCAGAAGAAAATCTACGAATAGTCAATTTTTACTAGATTGAGAACTATATCATTTACCTCAGAGTTGTACGTTTCCCAAGAACCCAAGCTCAGGCTACATCTATTATGAATCCACACAACAGCTAACCCTTTACAGTCATTAGGAGGGATGACAGCAGAAGAATAATTACATAATGCAATAGTATTTCCATTTCATATGTTAGTCCAACAAAAATATATTTACTTCCATACCTAAATATTTTATTTAAGGTTAGGACTGTGGAAAATGAAAAGAAAAAGCTCAAGAATGGTGAACAAGTTAGGAAATCAGTACATGGAACACTACGGTGGATACTGGAGTTCCTTTTCTCCTATACCAAATGATCTCTGCCTGAAAACTGACACCAGCAGCAGAAGAAGGAAGAGTCACACACACTCTTTCAATCAAATACCTTACCTGTGAAACTTGCTGTGAGGGAAATTAACTGGTATCACTCATTCCTAGTCATTTTCATTCACAGCAGGTACTTACTTTAAGCAAAAATGTTTCTATGCAAGAATTAGGCACTACTTTTAACCCTCCAGCTGCAAGGCTGAATCTTAAAACTCCCCAGCACCTAGGTTGATAAGACCATGTGTGATCCAAACAAAACCTTTTCACCCTTAAGTTTGGTATTCCCACTTAAGATTTCCACAGAAAATTATTCAGACTACCAAAATTAATTTTACAAGAATATTTGTTTCAGAGTAGCAGCCGTGTTAATCTGTATTCGCAAAAAGAAAAAGGAGTACTTGTGGCACCTTAGAGACTAACAAATTTATTAGAGCATAAGCTTTCGAAGTGAGCTGTAGCTCACGAAAGCTTATGCTCTAATAAATTTGTTAGTCTCTAAGGTGCCACAAGTACTCCAAGAATATTTGTGTGTGACATTTTGTAAAATGTTATGTCTACTCTGTTTATTCTCTAGTCTCCATAGTTAAGACGGGGAGTGACTTTCTATTATAATTCATATTTTCACAGTCCTTTCTTTTCCAGAGAATTTTCATGCTTAGTCACAGGTCAGATCATTTATTTTTTAAGACTGATGCAAATCAGGCAAGTAATTTGATTTACATATCTGAAAATACCAGAGTCTAACACAGTTTAATTTCATCTACACAAACAAGACCAAAACTTTGTTATCCCCTTGACTATATTACATCATGTTGTAACACAAACCCCTGACACAATAAAACATGTAAGAGCAGACAAACGCTGAATAGCGCTTAGCTATTACAAATGATGAGTGAGGGGGAGGGAGGAGGTCAGACATTCTCTCATTAATGTCTCTTGGCTCTTAGGTAGCTGCTTATAAATACCTAAATAGATAAGACTGATTCAGTTGAAAGCATATCACCAATTTGTTTTCAGAGAGAGAGATATGGCCCAGATCTTGCAAAAATTTACGCACATGCTGAAGTTTTGACATTTATGATTAGCCACCCTGACTTCAATTGTATTATTCACAGGATTGTAAAATTAAGCAATTGCATAAGTCTTTGCAAGACCAGGGCTGAAACAGTTTTCTCATTGCCTTAAATGATCTACAGAGTATTCATTCCAATACTGCCAATATAACATAATGAATGCTTTCCAAACAGTAAACAAGTATTAAACCTTCTGATTTAAGTGTCATAAAAGAAATGATTCAGTCCATATAATAATTCAGGGCCCTAACTACACAAAAAGAACCAGCATAGACTAATACTTCATATATTAGTATGCCAGGGCTTCAGAAATGGAGGTTTCCTATTTTAATTAGGGGCAAGTGATAAAAATGACCATCAGTTTCTGTGTTTCCCCAAACAGGCACAAGTTCATGTCTCTATTTATTCTTTCTTAACTCAACCAAAAATACAGAAGAAGCTGCAAGTTGAATATAATAAAAAAAAGAATGCTGTCCTCTATCACGTCACAGCGCTACAAATTTATATTAAGTTTTGTGTAAACTAAGGCCAAAATACCAATTTGACAAGCACAAAAATAAGTAACACTAACATATGGCTATATGTAGTTTGATAAATGAAATAACATGCAACATAAATGGCATTTTTAGAATAACTGAGTGTCACCTAGGGAAATATTTTATGACTCTCATTCAGGCAGCACTTTATTGGCCTCAAGTTCCTATTAGATGAACAAACCTTATTAAGTAAAAAAAAAGTTCAGTAAAAAATTACTGGCACATTATTTTTAATAGAGATTATTCTATATTAAGCAAATATCATCCATTTTGCCTTTATATGAAGTAACAACAGTTTACCAGTAACTTAAATAGTTATTTTGTTTGTTTTCTTAACAATACAGAATTCAACTGATGTTTGTCATACCTACATTGCAAGAGCAGTCAGGGCTGGTGATGGAGGGAGAAAACAACTCACCCCCAGTATAAAGTAAATCTGTTTTATAAAACTTATTTTCGTGGTAAACTTGACTTCTCTGGAAGAGTGCTTTCCTCTGCCTAAAGCTTTTATTACTTTTGGTTTTGATATAGGTTCTCTCAACTTGGTTCTGCTTTAATGAAATCTTCCATTAATGGGTACTATTCAGAAATATGTATACAGCTAGTTGCCAGATAGAAATTCAATATGACTTGTTTAAATGGCATTCAATCATTTTCAGGATGGTATAAGGGGAAAGGATAACAGCTGCCCTGAGGTTACAAAGGCATTACCTTGATGTGTTTCCTGCCTGGTAGGGGTTCGGTGCTAATGATCTTCACAATTACTCCATTCACAAACTGTGGTCCCATTGTGTTAGCTTTCTCAGGGGGGCCAGAATCTTCACTGGTGGCTGTTAATTTGAAGAGGAAAAGAGCATAATGAAAGTTCACATATATTAACTTGACAAACACAAGATAACCACAAAAATCACACAAACAATGCAATAAATATTGTGGTGGTGTTCAGACAGTGAATGAAACAACAGATACCAAACACTGCTGCAATGGATATATACTTAGTTAGTTTGGATCAGTTTATATATATATGGCTATTGATGGCAGTGACTCCTATTTCAAAAGATAAAAACCAAAGTGACAATACCAGGTGGCATAATGAATGAATCAATTAGAAATCCCTCCTAAAAAAAAAGGCCATATACAAATCCTTTTGCAGTTTTAAACACAACCTATGGTAAGGATCTTTGCACCCCAAATCCTGAAGAGTGCTGAAAAAGGTTTAACGCTCCTAGGCTAGAAGTTTGTGGACAGAAGTCCAGGGGATCCAGTGCAACCCAGTAACAGTGTAAGGCACTTTTCTTTATTATTGTTGGAAAAATGTTTTAGTGTAGTTCTTGTGAGTTAATAGGTACAAACAGTATACAGTACCTTTGTCACTAAACAGGGTGAATCATAACCTGATCTGTTTCTACCATATAGTTTTGTAAACCTGTCTGGAACACTGTTTATCCCATCTAAACTGATCACAGAAACCTTGCTAGCATTGTACTGTCAATAACTGTGTTGAAACATGGTTCTGACTACCATGGAGGCACTGCTTATATAGACAGGCCTTAAATGGAAACTACCGCAATACATGTGTTAGTTTACTATGAAATATCATCATTAAATTAAACTAAACGTCTCAAAACCAAAGATCCTTTTGTAATCTTGGATTATTTTCTAAATAATTTGATTATTCATTAATTCAGATAATGCAATAAATCATAATCAGTATAAATACAATTTATTTTATATAACATAGCTCCTTTAATATGAAGTGTTGTAAAAGCTTTATTTCACTCTGCCTTATCCATTCAGAGAAGTCAGTACACTGTGGAACTATTTTGATATAGATCTATTCTCCAGTTCTATTAGAATATCAAACTCTAAAGACCACCAACTGCATTAAAAAAAAACAAACAAACCAAAAAAAAAACAACCCCATCATAAACCACACAATATAAAGACCAGAAAAACCTTTACATTTGACATTTTTTGTTTGAGGACGCTTTTGTACACCTCTATCTGCTTCCATCTTCTCCACACACTCAGATTTGATTTGGGACATTGTTTTCTTTAAGGAAGCCATGCTGGCTTTTTGAAGGGCCAAATATTCTTGCTTCAGATCCATCCATTCACTCCTACATAAGACAAAAAGATTTAGGAATAAAAATGTCAATACTTGTGCAAAAATAATTAGACTTAGAAAAGCCATTGCAAACATGAAGACAAAATTATGATATTATTTGTATTACTGCAGAGTCTGGGAGCTCTAGTCTTGGACCAGAACCCCAGCTAGGTGCTGTACAAACACAGAACAAAAAGACTGTTCCTGCCCCCAAAAATATAATCTAAGTATAAGACAAGAGACAACAGACAGAGACAGATGGGGTAGCACAAGAGAACAAGACAATATTGGTCAGCATGATAGGCAGTGGTCTCAGTATATCAACAGTTTTCAGAGTAGCAGCCGTGTTAGTCTGTATTCGCAAAAAGAAAAGGAGTACTTGTGGCACCTTAGAGACTAACAAATTTATTAGAGCATAAGCTTTCGTGAGCTACAGCTCACTTCATCGGATGCATTTGGTGGAAAAAACAGAGGAGAGATTTATATACACACACACACACACACACACACACACACACACACACACACAGAGAACATGAAACAATGGGTTTATCATACACACTGTAAGGAGAGTGATCACTTAAGATAAGCCATCACCCACAGCAGGGGGGGGAAAGGAGGAAAACCTTCCATGGTGACAAGCAGGTAGGCTAATTCCAGCAGTTAACAAGAATATCAGAGGAACAGTGGGGGGTGGGGTGGGGGGAGAAATACCATGGGGAAATAGTTTTACTTTGTGTAATGACTCATCCATTCCCAGTCTCTATTCAAGCCTAAAGTTAATTGTATCCAGTTTGCAAATTAATTCCAATTCAGCAGTCTCTCGTTGGAGTCTGTTTTTGAAGCTTTTTTGTTGAAGTATAGCCACTCTTAGGTCTGTGATCGAGTGACCAGAGAGATTGAAGTGTGAATTATAACATTCAAAAACCAGTTGGAGAACACTTCAATCTCTCTGGTCACTCGATCACAGACCTAAGAGTGGCTATACTTCAACAAAAAAGCTTCAAAAATAGACTCCAACGAGAGACTGCTGAATTGGAATTAATTTGCAAACTGGATACAATTAACTTAGGCTTGAATAGAGACTGGGAATGGATGAGTCATTACACAAAGTAAAACTATTTCCCCATGGTATTTCTCCCCCCACCCCACCCCCTACTGTTCCTCTGATATTCTTGTTAACTGCTGGAATTAGCCTACCTGCTTGTCACCATGGAAGGTTTTCCTCCTTTCCCCCCCCTGCTATGGGTGATGGCTTATCTTAAGTGATCACTCTCCTTACAGTGTGTATGATAAACCCATTGTTTCATGTTCTCTGTGTGTGTGTATATAAATCTCTCCTCTGTTTTTTCCACCAAATGCATCCGATGAAGTGAGCTGTAGCTCACGAAAGCTTATGCTCTAATAAATTTGTTAGTCTCTAAGGTGCCACAAGTACTCCTTTTCTTTTTGTATATCAACAGTCTAACTGTTATCAAATTTTTGTAGGCATGATGAAAAAGACAAGTATTGAGGAGGGTTTTGAAGGAGGATAATGAGGTAGCTTTGAAGATGTTTATGGGGAGTGCTCCCCCAGCGCAAAGCACAATATGGAAAAGGCACAAGGGTGCTTGTTTGAAAAATTAACAAGTGGGCAATGGAGCACCATGGACTGATTGGAGGTGACAGTCAACATCTTGATAGCAAATTAGAGTGGGGATAGGCTGACATAGTCAAAATGACTTGCAAATAAAATACACAAACTATAGCTGACATCAGGGGGCAGATGCTCAGTTGGTGTAAATTGGAGCTATGGCAATATATACCAGCTGAGGTTCTCCCCTGTTGTGCTTAATGGCCTCCCCATCTTTTTATATAGCTGTCTAGGGCCTGATGGTTATCTGACTAAATTACCACTTCATTTTATCTTCTAAATGGCCTAAATAAATACTAACAGGAGAACAAAAATTACTAAAAAATTAAGAGAGATTGCCAAATGTATTACATCTTCAGAAAGCATTCTGAATGCTTTGGTAAATCAGACATATTATTTGGAACTGGAATTACACAGAGCACAGACACTAATGCAGTACTGATTGGTTCACTGAGCCCTCTTTAGTTTTATTAAGATAATGCAGAAGTAAAAAGAAAATGGTACAGAGTTCAGTCTACATTAAAACTTAGTCACTTTTCTCTAGAAAATTCACTGATTAAAAAAACTGGTTAAACTCACCCTCCCCCCCCAAATCTATAGAGATAAGAACATTCCTTACTATTCAAATGCATTGAGTTTTTAAAAAAATCCACACTGCATGGAAGCAATTTATATATTTACATACATTTAACATGGAGATGTTTCTGCAAACAGCTAGAGCTTTGCTCCAAAGAAACACAATGCCTATAGTGCCACTGTGAGAACGACTCATTGTTACCCTAATCTGTGCTATCAAACAAGCTGATAGGGGATTTTTAAAGAGGAGGATATCTTGCGGTAATGGTTTTAGCTGTTAACATTGACAACTGTATACTTCAAAAAAGCATCTAGCTCACCCAGGATCATACGTTCTCACAGAGCAAAGACATTAAAATAACAAAAGAGCCATGTAATGATTCTTTGAGATAAAAAGGCAACAGCCACTCTGTAGTAAGGTATGGTATAAATAAGAGCCTGAGGAGACACTCCCTGTTAACTAGATTGAAAAGGAAGAGAAGACCATGGGGAATGAGCCAGGCAAGTAATTCAATGTTTATAATGTTTTTCTGAAGCATTTCTACTATGCAATAATGAACAGAAATGTCATATTCTTGTGTTATATTTTATGCAGCAGGTGTACTAAACTGGTGGAAAAGGATAACAGACACTGCAAAGTACTGGTTTACATGGACCCCTTCTACTTTAACATGGAGGTGCTTTCTGTGACTATAAAAAGTAAGTGCTTCCATGTTTTAGTAGAGGTGAATCCTAATCTCAGTCCTGGAATATGCATATGGAAAAACAGGAACCTTGCCTCTGCTCTTGTGTCACAGGATTTGTTGACCCATAAAAGGAAATAAACACAACAAGAGGAAAAATAAGAAATCATGTTTACCTATTGTGTAAAATCTCTTATTATACAATAGTTGGTATTCAGACAAGACCAGTATATGGGTCAGGTAAATTATATTTATATTTTAAAAAATTAGTATGATTTTGCTGGTCAACTTATTTAATTGAGAGTATGTTGTAATTAATATTAATGATTAATTACAAGTGAGGTATTTACTGACAACTTTTAAAGGACCCTCTTTGCTTTAACATGCGGGGTACCTGCTGCCTAGAAAAAGTGCTTCTATGTTTCAGTGGTGGTGGATCCTAGTGTCTTGAATTTATGACACTTCTAGAAAATAGACTGATCACAACTCAGAAAGCAAACTAAAATGTGCAAAAAAGTAACAAATGCTAGCAAGTCTGTACTTTAAAATATCAACCCTTATTGTTTGTACTTCAAAACTTCAGATTTTTCACAACAGTAATGCTGCCTAAAGATTACATTTTATATATTACTCTACTATTAAAAATACTCTGAATGTGCATGCTATATATATTTTAACAAATTCGTATATGTAGTTATATTTTACAGAAAAAAGAGGCATAACAGAAGTCTGCAGTCTCAGCTTAAAGGACCTCCACTACTTTAATGTGGAAGTACTTGCTTTGCTCCTGAAAAAGTAAGTGCTTCCATGTTTTAGTGATGGTGAATCCTAATTTTTCAACTGCAGAACATCTACACTGAAAAAAAAAAATGCCCATTTCCACAGAAAGCATTTGATGTGGAAATCTAAGAGGACTACAGATTTACAGTATTGTAATTAATATGTAGCAAAAACATTCCATGCATTGTAGATATGAACTATACAAAAATACCCTACCATAGTAATTTAAAACATTTACTCTAAGGGAGAAATCCTGCCCATATGAGGTAAGTAGCACTTAGACAGAATCTATGGCTTTGACTGGCATCATGACATAAAATATGAAATTCTCTGGGGGCAGGGGGAAGTCAATGCTCTGTTTTTCTCTACACAGCATTAATGCATCTCTATATACAAAGTTAGTTTCTCTTTTCATAACAAAAATAGTCTTTGTTGTAAAGGACCCCCTCTACTTTAACATGGAAGTACTTGCTGGATCTTGAAAAAGTAAGTGCTTCCATGTTTTAGTTGTGGTGAATCCTAATTGCTTATTTACAGATCAATTACACAGCAGAAAATGCTGTTTTAAGTACACTGATTATCTGGAGGCCACCCCAAGTTGGAATGTTTGTGTTTGATAGTTTGTTGTTTGTATTTGATAGTACTGTATTTTGGGGCTTTTCTACCTATTTTTTGTATTTTCCAGGTAGCATACAACACACAGAGCCACAGATAGCTGTTTTTTAAATCCAATGAGATGTTGGTATTAAGAGTATTAGAAGGAATGTAAATAAACAGAACTACTCAATTGACATTTTCTATACTACTGTCTATTATAAAAGGAGAATAGCAATTATTATATGAAAAATACTTATTTTTAGTGGATTTTTTAAAATTTTACTTTTAAATAAATGGCAACATTTTTAAAGAGTTTTAAGTTTTACTGAGCTACATACGGGACTCCATGATGCAACATATATATTTTTTGTTTTTTTAATTTGAATAGTCTGTTTTGTTATCTGAAGTTCGCTGTAAATACCTCTTGTAAAATATCTTAACTGCAGGCCACTACTGTTGCTAATATGCAACTCTGTTGTGTAAAAGCTGGAATTGCACTTTAGCAATGGTGATGGACTGTAAGACATACAAAATAGATATTACAGGAAATAGCAATTTAATACTGGACAAATTAGTGAAAGAAAAAGATGTTCTCAGATAAATATCAAAAGATGCATTGTATTCAATATGTAATTTCACAGTTTGGCAATATTTAATAAAGTATGTAAAACTTTAGAAACTTGTGATATTTTACTGGACAGTTTTTATTTGCAAATTTCACACAAAGTGAACAGTGGTAAAAGTATGCACATTCACATATACCATTATGACAAAACAAGACTACATTTAAATTTGGCTTACTATATAACAGTTTAAACATATGTAAAAGATCCTGCTTATAAACTTGTTTCTGGGGATTAATTTGGTCTGTTCACTTGTAGAATATACTGATCAACAATCATGAACAATTCAAATTTTGATCTTGAAAGGATCTAAGAAAGTACAACATAGTTATCCACAATTCTTTAAAAGTATCCTTTTTGAAGGAATCCCATTAAATTCAAACAAACATGTAAATTTAACTTATTGAAAGAATAAATTGAAAACCTGAAATTCAATCCTGAACATCCTGAACATTTACTATCTCAGGCACTTTAATTCCTTTAATAGGAAGGAAAAAAGCATGGTCCATAAACTGAAAGGGTGCAACACTGGTGTAATTTAGTCCTCTCAGTTTACATGAAGAAAAAGCAGACCTGTCTGCCTCAGGCAAACTGTATAATGCCATCAAGTACAGACCAGAGTTTTATCTAGTTCAGTATCCAACAGTGGTCAATGAGAGATTCTTAATTAGGTTTAAGAGTAGCAGCCGTGTTAGTCTGTATTCGCAAAAAGAAAAGGAGTACTTGTGGCACCTTAGAGACTAACAAATTTATTAGAGCATAAGATTTCGTGAGCTACAGCTCTGATGAATCCGATGAAGTGAGCTGTAGCTCACGAAAGCTTATGCTCTAATAAATTTGTTAGTCTCTAAGGTGCCACAAGTACTCCTTTTCTTAATTAGGTTTAAGAAGCTTCCATAATGAACCTAATTGTGGGGAAGAGGAGGGGTTAATCTGTATCCCAGCTAGTGATCAACATATGCTGTGAGAACTGTAGCCCTTAAAATTTTACTGAAAGTTTACTTGCCACAAAGACAGAAGGGTTCTATGTATTTTTCATTATCTGAAATATAGCTAACATCCCACCATATGGTGGAAACAATATTTTCCCCATTACTACACCTAAAACAGCAAAAAATACAAATTTTGACAAATTCTCAAATAAATAAATCCATCTGATATATTAATGCATCAACTTGAACTAATGTTAACTGAGAGCTTATAGCAGCTAACTGATTAGGAGGGGGGGAAAATTCTACTGCCCTACAGTTCAAGCAGGTTAATACCGTTGAATATATACCATACCATTCTAAAAGATAGCAATCGGCACAAAAATTGGACTACTAACTTCAGAAAAGTACTCTGAATGCTATAAACATATTAGCTGGTATAACATACTTTGAGAGTACTCTCAGTGGAATGACCTCCTCTCCCATCTTGTGCCTTTCTTTGTGCTTTTTCTTATGCTTCCTTTTTGATTTTGAAAGGGATGTATCTTTCTTATCACCGTCTTTCTCTTCTGTAGTAACTTCTAAATGAAAAACCCCAAAAGAAAGATAATTGGACATGACTTGGACAGATCATATTTAAAGCGATAAACATAATTGAAATGGCATGTTCCTTCATTTACATTGCTCTAAGAAGCACTGCTGAGACACAACATTTATGATCAACTTTTTCCATTTGAAGTTTTCCTGCTAATATCACAGTGAAATGTAGGGAGGTCTCTTCTAATTTATTTCCACAGTATATTTAAAAAAGTACAGACGAGTACAAACTGTCTCTGTCAACCAACATGAAAAACAATGCAGAACGCAATGATGCTTGTTTTAGACTATTATTATTCTCTACTTTGTTTCATCCCCAACCCCTCATCCTTACTAGACTGAGCACTGAGTTTTTGGTTTATCCTTTATAAAGCTGAAAAGATATTTTACTCCATTGCTTCCTTCATTTTAGATTCTTAATTCTCCCTTAATCCACCTATAATCCAGCATTCTTTTCCTCTCCACACCCCTTTCAGTTCACATCAAAACCATCGCCAGCTCTGTGAATAAGAAAAACTAATTAATGGATTTTCAACAATATTTGCCGTCTCCCTACTTTTTCCCCCTCATCAGTAGCATGAGCCACTAGCCCAGGGATTCTCAAACTTCAATGCACCACGAGTTGCTTCTGACAACAAAAATTACTACACAACCTTGGGTGGGGAGGGGGAGGACTGAAGCCTGAACGAAAGCCCGATCCCCATCGCACCGGGTAGGAGGCCAAAGCTTCTGCCCCAGCAGGGACCCTGTAACTTGAGCCCCACTGACCTGAAGCCCTCGGGCTTTGGCCCCAGGTGGTGGGGCTTGGGCTTGAGCTTTGGCCCCAGGGAGGTGGGCCCCAGGCTTTGGCTTTGGCCTTCGGCCCCAGCAAGTCTAAGCCAGCCTTGGTGACCTCATTAAAATTAAAACTCTGCCACAATGTGTGGACTCAACCTCAAAGGTCCCTGCCAGCCCTACGTTTCTAGGATTTTACGATTTTTGTTCTGAAGAAAGTTGTATTCTCAACACAAACTTTTTGACCTGTTGCATTTGGTGGAAAAAACAGAGACGCATCCGATGAAGTGAGCTGTAGCTCACGAAAGCTTATGCTCTAATAAATTTGTTAGTCTCTAAGGTGCCACAAGTACTCCTTTCTTTTTGCGAATACAGACTAACACGGCTGCTACTCTGAAACCTGTTTTTGACCTGTGGATATCAACCTTTTCCCCATACTAAGATTGCTGTAGTCCAAGTGATTAGCTATTTACTTTTAGCTTTAACCACGGATCCTTATCTTCACATGTAATTTTGACATAGCTTTTGATATCTTGTGTCACTAGATCTTTCCTATTTCTAGTTTAAAAAAAAAGAAACAGAAAAAAAGTGTCTCCAGCACATTCCTTTTCTGATTTTAACCCTACCCATCTAGGTTTTTATATAGGGCCTGTCAGCATAGTCCGAGTTTTTAAAACTACACCTAATTTCAATGGCATTCCAGCTGCCCACACCAGGTCTGATTTGAGCCTTCCCTGTAAACCATATCCATTTCTGTTAAGAGCCTCAAATCTGATCTAGTCTCTCTGCTATTCTCCATCAAGCTTATCTCTTTGGAATGTCTCAGTGCTAGCTTTAAACTTGACAGAACTTCTATGAGCAATGACATCCAACTCTACATATTCCTCAACTCATTCCCTGAACCCTTATGTATCTGCCAGCTATTGGCCCAAATACCACTAATGAATGCTTCAAAAGACTAAAGTCCTTTTGATAAAAAGTAATTGGTGTCCAATGTCTGAATCCATTACCTCTCTCCTTAGCACATAAATTTACCCAATATACACTAGTCCAAGTATTAGGCCTAGTAACCCCTGAAACCTCCCAAAGCCATGAGCGTGTATCCCTCACCTCCCTCTACACACAGCTCCTTCACTCCCTCCTCCTTTCATAGAACCCTGCTCTTCTCTAGCCTTGACTCCTACTGGGCTCCCCACTACTTCACTTGTCTGCCACAAGGTACTAACTCGTCCAAAATTCCACATTTCCATAAGGAAGTGGGTTTTCAGGAACTGATTTGCCTTTACTTACACCTTAACAATAAGATTTCTAACACTGAGAAAGAAATTCTTTTTTGGCTCCCAATCTCTTCCCCGATTCCCACTTCTTCCTCTTCTACAAACCCACCTTTCACTATCTCTGGAAGATTGTCAAAATCCATCTTTCTTTAATTTGCTTTTCTGCAGCTAAAAGGAAATACAAACATTACAAAATTCAATAATATTTTTACCTTTGGAGTCCTTTTGAGCTTCTGTCGTTTCTTCTTTTGCAGAATGAACATCATCTTTTTGAGCAGTTTTCTTGACTTTTGCACCTAATGCCTCTACATCTCCAGAGTTGCTTCTTTTTCTCTTCCCTAGCCTACTTTCCTCAGTTAATTCTGGGCTTTCTGTTCTATCCCATTTTTTTCTCTCTTTCTTAGAAGATTGCCTAGGGACTCCTGATACTTCCATTTCCAAGCACTCAGATGTTGTTCTGTGTCTCTTTGACTTGCTTATTTGATCTGCAGTAGTGTCCATGTTTGATTCTTTCATTTCTGCAGCTGACTGTACACTGCTCTCTTTCTTCATTTTGGATTTTTTCTTTTTCTTCTTTTTCTTCTCTTCTGTATAAAGCAAAACATCACATTTAAAACTTTGTCAATTAGCATTCCTGATGAAAGTTTAGATTAGATCAACGAGCCTAACTACGTAGAGGTAGCACAACATGCCCTCATATGAAGAGATCAGAGTTTGAGCCTTAAGTTCAATTTTCAGCTCTTGGGAAAGTTGGGATGGGGATCATCGCGCAAGACTTCTTTGCAATTACTGGAAAGAGGCAAGAGATGGTCCCAGAGGGCTTTACTAATTATTTTAGGGAGATGAGATAAAACTAGAGGGGTTTTTGCTGGAATCTCCCAATATTGAGGGGGGGCATGGCTTTGTAAGTGAAGGTTTAGAAGAGGTTTCCTAGAATGCTTCCTGTTGAGTTAGCAGAGAGAATCAAGAGTGCCTGAAAGGGTTGGGGGTAAAGTCCTACTCTTCCTCATGATTTGTATGTGATTACAACATTCCCTGGAACTGGCTGCTTTTGGAGGTTGGCAGAAAAGAGAAGGGTCCTTACTGAGTCAGGATGGACAAGTAAATAAGAAAGCTGGCTGATTTAAATTATGAGGTCTATTGGGGAGACACAACCTTTGGTAGATATTGGGAAAATGTCATAATTACTATTATGAACCCACTGCATCTATCACAATTTGTATAAACCAAGAACTACATGCCTGACAAATTACCTAATAGGGAGATTATCTGTACTGTAATGTGGGAAAATTAGGTCTGATACCCAGTACTGTTTATTTGCTTCCAGACTGGCATGGGCTGGGAACACTACCGAGAAGCAGCATAGTCAGATCCTGACGTAGAAGCGGCACCTCCACCTTTTGATTCACACCAATCACCACAACAAATGATTAACGAGCAAAACCTTGTTGTTAATAAAGGAGTAGTCAGTCATTGGCCAGAAAAAATGATGGATGTGATGGAGAAACTCACTTTATGAATGGAGGGAGCCTCAAGACCCTGTATGAGACAAAATGAGCCCTTCCATCCACGGTAAGAATGAGCTGGGCAAATCAACTGAAACTATAATCATGTTCCTTGAAAGATTATGCTATCAAAATTAATCTATAGATCATTTACAGAACCACTGCTCAAGCATATTGAAGGGCTTTCCCTTGGCAATTTTCCCATGTTTCTGTGAGCAAACATTCTACTGATATTTAGAAGTCTCTGCTCAGAGGCACTGGAGTTATGAAGACTGTGAAGGATCCTCAGTGAGATGTTCAGACAGTAAAATTCTGGTAAATTTCTCTGGTTCTACTAGTGAAAGAACTGGTAAAGAAATATAGCTAACAAGTTCAACAGAAAGAAAAATGCCAGATGGTTGCCATCCAAGACCTGTTAGGTGGTCATATTTTGGTTTTAGCAGCCTTAACAATCTTTAAATGTAATTTTGCTATTATAATTTATACCCATCTCTTCAATATTAAATATTTTTATGCAAGTGTGACAAATTTGACTGGGACTCATGGTGATTGTTTAAATAAGGATTAATAAATAGTACAGCCTAGTCTGCTAGTATGAAAGCAAACAATGTTGCTTCTTGGTTGACAAGAAAGGACATTTTCATCCTTATTCAAGAAAGAAAAGAGGCAGAAATTCACTACTGAAAACAGAAATGCTTCATCTCTGTAATCCAGTTTTGCTTCCTAAACCCATTTTTGCCAAGGAAAACAAAAAAAGTTACAAATTTCCGTTTCAATAAAGTTTTAAATTAATAGATTAATTAAGGAGTTTAAGATGTCTGAATTAAAAATTATTATGCCCAAAATATTCCCCTCCCTTACCCACTACAGTGCAGTCACTTGTATTCAGCGCAGGAACAGGCTTATTTTTTACTGTTCTGGGGAACATCCCAGGTTTTCTTGGTGCTTCTTCTGGTGGATTATTCAAAAACTTAAATTAAAAAAAAATAGAAAGTATTTAAGATCAACAAAATATTATTTATAAACTAAATTTATTCACAGCGGAATACCCTCCCCGCCAAAAAGAAATAATTACTAAAAATATATACTGCCTCTACACTCATTCTAGAAAGATGTGGTCTCTGAAGAATCCAACCAAGAGGGAACCACCTTCTTTTTGATAATTGGTCCAGAAGCACTGCTTAAAAGTTTATTAGTCTTCAAGTCATTAGTTTACTAGCTCCTTTGGCCACTACAACAGTTTTATTTTTGTTGTGCTATGGAATGATAATTTCTAAAACCTTAAGACCACACCACAAAGCTATGATAAAAGTTAATATTAATACCTTCACTATCCTCTTCCAGTGAGCTGTGCGAGGCCATTTCATTCCCATTTTGCTGCTGTCATAAACAGACACTTTTATTCTGGGTTCAAAAGGGGCTAAAAAAAATAGCCCAATTAAATTAAGGGAGAAAATATCAGTGTGCGTTTCTCTTATTTGCTCCACTTAATTTAATTGAATTAGAAAACTTTATAGTTTGTGAAGCTATTTGCAGGTTTTGGGAGAAAAAAAAAAAAAAATCAAGGTGACATCCAAGCTTTGAAATTATTTCTGAGAATTCCTGTATTTAAGTTTCCCTTCCACTTCCCTTTACAGAACTAGAGACTATTCACGTTTGCCACTCTATTATGCCTAAGTCTGTGAGTCTTTCACGGAGGTAACGGAAATCATGGATTCAGTTACTTTCCAGGACCTCCGTGACTTCCGCAGCCTCAGCTGCTGACCCCAGGGCTGCCCAAGCAGCCGCGCCCCGCCCAGGGCCAGCCACACCAGCCGCTGCTTGGGCAGCCCGAGGCAGCTGGTCCCGGGGCTGCCCCCTGGCTCGGAGGAGTGGCGGCGGCGGGGCCCCCTGGGCTGCCCCCGTCCCTAGAGAAGCAGTGGTGAAGGCTTGCCTCCCTAGAGCAGCAGCGACCACCAGAGCACCCTCCCCCAGATCAGCAGTGTCTTCTGGAGAACCCCCGCTCCCCCAGCACCCAAGATTTAGTTAGGGGTATTTTTAGTAAAAGTCATGGACAGGTCACTGGCTCTGACTTTTTGTTTATTGCCTGTGACTTGTCCGTGACTTTTACTAAAAATACCCATGACTAAATCATAGTCTTAATTATAAAATGGAAAGAAGTGTTAAAGATGAGCCTACCTCAATAGCTTTGTCTGCTTGCTCTCTTGTTTCAAATTCAACAAATGCAAATCCCTTTGGGTCTCCAGTGGACTTATAACGTGGGATACTGACATAAACTACATTACCACATTTCCCAAATACCCGTTCAATCCAACTGTGGTTGACATTTTTGGGAAGCAGCTCCTATTAAAAAAAAAAGAAAAGAAACATTTTATTTCTCTTTTAGCAATATAATATACACATTCCCATATAGTCAGTTACCACAGTATCAGAGGCTCAATGTAGCCAAGTACTGCTAGCTATTTAAGAGTTTTCAATTAAATATCTAAGAAAAAATTAGGAAATATTTTCACATTTCTAGACAAGTTTCCTTACTGAATGAGATAGGTAGATAAATAATAGTAAAAATCAATCAGTATGGGTAACAGCAGGTTTTAGCATTCATCTGGAAATGTCACTTTAAACCAGTGGTGGGCAACCTGCGGCCCATCAGGGTAATCCACTGGCGGGCTGCGAGACAGTTTGTTTACACTGACTGTCCGCAGGCACAGCTGCCCGCAGTTTGCCATTCCTGGCCACTGGGAGCTGAGGGCGGCCGTGCCTGTGGACGGTCAATGTAAACAAACTGTCTCGTGACCTGCCAGTGGATCACCCTGACGGGCCGCAGGTTGCCCTCCACTGCTTTAAACTGTACCCTTGGTAAAAACAACAATGTACATTTGATATATGTTGTTTTCTCATTTCCTGTACCAGAAACTCAATTCTGCAATCACATCCATGCATAAGGAACCTTGAGCCAGTACAGTCTCATTGGCTTGAAACAATCAATTCACAGCAAAATGGTTTTCTGACTTTGGGTAAATCACACTTCAGAGAAATAGGTGTTCATTTGCCACAAACAACAAGCACTAGTGAAAGAACTGGTAAATTAAACCTGGTAGCTCTTTAGTTTTTAAACTTTATGATAAGCACTAGTATGCTAATTGCCCATCTGCAGTGATGACCAGTGCGGGGTTTTCAGCCAGTCATCTGGGCAGTAGGCACATATGAATTGGCAATTTTATGCCACACATTTTGGCAACTTGCAGACGGCCTGCCTCAGTTCCTACTAGCTTCCCTTTACTGCCGACAGTGGAAGCTTGTCGAAACTATTAGCTCTTTCTAGTTCAGGAATAGCTTCCTATACCTTTCTAAAGATGCCTTTATGGGTGGCCCATTTGACAAGATACATCTTCGAACACTTATAGAAACAAAAATTGCAACGTCAGCATTATTTAGCTCCCAACGGGTTTATCTTTCTAAAAAGGTTTTAACTGAAGAACTTAGTGAAAAGACACTACACACTGTTCCAAAAGAGAGAGAAACTTCTTGTTAAATGATTGGTTTAGTATGGGCTCTGTATCAAAACTATAATGGAATGTGCTGCTCAGGCAAGCAATCTAAATGTCAGTGAATTTAAAACTACATAAAATATTTAAATGGGATATGGACAGCACCAGAAACAATTATGCACTGCTAGGGAGTTGAAAGTAGAGCAGAGAAAGTTTATTAACCATAAAATTACCTTTGTAAAACTTGTTTTGAAATTTAAACTTCAATTAAGCCTTAAGGGAAGTTTCTTTTTATAGGTAAGATAATGAAGCGACTCCTTAAAGGAATACATTACATGGACTTTATTCTTGTTTCAAAAATGGAGCTGTGCATTGCTGCATACGCTAAAAATATTGTCCCCGTGAGCCCAAGTGCAGTAGCAGATTTTTTGTGATATGCAAACGATGTGTTCCTATTCATCTGAAACTACAAAAGTGGTCTTTGTGTTGATCCTGCACAAAAACCTCTCTTCCCCCTTTCTCCAGTATGGAAGCAGAACTTATCAAGGACTCTAACGGTGTGTCTACATTACAGTTAAAAACCCTTCAGCTGGCCTGTGTCAGTTGGCTCAGGCTAAGGGGCTGTTTAATTGCGATGTAGACATTTGGGCTCAGGCTGCAGCCTGTGCTCTAGGACTCTGCAAGGTGGGAGAGTTCCAGAGCTCAGGCCCTAGCCCAAATGTCTACATTGCAATTAAACATCTCCTTAGCCCAAAACCCTAGTCACAGGCCAGTCGAAGGTGTCTAACTGCAGTACAGACATAGCCCTAGGGAATACCTACACAGCATTTAAACACCTGCAGCTGGCTGGGGTCAGGCGAGTTGGGCTTGTAGGGCTTGGGATGCAGGACTGTAAAACTGCAGTGCAGACGTTCAGGCTTGGACTGGAGCCCAGGCTCAGGGCCCAGTCTGAGCTCAAACATCTACACCACAAATTTTACAGCCCCGAAGCCTGAGTCCCACCAGCCTGAGTCCCGCAAACCCGAGCCAGTTGCAGGATGTTTTATTGTTGTGTAGACCAGCAGTTTTCAACCAGATGTCCGGAGCCCCCTGGGGGCTACGAGCAAGTTTCAGGGGGGTTCACCAAAATAAATCAGAGACCAGGGCCACCGTTAGACTCCCTAGGGCCCAGCGCAGAAAACTGAAGCCCGAATCCTGCTGCCCAGGGCTGAAGTCAAAGCCCAAGCAACTTAGCTTTGTTGGGCCCCGGGCAATTGCCCTGCTTATTATCCCCTAACACTGGCTCTGGCTTTTAATCTACTGCATATGCAGAAGAACAGTTGTTGTGGCACAGGTGGTTGTGGAATTTTTATAGTATGTTGGGTGGGGGGCGCCTCAGAAAGAAAAAGGTTGAGAACCCCTGGTGTAGACATACCGTAACAGAACTTTACCGCCCCATGGTTGCACATCAAAAGAAGTGATTAAGTAAATTTCAAACCCAGCTAAATCACTGTATTAAAAAAAAAAAAAAATTGGTCTCTCTCTTTTTAAAAAATCTGTAGGTGGTAACAAGGATCAGATATATATTGCAAATTACTTTCCATATCAGAACTTTGGCGATTTGGTGGTCTACAAAATATACACCAATTATTCTTTTTACAACAATTTCAAATCAAAGCCTAACTAACTAGCTTATTAAAATAGGAACACCTTACTTCAAATATTTTGAAACTTTTCTGTCAATATTATTTGAAGAGCTTTGGAATAAGGAGAGCTTACAACTGCGTTAGGGAATTCTATTAGCAGTATCACACCACACTTAACAAAAGCCCAGATATCACTATTTGTTGTTAAAGAAAGGAGCTGCTGTATAAATACTTTATTCTCTAGAATCATCAGAGCAACCCATGTTATTTACTGATCTGGAGAGCTGTGGTACTTTGCACATGTATATAGCTACATGGTAGTTACTGAATACATGCCATCACAGAAAGTTTGGTACACAAATAAAAAAAATGCTGGTTCAATGAAGTGAGCTGTAGCTCACGAAAGCTTATGCTCAAATAAATTTGTTAGTCTTTAAGGTGCCACAAGTACTCCTTTTCAATTCCCCTAATGGGTCCTGCTACATACCTACTTTGATACGAGCCATAAAAGCTCTCTGAAGTCCAAGGGACTCCTAGATATCGCCTGTGAAATGGGAACTGGCTACACAGAGCTCCTTCTGAAAATCTTCCAAGAATACAGCTCCTCAGAGGGAGCACTAGCTTACATCAGCCAGCAGCATTTTTTAGTGCCATTGCTAGTATTGTTGGAATGCTGGTGCTGTAGCAATATAGCAATTTTCAGAAAAATCTCAGTATAGACACAGTGCATAGATGCTGGAAGGGTTTTCCAGAAATAAAACACTGAAACCAACCAATTTAGGAGCTTTCTGCTATCAAAAGACTGACGATACTACAGGGCAAACCAGATTTGCAACAAACATGTTGGTACTTCTAAAACTAATAACTACTATTGTACTGTATGCTCTATAAGTGACCTATAAAATAGTTCTAGATTATCTGTCAAACTCATCCAGCTCATCTTCTCTGATCAAGTTATCTTTATCATCATCCTAAAGCCTTGTTTACCCCAAGATTTTATTTATATTACACATATATATATATACATATATATATTATATATATAAAAGCACTTGTCTGTATCAGCACAACTCCTCTTATGTTGCAAACCGTGGAAGCAATAGTGCAGGAAAATACATTAAAATTTCTCCAATATAAATACCCCTTGTGTGTTAAAATAGATCTTGCTTATCTTGCTAACATTAGTTAATTTGAGTTCAATCATTCACTCTATATGCTGCATCTTGATTTAACAGCAAAAGAAAAACAGTAGTAAAAGGGACATTAGAATATTCATGTTATGAAGTATATCATTTCCTTTCTCCAAAGCTGCATTGTTCTCCTTTCTTCTAATTCCATTAACAACCTGCCTCAAGTACCAGCTAGTATTCATTATTTATTGTTCATTATCCTAACCAGTTCACAGATTCATAATTCCAAGGCCAGAAGGGACCCATTGTGATCATCTAGTCTGACCTCCTGTATAACACAGGCCATAGAATGTCCCCAAAATAATTCCCAGAGCATATTTTAGAATAAAATTCAATCTTGATTTTAAAATGATCAGTGACAGAGAATCCATGCATCCCTTAGTAATTATTCCAGTGGTTAGTTACTCTCACTATGAAAAATGTATGCCTTATGTCCAGTCTGAATTTGTCTGGCTTCGACTTCCAGCCATTGGATCATGTTATATCTTTTTCACTGTTAGACTGAAGAACAGTTCAATCTGTTATTAAAGATGTGTTCCCCCATGTAGATACTTGTAGACTGTAATCAGATCAGCTCTAAACCTTCTCTTTGTTAAGATAATCAGATAGAGCTCCTTGAGTCTATATTTATAAGGCATGCTTCCTAATCCTTTATTCATTCTCATGGCCTGGCACTTTACAAGACAGAAGCAGATCAGGTGCTGTGAAATTTACAGTCTAAAATTCAGTAAGACATAAGTTTAAAATTAACTTTCATAAACATTAACCTTCTACACATGAGACAGGTAACAGATGCAACCTTACCACATATACAGTACGACTATCCACATCTTTTGGTTGCTCACCCAGTGGCTGACGTCTTCTGATTCTAGTTCCCTCTAAATCCAGCTAAGAGCAACAAAGACAAATTAGGGCAGCATTTTCTACAGTCTTATCTGCCACCCCAAATACAGTAATGGCAGCTAAAAAAGAATGAAAAAAACAATACACACTTCTACAACAGATGAGCTTTTAACTGCTCGGGCTATCAATTTCCCATCAGTCGTCAATTTTTTCATTTTGTTGAATGATACAAGAAGCGATATGTCAACATCTGAGGGAGGGAAAAAAAGCAAGTGGTGAAAACAGTGCAAGTTCAAAAGGAAAGCATATTTAGGCCTCATTCAAATGAGCAGCAGATCAGTATTATCTATGTGTTCTAAAGTATCATAGAAGCCACTGGGACCATTTCCATGCATAAGAGCTGCAGGAGCATACCTCTGGTTTGAGTATTGACAAGAACTTACATAAAAGTGGATTTTTACCATCTGTAATTTAGGGTTTCAGTAAGCTTAGATTTTATTTCTCTTCCCCATTAACCTTCTTCCCAAAGGAATTTTGATCTATTCTTTCAACTCCCACTGGTAACTATTCTCTTTGGAAATAAATGAAGAAAACCCCTTTTCTATTGTGGTTTTATAATGCAAAAATCTTTTGCACTGAAGATGTGCCTTTTCTCCAAGCACTCGCTCAATGTTCAGATTCAACCCAATACTTCCATTACAAAAGATCCCTTCACTCCCTCTATTTAATAGTAATGAGTTATGTTGCTAAAAGTTTGACAGAAACTGTTGCAATATATGTACTGGTAAATTTTTTTACCAAGTTTATTTAAGATTAATATGCAGAAAAAAGGTTAAAATATAGCCATTTGGAAAAGGGTTTTAACATCATTTTTAGATTGCATAGCATTTGATATAAAGTAACTCTAGTACATTCATTTAGCATACAATCCTACATAGGAGGATGTCCACAATACCTTACCAAAAAAATCAAAGGACCTTTGAGCCTGTACTAGCATCATAAAAATCACATCACATAGCACAATACAGCGGAAAGAACCTTTTCCATCTTAAATGACAGGTATTCTGTGATTCTTTAAGAAGGCTAACCAAAAAATCTGTGACACCTGTAGCTTTTTGCTTCGTAAGGTAAAAGTTAAATAAACCACACAGACAAAAATCAAAGGACAGACTACAGAACTCTCACTAATCTTCCTTGCCATGCAAAGAAACAACCATTCACTCATCCAAACATATCTAAAAACACAAAATAAAAAAAGTTGGAACCAAACCAAAAGCAAAATTAAAGTGGGAGCTTTCATGATTCCATACCAGCTACATTATAAACCAAATATTAATAGTGAGATTGTATACTTTCCTATTATTTCACTGATGTAAAACAAAACCAACCAAAACCAAAACAAAAAAGAACAAAATCAAAAGAACCACAAATTTTCACCCATGAAGATTCTCCAAAAGCACCATCATAATTGGCTGTAAGGGAAGGAAAAGAATAAGAATAAATAAGATTCCTCTTATCAGCAGTACCCATCTCTCTCTTATGAGTGGACGGTCATTGCTCCAGTTGTTTGCATGGGCTTTTTTTTCCTCCACAGCAGCTACACATAGAGAATGCCTCTATAATTTGTATATGCAATAATTCAGACCACTACCACTGCAGATGAAATTGCAATTCAACACAGAAATTTGTTTACCACTTTTTCTATTATTTAAGAGCAAACTTACATCCATCTCTAGATTTCTCTATTTGTTCTCGGAGAAATTTGTCTTTGTGAAGGTTGACATCTCCAAACCAGAAATCCACTTGTTTTGCTATATCAGACAGCACCTGTTTAACCCTCGACCTTTTCTTTTTCTCTCGTTCCTTTTTCTGTTCAGTGCTTTCCTCTTCCATGGCTTTGCCTCTTACAGTTTCATTCTCTATGCCAGTCATTCTGTCATCTGAAAATTAAACATAACTTTGTAAAAAACAGAAGTTTTTCCTACCAATAGTAGGCAATACTGCTTTGCTCTTCTATAGTACCTCCCATCCAATAAATTTTCAAGAGTTTTATGTTTGCAGTGTTGCTGTAGTCATGTTGGTCCTAGGAAGAAGAGCTGCATAAGCACAAAAACCTCATCTTTTTCATCAACAGAAGTTGGTTCAATAAAAGATATTACCTTACCCACCTTGTCTTTCCAGAAGCTTATGCTGCTTATCACCAGCTAAGGATCTGGCTGCACGAGTTTCTGGTCTGAACCCCAAGTTTAAGAACAGTCTCGTTGTAGAGGAATGGCAAACCAAAATGCATTTTAACATTTGACGGTAGTATTCAGCACAATTGGACTTGTGATGGAAATGGGATGCACGTAAGAAAATGGTCCCTGCCAGATCATCAAAAAGCTAAAGCACACCTCTGCGAGTAGTTATATCAGGAAAGGATATGGAGAGCGAACATTTTTCAAACAACATCTTCCGAGTACAGTAAAATGCATTTTCACTACATTGTTAGTATTCTGTCAAAGATTTAGAGCACCATATTTTTGGGCTCATTGATGAATACTGTTTTTTGCAAGTCTACATTATAATCTGGATGTGCTATATTTAAAAATAATGTTTTTCTTTTTCTTAGTTATTTGGGGCCTGATCTTATGAGGTGCTGAGCATCCTCAACTCCCACTGACCTAACTGGCAAATTGAGGGATCTTGGCAACTAATAAAATAAAGCTCTTAGAAAACAGAATGTAACTTGAGCAAAGATAACAAGTTACATGGGTTTATATAATTAGAGAGAAAATATCAAACTTGGTCTTGGGCATCTACAAACTCTAATTCATTTTGAGCCTAGTCACTTTTCAACCTTAAGAATGACCAGTCTTTCAGACCACTTTATTCTGTATGTGTAAAATAAAAACAGATACAACTTGGAAAAAGTGGGAAGCTGTCTAAAAATGAAATTATCACAACGGTTGAAATATTTTATGCATGATAGCTACGTAAGTCTTCCCATTGCTTGGCCAATGGTTAGTAGTGCAATACAATATACCAGGAAGTGGTGCTTGTAGGGAGAAACATCAGAGAGGAAGCTCATCTTTATAACAAGATGGCATAAAAATGGAAATGGCTTCAGATTATTGTGTAAATCAGGCTCCTCTTAGCAAGATTCCAGTTTATCTCCCTGCTGTGAGCTGACCATTCAAGATGATTTAAGGTCAACAAGTTGTCAATTAGTTTGAAAGGATAAGTGAGGTCATACTCTGACCACTGAGCCAGAAGTTCAACGTGAGTTCAAGTCAAGACAAATGTCAATTGCAAGACAAACGTCAGCAATGCAATACAGTACTTGGAAGGAGGCTAAAGGAAAAATTGCACTATTAATTAGAGGTACTTTTTTCCCCGATAGAGGATGCCTCTGATGAATGTCCAGTTAGAAGTTAAAGAATGCAAGCCAATTCTCTAAATAAAGTATTCAGGCATTATAAATGTATTCCAGACAACATCCCCTCTCTGAAAAACAAACACCCACCCTCCTTAATATCCAAGTCTCTGAAAGCTACAGCTCATCACATAATGGCAGCTGTGCTTGTCTTGTCTGTACCATCACTTAACTATCAGTATCAAACTAATCTGTAAACTATTTAGGAAGCTTCAAGTATTAAGGACATGAGAAAACTAACTTTTAATTTAGGCAAATTCTAGATTGTGCTGGGAGCATTACCCAGGTCCCAAGTTGTGACTTTGCCAGAACTCCTGAGCAAGGCTAGCTTGAAGATGCACTGCCCCAGCACTCAAGAGTCACAATAAGATGCTCAAGGGAAGAAGGAGATGAGAAGTGAAGATGAATGCTCTATTACCTTGCAAAGATACCTTTCTTCAACATGCCAGCTCAGCTGCACTGGCTGATGTACTTGTGGGGAGGCAAGGGAGAGCCACAGCTTTGGTAGGAGGAGTGATCCTGCAGAGCAGGGGTAGTCAATAGGTGGACCCTGGGCCAAATCCAAACCACCAGACGCTTTTGAATAGACCCAGAAATTTTTTATTTACTTATTATAATCATTATTATTATTATTATTTTCTCTGGAATCTGGACCTTGACTATATCTTGACCAAGAAATTTAAACCGTGACAAAAAATAATTGACACCCCTGCAACAGAGGAAATCCTCCCTCTTTCATTGCAAGTCATGACTCTGGTAGCCAGCACAAGAAAGTGCTTTGAATTAGCTGGGTCGCAACCTGACACTGTATTGTAAAACTGGTGGAAACCAACATTATTATTTGTGGAAGAAGAAACTCATATTATTCTCTTTGAGTCATTCACCACTGAGGTTTAGGTTACTTGGCCTCAGCATCAAGTCAAACAATTGAAATTCCTTGGATTTGTATTTTAAAAACAAAGGATTGTACAAAAAAGTCTCTTGGGTTTCAACCATAGGGAAGTCATAGAAAATGCTCAAAGATCATAAAAGCTAGCACTCTCAATCATTGTCTTATGAATGGTGCACTCACCAAAGTACTTTCCAATTTTTTCTATTTTCTTACTCAAAGTAGCTATAGCAATATCCTGCTCTAGCACAATATCAACGGTCAGAACTACTTGATTTTACATAACTATATTAAAATCAGCATTAATGCATTTTCACAGTTAACATCTATTACCTAGAGAGTATTTTCTAATTATTCTTCGATTTCCAACTGGCATGCACACCAGCTGCTCAGGTAATTTAAATAGAAAAGATTTTAAATGGAGCAGCACATTATGTACAAAGATTCAAAGAACAGAAAGAACAAACAATAACAAAACTTATCAGTAAAAGCTATGGGCCAAACAATGCTATACTTCAGATAAGCTTTTGTTGACTTCAGTGAAAATTAGGCATTTACAAGAATTACAGGATGTAATTGACTGTCAAGTAACTGTGGTTTTGTCAGAAAAAAAGCCGACTTTTAACCAACAGAAAGGGGTCAGAGGTTCATGAGTCACAGTGGTACTGAGAGATATGTTTAACGCTTACAATGCCAGATTCTATTCTACTCTCACATGTGTAAGGTGCTGCATGTAAAAAGAACTGGCAGCTTTGTTACAATGTTGAGCAGGTGTAAATGCAGTATGGTAGGGTTAACAAACTGAACTGGGGGCTGTAGAGCTGAACTTAGATTGCAGTCATTAGAGTCTGTTCTATACAGTATTGCACTGGAAACCTGGGCTCAGACTCAGGTTTGAACCCATCCCTCTTATCATCCACTCACAACACTAAATCAGCAAGGGGCCCAACCAAGGGGGGGGGGAGGGAGGAAGAGCCTGATACTCTGTGAGACTTGGGTCCAAGCCCTATCATTTTGTAGGGTGAATGCAGCTCAAGCCACAGACCCAAGTCAGAAGATCGGTGTAGCACATCCTGGACAAGTGGGCCCAACTCCAGCAACTGTAAGCTCAGGTTTACAATACAGCCTGGATACTCAACCCAACGCACAAGCGTGGGTCGGGTTTACAATGCAGTGTAGCCATGGCCGGGGAGGCTAGTGCAGACCACAGCGGGGCAGAAGGCAACTCCCTCGCTACCCCACTGCAGTGATCGCCAAGGAACTGCCCCTCCCCGTGTCAACGGCCTCACTCCGGAGTGCTAGGAGGGGGTTACACAGGAGGCAGCAACAGCCCTTCGGAGTCACCCCCTCAAGCCCTGACAGACAAGAGGGATGATCAACTGAGGCGAGGCGAGGCACGGCACGGCACGGCACCCCCCCCCGCGCGCCACTAACGCCTCTTTCCCATCGCACGAGACACGCGGCAGCGCCTTGACGCAGGCGCGGAGAAAGCACCTGGCAGCGCCCCCTGCCGGCGGGGCGGAAGGGGTTACACATTCCCCTAAATCCCCATGTCTCTCTCCCCCCACCCTCTCCGGAGAGCCGGGCTTTCACCTGCCGCCGCGAACTCCTACGGGCTTCTGGCGGCGTGACGCAGAAGCTCGCGGCCAGAGAACCCACACCCGCCTCCTCCCCGGGCTCCTGCCCGCCTCGGCGCAGCCGCAGTCACAGCATCGATACCAGCGCGCGACGCTCGGCCCCAGGGAGAAAGGCCCCCGCCTGCCCTTCCGCCGGGTCCTAACGTCAGTTCACCGCCAAGGGCGCTCCGAGCGCGTGCCACTAGCACGGCACCTCCTGGCTACCGACTGTCGCGCCGCCCGCCAGGCGGGGCGGGGCTTCCCAGGCTGTCGCGCTGGAAAACAACGTCATCGACAGCCGGCGGCGCGGGAAACCTTCAAACAAGGGAGAAAGGCCGCGACCGCGAGAGGTGCGGGAAGAGAGGGGGAGGGTCGGCTCCTGCCTGCTCCCGGCGCTCTGACACGCCACCCCCCCACCCCCCGCATCTCTCGGACGTAGCCCAAGCGCTACCCGGCCGCATCGGGGTCAGCACAGCGATCGCCCCTTAGCGCAACCGTCGTCAGCTCTTCCCGCCGTTTTTAACGGTGACCTGAGAGGCTCAGCGCCGCTGGGCTCGCGATCCGTGCCAGGGAGCTTGGGAAAGACCAGGGCGGGAGAGGCCGGCTCGGCTCGGGCTGCTTGTTGTTTATTACACCAGGAATAGCTTGACCCTTTGACCGCACTCCTGTCCCTCTTATTTCATGAGTTGTCCCCCGGAATTTTTTGGGTATCTAGATCCTGTGGATCCCCCTTTTAGGCTGGGGGGATCCTTTAGCAGTGGACGGGCCTCGCCCGCCCACTTTCCGGATCCCAATAAGACCGGGAATAGCAGGAGTGCAGCGCCCGCTCGCCTTGTGGGCTCGTCCGGCTCCATAGAAACGGTCAGTCAGTGACATGACACGTCTGGTGACGAAAACAAGAGCCCCGGGCCGTACCCCTCTCTCCGCTCCCTGGCAGCATGTCTACCCTCGCCTCCTGCCTCCAGCCCTTCCGGCACCGGCGTCCTCCTGCCTAGCTAGCGTGTGAATTGCTGAGGGGTGGTTTTTTTTAAGCACTTTAACAGTAGGTCTCCCTGCTTGCTCTCCAGAGCAGGGACCGCCTCTGCTAGATGTTTGTACAGTACTCTGGCCTCTAGAGGAAAAGAGCAGAAGCTCAACTTTTTTCCATTGCAGGTTACCTTAGTGCTTTCCATCAGCTTGCCCCAGAGCCAGGATTTGCTATAGTCGGTCCTGGTTCACTTTTTTTTCTTAAAGCTCTGCTATGCCAAAGAAACCACTAAAAAGTATCGCACCTGTCTTGCTATCAGACAGAAAAAAAATATATATATAACTTTGAAATGTTAAGAACTTCAGTTACACTAATAACCCAGTTTTCAAGGGTAAAAACTATTAGTCTTTAACATTGGGATTTTTAAAAGCACTCAGTATTGGCTGAACTCTGCTCTTATGAAGTCAGTGGTAAAAGTCCCATTGACTTCAGTAAGATCAGTGTTTAGCTAACATGGAATGCTTTTGAAAATTCCCTTCTAAATGGTTTGAGATAGTGGCTTTTAATCGCCTTTAATATGAAGGGAGTGATAGGAGAGCAAAATAATAATGTTTCATGCCCTGCCAGGAATATATGAGTACAGTTTGTTCTGGTACAAATCTTTTCAGAACCATAATATTTTCTAGGAATTAGTGCTGGATCAGAAAGAAAAGTTGATTATTTTTTGTTCTTTTAATTTCTCTCTTCCTCTGCTGCTGTTAAATTTGTAACTATGAAAACATTTTAAGATACTGTCTTTCATAGAAACTATGAAGTACAGTTTGATTTTGAACATTAGGCATTATCAAAATTGCTGATTTATTCTAGGTCATTAAGGCTTTCAGCAGCTGCAGTTGTATTCTTTCAGGAGACAATAAAACAAGCAACATGAAGTCTGTATTAGTGGCCCTATAATTCAGTCTATCTTAAAATATTGTACCCATTGATTCTTCTTAGCACATCTGCATTGTGCCTCAGGGGGCACGTGATCAGGCTTCATCACTGAATTTGGTCTGGTGGTTGGATCATTAGCACAGCCCTGAAAATCTGCAGTTATCTGCTTTATATCTGCAGATCATGTTTGCAGATTGGATGCAGATATACATTTTGTATCTGTGCAAGGCTCTAATCATTAGTTTCCCTTGGTCTGGGTGCTGATGGGGAGTGCAACACAAATGCTGATCCATGCTGCCCACCCATTGACTGACAGATTCTATAATTTCCATTCTTATTCTTGTTCCATTTTGTTACTTGGGATGAGATGAAGACTATCTGAAAATTCCCATTCTGCTCTTAAGTAACCATCTTTGTGTAAAATGGCTTGATTTAGCATTGTTATTAGCTCAAGTAAGGGGAAAGTGCGGACTTCTCTTCTAGTATTGTTACAAGAATGGTGATGGGCCACAGAATCTGTGAATTGCACAGTTGGGAACATGATTTTCCATATATCTCTCTAAACAGTACAAAGACTGAGAAGAATGAATTTATAGGTAAAGGTTCTGAGCCACCTTGTGGTGAGTGTGTAGAATTTAAAAAGTTGAAAGACAAGACACTTTAAAACTGGAATTCATAATGAAAAAGGCACAGCTTGAGAGACATTGTCATGAGAAAAAGCATGAATATATGTTATCTTCTAATACATGTTTTTGATTCAGTTGTAAATACCTTTATGTTGAAAGAAAATGTATCCTAATTTAATATCTGTTTAGCTGCTAACAGCATAATCAGCATATTATGATTTTTCAAAAATACCTTTTGGGGACCAACTACAAAAGTATCCTATGAGCTATTTCAACTTGTCTCTACTGCTCCGACTGTTAAAATATAACAACCCTAACCCGAATGTTAAAATATACTAAGTATTCTCATTAACTCTTCAGCTACGTTTTAATAGCTAGTCTAATCATCATATCTTTTTCCGTAATCTTTACAGCTTTCCCATGTTTTATGTCTTGCCGTGTGCCTTTTCTTATGTTTGATTACTTTTAAACCTTACTTATATTGCTGTCTACAGAGCCAGCCAGTGATTTCAAGAAGTTAGAGCAATTGCCAGTGTTAGCTGTGTTCCTTTGGTTGTGTTTTAATTGAAGTCTCAGCAATTGATAATGATGATTAAGATCCCAATGTAAGTGCAAGTCTTTACACATAAATACAAAAGTTATTATGTTTAACATTTACTTTTCTACTCTATTGTTGTGTCAGTGTTTGAAGATGAGGAAATGTTTTATAAAGCTTTGATTACTGTTGACTGCCTTAGGCCAAGATTTTCATAGGTGACTAGTGATTTTAGATGCCCAACTTGAGACATCTGAAAGAGGCTTGATTTTGCAGTATGTGTACTTGGCACTTTCAGAAGATCAGGCCCCTTTGTAGTGTTCAAAATTAGGTACCCAAAAATGAAGCCCCACCAAATCACTAGGGACTTGAAAATCTTTATTAATTTGTTAGTAGTGGATATGTTTTCTGTTTGAAAATTATTAGCCTAATAATTTTCAAAGTGTGCATAAATATTAATTAAACTGATTTTTCAGAGATGCGCTAATATTATCATCCAGAGCTTCCATTAAAATGAATAGGAGTTAAAGATGCTCAGCACCTCTGAAAATTAGACCTCTTCTTGATATGTACTAAAAATGCTATTTTTGTTAATATTTTTTATTTTTGTTATCTTATTTTCACCATATGAGTCTTTAGAAGTCCAAAATTCCTTCACTAGCACCACCACCCAGTTTTTACCCTGTCTTACTTCCCACTCCCTTATAGGGAAAGTACTGGATGTGTGTCTTTTTTGTCTGACACTTGCATTGCAGCGGAGTTGAATTCCAAATCTGCCCTTCTCTCTTTTGGGTAGGGTGAAGATCTGAATATCTGCAGTAAGCCTTTGGATTGCTTTGTTTCACCAAAGCAATGGCTTGTCAAGAGTTTACTGTGAGTCTTATTTTTAAAATTGTATATAAAATTCAAATATGCATGTTGGACCACTGTAAATAATTTGTGTTTACATTTTTTTAAAAAAAAAATAAGATCTTGTACACTCATCAGAAGACAAAGAAATCAAAAGTTTGGCAAGATGGAGTTTTGAAGACCAGTATTGGAGGAAATAAGGTGAAGAATTCAGGTTTAACACAGTATGATACTCTAATACTGTATCATGTATAGTACTACTCTTGCAGCTTCTATTTGTGTCACTCTGTTTGCTTTTTGAAACACAATTGTTGTTTAAAATTATCCTATTTTGATACAGGCAACTTTATTCGATGACAGAGGACAATGTTTGGAGAGTGTATTTGTTAAATCTCAGGTATTTTATTATTATTTTTATAATAATTTAAAAGCTTTTATCCTTGTTTGGATAGTAAGTTGAGGCAGCATCTTTTATTTTCACATGATCCAAAATTCCATACACTACAGTTTTGTCTAGCTTATCATTGCTAATGTTCTGATCCTTGCAGCTGTTAAATTTTTGCAATAGAAAACAATCATTTGGACAGGTTGTTTGTATGTCACTATATGTAAAGTAGTACATAGCAGATTTTGAGTAGAGTGGATAACTGACAAATGTGCTTATGGTAGATAATGAATATTAATGTACAGTAAGTTTTCACTGCATGTGGTTGTGCAACCTACTATGCTTGGAATATCCTCCTACTAAAGTATGTAATTCTTTCACACCATTTCTTTAAAAACAAAAAGAAAAAAAACCACCCTTCATAGACCTACCTATTCTAGAAAGCATTACAACTGCAATGTACTCTCACCATTACATGTTTGATTTTGATCTGTATAGTACCTTTTCATGTTGCAAGCTCCTGAGGTGGAGAGCTGTTTGTTTGGTATTACTGCGTTATTGTACAGCCAAACACTGATGGACCTATATAAATAATTATGATCTAAGGAGCTAGATGTTTAAAAACTTCATTTTTTTTAAAGTTACAGTATTTAGTAGCAAATTGAGCAAATTGGAGTTTTTACATTAAAACCTATACAAACAATTTGAAACTAAGGGCTAATGTTTGCTTTCATATCTAGTCTGCTCCAGTTGTCTAGGATAGAGCGAATATTGTGTGTTATGTTTTCATTTATGACAATATTGTAAACAAAAATTCTTTCAGTATGCTTATGTTTTGCAACATTTAGGATAAACGGTTATTTTTTCACTGGCCATTACACACATTTTCACTGGTCCCTTTTGTTCTTTGTCTCCTCTAGGTGAAACCTGGAGATGACTTAGAAAGTGATCGATATTTGATCACAATTGAAGCAGCAAAAGTTACTGAAAACTGTGGTAGTGAGCAGCCAAAGAAAACAGAAGCTCCTATATTGAACAGAAATAGTTTGAAGCCCACTGGTCTATCTTTGCCACATCTACCTGTTGGCTTGAAAAGGAAACATACTGTATGTTTTTGTTTCTTGTGTATATTTGACATTCATATACAATTTAAAACATTAATGGAACCTCTTAATTTGCACTAGTGTCAGGGAAAACCTATTTCAAAGTACTCAGTTGTTTCCCTCCTCCTGGTTGTGTATTCCCTGCAACCAACTTAATGTCTTTTCTAGTGCTTTCTGCTTATCCAAGGAATAAGGCTGTGTTTTGGGCATGTAAGGGAGGAATTCCAGTGGAGTGAAATCAAGTGAGGTGTGTGTAGACAAGAAGATAAAAATAAAATGTTTGAGTATAATTCTCGGCAGCAAACTACATTAATATAAGTATATTGTTTAGAACTGTGACTTGTTAAATTCACACTAAATAGGTCATCCTAGCCAGCTTTATTTTACAGCATATTAGATTCGATTTAGTTACAGGTTGTTAACATTAAAGTATTAATGAAGAGTATTAAACTTCCAGTGGATGCATTAGTACATATTTGGGTAGTACAAATAAAATAGGAAAGATGTATTGGAAAGAAAATACGTAATTAAAATTTGTGCTGCCGCAGATGAACAAAACTACCTTGCTCAGCATATGTAAACATGTCTATTGTTTTGATACATATCATTCTGTGAATTCTTATGCATGTATATTTCAGCAGTCTCTGATCATACCATTATCCTTAAATGTCTATCAATTTTTCTCTTACCACCTTTTTTCAGAGGGGCTCAAAACATTACATGGTTTGCACAATAATGTATATGTTGCAGTGTCTGGGAACAGAATGGATTAATGCCAGCGTTTCAGTATTAAATGTACTGATACATTTTTATGCTTTGGGGGGACTGTAATATTATCAAGAGTTATTTTTTCCTGGTTTAATAGATTTCTGTTATGTTTAGCAGCATTGCTGCTCTTAAGGGTGCAATACAAAAGAAGCATAATTTGGGGTTGTTCAATGAATGTGTCAAATTGTTTGATGAGAACATGCAGCATAAAAGGTGGTCTGTTTCTTTTTACTGTTTAGGTTTCAAATTTAAAAACTGATTTATGAATAAGATGAAAATTAAAAACTTTTCTCTTAGGGCTTCCAGGGGCCACGTCAAGTTGAAAAGAAAATGGTGCCAATGGAAGATGATGCTGCAATAATATCCCCTTCATCTAAGTGGTCTCAGTCTTTCTTTCCATCTCAGTTGCATATCACCTCTCCTTTATTTTCTACTACTTGCAAGAAAGATGCAGAAACTAATTTACCGTCACACTCTAATAATGATGCTTGCGCAAGTAGCAATAGAGACGGTATGTCTGTCTCCTCACTGGTTTCCACTTCTTATATTGGCATTCCCAAAGAAGTGATACACAATGGAAACCACAGCATCTCCATTTCTGAACAGATGGAATCAAATTGTCAGATAATCAATGGTGAGGCAGTCTCACAGAACATCAGGAGCAAAGCACAGATTATAGCACTTCTGAAATCCAAGCCAACACAACTGTGCAAAGAGCAAAAACCTTCTGAAATCACACAGTGTTTTTCTGGATGTCAGCCATCAGAAAGCACAGGCATTTTATTTAAACGAAAGAGTGAAACTCTATCTGAACATATGGATAACTCTGACAGAGAAAGCACCAAGAATATACAGCACCGGTATACTACAAAGAAAATAACTAATAATCATTGGGATGTTTATATGCTGCCAAATTCAGTGGAACTGTCTTGTGATGAAGAAGTCACAGAAAGGAGACATGACAAAAGAACTAATTTAGGTTTGGATTTACAAGACCCTTACAATCCAAAGGTTTCACAGTTTGAGACAGCTTTTGTGCAGCCTGTTGAAAAAGAGCTAAATTACAGTTGCATGAAACTAACAGATCATGAGAGGCAATACAGCTGGGATTGTAAAATAGCTTCTCAAGCATCTGCATCCAGCAGAAGTGACTGGGCAATTCAACTGTCAACTATTAATGAAAGTTCTGGCAAAGACCAACCAAATACTTGTGTATTATCTGAATCAAACATAAATAAAGAGAGTAACATTCAATTTGTCTCATCTTCGGAAGAGATTTATTCTAGAAGCACAAATGGGTCCATTACCTTTGAAACAAATCTCCCCAAATCCAATGAACATGCAGTAACTGAGAGTCTTAAAGATTCAGCAGTTTCTTCTGCTCAGTCACAAGGTCAGCTTCTGCCAAGAATAAATTCAGGAAGTGTAGTTAATGAATCTAGGATTTCTGGGGAAGTAACATGGGCTGGTCCTGGAGTTATAAATGAGGAATTAACTGTATGTGGAGATGTTAGTGATAAAGCTGAACAGTTCATGGAAATTAACTTCAATCTGTTGGATGCTTTTGATTTTAGTGACACAGAAGATAAAGTAGTTTGTGAAAGTAATATGTTTTCACAGGGTTCAGCATGCTTGACAAAGGGAGCTATGGCACAAAATGGCGAGAGGAGGGTTCATAGGAACTGTGAAGTAATGCTACATAGTAATGAGGAAAGAGTTGTCAAATATTCAACAATGCTGGGAGAGAGAGATGATAATCAGATCAGAGAGTCTCTGCCATTAAAACTTTGTGATGAAACCTATGAAGATTTTGACAAGAGCATGAAAGATGCTCCAACTCCTTCTTTGATTGAATTGGGACACTCAGAAGCTGAAAACATTGTAAAAGGGATGAGTGCAAGTACATTAAATATTGAAACCACTGGCAGTAAGAAAGGCTTTGATTTCTCACCAGTGTGTACTGTTAGTGACTTACTAGTGAATAAAAAGTGCTCTGATGATTTTGTGCACAGTGGAGTCAGTAATTGTGAATGTGATGCTAAGAACAACAAGTTTGAGAAAACTAATATTGTTTCATATATTCCTGCTACTTTACAGACTTCTGTCATGGACAAAAATCCTGAAAAAGATGTTCTACATCTTGGATGCACAAATTCCCAGGATAATTCTTTAGAAAATTACTTGGGTGCTAGTGGTGATGACATTAAACCAGTTAGTTCTTTACTAGCCTTACCACTAAAGGCTTGCAATTCCAATGACCCATGCCAGTATATTACAAGTAAATATTGTATTGCATTTGATACATTAGATAAAGAACATACTCAGGTTTCCAGAACTGCCACTTATCCTTTAACAAAAGGGCATTCATCTTCAAAGGGCGCCGGAATAGGTGAAACGGAGTTTGAAAACGGATCAAGCATCATGCCTTCAATCCATGAAGCCAGGGAAGGTGAAAGAATGGGAACTGATTGCTTGAAACATTTGGATCAAATTGATAATTCCTCAGGGCTTCCTGAGTTGGCAAATGGCATCGCTCTTTTAAGATCTTTGACTGAACATAAGACCGCATTAGAAAGCTTACAGATGATGGAGGACAATAATAGTTTGCTGTATCGACGGGAGACTACTAAAGAGAAAAGTGAACCAGCTGAAGAATTGGAAGGTTAGGTCAAATTCCATTTGACATTGGATTATGGCATTACATTTTTAAATAATTGATTTCTACATTAGTGTTTGACCTGGCTGCTTTATTTTCCCATAAAGATTTAATTCTATTGAAAAAAAGTATTTCCAATCAGAAAACTGAATTTTGGTATGAGTTTTATATGTTCTACAAATGATATCTTATACTCTCCATGAGTATCTTGTCATAGATAAACAAACAAACTTATTTTTATCTAGTCTCAACAGAGGAGACAAGGGTTGAATGGGCATGGAGATTGAACTGCTTTTCAACCCTAGAAGTCATCATTTTAGGTCATGTTGAAACATACTGCAGGGGAAGCTTGCACTATCACTTTGTACTGTACCTGTTCTGTAGTTAAATAAAATGCTTCAGTTTCCAGAACTGCTAGTTATAACTTTTCACTAATATTAAAATTCACAATTTAATTTTTTTTACAGTTAATTTCATGTAGGATCTGGTCCTGCATCACTGAAGACAATGGGATTTTGCCATTGACTCCTGTGGATATAGGATTGGGCCCTTTAACAGAGTCTGTAGGAAAAATGATGACCGTAATAGTGACTAAGCAGAATGTTATGCTTCATTATTGCCTGAAAGTTGGAGGTCGACTCCCCCACCCCAAGCCAGAGAATGCTGGAACAGCTAGAAAATAAAAGGATTGAAGATAGATGATTTGTTACACAAAACTGCAAAAGACAAATAGAGTAACATTTTGTATTGATAATTAGTTATCACAGTTATTGGCTACAGTGAGTAGGCTCTTACACCTGATCTAAAGCTCATTGAAGTCTTTACATGGTCTTCAGTGGATTTGAGAGCGGGGCCCACTAACATTTGAGTCTATGGTAAGGATTTGATTTAACATGGTAATTTGTAAGCATTGAAATTTGACAATTTTTATCAAAGTATCCCATTAAAATTATTGAAAGAAAATTGAAAATCTGATTATGGGTCAAATTTTGTCTGCAGTTATTTGTGCATTGCCATTTAAACTAATTGGACAGCTTTTAGCCCTAATATGTTTTTAAAGTGAGCAGCACAACATCTGAAGGGAAAGCAATCTCCAGAAGTAAGATTTTTTTTGAAGATGGCTTCCTTTCATTTTGAGATTTAAAATAAACAGTGTTTTTCTCAAGCCATTGTCATTTGTATATTAAACAAAGATTTAAAATGATAAAAATCAGACCTTGCATATGTAATAGAAAACACATAAGGGGGGATCAATTCTGAACTTAGTGGGAGTTGAGGAAACAAAGCAACTCTTACAACTGGGTGAACAGATGTAATTCCTGGAAAATGTATAATCAGGTAGGAAAATATATACTTGAGTCACCTGAAAGCAATATCTGTTGTATATTGCAATTTTATTTCAGATTTCCCATTCTCGCAGTGGGCCCTGATAACATAATTACTCAGTGGTGAATTAGAGATGCTAATTTGAAAAGTGTGGTATAACAATCTGAATAATAATTTTAAAAAAACAGACAAAAAGGTATAACCAGCCAAAAAAAGAATTTATGCTAACAACTTTATCAAATATCAAGCCTCCAGTGCCAACAACTGTAATTGTTGGCCTCAATTAATTTAAAATCTGTTTTCAGTTATTTAAAAAGGATATTGCTAAATATCATTTAAGTAGTCTTTAAGCTTTTCAAATGTCTAAGGAGGTATTACAAAAAAAGAAAAATACAAATTCGGTCCTTAGCGGAAACATTTACTTTGGCAGTTTTCAGTTAATGTAGCTGTCCTTTTTCAATTCCTTTTGAAGAGTTCCATCCCCACCCTTCTATTCCCACATCAAAAAATGGTTACATTAAAAGCACTGGATTTGGCTTTTTTTATTTTATTTTTTTTTTAAAGGAAGCTGAGTGTTTTGACACTGGATTAGTTCCAAAGATGTTAGGATCTTTTGTCAATCAATTTTTTTTGTCTCTTCCCATGTGAAACTTTCATACACTTGCTTTTATATCAAAACTACATGAAGAAAAATATTAATTAGTAAGGTTCTTATCCTTCAAAGACTTAGACATAGGCTTAACTTTATTTATATGAGCAGTTGCCAATGTCTTCAGAGATAGGGTATTATGCTGGAATGTTGGTTTTTTTTCTTATATATGACCACTGAATAGTCTAGGAAATGGCTTTAAAAAAATTGACATTCTTGCAATGAAGTAGTAACAGCTCCAGAGGACCTCTTACAGTAATTTGCAGATTTAAATGTGTATCAATATTGTATCAGCCTCTTTTGGAGTGGTATTGACAGATTATTTTATATACACCACTGACATAAGCATGTGCAAGAAGTATGTGCGCTAAAATACCTTCTGCAGTTTTTGGTACTTGGTAGCAACTTTCTTAAACATGTGCCCCAAACCTGAATATCTTATTTCCATGAGTAGCACCATTGACTTCAAGGGGATAACTACTTACATGAGTAAGGGTTGCAGGATCAGACTGTATAAACGTTCAGATTTTTTCTGATTGAATTGAAATTGTAATTAAGACTTATGTTTTTCCTTCTTTTGTAGCTAGGCAACAGTTAGCTGAAGTCTCTTATTCAGAAGATATGCAGACATCTTATTTCTACTTTGACTCTCCTGAATTGATGGTAATAAAGTTCATGTGCATGTTCCTATACAAAATAAAATCAGCTCCATGCTGCTTATTAAATCCACTTGATGCTTTGAGAAACCACAGTGGTTGAGCTGGGGGATGACATATAAATAAATAATGTAATATACATACTTTTAATTATTAACATTATTAACCTGTGATCCTCATTGCCAAAATATATTGCTCATAAGGTTTAAGGCCATAAGGGACCACCAAACCATGTAGTCCTACCACCTGTATATCAGGCCACCAACACCACTCAGACGCTAAACCCAACAACCAAAATTAGACCATAGTATTACAGCCACAGAAGATTAGACTCTTATGTGTCACAAGCGGAGAACAGGAGGGACCGAGGTATAGCACTGCCCAAGACCCTCACAATGGCAGGAAAATGATTGAGAGATAACCCTGATAATTCTAGCAAGTGACCCACCCCCACTCACTGCAGAGAAAGGCGAAATCCCCCCAGAGTCACTGCCAGTTGGACCTGGAGGAAGATTCCTTCCTGAACCCATGTATAGCAATCACTTAGACCCTGGGCACATGAAGAAACAGCCAGCCCAAGTATCAGAGAGAGAGAGAGAATGCTTGGTACCACTTCAGACCCCTGAGACTCCTTGTCCAATGTCCTGTTTCCAGTCATGGCAACCCCTAATGCTTCTAGGGAAAGAGACCAAAACAAAAACAAAAAAACCCACACACCTCCCAGAATACACAGGAGGGAAAAAAGCTTTTCCTGACACCTCCTGCTAGCTGAAGCCATGAAGCATGAGCTTTAAGGAACATAAGACAAACCGGAAGTGAGCCACAGGGATTCTGACCTCTGTCTTGTACTGTCACAAGCAACCCTGTTTGTCCAGCTCTCTCTCACAACTAATGAAGTTGTTTGCCCCCACAATTCCTATTATGCATCTGTTCCAGAAGTTCACGCATCTGATGGTTAGAAACCTAATTTCCAGCCTGAATTTGTTTGTGGCCAGTTTATATCCATTTGTTCTTCTGCCAACATTACCCTTTAGCTTAAATAGCTCTTCACCTCCCTGGTACTTAATCCTCTGATGTATTTATAAAGAGTAATCATATCCTGTCTGTCTTCTTTTGCTAGACTATATAAGCCAAACTCTTCCAGTCTCTCATATGTCTTCCATTTTCCTGATCATCCTAGTAGCTACTGTTTGCATCCATTTGTTTAAATTCATCTGTCTAGAACAGTAGTTTTCAACCTGTGGTCCATGGTCACCTGGATTTCCACAGACTATGTCTAAGATTTCCAAAGGGGTCTGTACCTCCATTCAAAATGTATTGGTCCACAAATGAAAAAGTTGAAAATTACTGTTCTAGAATATGGATCAGCAGAATTATACACAGTATTTCAAATGAGGTCTTAACAGTGTCTTATACAATGGCATTAAGACTTCTCTCTCTCTGTGTATGTGCTGGAAATGCCTCACTTAATACATCCTGAGACTGCATTTGCCTTTTTCACAGCTGCATGGGTGGTTTGTACTCCTCTTGGGATCAACCTACAGACGCAGGTTTCTCCTCTGTGGCTTCCAACTGATAAGAATTTCTGATATGAACTGAGTTCATGATTAGACCCTAAATGCATGATCTTGCATTATGTACTATATTATTGAGGTTAAGAGCTTATCAGGACATTTATATAAAATATTCAGAGTTGTATTCGATACCATAAAAGTGATACATCTTCAAGGGATAAGCCAACCACAGTATGCCTAGAATTAGAAAGAAACTTCTCTTAGTGTAGGTTATTCTGTAACTGTTTCTTAACATCTTCTTCTAGAGCATCTGTCCACTTCTAAAGGAAGGACACAGGACTAGATAGATCACTTGTCCCATCTAGTATGGTGATTCTTATGTTCCTACCGAGTTTAATTTTTAAATGGGGGAACTAGTAACGCTAAGTTTTCTTGTAAATGTACTCAGAACTTCTGTCCTTCCTACACAGTTAATCTAAGGTATTTTAGGAAAACTTAAACTGCTTCAATTTTTTTCCTGTATACACAGTCTACAAAATGTGTGAATGTCATCTGAAATTTTATTAAAAATGAACTATATTTTGTACAATTTAACTGCAGTTCACCCGACAAACCACTGAAATATATCTCATATCGAAGGATTAAATAAACACAAAAGATAATCACTGTTTTTATTTGCACAGATGCCATTGCTTCTGTAAGGAAACCAGTATGACATTTTATTTACAGTGGATGAACCATTTAAACCTTTACAGGTTGATTGTCTTTAAAAATAAGAGTGGCTAAAAGATATGTTCTTTATAGCATATTTGTGTTTTTCCATTATAAGATATTATGCTCAAACCTGAGAATACTAATGCTTGTGTTTAGAATCAAGCAAAATATTTATATTGAAGTTAGCTGGATTATTCACCTGCTTAAAGCTACACATTTGAGTGTGTGTGTGTGTGTGTGTGTGTGTGTTGGATTGGGGCCTTAGTTTGGATGAGCTGTGATGGTCTGTATTAGTAAAAATTCCCTTCTTGAATCATTATTGCCTTAAAAAACACACCAAATAAATCAGTGATGGCAGAATAATGTTGAAGTTTAATTTTTTGTAGGGTGAGAAGGTAAGAGGGAGAGGATATTGTTATTAATTTACCAGTTTGGCCTTACAGGATGAAAGTACACACTTCTTGTTTCAACCTCAAACAATGAAATATTCTACACACAAATTCCAGAATTTTCAATATTTTAAAAATGTCATTGCACTTATATTATGATCTTTAATATGATGTACCAAATGGTTCTGCTCTGAAATGACATGCATACACACACATAACTCATTCTCTTACAGTTCCAATTCTTGATATATAAAAGATCTAAGGACTATTTAAAAGAACAATTGTTTCATCATTCTACTCACATGCCTTTGATGGCTAACCATGGGATCTTGTTCATGTAATCCTCCTCCTTCACACCCTACTATTCTGGGGCCTGCTTTGTTCTGTCTTGCCTGAAACTAGATTGTAAGTCATTAAGCACAGCAGCACATTTATTTTGTCGATTTAGTGGGAGGTGCCTGGCACTCTTTTGAGTGCTGTAAAAGAAACGATAGTTACAGTCCCACACTCCCCTGATAAAGTTCCCATCCACCTTAGTAAGAGATTAATGGGATTAGGCATACAAGTGAATATTTTCAGTATGGTTTGGAAATTAGAATGGGGAAGCTGAAAAGCAAAATGTTATAGAATGCTATTAAATTTTAAAAATAATGGCAGTCATAACATTGCTTGCTGCAATCATTCTGATAAATATTTCTTTAAGGTTCTTCATACACTGCCCTATTTCCTACATTCCTATCCATCAGCCATTGTCTTGCAATGACCCTTCCCACTCTGGGCAAAGTGGTCACAGTGACTGATTTTTTTGTTTCTAACAATTCCATATCCAGAATCTTTAATGGGATACTATAGTGTGATGAAATAGGGCCAGGCCAAAAAGATGTAATGGTTGCCCCCAGTGGTCCCAATGCAGTTTGAAGAAAAGAAGTGTCATATTTTCTTAAAATGGTTAAAGGATGTCTAGTGGAGCTGAATCTGGGATTAAGTATCTCCTCTTCCAAAATACTTACTGCCTACTCCCACTGCTATAGTATGCTGATACCCCCCCCCCCCCAAGCTCTTGGTATTATTACTGGCATTTCGTTGTTGTTGCTATTTTCCCACTTTTTTTTTTTTAATTTTCATGATTTAAGAGTTCTCTTACTGCTTTCTAGGATACTTTACTAGGCGCTGCAGTGCTTGATTGAATTGAGGTTCATGGTTACACTGTGTGATGGTATTTGCTCAGTGCCTGCCTGCATTATGTTGATTTTATCTAGTACTGTTATTAGCCCTTTGCTTTAACCCTCAAGAATTAAAATTTATCCCATGTTCTTCCATTTGACAGAAATAGGCATCTTTCTAAGTACATTCTTCTGTTTCTCCCCATACAAGTTGTGTACTAAAGTTAGCCAACAGTGGGGCCACGAGTTTTCTTACTTACAAACAGTCGGCATGAGTTACAGTATTCTCCACTGTATAGACATATTAGCTGCCAGAAAACTCTTGAGATCTATATCCGGGTTAAATGTTAAATTCAGAACTTTTTCCATGAAGCAAATTTTGACTTCAAGCCAGAATAGGTCCTCCTTTGCAAAAGTGACTACGTACAGAATAACCAATCGCACTGTCTGACCAATTTGCTCTTGTTGCTTTGTATCCAGCAATCTTCCATGAACAAAGGAGAGAAATCTGTTGCTGCTCTCCTAGCTGTAGTACCAGGCCAGGAAACCTTTGTCCGCCAACCAAAGGTACAGTCTAAGGAGTTCAAGTACTAACAATGCCATATGTCTTTAAAATTTAAGATAATGGTTTACCATTTTCAATTAGAATGCTGAGTAAAGTTCAAATCAAAAATATTTAACAAACATTCATCTTAGGTCTCCCAATTTGTTTGCATTTTAATGTAACTTTCTAGATGCAGTTTATTATGGATTGCAAATTCATAGTTCAGTAAATGAAAGAAGAATGTCACAATTTTTTGTTGAATTAAAGATGTGAAAAATAATTTGTGCTGAGTTGCAGAGACATGCGTGAATGCTTGCCCTATACAGTATTGCAAGAGCACACAAATTGTGTTTTCCTTTCTATAATTGGAAACAGATTATCTGTAAATATATTGTTGCTAAACAGTTTTTGCTTTCATTTAATAATATCACAATATGTTGTATAGCCAGTTGAATTTCAAGGGCACCAGGTACAAGGATCAGCGGCTAATGAGTTAGTGAGGAGACCTCCCTACTCACAGCTAAAATGGAATCAATACCCAGATACTGTTGAGCACGAAAGCCTCACAACAGACAATTATTTATTGTCACCCCACTTACCAAGCAGTTCTATCATGACTGGCCTAATACAGGTAAAATGAGGTTTGTTCTAGTTGCCTTTCCTTAGTCTAATCCAAGAAAACATCATGTGAAGACAGCTAATTCTCTTCCTAAATGTTTATTAAAACCATCATAAATATATCAAAATCACTAAGAACTAAAAAAGTTAGTTTGTGTTCACAACGTTTGCTTAAGAGTAATAATGAGTAATGATCTTACAAATCTTTACTTTGCTGGGGGCCTTGTTCATATGAGTAAGAGTTTATAAGACTGAATTTCTAATTTTATTCTAATCAAGGTCTCTGATCAGTGAAACACACTCATTTGTAACATGGGGTATTAAATGGAATACATTCCTCCTAGAGGAAAGCAACCAAGGCCTTTTACAATTTACTCGTGGGGGGGGGGGGAATCTGGAGTGTAACGTTCTATTCTGATCTGTTCTTGACAGTGGCACCTGTAACTGCCCAGTCCTGTTACAATATATGATGTACTTTAGATTCTTGAATCAAGGAGAAGAAAAAAAAAATCTGTCTGGATCATATTGTCCTGACTTAAATATCTGGTCTCAGATTCCTGTAATATAGTGCCATCCTTTTCTGCAGAACAGTGTCCCTTACAGTACTGAAGAAACTGGAGGAAAGCCATTTATATGTCTTATTTCCAGAACTGCAACATTGCTAATGCAAATTTTTTTGCATTTGATTGAAAGTTTTTGATTGGAAATGAGTTCTTCCCATTTAAAATGAAAATGATTATTTTGAAAGATGAATAATATTTTATCAGCTTTATAAAGTTAGTTTTTTCTGAAGTCCCCAGGCTCAAGAAGTCTTACAGAAGATGATCTGAACTTTATTACAGAAGATAATTTTCAGAAGAAATCTGACTTTATTGAAGACGCAATCCCCAGTGCATCTTGTAAGTAAATGTGAAATAATAATGACTGGCCCCCAGAATAATTATTCTGTCTGAATCTCGTCTTTCCTTCTTTTTTCCCCCCAGCAGCGATGTTGAATTTTACATCATCTTCTCATTCTGATTTTAATTTGGGACTGACACAGTGGACTTCTTGGGAGCCCAACAAGGTGTGAATAGGCTGTTTATTTTAGGTCTCTTTTCCTATAATGGAAATAACAGTAGTATCTAATATGCATATTATATTTTGTTAGATGCCTTTCCTCTAAGTTTTGGAGGAAGTGTTTCTTGTAGTTGTAAACAATGTTTTGAGTATTACTGTTTTGTTGTTTTTTTTTACTATCTCACGTTTGTTTCTCTTCCTAACTTAGCTTTACAAATTGCTTCCTTGCATGTAGGTGTTCTCATCAGTGCAGCAGGTTCCTTCGTTGAATTCTGATTCTATGTCCCCAACTCCAAGGAGTGAAGAAAATAGGATAGATGTACAAGAACAGAAGTCCCTGACATCCAGATGTTTGCCAAGTGATAAAGAAAATTCAGCATACTTTTTCAGTGAGAAAAATATTCTTTATAATTACAGGTTATGCTACTTTTGCCTGCAGAGCTTTGAAGTTCTGTGACACAGAATAAGTTCCATTGCATAAACCTGCTACCATACGCTTGGGTCTAGATTCTGAAATGTTCCGAGTACTTCCTGGCAAATGCCAAGCTCCTTCAACTTCATTTGTTTCAGGTCTCATGTATGTTTTTGTAAAGTTGTAAATAGCAATTATCTAAAATATCTTGCTGGCCTGGGTAAGTTAATTAGAGCAATGATGTACTCTGTTTTTTCCTGAAATAGTATTTCCTCCAATAAGAAACTGCAACAAATCAAATGCCTTTTATAATAAGGCATTTAAAAAAAAAAAAAGCTGAAAGCCAAGCTTTCACCTTTAGTAATTTTTTTTATTTGCCAGCTTTTAAATTTTCTTCCATCGAACCTACTTTTAGTGACTATATTAAAACCTGGGCTATTATTTCTTCTCATATTGAATTTGGGCAAAAGGATTCTTGTAATTCCAGAATCTTATTTTTCACATGGGACAATACTAACTTTGTGGTATTGTTTTATTTCTTGCAAATGTTAAAGCTGAAATCTATAATGTTTTTTGAAAGCATGCTGCTGACCCAGCCATTAGTTCCAAATATTTATTAGTGACTGCCGTAGTAGAGGCTATACTGCTAGAGTACTGAAACAATTTTTAGGGAATATAGTTCTTAAGTGCAACTCCTCTAAATATTTATTTGAAAATAGGAATTTAAATTATTTAAGAATCACATTTGAAATGACTATTTAAGTGCTGGCATTTAGTTTGGTATGATCCAGGGTACACCAGCATGAAGGGCTTGCTGCCTAGGAGGACAGACATGATAAAGTCAAGATGCATGAGGAAGTTGGAATATTTTGCTTATTCTGTGTGTCTTTAAAATTAATATGATGTCTGAAGGATTGGTGCAGGAGGTTGCTAAAGACATATTTGCTTTATAGGAATAGAGGAGTCTTCCTGTTCAGGAGATGGCAACCTCTCAAGACTCCCGTCCACACTTAGAACAAGAATGCCACTTATCACTGTTCCTTCCACTGAGGAGATTCCTGACTCAGAAGTTTATTATTCAGGTGTAATTGACTGTGAGGAAGTCCAGCAATCCTTTGGTTCTCCAACAGTCAACTTTTATGACAAGTCAGCAGAATTTCCTGTCTGTGCTTTTGGGCCTGAGGACAAGAAGTATGAAACTTCTGTGCCTGTAGAGTGCTTGGAAGAAAGACAAGGGGAGTTTATACAGCCAGCGTTTTCTAATGCGACTTCACAAAACAGACAAAGCAAGTGGCTGAAATATCAAAACACGGCTCAATGTGATTTGATAACTCAAAACAGAGGTGATGTGAAAGTGACTGATTACTTCTGTGCTGAGAATGTCTTTGGAATGTCACTTGCTGACACTAGAGAGAGTCAGAGTGATGCCATGAATAAAAGCCTTCCAGACTCTGTGCATCTGCAAATGATAAAAGGCATACTTGGTAAACACGGCCGAAATTTTAGCAGCCAAGATTCTGTTTCAGAAGGGAAGATACTTTCTCTGCACTTAAACCAGATTCCTATTGCTGAAGAAGCACAAAAGGTGTTAGGTCAGCTGACTCACCGTGGTATAATAGGAGGCACCCAGGTGTGTAACTATTCAAGCAGACTGTGTACACTTACTACATGTTTGACCGACTGGCGATGCATGTCTAGCTGTACTATCCGGAGCAGGTCTTATCAAAAACATCCTTGCAAAATAATCATGAAAGTTCACCATTCTAAGCACAAAAAACACACCTACTTATCCACACTTTTAATGAAGAAAAGATCAATGACATGTTACTTATGTTTAAAAAAAGTCCTGGCATATAAAAATTTGCAAGGCTGAATGGTGTGATATATTTATTGTTGATAGAAAAACATTTTACTGAGCATTCTAACTGCATTTGTCTGGTCTCCTTTGAGATATTACAGCTAAATATTGAACTATTTCCTGTATCTTTAGCTGCTGCACAAAGACAGTTTATGGTACAAACATTTTTATTCTGACAACCGTTTTATGATGAACTCCTGGCTCATCCCCTGTCAGATATAGACTTGTACGCTCTGAATTTTGATGCCAGGGGTTATTCTGATTGAAAACATGTTTGTAGCAAGCACACACATATCAGGTGGAAACAGATAATTCTATAGGCAAATGATATTTAGTTGTACCTATATTTCCTTGTGCATGAACATATGACTTTTGCACAGAGAAGACATAAGTACATTTCAGGTGGTCTTTCTGAAAATTGTCTCCAAATTTTCTAGGTTTTGTTTCCCTTCAGATTTATTTTTAAATTCATGTTTTCTTCAGAGAAAAGAGCCATTTTTAGTTTGTTTGTTAAGTAAGTTAATGTTCTGAGGGGGAAAATGAACTTGATAGACTATAATGGCTGATTTCATGCTTTTGCAATCTTTAGTGACAGTCAACTTAAAAAAAAATCACACTTTACCTACTACTGTAGCAAGTGACAGCTAAGGTTACTACAAATGTAAGATTCCATCTGTTTAAAACAATGTTTGGGTACTTCATCTACATAATACAATCAAATGCACAGTAAGTTTCATAGTTCTCCTGTATAATTAGTCATTTTCTTCCTGCCTTTGATACAGCAGTGGCAGAAGGAGGGAGGAACATTGGGGAAAATAGGAAAATGTGAAAGATAAAAATAAATTATTTTTTTTGTGATTTAAAGTTAATATTTCATATAAGACTATTAAGGCTTGAAAAGTGTTATTTCAAAATGCAGTAGTTAATTTTCATAAGTTCTCATCCATTTTAGCATTAAAAGCAAACCAATTAGGAGTCATGTATAATAAACTAAGAGCTTCTTGAGAAATACAAATACAGATGTTGGAGTTCGGAACAAAAAGCAGTGTCCAAAACAAGTGAAAAGTGGATTGAATTGGGGAGGAGGGGGACTAAAAACAAAAGTCTTACAGTTTACGGATTAAGAAAATAGATGTTTGAGAATTGGTGAAAATATTTGTTTCCAGGTACAGACCTGGCAGGCCATATGTCAGCCCCCAGATAATAAGGTACATACACAATGAAATGCCGAAAAGTCTTCTGAACTGTAGAAGTGAAACTAGTTTTGCTGTAATGCAGAAATTGTACTTATCATGGATTGAGTGGAATTCATCTGCGTGCTAAGAACTGTACCATGCCTATGCCTCACTTCCACTAAAGCTCTCAAAATAGCACTTAGATTGTGCATAGACTTTGTGCAGGCCCTCAGTACAGGGGTGAACTTCACTTTGTTTAGCATACTGGAAGTGAACATGATAATACTGTGTAAAGTGCTCTCCAAAACCCCAGTACTGCAAACTTATATGTGCTTATCTTTACACACATGGGTAGTCCCACGGAAAGTGAATCAGACCACTTTTGCATATCAGGAATCAAAATTCCTCCCATTCGGGATTACTTATTTTATAAAAAGAATAAGGGAGAATCAGGGTTTGGCAAGGCTTTTTAATGCCTCATTTTGTTACTTTGCAGGATATATCTATCTCTGAGCTGTCTTTTCCGAGTGGGGATAAAGTAAAATGTACTAATCTTCCTAAAAGGCAGACATATATACCTACTGTGTTTCAGTCTTATGTTCATTACAAACAGATCTTTACAGCTGCTTTGACAGGTATGGCTGACATCTGTTGGAAACTATAATAGATAAAAAAAAATTACAACCTATTAATTTATTTCTAAAATTTCACAAAGTGAAGAAGTGGTATCCATGTTATGTTAATATTAGATTTGTATCTATTTTGGCACCTGACTGGCACACCTTAATTCTGACATATACTTAGTTATGGTTGAGACTATTAGGCTCCTCTGCCTATTCACTCCTTGACCATTTATTTAAAGAACGTCATATGCCATGTAGTGATATATGTAGCTTTGCTCAAAGTAGTGCGTTTTCATGGTGAGGAACAGTAACTTCTATCTGATTTGACTGAGTCTTAGTTACTCTGACAACAGTGGGTTCAAACTGATTGCTGTTTTTATCCACTTTAAAAAAAAAAAAAACAGACTGAGGGCGAAATTCACCTCTGTGCCTAGCCCAAGGCCCACATACCACTTAAGTCCCACATCAAAATTTGTACTTAACTTTTTTCAAGTGCAATCATTTTAATATGTAAATCCTTCAATTTACACACTTAATGGGACTTGTGGAAATAAGATAGTTGGAACTAAATTTCTAAATGTTCACACTCAGAAGATGGTGTCACATTTAGCGGTCAGGTTTACATCTTTGAAAAAATTGGCCTTTTAGATTTGAGATTGATAGTAACAAATTCAGATGCATTTGTTTACTTAATTTATGTACACAAGTATTATTTAATGGTAATCTTAATCCCCCCTTCTCTTTTTTATGTAAAGAGCAATTAAATATATTGCTTTTTGAGCTGTCACAAAGGCTACATAAGGCTCTTTCCAAAGTGAACACATCATTTTGCACTTCAGTGAAAGATGGTCAAGAGGAAAGTAAGGAAAACTGTGTTCCACTTTGCAATCACAAGCATCCAGCAAAGCTTGTTATGGTTAAAAAAGAAGGTCAAAATAAGGTGCTGTTTCTTTTTTATGGTACTTAGATTATATTCTGTTAACACTTACAAATTAAAATGGATTACAATATTGTGAAGATCAGTGTTAGTATCAATTTAATTATTAATACATCATCTATAAACATTTTATTTACACACATATGTAGTTAAGTTGAGACTTGAGTTTCTAAATCTATAAATTTGCTAAATATCAGATTCTATGGATAGTGATGAAACACAGTTAGTACACAATTAAGGAAAGGGGTATTCTGGGAAGCTGCTTGGTTTTCCAGCAGGTTTATGGAGCATACTGAAAAAGCAGATTTGTTCTCTTATTTGAATAGCATGCAATATGGGCTAGCAAATTTACAGATTTTCATTTTCAAAATAAAATTTGGCTGACTTATCTTTGTTCTAGGGTCGCCTTTTTTATACCTGTGATGCCCCAAAAGCTGACCAGTGTAAGTTTTTCAAGTGGATAGAAGAAGTGAACCCAGGACAGCTAAAATCCAGACCCAGTCTAGTGCTTCATGATATAAAGAGTATTGGAGCTTACCTCAGATTGCAAAAGATTTCTATCTATGAGGAATGCCAACTTTTGGTGAGGTATAGTGGAGTACAAAATATACTTCATAGGGCACTATAAGAGTTAACATTTGTAAGTACCCGAGTATAAATGTTCTGCTGCTGTAACCCATTAACCTCAGTGGAATTATACCAGCAGAGAATCTGGCCCATGTTCACCATCTTTTCTAGTGAGATAATGATTCTGTGGGGAAATTTTCAGAAGTTCAGACTGAGAAAGATACTGTCAGTATCAGGACTTTGCTTTCTTCATCAGTCTTGTGAAAATGTTATTGCGTACCTGCTATTTGATAAATCATTTAAGCCCCTTCTGATTGTCGTTTGTTACCATTTGTGTAACTTTTCCCATAAATACATTCTGTTGAGCAGGATTTGACAAAAATCCACTCAATAAAGCCAAATTGAAAATGTTCTTTGGTAAGCATGCTTACCAGTCAGTTTCTCCAGAATTTAAGCTTCCATCTTTGGGGGTTGTGGTAGATAATCAGCTGAACAGAGCTCCCAGTGAGATGCTATGGCCAAAAGAGCTGCATCAGGGATGCATAAACAGGGGAGCTTGAGTAGGAGTAGAGAGGTAGCAAAGAAAAACTTCTGAATGTTAACATGAATCTACAACAAAGTGTAGCAATAAAGGTGTGAATTGCCTGAATCCCAGATCTTTGCCCTAGCGGTATGACTATGGTGGGGCAAGTAATTCAACCTCAGTTTATTGTATTTTCTATTTAACAGCTCTGCTACAAGTGCTCTCTCCATTAAAGTGATTAAAATGGGATATTTCACTAGCCAGCAAATTGCTGCAGCCTCTTCACCAGATAAGAATTCCCAGTGTTGACTGGGTGACTAATAGTGGTATATTGAGCTTTTCATTTTCAGAACAATAAGTTCATCATGGTCCAGTTTGGTAGTAACTAAAAGTCATTACTATTTGAAACTCCACCTGGCCATTTGCCAATGGTGAATGTGCAACTTTCCCTAACAAGTTGTGGGGGTCTAAGCCATCCATTTTGGCAGACCTCATACTGTCAATTCAAAAACAAACAAACAAAAAAAACCAACCCAAAACTAGTCCTCCTGGCTTTGGAGATAAACTACCTGATGTTAACTGAAGGTAAAAAATGACTCCATGGTGTTTTCTGAGTCAGACGACAGCCAACTCTAGTGCTTTTACAGCAATCCATTTAAAATCCTGCCGACAACTGTCAAAGTTTCATGCTGCTGCTGCTGCAATTTATGGGCAGCAGCAGAGGCAGCTGCCAAGGAAGTTCATGGTTACTCTACAGATAAAATGTATAGGTTTGATAATGGATAGAAAATTAGTAAGGCTAGTCTTGAAACAAACCATTTTAAGTGAAAAATATTTTCCATTTTTGTAGAAATTGCAATATGTTTAAAGTTTTCCAAACAGCTCTAAAAATTAGGCTTAATATGTCGTGCGTTCCTAGCTACTGAAGTCGTACAGCAGAGGAAAACAAATTTAAACATGAAATGTTTGTGTTCTCGAAGTTAATGCTTTCATATTCAGCTACACAACTAATAGCAAAGGGGAAACCTCTTTTACATTCCCATTTCTTGCCTGGTTAAGTAGGTGGGAAGGTAAGAAATATCAAGGAAGTATTTCTTAGTAGGTATAAATGTTCCATAAACTCTTCAAAGGAGAGAAAAGACTGAAAAAATCATTAAAGTCTTTTAATTTTTTTGCTGTTATTTGACAAGACTGATTTGTTTCTTATGGTGAATCAGAAATCTGCCAGGTTTTTGCTTAGATTACATGCTGACTCGAAGTAATATGATTTTTTTAAAAAAAACAGAAGAGCCTTTGATGTTCAAAGAAAACATTGCAGTAAGCTAAAGAAATCAATGATTGCAAATGCCAGATTTGATGGGGATTCTAAAAGCAAGTTATATCTTAAATTGAGCAGAAAGGAATACTCCTCTGTGTACAGCAAAGGTAAGTGAATCTGAGTATCTCACTCCTTTTCTTTTTGCGAATACAGACTAACACGGCTGCTACTCTGAAACCTGTCATTATGCAAGGTCTAATACAGGTTCATGTTTTGTCTCTAAAGTGATCTTCTAAAGCATTTATCACAGAAGAGAAAAACCTCAAATCCATCAATCCTGACAAGCAATGAAGCTTAATTCTGATTTTAGAAAGGTAGCTAGATGTATTGTCAGTTTTTGCTTTTGTAATCATGAACACTGAAAACCATGTTCAGAAAAATAGAAAGTGAATGTTGTACAAAGTAAAAATGTTTAATATAAGCTTATGTGATTTTGCAGTATTTATGATCTACAGACATGCCACCTTGGGCTGTGATTTTGTTAGATTTAGCAAGCTATGTAGAGTCAGGAATGGTCAGTATTTGAATGGAGAGTCTTTAAGAAAAGCTCAGGTCATAGAAATTAGAGTAGGTTATTCAATAGGTATCACTCTTCTCTCTGAACTGGTTCTGACCTAGTGACCCATTGCCAATTTAGGGATTAATGTTCTGCTAGAGGAACTGTCAATGTAGACATTTAATTAAAAAAAAAACACAACCCAAGGTTCTTGACCACTGTGGTCATTAAAGAACTTTTCACAAAATCAAGGAAGTTGTCTGCCCTAGTGCTACAATCATATTCCATTTTTGATAATTACATCCTGCCTACCTAAAGTTCTCTGCAGTTTCATTTGGAAAAGGTATTTTTCACTTCTTGATTTAAATTTAGTGTTGTAGTCCCCTGTTTGACAGCTATTGCATTCCACTCAAGTGGGCTGCACTTCTGTGGTAGATGAGGTGATTCTCATATCTACATAATTTATGCACTTGAGATTTTTCTAATTGAAAGGTAGAATATAACTATAGGACAGTTCAGAAGTGTACATGCACATTTGCCTCTGCGCACACTAGGTACATCAGTACTCTGAAGAGTAGGTTTGCATTTATAGATAGATACTGAAACTCTGTGTGGACAAACCTCTGACTTGCATACATTGAAGTACTTGTGTGCCAGAATTGAGTGTGGGCAACTATGTGCCTACACCTGCATACTTCAGAAAACTTGACTTTTAACACAATTCATAATCCCCCTTTCTATATTCTCCATTATGTGGCAAAATGAGAATGTAATTACATTTTACTCTCATAATGTATGGCAAAGAATTTATAGAGCTTTTGCAGGCTTCAACCTGCATCACTTTTTTCTGCCAGCACAGTACCATTTAAGGGAGCAGAGGAAAATGTTGGTCTACCATACAAAACTAAGGACCAGATTTTGACAACCTAAACCATGATGAGTAGCACCTTACTTACGAAGTTATGCCTTAGACCTCATTGGGACTATGTGTGGACTAAAATATTATCCAACATTACTAAGGCTACGTCTACAGTGACACTTTCGTTGTTAAAACTTTTGTCGCTCAGGGAGTGTGACAAAAGTTTTAATGACGAAAAGCACCAGTGTGGACAGCACTTCATTGGCGGGAGTGACTGCCCCTTGTTGGAGGTGGTTTTATTGTGTCACTGGGAGACCTCTTTCCTGTGAATAAGGAGTGGCTACACAGCGCACCTTACAACAGTGTAGCTCCAGTGACACAGCTGCACCATTGTAAGGTGCACAGCATAGCCATAGCCTAAGAGTATCAGAATCTAGCGTGAAAAGGATTTTTTGTGTTTAGTGTTTTACTGTTCTTTAGCAAAATAGCTGCTAAGTATAATTGTAATCTGGTTTAGTGGCTGACAATGATTACTGTTCTTTTAAACAATTTGTCTATAATCCAAATAGTGTGAAAAGCATTAAAAATTTTTTTTAGATTAGTCGGAAGCACTTGATACTAGTTACCATAGGGAAAAACTTTAGTACATTAGTTGTGTGCTTACTGTAATTCATGGTAAGTAAAGAAGGTATTAAGAAGCTTGTGAATTATCTGATGACTCCCTTTCAAATGACTCTACCAACAAATCTTTTAAATTTTGTACTACCTTCCCCCTCTTTATTTTAAAGAGTATTAATGGCTTAATTTGCAAAATAATGAATGTTGAGTTTTTTTAAAAGCTTGCTATAGCAGAAACTTAAGTGAAATAAATTGATCTATTGTTTTGACAGATGATCTTTGGGTTGTTTCAAAGACTCTATACTTTGAATCCCTGGACACTTTCACTGCATGTAGTGCTTTCTTTGGACCATCATCTAGCAATGAAGTTGAATTATTGCCTCTGAAAGGCTATTGTCCCTCAAACTGGTGCTCAAATAGTAAGTTTTATTCCAAATAATTGTTTAATACATTAATAGACCAATACTTATGAGAAGTATCTGAGTAGGGATGAGGAATAGGTTGACTATTTCTCAAATGTTATTATGAATTATTTTTTGATTATCCAACTGTGCAAAGTATTATTTTCAGGTCAGTCATTTAAACAATTCCTTACTGGTTGAGCAATGAGCAGCTGAAGTAGTTAAGGGCCCATAAGGCAAAGTGGTAGACAGTGACTATCTCACCAGTTACAATTGAGGAAGTATGTCATTAGTGTTTTAAGAACTTGCTAGGTAAAATGTATTTTTACATAATAAAGTTTGGAATTATTTAATCTATTCTAACAGGTTTCAAGTAACAGCCGTGTTAGTATGTATCCACAAAAAGAAAAGGAGGACTTGTGGCACCTTAGAGACTAACAAATTTATTTGAGCATTTATCCGATGAAGTGAGCTGTAGCTCACGAAAGCTTATGCTCAAATAAATTTGTTAGTCTCTAAGGTGCCACAAGTCCTCCTTTTCTTTTAATCTATTCTGTGGCTCAGCTGATCTTCCCTCCTGTGTTGTTACATTCCCACACCCTGGTACACCTTAAAAATCAAAGTGTTTGGAATGTTCAGAAAAATAAAGTTGGATAAATTTTTAAAGGACTTTCAGTTTTGAGTTATTTTTGTAAATATTTTGGAAAGTGAACATTGCCAGTAGAAAGAGAGTTGGAGTTGTTTTGTGACACAGTGACATTTATTATTTGCCAAATATTTCAAAAGTAAATTAGTGCCATCTTCCTTCTTTTAGTTTTGTTCTTCTCCCCGCCCCCCCAGCCTCATTTTAGACCCACTCATTTTCAGATTGTTATATTTTGTGGTGGTATTTTGGAAAGTGATACTAGAGGGTTTGGAGCATTCCTTGACCAGAGGGAAGGGTGCTAGAGCAGAGGTGGTCCTACAGAGAAACGCAAGCAACAGTCAAACACAGAGGAAAGCTTATGTTGCGGATTATGGTTTTTGGTTGCTGGAGTTACAAATAAGCCAAGGAGGAAGTAAGTAGGAACTCTTTATAGTGTAGCGTATGATCTTTATGGAGCAGGATAGAGCTATACTTACACCTGTTGACACTATTTTGATAAAACTTTAAGAGTTTACACAAATACAAAGAATTCAAGAGTTATGTTTTCAATAGCTTTGTTAACACAAGTACACTACACATGCTTTATATACAAGTTACTCATTTAATAGACTGAAGATTAAGAAGAAATATCACTGTACATATATGTGCAATGTGGCCAAGCAAACATTTCTATCATAGCCAGGCACCCAAAATCCAATGGTAGTTTTGCCTGTAGTGAGAACCACAGGATTGGGCCCTTAACTCTTCCATTCCCTGACTATTGAGTCTAGCTTTGCAATTTTAATGTTTTAGTATAAGGTTTCACATTTATTTTCCTTTTAGATTTTAAAATGAGAAAAAACCCTATCTGTGGCATTGAAATAGGGCTATTTCATACTACTTTGGTCAATTACAAAACTGAGAACCCTAATGGAGATGTTAAATTAAGCACAGGGCCGGCTCTAGTATTTTTGCTGCCCCAAGCAAAAGATTTGCCTCCCCAAGCTCTGAGAGTGCAACTGCCCAAGAAAAGGAAAAAAAAAAAGGATGGCCGGAATGCCGCCCCTGGAATTGTGCTGCCCCCACCACGTGCTTGCTTTACTGGTGCCTAGAGCCGTTCCTGATTAAGCATGTCTAAAGAGACTTTTAAATAGCTTATAATGTTATTGTAAGACACTAGATTTAAAAAACAAATTTTTCTTCATGGAGGTCTAGCTACATAAACTTGAAATGTTAAGGTTTAGCTATTTTTGTTTCAGAGTAGCAGCCGTGTTAGTCTGTATTCGCAAAAAAGAAAAGGAGTACTTGTGGCACTTTAGAGACTAACAAATTTATTTGAGCATAAGTTTTCGTGAGCATTGCAGCATTCATTATTGCAGAAAAATGGAACAACTTTCAGGTCTTGTGTGGGCTACTGTCAGAAGACAATGGAAGGTGCTTAAATGTGAACTTTTGTTTTTGTTATCTTCACATCATTTTATTGTAGTTTTCGTTGGGTAAAGTTTTTCATTGCGTAGTTTGTAAAATACACCTCAGATTGAGTCTATAGTAGTAAGGTAGGCACTAAAAATAATCTGCAAACTAAGGATATGTCTACACTGCAATTAGACACCATGGCTGGCCCATGCCAGTTGACTTGAGCTAAGGGGCTGTTTAGTTGCAGTTTAGATGTGGTTGGGACCCTCACACCTCGCAGGAGTCTAGAGCCCGAGTTCCAGCCAGAGCCCAAACATCTACACTGCAGTTGGACAGCCGCTTAGTCCGAGCCCCATGAGCATGAGTCACCTGGCACAGACCAGCTGCAGGTGTCTAATTGTGGTGTAGACATACCCCGAGTTTAATTATTCTGCACAAACACCGCCACCACATTCTAAAAGAATGAGCAATTTAGCTGATCAAAGATTGCTGGCTATGTATTGTAATTCATGCTTTGAAAGATAACTCCACCTAGAAGATTTACAAAATGGAAATGAAGCTGGTCTATTGATGAACAAATAATACTTTAAAAGTTCATCTCCTAAACCCCATAGCCATTAAATAATTTCCTTAAAATATTAGAGGAAATGCTGAGATTTTGTATCCAGGTTTCCATCCCTGAAGGATTTTCATGCCAGAACTAGAAATCCCTCAAAATAATAGGCTTAAAGGACATTCTCATTGATCTTTTGCTCTTGAATCATAGTTTAGACATTGTAAAGTACTCAGTTTGGCTTCCATTACAAAAGGGAAAGTTATTTACTCAACATTAGAAATAAATTACTAGACCGTTTTCTGTGGCTGATTACACTTTGTAATCTTTCCAGTGATTGTTTATGCCTTGCTGGTTTGTAATGCTAGCACTGAGCTCACAACTTTGAGAAATATCCTGGAGTACTTCAATCCAGCTACTCTACCACTAATGAAGTACCTACTAAAAACGTAAGTACAAGTAACCTCTGTGCTTGCACACTGTCTCATGTGCATTATATAGATGTGACAGGAACAAGCAAGCTTTCATTTGTGTTTTCTGGACAAAAAGTAGGTGTGGGGAAAAAAAGCTGGAAAATGTGGCACTATAAATCATGTATAGTTAGCACCTAATGTCACACTTCAGTTTTCATTCATTTACGATGCAAGTAATTCCTTGCTTAAATCTCGTTCAAGGGTTTGAAGTATTTGTTTAGATTTACATACATCTGTGCCCCACCTCATAACTTGGAGATTAATATTAGACTTCTTAAAGATTTCTGAATTGTGAAACTTTATAATACAAGTTTAATGTCAAAGTCAGTAACCAAACTAATTTAATGGGAACAGCCTTTATATTCCATTAATTAATCTTCCAGTATTTCCTCCCTACATTTGTAACGCAGGAACAAATTCATGCCAAAAGGTAAAAAAATATTCTGAGTAGTCACAAAGTAGTTTGTTCAGTGTATAAGACAATTGCAATGATCTCATTAAAGTTATCATTCACATGTATAATGACTTGATTAACCATATGGAAATATAGACCCCTAATAATAAACTAATAAACCACGTGTACAGTACAAATGCATAGATATGCAAACTTGTTTGCCACAAATTTCAGATAACTATCCTTCACTCAAGAGAAGTGTCAGAAAAAAATATGCAGGACTAAGAAATCACAGGAAAATTAGATTTAAAAATATATATTCCCTGGTGGAAAAGAAGGGGGGGGAGGGAGGAAAGAGAGCCAATCTAACAGCCATAACCCCAGACTCATGAGGTGGCTTGTATTGATAAGCATACCAGTAACTTTTAAAACTTGGTGAGAATACGTTTAGCAAACAGAAAATCTTTGGCCCAGATAAGCAGTGAGGGTATGGTTTATTTAAAAAAAATAAAAAGGACAGTGGGTTTTTTAAACCAAATTGATATTTAGATTATTTGTAACAGAATATGAAAATATTTGGCAGCCATATACAGATTTACTATATTTCAAAATAGAAGGAAGTTCAGAAAAATAATGTATGAATTTGGGATTATATTCAAATATACAGAGATGAAAACGAAAATATTTTCTCCTTTTTTACTTGACAATCTAGTGAAAGTAAGTCAAAACTACAGTACACTTTGATTCCCTCCCCTTTGAGCAGCAATTTTTCATGTATGCACGTACACCTACAATCATGTGATTTTATGTAAGTTACGTATAGATACATTGTGTTGCAAATGGTCTGAATTTACTGATCTGTCAACTCTTGTGTTTCTTAGGCCTTTCAGAGTTGAACATGCTAACAGAGTCAACAAAAGAAAATTTATTCCGCCAGCTTTAAATACCAAGAGCACAATGAAGTGTGGACTTCTCAGTCCAGAAGTAACACTGGGATTGGCCCAAAAAATGATCCAGTTATTCCAACTGAACCCAGATCAAGCTTCAGCACTGATTCAGATAGCTCAGATGATGGCATCACATGAAAATGATGCACAAATGGAAAAACAGGCCTTCCCTATCACAATCATACATGGTAAAAAGCAAATAAAATCATGAAGTTACAGTCCTTATTTTTGACTGATCCCTTGAGCCCCTTTACTGTACACACAAGCACCCAAAGAGATAATAGATGACTTGATCTGTGTAAGAATACAAGTTGACGTGATGCTATTGTTAGTGGAATATTCATGTCTAAATTCTTTAAATGCTGACATAATAGATTGTACAGTTATAATAGGCTCCACTCTATTTGCAATACCCCATAGTGCAGGATATCCTTATGCCCAGTTTAATGCTGGTTAATCTCAAAGTGAACCAAGTGAAAGTTACTGGAAACCCCTATACATGGAATGTCTTTCTTCAGCTGGTTCATAAAACTACTGCCCTCTCCTCTTGCAAATCTTTCTTGAAGATCCACTTCTTCCATGAGACCTACAGGAAACATGCTGATTAAGGCTTTGATTCCATTTCAGGATTATCAGCACAGTCACCCTGTGCCCTTGCAGCATCCCACTAAGTTCCGTAGGACTTTGCATGAATTCTGGGTTCCATGCTAGCAGATCCAATTGCAGAGTCGGGATTTGTTTCTTATTCATTCAATCAATTTATCTAATATAAAAAGTGCTTTTTGCTCCATTGTGCTGTACGCTGGTCTTGCTAAATAACCACAGAACCTGCTTGCTGCTGTCTTTGTCCTTGATCATCTACTCTTCCCTACAGTCTTTTTGCCCCCTCATTGCATTGTATCCAAACAGTTTGTAAACTCCTTAGTTCAGAGATCTTATTTTTAATCTGTATTGGGAGGCACATCTCTTAGTCTTGGGTCCTATTAAAATAAATACATTTATAATAATGTTTGGATCAAACTGCCTATTTTTAAAAAAATTGTGTTATGCTGTCAGCACATGCATCTGTTTTATAATTTATTATTCCAATTGTAGAGTAACCCATGTCACTGTTCTCTTCTCCTTTCTAAACATCTGCATGATGTCCCTCGGGGCATAATACACACTTTGTGGACAGTCACTTTGCATTTGCTTCTGAGGGGATTCCTGCCTTAGCAACTTTCAAGCCTTTTCTTTTTCTAAATATTCCAGATAATTAATGCAAAATGTAGGTCCACAAGATTCCCCATAACTATTGGTTGTTCATGTAGCTGTCTGCTTCCCAAGGAAGTACTGAGAAAAATCAAGCCATAATACTTGAAGAACTAATTTCAATAAATATAAAATTATGTTTCCTTGAAATTATTCATTTGTAACCTTGGGTTTTCTCCCAAAATACTAGGTGTTTTTGGAGCTGGAAAGAGCTATTTGCTGTCTGTTGTAGTCTTGTTCCTGGTACAGTTATTTGAAAACAGTGAAGCAGCTGAAGGCTCAAGACCAACCCCATGGAAACTTCTGATTGCTTCTTCCACTAACGTTGCTGTTGATAGGGTACTTCTTGGGTAAGGAACATTGAATTAAAAGGATTATAGACGCTTTGCTACATAGGTAGCAAATGACATTTCTTTTTGTCTGTGTGTATGTTTATTTGTATGTATGTATTATAGTGGCACATTTGCCCTCTTAGACTTAATTGTGTTACTTTTTCCAGTATAGACCCTTCGTGCTAGATTGTGTCCTTCTCTTCTCGTGTAATGGCTCTTGCTCTTCCCCAGAGCAGCTCACCTGAGCTCAAGGACTGTGTAAGTCCAGCAGTGTTAACTGTGCAAGGCTAAGTTTAAACTAACTTCCAGCAGATGAGAAAAGGAGTACTTGTGGCACCTTAGAGACTAACAAATGTATTTGAGCATAAGCTTTTGTGAGCTCCAGCTCACTTCATCAGATGGATCCGATGAAGTGAGCTGTAGCTCACGAAAGATTATGCTCAAATACATTTGTTAGTCTCTAAGGTGCCACAAGTACTCCTTTTCTTTTTTGCGAATACAGACTAACATGGCTGCTACTCTGATTCCAGTAGATTGTCAGTCATGGAGGAGAGGCACATTGCATCCTCCTGGGGTGTGGCACAGCAGCAATACCTGAAGCTCCCCTGTGCTCTGGGAGCTTCAAGAAGCACTGTGCCTTTATTATTGGCCCAGAGTGGCTAATGGATTGGGAGTTTCAAGAGGTAGAGGGAGTGTTGCTGAAAGATGAGTTGATGGTCAGAGAGAGATGATTTGGAGATGAGAAGAGCTAGAGTGTAAACAATTCATGGTGAACACCAGGTCAAATGAGTGACCAAATCAGCAGGAAGTGGGAGCAGCAAGAGGCTTTCGGATAAGAGGGTGAGGGGGAAGTCAGTATGAGTATTGAAGTCACTAAAATAAGACAAGGGAACTGAGGAAAAGGGAAAACCATCCAGAGTCAAAGAATGATTGACTGCAACCTAAAGTCAGGTGGGGAAGTTAGACAACACACTTCAAAAGGAAGTGACCCTGTGAGAGCGTGGGGCTGGAAACAATAGAAAGGAGAGAGCAGCAGCATCTAGCACACAAAGCGTGTGAGAAGGCAAGGTCACTGCAGGAGAGGGCAGATATGGATGCAGGAAAACAGCCAGGTTGTGTGATGGCAAACATAAATAGGTAACAGAATATTAAGAGTTGTGTACCAAGTTCGTGTTGTTGCAAGTGCTCCTGAAAGGGGAGTAAAAGAGTTGGGAGAAAGAGGGAGAAGAGAATGAATGAAGTTAGGTGGTAGGTGTGAAGACAAGAGGAGAACAAGTCAGAAATAAAAGGGGACAGGGTTAAAAAGCGACATCATCAGCAACGATGAGTATTAGAAGGAAGTGAGCATGAGTGTGGGATTGAGAGGATCAACAAGAGGAGCCAGCATGGGAAGGAAGTTGGAGAGATTAAGGTTTAGTGCAGCTTGTGGAAGCAAGTGATGGGGATGAAAGGAGGGATAAGGAGTAAGAAACAGGATGCAGGTGAGGAATGCTTTTGGGAGGACTATTACAAAAGTATCACTGAGAGAAATTTAATTAACATTAATCTACTCTTGTCAAAATAAATGACCAGTGCATGTTTTGTGGTACATGACATTACTTCACATGATAAATTGGCTGTAAAAAAGTTTGTGTTAATCAATGTTTTGATTATCTGTCACTCTTAAGAGTAGTCATTTTCCATGCAAGTTTTGCATTTTGTTCCATTTCTACAATAAGTGTCTTGCATCTTTTTTCAAAGTCTACTGGATCTTGGATTTGAGGACTTTATCAGAGTTGGAAGTGTTAGAAAAATTGCCAAGCCAGTTCTTCCTTACAGGTAAGGCTTAAGATCTTCAGAGGACTGAATAGATCACATGATTGATAGTAGTAAGTGGTACTGTAAGGTGATGGCTGTGAAGGCTATGGAAATATGATTTTAATGTGTCTTTCAACATCTCTTGCAGAGCAGTTGATTTTACAGAAAATGTAATAGTTGTAATGGCTTATAGTTTGTAATCAAACAGTCTTATATGGCTGTATTAATCTAAAATGGTTTGGGTTTTAGACATCAGTTTAAAAGTTGGTATGATTTAAGTAGAAGTGATCTAGATAGCATTTTCTTTGCAATTTAAGTTAACAAAGCATAGCATGAACTTAAAGAGCTTGGAAAAGTGTTCAGTTACTCAGAATTGCCAGCTGAGTGTTACACTCAGATATCATATATAAACATGCCTGCATAAGAATGAAAAACAAGCTCCTCAGTTCTAATCCAGACTGCAGCTGACTTGCTATGTGGCTTTGGGCACTCATGACTTAGGTAAGATTCTCTCCATTGTATAATGGAAGAAACAAACGTATCTCACATGGGTATTCTGAAGATTTACAAGCGTTAATTAAATCAATCATACTGAAGTAGTGAATATGACTATTTTATATCCTTCCTGTATTTGAGTGCTAAAAGCAGTTATATTCAATATTCCTAACTCATTTCAAAATATTTTTAAAGCTTACATGCAGGCTCTGGAAGTGAAAATGAACAATTAAAAGAACTGCTTGCCTTGATGAAAAAAGATTTAACTCCAGCAGAAAAAATATATGTGAGGAAGAGTATTGATCATCATAAGCTGGGAACCAATAAAGCTATTCTGCAACAGGTACTTAAACACAGTGATTGAAAGAAGAGAGAATAAACAGTTTAGAAGTCTTTACTTGAGAAGCCAAGCATGTATAAACTGGCAGTCCCCTCTGATGTCAGATGCGGCCAAAACCTTATACTCGTATAGAATGAAATATACCCTAGACCCTGACAAGTTTTTTCCAATATACTTTAGTAAATGAAGCTTGTATGACTGAGTTCTACTTTAAATGTATTAAAGAAAGGGAATCACAAGATAAGAGGTGTCCGCTGGAACCTTACATGTAATATAAAAGATTTACTTGTGGGGGAGGGGGCAAAACTGTAAATGCAGCTTTGAAGAAGCACGTGTACCAGGAGATGTTATAGAAGTTGAACTTCAGTCTTTGGTGTCTGTATACCACAGTGATGGGTACACTAGAAATGCCTAGAGAGATGGAAATTTAATTATGTAACTTATGCTATCATGGAACCAGTAGCAATGTATTTGTGTAGTTTATTAAATCTTTTCCCCACACACCCCATCACAAAGGTGAGAGTGGTTGGAGCAACCTGTGCTGCCTGCCCATTCCCTTCCATGAATGACCTTAAGTTTCCTGTGGTGGTGCTGGATGAGTGCAGTCAGATGACAGAACCTGTTTCTCTCCTTCCCATTGCAAGGTACAAATCAATTGTTTAGATTTTGGTTTAGCAATGACTTTTAGCTAATAGTGACAACTTTAAATTATGATCACACTTTGGTATTTTAAGAACATAAATTAATTTACACTCATCAAGAAAACAAAGTCTGGACTAGTGTGCATTAAGTGGACACCCATTTAATTCAGTTGACAAAGGAGGTGTGTAAATCGGTGGATTCAGGAATTTAATCATGAATATGACTTGGCCAGCTAAGCCCCAAATTCCACATGTCACCAAGCCATTGCCTGGGGTGCCAGGATGATCTCACCATCACAGAAGAGGTGGGGGGAGAAAAAGGATACTAGAGTACTTTTAAAAGAGGTGTATCACTATTGAGTTTACCATCATCTACACCCAAAGTCTTTAGCCCCATTTCCCATTAATTATCTTCTCTCAGGCAAGTCCAAGGTTTCCTAGGGAGGCAAGCCCCAGCCTGTGCCTAACTTTTCCTAAACTGGGAACATTTTTGCCCAGGTGATTTTGTTTTCTTCCCCTTCCCCTTCCCGGCACTGTTTTGCCTCCTTGGTACTCCTTCAGCATCCCCGTCTTCTTGGATATTGCCTCTCCTTCTCACTTCCCTTGGAATGAGCTATGTCTGGTTTATATAGGCCCAGATCCCTGCCACTCTTAGTAGCCCCTAAGAGGTTAATTGGAGTCACCTGATTGTGGGGTTGGAGTTTTTTTTGTTTTTTCTCCCATGTGACAGTTCACTCTGTCACAAGGGGTTAATAGAAGAGGAGCCCAGTACAAATTAGCAAACTGCTAATTACAAAGTGAACCACATTGTAAAATGAATTACAATACTTACAACAATTAGAGTTTGTGTTTTGGATTTTCATTAGAATACTGATTGCAGGTTTGAGTGTGAAAAGCTGATTCTAGTTGGAGACCCTAAGCAGCTTCCACCAACTATTCAAGGGTCTGAAGGTGCTCATGATAATGGATTGGAGCAGACTCTCTTTGACCGGCTTTGCTTGATGGTATGTGCTGCTAAAACACATCTTTTAAACGATACGGGGTGAAATCCAGGCCCTATTGAATTTAGCGGTGCCAGGATTTCACTCCCGTGTTCTCTGAGGCAGTTAATCTAAATGCATCTTAGTAGGAGGTGATTTTTTGTTGTTTTGTCCAGATTTTTTTTCTATAAAGTATTACTTATCAATAATTGAACCCCTCATAGGAGCTTGAAAACATCATGTGCGTGAATAAAATGGGAGTGAATTACAGTATACTTGTCAGCTTCTGTCGTCAGTTGTGCAGGTACAGTTTCCGTAAACATCAGTGAGAGCTTCAGGAATGTATCCAGGGACACAACTGGATCTTAATAGTTTAATCTCTATTTGTTTTTTACTATAGAGTAAGTCAGTGATCCCCAAACTGTGTGGAGGAACATTTGGGGATGGTGTGTGGGGAGACCCGGGTCAGCCCCCACGCAGGGGTGGGAAGGGAGCACCACTCAGCTCCACTCTGCCCCCAGCTCTGCTCCTGGCCCTGGCCCCAGCTCCAGCTCCCACCACGGCTCTGGTCCTGCTCCAGGCCCCCAACTCTGGCTTCTGGGGCGGCACAGACCAGATAAATGTGGGGGGGCACACAAGCAAAAAAGGTTGGGGATCACTGATCTAAATAAATCTTTTCTATTAGTTGCTTGATTGATATAAATTATTAAGCAATTTCCCAGTGATTAGCAACTATTTACATTTTCTTCATATTTTTTGTGTTGCATTTCTTTAGGGACATGATGCAATCTTTCTTAGGACACAGTATCGCTGTCACCCTGCTATTAGTGCTGTAGTCAATGATCTGTTCTATGAAGGAAATCTGTTGGATGGCATTTCAGAGATGGACAGAAGTCCACTATTGGATTGGCTTCCAACATTATGTTTCTTTAATGTTAATGGGACAGAGCAGGTAGGTTTTTAAATAACTTCAAAAAGTAGTCAATAGATATCTTGGTTTGGGATTTTACTTGTTAGGGTTTTTGCATTATCATTGGATGGCTAAATGTTTTTTTTAAATAGCCTTTCCGCAGAGCATAATTTGAAATCTCTTTCCCATCTCCAGATTGAAAGAGATAATAGCTTTTATAATATGGCAGAAGTTTATTTTATAATCAAGCTTATCCAGTCTCTGATTGCGAGTGGAATAGAGGGATCTATAATTGGGGTGATTACACTATATAAGTCACAGATGTATAAGGTATGTACTATTCTTTTCACAAGAAGTGATGAACAGTCAACCGTAAATGAGTCCCATTTAAATGTAATACATGAGGGCAAGCAACTGAATATTGACAAAAATGTACAAGTGCTTATAATACAACTGCTAGAAGTTTAAATACTAGGATTGGTGACCTAAAGTACCTGGCAATAAATGAGAATATTGATATAATAGGTGTCACAGAAACATGGTGGAATGAGGATAATCACTGGCACACAGTAATAGCACGAGATAAAAATATATAGGAATGACGGAGCAAGTTGCGCACGTAGGGGAGTGGCACTATAAGTGAAAGAAAGCATTAACTCAAATATAATAAAACTCCTCAATGAATCAAACTACACCATAGAATCTCTATGGATAGGAATTCCATGTTTGAATAATAAGAGTTTAACAGTAGGAATATACTAGCGACCACCTGACCAGGATGGTGACAGTATTTGTGAAATGCTGAGGGAGATTAGAGAGGCTACAAAGGCAGAAAACTCAGAAATAATTAGGATTTTCAACTTTCGTCATATTGACTGGTTATGTTATCTCAGGAATAGATGCAGAGATAAAATTTCTAGACAACATAAATGACTGCTTCTTGGAATAGTTTGTCCTGAAGCCCACAAGGGAAGAGGCAATTTCGGATTTAGTACTAAAGTACATCAGAAGCCTGCTAAGCAGTCATTGGGGGCCACTGGATGATTGAGATGCTGAAGGAGCACTCAAGGAAGACTTATGGAGAAGCTAATTGAATTCTTTGCATGAGTCTTCACTGCAGAGGATGTGGGGGAGATCCACACACCAGAGCCATTCTTTTTTAGGTGACAAATCTGAGGAACTGTCCCAGATTGAGGAGGTTTTGGAACAAATCCATAAATTCAGCAGTAATCACCAGAACCAGATGGTATTCACCCTAGAGTTCTGAAGGAACTCAAATATGAAATTGTGGAATGACTAATATAATGGCAATTTTTAAAACCGCTCCAGAGGTAAGCATGACAGGCTGTTAATCCTAATTTCAGTACCAGGCAAATGGGGTTAAAACTATAGTAAAGAACAGAATTATCAGACACACAGATGACCACAATGTGTTGGGAAAAAGTCAACACTACTAAAGGGAAATTATGCCTCAGTCTATTAGAATTATTTTAGTTTGTCAACAAGCATGTGGACAATGGTGATCCAGTTGATATAATAAACAGAAAACCTTTGACAAGGCTCTCACCAAAGGTTCTTAAGTAAACTAAGGAATCATGGGATAAGAGGGAATGTCCTGTCATAACCATCAGTTAGTGGTTAAAAGATAGGAAACAAAAGGTAGGAATAAATGGTCAGTTTTCACGGTGGAGAGAGGTAAATAGCAGGGTTCCTCAATGATCTGCGCTGGGACCTGTGCTATTCAACATATCAATAAATGATCTGGAAAAGGGGATGAACAGTGAGGTGGCAAAATTTGCAGACAATACAAAACTAATCAAAACAGTTAAGTCCAAAAAGAAAAAAAAAGCGTTACAAAGGGATCTCATAACACTGAGTGATTGGGCAACAAAATGGCAGATGGAATTCAATGTTGATAAGTGCAAAGTAATTTACATTGGAAAAAATAATCGAACAATGCATACAAAATGATGGGGTCTAAATTAGTTGTTGGCACTCAAGAAAGATCTTGGAGTCATTGTGGATAGTTTTCTGAAAACATCTGTTCAGTGTGCAGCAGCAGTCAAAAAAGCTAACAATGCTAGAAACCATTAGGAAAGGGATAAGTAATAAAACAGAAACTATCATGATACCAATATCTAAATCCATTGCATGTCCACACCTTGAATACAGTGTGCAGTTCTGGTCACCCTGTCTCATTAAAAAGAATTGGAAAAAGTACAGAGAAGGGCAACACAAGTGATCGGGGTATGGAACAGCTTTCCTATTAGGAGAGATTAAAAAGACTGTGACTGTTCATCTTAGAAAAGAGATGACTAAGGCAGGAAGTGATAGAGGTCTATAAAATCATGAGTGGTGTGGAGAAAGTTACAGGAAAAGTGTTATTTACCCCTTCACATAACACAACAACTAGGGATCACTTGATTCAAATAATAAACAGTAGGTGTAAAACAAAAGGAAATACTTCTTCACACCGTCAGCCTGTGGAACTTTATTTCCAGGGGATGTTGTAATGGCCATAAGTATAACTGGGTTCAAAAAAGAATTAGAAAAATTCATGGAGGATAGGTCCATCAGTGGCTATTAGCTAAGATGGTCAGGGACCCAACTCCATTCTTTGAGTGTTCCTAAACCTCCACCTGCCATAAGCTGGGACTGGACAACTGAAATTGCCCTGTTCTGTTCATTCCCTCTAAAGCAGCTCTCAGAGGACAGGATACTGACCCTGTATGGCTGTTCTTAAATTATGAAGAAAAATACTTTACTGCAACTTCTTAAGTTTCTATTCTTTGTTAAAAATGGTAATGTTTATATAGTTGTTTCTTCCAAAAGAATATATCTTGTTATAAACAGTCTGTCTTTGAACTGAGCAATCTGGATTTCTTTTTCCTGGTGGACTCAATAGCGAGGAAGGAGCGCTAAACAACATTTGATCATAGATAGACCAAAGTTTGCATTTACTTTGCTGTTAAACATATTTACATAAATTTGCATAACTTTGCTAACAAACAACTGAGAAGGATTGTGTTAATTCATATAGCTGAGATTCACTGTCTCAGAAATTTGGTTCATTCCCTCCCCCCAGTGTAATCAGCATTATAGAAAACTGACTGATAATACATCAGAACCTCTCTAATTTTAACTAATGGATGGGAAGCCCATTGTGAATTGATGTGTATGCTAGGAATGGAATCATTGTGTCTAACATGGTGCTCTCTATTTAGCAAATGAGGAGTTGTATGTCATATGTACCTGTCACTCTGTCCTCAAAGTCTTATGTAGGGCTGTCTGGCTGCCAGGAAGGAATGCTGTCTTTCATTAGATGTATGGATGTTGTGTCAGGATAGACTCAGTGCAAAATTCTGTGTGTTTGCACTTGATGGAGGTACTCCTGTAATATATAATCAATAGAGTTGCTAATCCGTTTTATGTAAGTAGACTCAGACTCCTCATCAGTATTTTTATTGGAGACATGAGTGAGTGTGACTATGTAACTAGTATATTTATAAACCAGTGACTCTCCATTATCTTCTTTTGTCCACAGATTTATAATTTACTTAGTGCTGTACACTCAGATGCTCTTGAGATTAAAGCCATCCAAGTGTCTACTGTAGATGCATTCCAAGGAGCAGAAAAGGAAATCATTGTTTTGTCTTGTGTGAGAACAAAACAAGTTGGGTTCATAGACTCAGAAAAGAGAATGAATGTTGCTCTGACAAGAGGAAAGAGGCATTTGTTGATTGTGGGAAATCTGGCCTGTTTGAGTAAGAACAAACTATGGGGATGCGTAATTCACCACTGTGAAGGTAAAAATTAATATTTTTAATTTTAAAACCACCTCTAAATTGGTATAGTTTTTTTCTGGCTGTAATAAAATTATATTGCACCTTATTTAAATGTCTGCAGTGTATCTGCAAACAGTTATTTATGCTTAGCAGCCTATAATCAGTTTGCAAGTATGAGGCTGCTCTTTCTTTTCCTGATATCAGCAGGTAGCCAATAAGTCAAAAAAAAAAGCATTAACAGCCAGCTCCTCTAATGGAGCAGCTCCCATCTTCTCATTGGTCTTCTCTACCCCTATAACAAATCAGATCACTCAGTCAAGTCAGGTGAAAAGAGGAAGTGAAATCCTCAAGAAGTGAGGTCCACCAAACTGCCCAACACCAGGCAACCCTCAGGGCCTGTGGATGCACAGCTGAAACCCAGCACAAGGTACAATATGGGTAGGGGCCTGAAGTCCTTACAGACCCTGCAGTTTGCAGAAACCTCAGCCCTATGCACCTGTTGAATTTGACCTTTCAGCCATCAGTCCCTCCACTTAGCTCTCTCTTATCAATACAGGGACTTCCTCTTGTCCATCTTCCCCCCTCACTCACTGAACTCTCTCCTTTTGGCAACTAAGGCTCTTCTCCCCTCCAAAACAACAAGCACCATAATTAGAGCTAAAACTTGCAGCTTTCCTCTTTGGTTATATTCCCAATCTTCCCTCTAAAACTTTTTTTCAAAATCTACAGTCAGGGAATTAGTGATGAAAATGGAGTAGACTCTGGGGTAGGAAGCTCCCGTTCCTTGGGAGAGGTGGCGGGGAGGGGCAGAGGAAGGGGGTCATAAAGAAGGAGCCCCATCCTCCTCTGGATGTGGAGACTTCAAGACAGTTTGTCACAGAAGAATCGGAAGTTCTGATAGATAGAGACATCCAGGACAGAAAAAAATGCTTCTATGAAAGACCCCATGGACTAGGTGCCCAGGAAGTGATTACATCCAGAGGGGAAAATCTGGAGCGTGTTTCCCCTCTCCATGAATATATTGAATAAATCAAAGGAATTCTGGGAGAAGTCAAATGCCAAAATTTCAATCCCTAAAGCAATCTAGAGGCTATCCCAGCAATATCTGGGATTCTAGTGAATAGTCACCTGAGTCACAAAGCCATCTTGGTGGCTACGGGTCCCACTTCCCTAAATGATCCTTGTTTCTGGAAGCTAATGGATAGTTTTTGGGGAAACCCTGACCACCTTGGTGAGAATATTTCTTGCCAGCTCAGTGATGTTTTGCGGCTTCCAAACTTTGGATTGGATGGATGCCCTTCAGTGTGACTGGGACCATTCAACACCATCTGAGGGCAAGTGGAATACTGTGTGTTTCACCTCACCTCCCCAACATGGGATGGTGAGCAGATGCTACCGAACTGGCTATTCCAGCTCTGTACCAACAGTGCGTTCCCCGCTTTGTAAGGGATAGTCTTTGGCTGCCTACCAGCATTACAGTGAAATCTAGTTTGCATAGAGTAGCAAGTAGAAGTATTGGAAAAAAGTGGTTACATATAAAATAGTAACATGCATTCTAGAGCCTATACTTAATCCACAAGATGCTCTCAAGATATGAGAATATTACTCACCCAAAATCCTTGCAGCGCTTTACAGCTAGGCTGGCTGTAACTCTAGTTTCATCAGAGTACACTTATAAAGTTTGCAGACAATACCAAGATGGGAGCAGTTGCAAGTGCTTTGGAGGATAGCATTAAAATTCGAAATGGTGTGAAGTAAATAGGATGAAATTCAATAAGGACAAATGCAAAATACTCCACTTAGGAAGGAACAATCAGTTGCACACGTACAAAATGGGAAATGACTGCTGTCAGGGTTCCCTCCCCACTCTGAACTCTGGGGTATAGATGTGGGGACCCGCATGAAAGACCCCCTAAGCTTATATTCTACAGCTTAGGTTAAAAACTTCCCCAAAGCACAAATTCCTTTCCTTGTTCTTGGACATCATTGCTGCCACCACCAAGTGATTTTACACAAAAATTCAGGAAAGGGTCACTTGGAGTCCCTATTCCCCCAAAATATCCCCCCAAGTCCCTTCACCCCCTTTCCAGGAGGGGCTTGAGAATAATATACCAAGCAATTGGTTACAATGTAAGCACAGACCAAACTCTCTAGCTTTAGGACACTAAAATCAATCAGGTTCTTAAAAGAAGAGCTTTATTATAAAGAAAAAAAGTAAGAAAATCACACCTGCAAAATCAGGATGGAAGGTAACTATACAGGGTAATAAAAAGATTTAAAAAACACAGAGGACTCCCTTCTGGACTCAGCTTCACAGTTACAAAAAAACAGGAATAAAACTACCTCTTTGCATAGGGAAAATTCACAAACTAAAAACAAAAAAGATAACCTAACGCATTTCCTTGCCTCACTTGCAATTGTTTTAATTCTTAGATGGATTATTCCAGGTATATTTTCAGGAGATGTTGTCCCTGCTTGGCTTCTCTCTCCGGCTGGAGAGGGAACAAACAAAAAGAGCACAAACAACCCCGCCGCCCCCCCCCGATTTTAAAGTATTTTCTTTCCTTATTGATCCTTTTGGTCAGGTGCCAACCAGATTATTTGAGCTTCTTAACCCCTTACAGGTAAAGATTTAGTACAGTTGCCCAGGAGGGATTTTATGCTACCCTTATCTGTATGTTTATGAAGGAAAGAGTACTGCGGAAAGGGATCTGGGGGTCATAGCGGATCACAAGCTAAATATGAGTCAATAGTGTAACACTGTTGCAAAAAGGCAAACATCATTCTGGGATGTATTAACAGGAGTATTGTAAGAAAGACATGAGAAGTAATTCTTTCACTTTACTCCATGCTACTTAGGCCTCAACTGAAGCATTGTGTCCAGTTCTGGGCGCCACATTTCAGGAAAGATGTGGATAAATTGGAGAACGTCCAGAGAAGAGCAACAAAAATTATTAAAGGTCTAGAAAACATGACCTAGGAGGGAAGATGGAAAAAATTGGGTTTATTTAGTCTGGAGAAGAGAAGACTGAGAGAGGACATAACGGTTTTCAAGTACATAAAAGGTTATTACAAGGAGGAGGGAGAAAAATTGTTCTTCTTAACCTCTGAAGATAGGACAAGAAGCAATGGGCTTCATTTGCAGCCCATTTAGGTTGGACATTAGGAAAAACTTTCTAACTGTCAGAGTGATTAAGCACTGGAATAAATTGCCTAGGGAGGTTGTGGAATTTCCATTATTGGGGATTTTTAAGAGCAGGTTGGACAAACACCTGTCAGGGATGGTCTAGATCAGTGGTTCCCAAACTTGTTCCGCCACTTGTGCAGGGAAAGGCCCTGCCGGGCCGGGCCAGTTTGTTTATCTGCCGTGTCCACAGGTTTGGCCGATCACGGCTCCCACTGGCAGCGGTTCACTGCTCCAGGCCAATGGGAGCTGCTGGAAGCAGCACAGGCTGAGGGACGTACTAGCCGCCGCTTTCAGCAGCTCCCATTGGCCTGGAGCAGCAAACCGCGGCCAGCGGGAGCCGCGATCGGCCAAACCTGTGGTCGCGGCAGATAAACAAACCGGCCCGGCCCGGCAGGGCCTTTCCCTGCACAAGCGGTGGAACGAGTCTGGGAACCACTGGTCTAGATAATACTTAGTCCTCCCTTGAGTGCAGGGACTGGTCTAGATTACTTCTCAAGGTCCCTTCCAGTTCTGTGATTCTGTGTTGACATCTGAAATATCATTGGCATCTGAGTTAGTCCCAATAAAATAAACGAGGCAGTTCACACCTCAAAGCTATTGATTCAGGCGCTCTGCAAACTCAGGCAGACATTACTGAATCAGTTGTAGGCCATGTTTACACTATGGGGACTCTAGTGGCATAACTACAACACAATAGCTATGCCAGCATAACCCCTGTAACGTAGATGCAGTCTACAGCAATGGATATGCTGTCACTGTAGGAATACCACCTCTCAGATGACGATAACTAGGTCAACTGAAACAATCTTCCATTGACTTTGCTGTGTGTCCTCCAGGGGTTGGGTTGGCATAGCTACAGCACTCGGATGTGGATTTTTCACACCGCTGAGCACCATAGACCAGGCCATATTCCCATCATCAGATCTTTAAAGTTTTCCTTGGAACCATGGCAGCCAGAAACTTTTAAAAATGAAAACGGAGAGACTCTAAAGTACAACTGACACCCTCAGCTAGGCTTTTGTACACCCATTTGTGGGGCACACCGCACACTTTGAGAAACAGCGAGTTAGCATGTTAGGAGGTGCTACAGCCGTTCTTAGCTGGTGGGAAGGAAAAAAAAAAAAAGGAGGTAGGAGCTGCTGCAAGAGAAGAGTTGGATGCCAAAACTCTACCCACTAAATTAGTTAACTACCTGTTGACATTAGAAGAAGAGCCCCATTGATTTATAATGGTTAGGCTCCTTGCAGAAATCCAATTTTCAAGGTTAGGGAAACATGTCCTTTTGGTGTGTTTTGGGAATTAGATATTTTCATTATGGCAATATGATTATATGATAGATGTTGCAAAATAAGGTGTAACTGTCCTGTATGACTGCTTTTAGGAAGAGATAATGGATTGCAACATGTAAGCCAGTATGAGGATCAACTGAACAACATTCTTAAATATTACTTGGAGAAAAAGAAAGAATAAGCAAAAGAAAGAAATAAAAAAAATCTCTTTCACAGCAGGAAAAAGGTATAAAAATTATGTGCTTTTCTATGTAACACCAAAGAATATTTTAAATAGATAGTATAATATAAGCATTTGTAACATAATTTTTTTATATTCCAGTGCATGGATACCTCTGTATTTACTCCATATAATGAACCACTAAAATTACATCTAATTGCTTGATAACTGAAGTCCTTAAATTTAAGAGCACTGTAACTTGCATTGTCTCTTACTGATAACTTCTTGGTTTAGATGATAGATCTAACTTTAAAAGGCCCTAGGAGTGATCCTGGAAGTTACAGGCCAGTAGTAAGCCTTATATCTATACCTGCAAATTGGTTGAAACAATAATTACAAACAGAATAATAAAAATCTGGAACATCAGATATTGTCCAACCAGCACAGTTTCTGCAAAGAAAATGTTCTCAGTAATCTATTAGAATTCTTAAAGATGTCAGTGAGTAGTGGACAGAAGAGAAAAGTTGACACTTACTTTAGTCTTTCAAAAGGCCTATGACAATCTCTCAGAGATTTTGAGACTACTCAAAAACTATGTAGTTTTAGAAGCAAAATATTGTTATGTACCAAAAACTAGCTTAGAAGCAGGAAACAAAAAGTAGGAATAAATCATTAATCATCGCAAAAGATTAATCCAAGGGTGCCTCAAGGTTCTGTACTAGGTCCAGTGTTGTTTAATATATTTAACAACAATCAAGAAAGAGAGAGTTGAAGCAATGAGGTAGCAAAATTTGCAGACCACACAAAATTTTATACACTAGTCAAGTCCAAGGAAGACAGAGTTACTCCATAGTGACCTCCATAGGTAAGTGAATGGACAACACAATGGCAGATGAAATTCTGTGTTGATAATTGCAAAATAATGCACATTGGAAGGGGAAATTTGAATTACTCATACACCATACAGGTTCTAAATTAACTGTATTAGCTCAGGAAAGGGACATGGGCATAATTGTGGACAACTCAGTGAAGACCTTTACTCAATGTGCAGCTGCAATCAGAAAAAATAAAAAACAAATAAGATATTCGGATGCATAAGGAATGGAATGAAGAATAAGATGGAAAATATTATAATGATATTATGTGAATTAGTGGTGCCGCTTCCTCTGGAATACTGTGTGCAGTACTGGCCATCCCATCTCCAAAACCATATCACAGAATTATAAGGGACTCAGAGAAAGTTATGGGAATGATTAAGGCTATGGAGGAAGCCTCTGTGGAAGATAGAAATTCCACCTTATAGTGTCTAATAAAGGCATTAATAGAGGACCATGTTGCTGCACTACAGATCTCAGTGGAAGTATAGGCTCTTTCTGCCCATGAAGTCACCATAGACCTTGTGGAGCGTCCCTTGATTCTATCAGGAACAAGTGCTCTTGATGCATTATACAACTCTACAAAGCATAACTTGATCCATCTGACCAGAGATGGTTTGGCTACCTGGAGCCATTGACACTTTGGATGAAAGGAGATTAACAAAGAGCCCGATCTTATTGTCAATTTGATATGCTTGATAGCTCTTTAGGGATCTACAAACATCCTGATTATGCCTCAGTTTTTTGTAGGATGCCCTAATGTGAGGCATGGAAACATGAGCTCGCTTTTGGCACGAAAGATTATGTGAATCTTAATACCACCTTGTCATCAGAGTCTAAAGTCTATGAATCAGTGCTTGGATAACGCTGCCAACTCCGAGACTGATCTAGCAGATGTGATAGTGACCTAGAAATAGGTTTTGATGGAATTGATAGAAGGGAGTGACTGATGTCAGTAGTTCAAAAAGGTGGGTGAGGGCTTTCAGCAGCAGTGGTAGGTCCCATTTGGGAAAGACTGGGCTAACTGCAGGTCTAATCAATCTGATAGTCCTGAGAAATCTGGATACTTGAGGATTCCCTGCCAAGTATCCGCATGTAAGATACTACATATGGCTGATACCTGATGCACTGTGGTGGTTGGCTGAAGTAATTGGTCTATACGGTCCTGAAGAAAGTCCAGAATAGCCAAGATGCCAGGGTCCTTGAGTTTTTTGTTTTGAGCTATATCTTTTCCTGACAAAGGAGGAAATCCTTTACTAATTAATCCTTTCTGGAAGAGAGGAGAGTCCCAATCACTTTGGTAGATAGTCTGAGTAGACGGCCTGGATGGAGGATAGGACCTTGGTGAAGAATAACCAGTCTCACTGGTAGATGCCATGGGGGGTTCTAATGCCAAGAAAGTTCTATATCCATACTGGTTAAGGAGACCAGGGTTATCACCTTTTGCTGCTTCTCACCTTAACTTCTGAATTCCCTTCCCTAGAAGCAGAAGAGGTGGGACTGTGTAAAATAGGTCCTGTGGCTATCTGTGCAAGAGAACATCTGTCCCCAGGAACCTGGCATCCGGTCCCCGGGTGTGAAGTACTGTACTTTGTCGACATTCTGTTCTTCTGACTGACAAACAGATTGACATCTCGGAGGTCGTATTTCTGTAAAATCAGGTTAACAATGTCCTGATTTATACACCAGTCTGAGCTGTTGACTGCATGTCTGCTTAGCCATCTGCCTTCTTACTCTGTTCTCTCTTTATGTATATTGCTCTTATGGAAAATACATTCTTCTCTGCCATTTCATTATCTCCATTGCTTCTACATGTAGAAATGAGCTCCCAGATTCCCCCTTGGTTGTTGAGATAAGCCACAGTGGTAGCGTTGACTGGCTAGAACAAAATATGGTCACCCTAGAGGTGTCTCTGGAACCTTCATAGAAAGAAACTGCCCTATGGAGCTCCAAGTGCCCTGTTCTGTTCTGTTCTGTGCCCCAGGTTTGCTCCTCACCCCTCAGGCATCTGATGTGTGTACCCATGAGTCTGGAAGGAATATTGGAAGACCCCTGCAGATGTTCTCTGGGATTGTCCACCATTTGAGTCCAGTACCTGGCTTGGAACCATGATCCTTTATACATTACAGTGAATGGTTTCCTCCTTTCAAAAGAAATGCCTGGAAACTCCTGATATGGGATTTTGCCTATGGGGTAATTCTTACACACAAAACCAGAAGGCCCAGTAGCTGGGGGCATTGAATTATGGATGATCGTATGTGTTCCTTATTAACAAATATCAAGTTTGGGATTTTCTGGAATCTGTTTCATTGTGGGTACGCTTTTGCCACGTGTATTGTTGATACTCCTGATCAATTTCAGCCTTTTTAAAAACCTGAAAATAAGAAATACTTGTCCCATAAATCAGACAATTTGTATAGGTATGGGAGGGTGAAGAAGGACTCATGTTGTCAGAACAAATTGTAACACACATATATTTAGCTTAGCAAAGAGAAGGTTAAGAGGGTGACTTGATTGCAGTCTGTAACTACATACATGGGGAACAAATTTTTGCTGTGGGATGCTCAAATAGCCACGTCAGCAAACTACAACCATTTTCATTTACAAATAGTCACAAGATTATACCCCATCCTAACTCCAGACTTAATTACTGCCACTTATATCTAGGAATGAAACCATGCATCCTGAAAAAGCTCCGGCTGGTTTGGCAACACACGGGATTTTTAGTTTTCAGAGTGGTAGTTGTGTTAGTCTGTATCAGCAAAAACAATGAGGAGTCCTTGTGGCACCTTAGAGACAAACAAATTTATTTGGGCATAAGCTTTCATGGACCCACGAAAGCTTATGCTCAAATAAATTTGTTAGTCTCCAAGGTGCCACCAGGATTTTTAGTGTGAAGCAGCAATTAAAATTATTATGCCAAATTTTGTATATGCTGTTATAGTGGTCATAACAATTAATAGAAAAGGAGTACTTGTGACACCTTGAAGACTAACAAATTTATTTGAGCATAAACTTTCGTGAGCTACAGCTCACTTCATTGGAGTGATGAAGTGAGCTGTAGCTCACGAAAGCTTATGCACAAATAAATTTGTTAGTTTCTAAGGTGCCACAAGTACTCCTTTTCTTTTTGCGGATACAGACTAACACGGCTGCTACTCTGAAACATAACAATAGAAGTTTTAAAGTTTGTTTTCCTAGTTTTAATTACATTCCATGTAATTTAATCTGGCACGGAAAGTAATTACAGTGGTAAGAGCAAGAGGGCAAAATGAAATACACACTGAAAATAGGATTCAGGTTATTGGTGACCTGAGCCATTGTTTAGGACTAACTGAGAAGGAAATATGCCTAGTGGAGAGAGAATATGCAATATCTCCAGCAATACCACAAGGCTATATCATTAATGGAGAAAAAGAAAACATCCATCTCTCTCACACATGATGTGTTTTAGGCTACTTACCATACACATGGTTTGGATTGCGTGCTCAAATAACGTAATGATGGGTGTAATACAAAATAGGTTCTGTAGATCCAAGAAGTCCTTTCCAGCCTTATCTGATGCTGTAGTTGAGATGTTAAATACTTGCTGAAAACAGAACTTTTTAAGTTAAGATGATATATTCACAGACCATACGTTAATGCAGTGTCTTCCCCCTCCTATTGACCTTATTTTAATTGGCGATAGTTATATGCATTCATATGCGACTGTGACTATCAGGAGTTGGTGTTATAAAGCATTTTTCATGTAGCCGTGCTGGAAAACTTAAGATATTACTGCCATCACCCCAGGCTCTAAATACCAGGAAACAAACCATAGCCACCACCTGAATCTATTACATGTGCTGGCAGCCCTTCACGAATTTTTTACGTAGGATGAAGTGCTTCTTTACTTTGCACCAACTCTTGCTTCCAGTGACATCAAAGGGATTTTCACTATGATTTAATAAGTGGTTGTTTCACAAGCTGATTATCTCATCTTCTTTATGGGCCAGATGATGATACCCTTACTCACATTAAATGGCACCTTTGTTTCCAGTGGGACCACTTGTGGAGTGAAATGTTAATCATTGTGACTGAGGGTATAAGAATGTAACCTAATGTGTTTTTGGTGTGTGGATAAACATTTTAGACACAGTATTTCAAACAATAATAAAAACTAAAGTGTTTTCACTCTCTGAGAACATGGGTTCTTTCAGCCAATCCTACATTTTGGCTAAGCTTTTTATAAAGAAAAAAAAATGCTTTTTTCCCTTTTTAAAAATAACCTTTGAAAAGTATTTAATTGATCTTTAGAATTACATCAACATTTAGCATGGCCTATCTTAGAAGAGTTCTTACTTGGCTTACTTGCAAATCCATTGATATAGGACACTGAAGCTTTTTTATTTTTTTCCTTCATGAGTAAATGAAACACTCCATGACTCCCATTAAAAATAAAATCTATGGTGAGAATTGAAAAAGAAGAATGTGTTTTTAGCCACCCACAAATACTTATTCTTTCTCTTCAGTGCTGCTGTCCACCTGAATGATATGAATACAACTTCATAGCATGGTATTCCATGACAGAGCTGGAGGTAAAAGAGGAAACCTGAACATTAGACAAGAAGTCTGGAAACTAACCAGAACAGCCTCTTATAAAATGATCAAAAAACAACCAGAGAAGCCTCTTGTAGCTTCTTGAAAATATATTTTAATCAAATGTTTTATATTGAAAGTGTTAGTTGTTTAGAAAAAAAGTCACTTAGTTAAGATATTTAAGCCAATCTTCCTAGTTTCTGAAACAACTTGAAACCAGTAACTGGTATTTCTTGTATATCATGTAGAAAGCTTGGTTTTGCAATGTGATTTAATATAATATGCATGTGTTGTTCATTGTACTTGTACATTCTTCCACAGCCTAAAAATGACCTTGTGATAAAATAAAGATTGTCCACTAGGTGGTGCCAGTGCACTCTCTCTTTCCGCTAGACCAATCTGAATTTCCTTTTGAACTATCAAAGGTTTAATAAAGAAAGGTAGTGAAGAAAGAACATTTGAATAATCACACGACATCAGTACAGATAATGACTTAAATCTGATGCAAGTCTGCTGCCAGCAGAAGTTGAAGTGCTGTTCTTTGTGAGTGAAGAAACAACTGCATTACACAGCCTAAACTTTGCAGCTATCCATTTTCTTAAATTTGCGAGAGAGAGCGCGCACTATCATATTTGATAAGTGTTTCTGGCCCAGGGAGTGATTGAAGACATTAATAAGTGAAGTGTGGAAGGAGAAGAAACAGTAGACGACTGAATAGCTCCTTTAAATTACTGCTGACACCTCTGTTACAGCTCCCTAAAATCTCAATCAACAATCCATTAGAACTCAACAGGAGTAAAACTAAATCCTCGTTTAAGTGTATTTATCCGATCTCTTTTCACTCTTTCAAATGCTAAATCCATTTCAGCATATGCCCCTTCTTTCTCTCGCCTTTCTCTAAAGACTGGCAGCCTATACTACTCTTGTAAATATGAAAGATGCTAATCATATGACATATCACGTCTCAGTCGGAGCCTGGAATAAAGCCTTGAGATTTGGGATCATTGCCTCCAGACAACAGCTTCATCAGCCGGAAAGTTGTTTTTTTTCTCCTTTCCTTCAACTCTCAATCCCTTCTTTGTCTGGGGGAAAATGCAGCCAACTCGAGCCACCCTGGCCATATGGTTCACTCTGTATTTTCTTAGTTGAATTCAGGACTTGTTTCTGTGACTTGCGAAGGTGGGTGTTTTTTTTTTTTAAGTGTGTATAAAGACATGGAAGGAGCTGCATGTGCTGGGACGGCTTTGCAGCGCCACTGCATGTTCTTCACGTGTTTATTTCACACCTTCCCTCTGCAGCCACCGAATAGCTAGTACTTTTTCCTCCGCTCCGCGTAAGACCCAACATATAAAAGCAAATAGCGCATCCTTGGTTATAACACTAACCGAACTGATTCCCCCCCATTTAGCTTTCTCTTTAAAGGGCTGAAAATTCCGTTTTAATCATTTTCCCCCCAGGGCTGAGAGTGCACAATGCCAACATGCTCCTGTTTGAATGTGTGGCAAGAGTGTAAAAATAATACACGTTTCCCAGCAGATCGTTTTTGAAAAAATGGCTTGGCCAAGAGAAGCCCAGAAGTATGTGTAACAAGGAAGGATGGCTTTCAAGATCTGTATATATTAGGAGCTGAATGAGGTGGGTGCGCTCAAGTTTGGATAGCCCCCTGCCCAATTTTCTTTCTCTCTCCCCTTACACAGCCCCCCAAAAGGCCCTTTCACCAAATCATTAAATTCTACGGAGGTGGTCAAGCTAGCCCTGCTTTTCATGCATTTGAGAAAGAAAAGGGTCCTTGAAGTTTAGAAGATGCCCAAGGAAAACTCCTTGAATGACATCAAAAGGACGAGTTTCCATAGCTGTTGAAGCACGAGAGCCGTGTAGCGGCACAAAGGCGGGTTGGGGCAGTGGGACTGTCCCACTGCTCTATCCCAGCACAATTGGGTCACTGAAATAGGGAATTAATTACCATTGGAGAGTGGGCAGCCCATTCACCACTGGCTGAGTTTTATTAAACGCCAATATAAATAACAAAACAACTCTTGTGGCTGCACTATTCCGACACGCCAAAGGAAGGATTATGTTGGGGATTAACATCTTAAAGTCTATGAGACTTTCTGACTCAAGGCTCGAAGCTGGTAATCGTATTTGTCTCCTGGTTCAGTGATTAGTGCTCGCTCGCTCTCGCACCTTCGCCTGGATGGCCAATGTCCCTTTTGCAGGCACCGGGGTTTTCACACAATCGGCTGTTCTTTTGCCCAGATCTATAGAAAGTAATAAGAAACCTGAAGCATGTTGACGCGGGCTCCGGCGTCTTCTCTTCTGGAAAGGAGGGGACCGGCGGCCTTTTTCACAGGCACGCAGACACCCTTTGGGGGGGGCGGGAGGGGCCATGGGTCTAAAAAAATCACTCCGCGGGCCTGCACCTGCCATGCAAATCTGGAAGGGAACAATCGGCCTAAAACGAGGGCACAGCCACACCGGGCGGGGACTCTGTGCTAGAGGGAAAAGACGCCTTGAAGCCACAGGGGCAAGGACAGCTCCGGGTGAAACCCAACCAGTGCATCAGTCTGGCCCGCTGCTTCATTGCCACAGACACTAGAGGGGGAGGAAAGCGAGTCTTTGGGATGGGGGGGGGGGAGAGCTGCTCCCAGAGGTGGCGTGTATTTCGATGCCCTGGCCCTGTAACACACTGAAGGGGGGGCGCCCCGGGTTGCCTCTCTCAACACCAGAAATGCCAACAGGAGCTGAGTTTCTGCCCTCGCCTCCCAACGCTGCCTCACATAGGAGAGGGGCCCGAGAACTGCAGCTAAGCTGCACCTCTCACGCTGTCCAGCCCCTCCCTGCAAACCGCAGCACTTGCAGAGCGCCATAGGTTTTAGTGACAGTACAGCAACATCCACACACACACACACACACACACACACACTGAGCCCCCATGTCCTGCTCAGGCCCCCGCCCTGGCCCCTCTTCACCTGGGGCAGCAGCGAGCCATTAATGCTCGCTCGCAACTTGTGAGGTCGAAGCGTGGATGGGCTGGAGCCAAAGGTCCCTCAGCAACACCTACCCTAAACTTTTAGGACTTTTGGGTCGCCTCAGAGTTCAAGCTTCTTATAACGAACAAAGCCTTTCTAAAGGTCTCTCACTCACTCACACGCCAGCTCAGTGCCCTTTATTTCTGGGCTGTGTGATGAGCTTAAATCATTGTGCTCCTGTTTCTTGATCACTGCCTGCTTTGGGCCTTTTGTTCCTGCAAAGTAGGCTTGAGCCTGGCAAAGGGGCTGAAGCTGAACAGTTTGACCCTTTGGGGACAGTTCATGCCGTGGGCAGTAGGCGACACTTCTTGTCCACCCCCCGGGGCTATTCAGCGCTCTTTGCATAACAGTTCAGCTTCGTTTCATTTGGCCAGTTTTTTAGACCACACAAGTGCCTCTTGAATTTAGCTACGTTAAAAAAGAGTGCTGGGAGTGCTTAGTACATTGGTCTTTGGTCGCGTTTGGCTCAAAATCGACGACGAACTGAAATTGCTTTTTGCCATCACGACCTGGCTAAGTTGCTGAACAAGTAGGAGGCTGGGTTAAACTCAGCTAGTTTGAAAAACATACACTTTCCAGTCATTCTTATTGCAGCATTGAAACATCCATGTTCCCGCATTTAAATCACGCAGCTGAAAATTGTTTTGCTATGAAGTTTCTTTCCTCCAAACTTTTCTTTCCCTGTAGCATCCCCCATAACTATTTGTTTCTGATAACTAGACACCATGGAGAAAGATTGGGTTTGGAAATTTTAAAGGGCCTTTTGATTTGTAATTGTTCTAACAAAACCCCAATATTGTCCGTATCCAGTCTATCACTTTTTACATCAGTGACAAAGTTAAATAAATCTCGGTAAATGGGCGGGGGTGGGGGAGGAAGAGAAATCCAAGAAGTGGAACAACTGAGAGGGTAGGTGACTCTAGTCTGCATTGAAGATTTTTCATAAGGTCGAGAAAGGAAACTAAGGGCTGTTGCATGGAGTTTCTCTGTGTTTTACTCTTGCATACAGTTAAGAAAGCATGTAGACTACTAATGAACCATATTAAAAATGTTCATTTAAATCACTTGCCAGATTCGCAGACACTTTCCATTCCATTCAGTCCACTACATTTAGTAATACTTTGGATTTGCAAGAAACCAGTCACTATCTTACTGATCTTAAGGGAGCACGTACAAGGACTGGTTTCAGAGTAGCAGCCGTGTTAGCCTGTATTCGCAAAAAGAAAAGGAGTACTTGTGGCACCTTAGAGGCTAACAAATTTATTTGAGCATAAGCTTTCGTGAGCTACAGTTCACTTCATCGGATGCATTGAGCTTATGCTCAAATAAATTTGTTAGTCTCTAAGGTGCCACAAGTACTCCTTTTCTTTGTACAAGGACTGTAAGGGAAGTCTTTCACCGGTACCTGAAACTTTGTGTGTATTACATTCAATTGAATTTAAATGTAAAACTTTTTTTTTAAAAAGTGGCATTAACGCTCAGATTTGGTTTCAGCACTAAAACGTGAAAGCTAAAATAATGATAAAAAAAGCATTTTTCACAAAGAAATTCGGGCACACTCATTATGAAGGACCAAATCACGTAGAATCTGGAAATATATCTTTGTTGAATACGAAGTTAGTTGAGCTTTAAGAAAGTACAGTATTTCTGTGGGTGATAGTATCAACATCTAGGTTTTAGGTTTGTCTTTGCGTATTTTTAAGATTTGAGGGTTTTCCTTCCTCCCCCACACGTTGCCATAATCCTGTTTAGAACAATTTTCATAGAAATTTTGCACACTAAAGTATGCTGTGGTCTTCATTTGATTGTATAAGTCTTTAGCACAATTCGTTTCCCGTGTTGGACCGACAGAGACCAAATTTGTTGACCTCCAGGGTATGTTGCAAGGCCTATGTGTTCACTCAAGACTTTTGCCTCAGAGGGTGGTCTGGAGAAAGGGTGGGGGGTGAGTTTTGGTCGTGGACTGATGAGTTTTTTGTTTGTTTGTTTGATTTGTTTTGTTTAAGTCCTTTTGAGCGGACATTGTGTCAGTGTGTTGTATTCCACATTGTTGTTTTAAAATTGGTGAATATGTCACTCGATGGAACGAATGGCACATTATAAATTAGAAAAGAAACACATCGCCAAAAATTACATTTTCGTTAATTCCTCTGAATTTCCCTGCTTTTACAAGGGTGAGGGAAATACAAGGCAAGAGTAGATATAGCATCTGATCAACTATGAAGATGAGTGGTTTCAGAGTAGCAGCCATGTTAGTCTGTATTCGCAAAAAGAAAAGGAGTACCCGTGGCACCTTAGAGACTAACACATTTATTAGAGCATAAGCTTTCGTGAGCTACAGCTCACTTCATCGGATGCATCCGATGAAGTGAGCTGTAGCTCACGAAAGCTTATGCTCTAATAAATGTGTTAGTCTCTAAGGTGCCACGGGTACTCCTTTTCTTTTTATGAAGATGAGTGAAACATCTCTCTAAAGCTGCAGAAAACCCTCGTTTTCAATCCGTTGTATTTGTTTATTTCTTTCAGCATGCTGACACTCTGGCCAAAAAAAGAGAGGCAGATTTAAGATTTTTCAGATATGTATTTGAACATCTTACTACAGTATGGTGTAATAGAAATTATGCATCTCCAATGTACTTTTTTGTTCCCCAAATCATTTTTCTCCCTTTCTTTCTCATTTCTTTGGGGAAGGATTTCTCTTTGTTAGTCTTCAGACCCAAAATCCAGCATAAATGTACATGAGTTTCCTTCTTAATCTGTCCTCTTTCTTCCCCATCATAGACTGGCATTAATTAAATGTAGTGTGTTTAAGACAATTTTTAAAAGGCTTTCCTTTTCTCATATTCATTCTAAAGTTGTTCCGAGTTTGCAAACAATGCTAATCATAACTCGCCTTTTGTTTTATTTTTGTTATGTATTTTAGAGCCTTAAACTACACGAATAGACACAGCAGAGAAAATATGTTAGCACAGAAATTTGAAAAAGAGGCTGCAAAAAAAAAATGAATCTCGCGCAAGCCTGTTGTCGTGGATTTATTATTTCCCGTGTGTGCCAAGAAAGATTTCGTTTGCTCAGATCCCTCCAGAACACGAGGTACAGCTCTTATCCGCACATGGGCCTTCCAACAATTTCAACAGACACATTACTTGCCCTTTTCTCCTCCTTTGTATGGCAAAAACTCTTTAGTCTCCTTGCCTTAAAAAAAAAAAAAAGTGAAATGGCCGCTATTCTGGCAATGGATTCTAGATCTTCTTTTCAAAGTTCCCCCTCTCCTAGCCTGGGTAAATCACTTTCAATGCTATTTATCATCTGAGCGATAGTGTGTCAATTATTTCATTTCAGGACATTTACGGATGCGAATCCTCCCCTACAAATCCCCCAGTCCTCCTGGCAATTCTGTTGTTGAAGGATCGCTATCTAATGATTCCGTGTACCCCTAACCCCCTGAATCCGTAGCCACAGTCTCTTTAATCCTCCTTCCTCCAGCAACCACACAGGCATCCTGTCACCGGTGTCTTATGGCTACAGGATGCGAATGCTCTCCGAGGCACTGGGGAAGAGAAGGGAGGGATTTGTTTAGACAAGCAAGCCAGAAGGGAACTATGGGAAGAAGGTTTCAGAGTGGCAGCCGCGTTAGTCTGTATCAGCAAAAACAACGAGGAGCAGTAGTGGCACCTTAGAGATTTGTTAGTTTCTAAGGTGCCACTAGTACTCCTCGTTGTTTTTGCTTTTATTGCAAGAAGGCAAGCGAGGAGCACTGGCTAGCTGAGGGGACTCTGGACAGCTCCTTTCCTCAGGGCAGGTCTACACTTCATGCGAAGCACACTGAGCAAGCTAAACTGGGCAAGTATACATGATGAGGAGCGGGAATGCAACTCATTCACTGAAGAGCTGCTAGTTACGCCTTGGAGACAAGAGTTCTCCCACCCCACACAACATGCACCAGATGTGGGCTTCCACGCCACCCCCCCCCCCACTCTGACACAGCCTGCTCCACACCTGCTACCCTGACACACAGCCCTCCCCAGAAAGGCGTAGACAAGCCTGCACTAGGCTTGCAACCCCCTGAATACACAACTCCTATCCAGCAACACAGACACCTTCCTTCTTCACATTTTTGCCCTCGGAGTCTTTCCCCGGACACGCACACATAACCCTACTTCATGCCCTCCACCATGCACAGCTCAAAACCTTCGCCTCCACACCCCCATCCACACACTAGAGGTCGTTTACTCCGCATCTCCCCCCCCCTCCCCACTACCTCTCCAGAACCACCCTCATCGCAGCTCAAGATAGTAGTACACCACGCCCACGATATTATTTGGATAGACCTAAACGGACACACGTGCTTCCCAACGTTGTATCCTCCAGTTGTTCATATAGGGCGTAAACTGTGCGTCACAGAATTTCATTGAGTATCAACCCCTGAGCTGCCCTTGCTCCCAGTGGAATCGGATACATCAGCTCACGCTTCAGCTTTTCTCTAGGTGCGTCTGTGTGTCCCGGCCTGTACGTCTGTCTCTCTGTGCATCCGAGCCTGCGAGGAGGAGGGGGGGGGGTTGAGTTTTGGATACGATAGTCCCCCTCCCCTTCGCTGCCCTCCAGCCTAATGAGCTGCTGAAAAGGAGCAGGCTCCAGCGCGCGTGGCTAGCGGGACTCCCTGATTGGCCAGCTGCGCCTCGCGACCCCCATTCATTAATAAATTAGCGGCACGCTCCAGCCGAGCGCGAGGCACCAATCACGCCGCAGAGCAGCCGGGGCTGCGCCACACACTTTATGGGGATCAGATAAAAGAAGACAGGGAAGGCGGGTGGGGGAGGGAGGCAAGGGGTGCAGGGGGGGGGCTTTAAAAAGAGAGAGAAAGAACGAGATGAGGGATGATAAATGAAATGAAAAGAAAGAATAAACCCGGGGAGGGGGAGGGAAAGCTCAAGGGGCCCTGGGGGTAGATTTGATTGTTTTCTGCGGGGTATATAAGGGGTTTTAAGGAGAGTCGTGTGCCAGACACACAGCCACTGAACCTCAAGCAGCTTCACTTTAACTGGAGTGCCGGGGCGCGTGCCAGCGGCTGGCCCCACCAGGACTCGCTCTCCCGCACCCCACCAACAAAACAGGCAGCGGCAGCAGGCAACCGGCCCTTCTTCAGCTCCTCTTTGGCAAAGGCGGCTGGACCCCCACCCCCTATCCAGCAACAGTGGGACCCTCTCCAGGAGCAGGGAGGGGCGGGGGACACCCGCAAGTCTGCTCCCTGACGATTGCAGAGAGGGCCCGTGCAGGGAGAGAGCACTCCGCAAAGAGACCAAAAAAAAAAAACCAACCCCAAAACATAGTAAAGGGGAGCCAAGTAAGTCACCGAGTCTCTGCTACGAACGTTGCTGGAGTTTTTATTTTCTCTCCCCCCCCCCCCGCCTCCCTTCCCTCGCGGTGGCGCAAAAAAAAAAAAAAAAAACCAAAAAAACCCACCACCACCACCCGGTTGCCGAGAGCAAAATATCTTGCCGCTAAGCCCGGCCGCGGCCGCCTCCCTCTCCCTGCGCCGGCCTGCCCCGCTCCCGCTGGTTTAAAGGCAGAGAGGTCAGGGTCCCGGCGGAGAGCAGCCGGGCGTGGGAATGCCCCTGCCTGTCTCTGGCAGCGCTGCAGCGGGGCTGGCTGCTCGGCGTCTATGTGCGGGGCTAGCTCTCGAGCGGCCGAGGAGAAGCGCCGCGGGCACAACGTGTGGCAGCGGGTGCCAATAGGCGCATGGCAGCTACACGGCCAAGGGTGGGCAGGGGGCAGCGGGGCGGCCAGGCCAGGCCAGGCGAGCGCCCGCAGGAGCAGTGCCCCGGCCCTGGGGCGGGCTGCAGCGCTGGGAGATGCGGGGACCTGGCGTGATGGGGCTTGTCCCGCTCTCGTTGCAGGATGTTCGTGAAGCCGGAGAGCCTGGCGCGGAAGGCGGAGGGAGACCTGCTGCTGCTGGGCCCGGCCTCGCCCTGCTCCTCCTCGCTCGCCCCGCTCTCCTCCAGCTCCGAGGAAGAGGAGGACGATGAACTCCAGGTGCCCTCGCCGGCCCGCCCGGCGGAGGAGCAGCCGGCGCGGCTGCAGCTGAGCCTCAGGCGGCACGAGTGCAAGCGGCGCCCCGGCCGGGCCCGGGCCGGCTCCCGGGGGACCAAGACAGCCGAGACGGTGCAGAGGATCAAGAAGAGCCGGCGGCTGAAGGCCAACAACCGGGAGCGGAACCGCATGCACAACCTGAACGCGGCCCTGGACGCGCTGCGCCAGGTGCTGCCCACCTTCCCCGAGGACGCCAAGCTCACCAAGATCGAGACGCTGCGCTTCGCGCACAACTACATCTGGGCGCTGAGCGAGACCCTGCGCCTGGCCGACCACTGCGCCGCCGGCCTGCCGGGAGCCCTCTTCCCCGAGGCCGTGCTGCTGAGCCCCGGGGGCGCGCCCGCCAGCACCGCCAGCAGCCCCTCGCCCGCCTCCTCCTGGAGCTGCACCAACAGCCCCCTGTCCTCCGCCGCCTCCTCCTACAGCGGCACTTTATCGCCGGGCAGCTCCGCCTCGGACGTGGACTATTGGCAGCCAGACAAGCCCCGCTACGCGCCGCCTCGCCCGCGGGCCAGGGACTTTCTCTAACCCCGCCCGGCCAGCAGCCCGCCTCGCCCCGGCCGCGCAGCCAGCCCGGGCCCCGCTGGCCGCGGGGGCGCTCGCCTAGTGCTGGTGCAACAAGGGGCGCGGGGGCTGGAGAGCGGGCGTCGTACCCGGGCAGGGCTGGAGAGAGGCGGGGGAAGAGCACAGGGGCTCTGACCCCCGCAGGAGAGCCTCGGGCAGAGACACACGAGGGGGGCGAACAAGTCGGACACGCTAAGGGGCTGCGGGCGCCGTGAATCCGCTAAGGAAGCGCCCCCGCCTGATGCGCTCTCGTCACCTTTGATTCCTCGCTGACCTGTTAATGGGTGACGGGAAAAGTACTTTCGCAGCTGAACTCTAGGGCCAGTAACAATATTAGCCACAGATTTGCGATGGCTGGCATCTGCTCTCTTCCCAGTGCTGCCTCAAGGCTGTGGGAATTTCACCTGTCAAACCAAACTTTTCCTCTCTGATGTGCACTTTGTTCAGTTGCCCAGCTTCGGCACAATGCGTTTTTGTCCCGTCCTTCTCTTCCTGCTCCCTCCCCCTATTTTGCCATCTGTCTCTTATGATTTATAAGAGGGGAAAAGTTGTTTTGTTCGAGGCCCAGGTTAGAAGTCATTGTATAATTTGTAGGCTTTGTAATGATTGAATGCAAGCGTGGAAATTTAGGCTGAACTCTATCAAAAAGGGGGGGGAATGTAGAGAAAGGGGGGGGATCAGGAGGGAGGATTACCTCATGCATTATTTATCTCGACCTTTTAGGGGACGAGGCACTCCCCCATTCTTTCAAGAGATTAAAAATAAATCAACAGACTGAAAACCTAAACAGACACGGAGCATTACAGCGATCAGCCACACACGTGTTCACATCTATTTATTATAAAAGAAAGATTTCATGGAAGATATGTATATTTTTTGTATATTTTACAGAGTTTATTCTAGTATGTATTTACAGCTGAAGAGCAAAGGATTGTTCTTGTGATAAGATAAATAAAGTATATAATTTTCATAACTTGTGTACCCTTTTTGATTGGAAGGTTTACGCATCATCTGGCAGCAAAAGGGGCGAGTCATTTATTGTAACCACGAAAGTTTAGGGGGCATTCCTGCGACCTCCTAAGTGACTTAACCCCCCCGAAAGCCAATCGATCGAAGGAGCTCAGAGTAGGTAGAATAGGATCCGCTGTCATTAATACAACACTAGGTATATTTGCGTGTTCACATGTAGATAAACAAACAATAAAGCGATTGCGGTGCTTTGACGCACAAAAACACCCAGAAGAAGCGTGTATAGTTCCCCAGAAAGAGGGGCAAGGTGTAGATGTGAACGAGGAGACCATAAATCACGGAAAGCTACTTTTAAATAAATGGCTTAGGACTTCGAAATAAAAAGCATGAAATTAAATTTTCTCTTGCTCTAAAAATAAATTTTACTGGTTTAAGACTTCAGTCGAAATTACATGATTTTACAAAGTTAATGTTAACCCACGATTGAAAAGAAACACTGCCTTTACCTTCCATAACGTTAAATCTTCACAGCTTTATTGGGCTCGGGGTCATAAAAATAAATCCACTACCTTTTACTGTGTATAAATCCAGAGATGCTGTGAAGTTGGGGCTGCTTGGGGAGTGGACTCGGTCATGCTGCAACGCTGAGGAAAGCGAGAACAGAGCTTTTACTAAACCTTGCAGTTGATTTAAAATTCAGCGAAAAAGTGTACTGAAGATTTTTGCCCTGCTAGTTGCAGTGTCTTTCTACGTGAGAATTGACACAGAAATGAGTAACGTGACAAATTCTCATCTATACAAATCCAGTGAGATAAACTGGTTGAAATAGCCGTTTAATCCGATCACTCCCTCAGGTTAAATGGAAAGTAAATGTATTCGTCTGAAGACGATTCTTTCTCTGTGCCTCTCAGAGGTTTATGATTTTATACTATCACTACGGTTGCCAACGGAAACCAAATTTACCAAACAGAGCCCCGCAGGTAACGATCAGGAAGCCAGACAGCCCGTTACACACAGCGATTATTTACTCAAAGCATCTGCGCTAGCAACCCGGTCACAACACACAAAACTCCTCTCCGGCCTGCATCGTAGGCCAGCCCCATCTCAGCCCAGGAAATGACACTCAGAACATTTAGAGCAAAATCGTGTTTAAGTGACCAGGTATGCATAATCGAATGACTTCAGGACTGTTCTTGCACTACATCGACAAAAGTTAACTAATTTTTTGTTCACTTCATAGGTTTTAGTTTAAGAATTAATTTAGTACAGCTTTTTAAAAATGGCTGCTAGCCACGCACAGGAAATTTTCTTCATCCGGAACAGTGTTTGAAAGTTTTATCACCTCGATCCAGTGCACTGTGATGGAGGTATCTAGGTGATCGATGATCCTCAAAAAACAAACAAACAAACAACCACCCTTAAGACACAGTAACAGCTGCTTCGTTGCCGAGATCCTGCATTTCTAAGAACGCCATCGTTCTGCATGTTCCCGACAATCACTTATCCCTCATTTAATCACGTCCACTCATTTAATTCACACACACCAAGGCCTAGCAAGGAAATACCCATTTAAAATAGTTAAATATTAAATCTGATTCCCTTGTCACTACCATAAAATACACAAAACACACCCCAACACAGACCTATAGTCTTCATGCTACTGAGAAGGATTTCAGCCACAAGGAGAGATCACCGTAGGGATAGTGTGAAATAGTAGGTCCACTTGCGATGCGACTGAAGGTTCTGCCACCCTGATGGCAGGGGTGTGTGTGTGTGTGTGTGTCAGAGAGGGAGAGAGAGAACACCCAGAATGTAGACCCAAGAGATGTGCATTTGAACATATAGCTATGTGATAAATATTATGGCATAGACATCCTGGTCTTTTTGCGTGCATGAACTTCATTTCTATTCACTGCTGAAGTTGCTTAAAAAAATAAAAAAGTACAGTCTGGGGAGTGGTTACAAGAATGTTTTCCTTTGTGGTGGAACAACTAGGGACTCTATGTTTAGGTCCTCAGCGGGATCAGTTTATGAAGCCAGAGTTTTAGGCTGACCACCACCCTTGCAGGGCTTTTTATTCACTTGTGAGCCCTTGAAGGAATTGGTTGTGCGCAGATGACTAGGAAGTCGACTGGATTTTTTTCCAAGGAGTGCCATGTTAGGGCATCCGATGAAGTGAGCTGTAGCTCACCAAAGCTTATGCTCTAATAAATTTGTTAGTCTCTAAGGTGCCACAAGTCCTCCTTTTCTTTTTGCGAATACAGACTAACACGGCTGCTACTCTGAAACATGTTAGGGGTCTGTTTCTCTAAAAGCAAGTAACCTGGACAGAAGTCGGGGGAGGGGGAGCATCTAAACCGAGTGCGAGGCTTCGGGCCAGATTCTGCCCCCTTGTGCCTGTCTCGGGCAGTAGCAGAGCCCGGTCCTTCGTTATTGTTGTCTAGAAGCTAAAAGGAAACCAAGTGGAGAGGGCAGATCACGCGGCCCTTTCTCTAAGGAAGAGGGGCTACGATACACAAGCCTTGGGGCCCCAAGAAACAGGCAATAATCCAGCCCCAGCTCTGCACCGAAAGCTGGAGGCGAAGGATGGAGAAGTGGACCGAGGCAGGTACCCGAGCTCGCTCGCTCGCTCGCTCGCTCCTCCTTCATCGACTTTGAACGGCCCTGGAAGGGGGGTGGGGGCAGCATCTTGAGCCCTTGTCGGAGCACACGAGTCCCGCAGAGCGAGGCCACCCTGCATGTCAAGCGTCTGCTCAGAGAGCCGCGGAGCAGGGGGGACCCGCCACGGACGGGATCGACACAAGGGCCGTATGCCCAGGGTGAACCGTTCCCCATCTCAGCTCAGATCGCCAGGGACAGCCAACAGATAGCCACTGGGATAGGCGGAGGAGCCGCTGGGCAATAGGCCAGAGTGGTTACTCGCAGGGCCATAGCCCTGGTTCACTTTCAGACTTAAGCAGCCAAGCTCTCATCAGCCAGCGTATTACCAGGAGAGAGGGGGATCGGATACAGGCTGGGAAATCACCCACACTTCCAGCCAAGAGTCCTCCTATTTCAACGTCCCAGGAGGGGATCGGCTCGCCCTCAGTAAAGCCTGCTAACTCCCCTGACCTCGGTGGCGTTACCTCCAGACTAACACGGCTGCTACTCTGAAACCGCTAGATTTATAGCACTGTCACTAATGACAATCCATCGGTCCCATCGTCAATATCCGCCCATCATCCACTGGGTGACTTCTGGGGACAAACACCTGGAACTCGTTACAAAAGCGCCAATCCCCACCAAGGACCCGGCGCGGCTGAATGTATTAATTAAATAAAATGCGCAGCCCATGAATTTGCCCGGTGCCAGGAGATCCTGGGAGCGTGAAACCCGGCCCTTAAAACGCGGTCCCGAAAGAAAAACGTGTGAAAAGAGAATTAGTGAAATTAGGTTAGCCCAATAAAACTTGCGGGGTTCTCTCCCCCGACCCCTCCCCGGCAGCCTTGGGCTAGAAGCCTATCTGGCCAGATCTATTGTTCCCCACCCTGGCAGGGGGTTATTGTGGGATAAATAATTCCCTTAAAAAAAAAAAAAAGAAGAAGAAGTGGGTATTTGCATAATCACTGCTTTGATGTGGCCAGCAATCTCAGGCTGGGTCCCCCCCAAATCTGCCATTGGCCTGAAGGAACAAAACAAGACCCACTCGTTCACGCCAGTGAGTGTGTGGGGCAGCCCGTGAGACCAGCTTCACTTTCTTCTTCTTAACCATCCCTTTTAATAACCAAACTCTAGGAATGCAAAAAAAAAAAAAAAGGGGGGGGGGAAATGCTTTTCTCTCTCTCCAAGCCAGGCCCCACCGATTCCATTGTCCCACCAAATCTCTCTCCCACGTGCACTTTTAAAAGGCTCGGTAATACGCCCTATCCCCCCAAAGGCAAAGTTTTCTTCCTATTAAAGGCTGTACCTGAATATCTAATGTGGCTACCACACAGGTGTGATAAGCAAGGCGCCAAGGTGATTAGCATTTCATTATTCTTTTCAGGGCTCCTTCCAGCTCGCAGCAAGGCAGCACAAGACTTGGAGCCGGACATTTTTTCTCCCTGTTTATTTCCAGTCTCCAGTGCTTTGTTCATGGGCTAGACTAGAGAGCGCCTTGTCCTAAACAGGAGTAGTGAGAATAGACACCACACACTGGTTAGTGGTGGAGCTATGGAAGTGAGAAAACATTAGGTTACAAAGCCTGATTTGGGGGTTCCTTATAAACCAGAAACTTGAGCCAGGTCTTTCAGGGGCCTTCAAAATGCTCCAGAGTCATCCAGTTTACCCTGGCAATAAGTCAGATCAAAGCTGAAAATACATATGGATTTCAGTAGAAACCACCATCAACTGCATCCAGTTCTGGGCGCCACATTTTAGGAAGGATGTGGACAAATTGGAGGAAGTCCAGAGAAGAGCAACAAAAATGATTAAAGATCTAGAAAACATGACGTATGAGGGAAGAGTGAAAAAAATTCAGTTTGTTTAGTCTGGAAAAGAGAAGATTGAGAGAGGACCTGATAACAGCTTTCAAGTACATGAAAGATGGTTACAAGGTGGAGGAGGAAGAACTGTTCTTAACCTTTGAGGATAGGCTAAGAAGCAATGGGCTTAATTTGCAGCCCAATTAGGTTGGACATTAGGAAAAACTTCAACTGTTAGGGTGGTTAAACACTGGAATAAATTGTCTAGGGAGGCTGTGGAATCTGATTAAGAGCAGGGATGGTCTAATATTTAGTCCTGCCAGGAGTGCAGGGGACTGAACTAGATGACCTCTTGAGGTCCCTTCCAGTCCTATGATTCTATGATCAACTCAGTGGTTTCCACCCTAATCCAGACAAGAACGTGGTGGGTTCAGCTGTGTTTTGGATTCAGACAATAAAAAAAATCCTAGCCGAGATGAGTCCCATTGAACCTCACCTCAGGGGGCATAATGTAGCCCACACAGTCTTCGAAGTTGGTTTGTTTTTTTTAAACAAACAAAAACATGGCTCCAGGGGAAAGTTCAATTTATGGTTTCTGGGGATGAACAGGAATCTCCTGAATTAGGAGAGAGATACACAGATCCATTAAAATGAGCAATAACGTGTCCCAGGAAAGTGAGCTGAACATGTGCTAGAAAAGCTAATCATTCCTCCACAACTACGGTTGCATGGAAGACTTGGGGAGAAGGGGATGTGAACGGATCCTACTCGGTACATTACAATTGGTGTACAGTTCCTGTCCATTATTGAGATTTGCTCATTTCACTTGCATTCCCCACTCATCCAGCCGCTCAGAGCATGAAAGGAAAGATCTGTTTTTATCATTTACTGTCTGTAAACATATAATGTGAGCCGCTCTGCCCAAATACAGAGTGGGAGGGAAGGAGGATCACCACTCTGCCCTGTCAGCCTTTGTCGTGTGCAAAGAAAAGACCCTCTCCCACCCAGCAGGGCATGGGCCTGACAGCAGTTCATGTCTCTGTGGCTACAGCTGAAAGAGCCTCTGCCTATGCTGGGAACATGGGCTTTCATGCTACCACGGTTCTAATTTCCGAAATGCACCATTTTAAAATAAACCCTGAGCAGCCCCCTTTTACAGTTAGTGGCAGGTAAGCAGGGCAAGCACAATGCCCCACCAGTGAAACACTATGAGTCTGAAGGCAGATACTGTACTGGATTTGGGATACCTACAGTTCAAAAGTCAGGTTTCCATAGCAGCACCTCACTATAAAAAGGCAATTCCTCGTGACAGAGAGGTCATCTTCCCTTTACAACGAGTTTATGATCCCTGTGTGTATTGCATTATGGCACCGTCAGAGCTCAGCAGGTAGTTCTAGGACTCTCAAGGGGGTTTGTTGCCCTTCTTGGCATCAGAATAGCGATGAGAAGCCAGAGCAGTGGCAGTGTGACAAAAGCATAATCCCCAGGGTCTGTGTTTGCTTTCTTTCACGTAAGGCATAAATCTTGCAACATCTCGTCATAACTTAAAAGTGTTCCTGACACAGCCATAATCTGGCGGTATAATTTAAACAAAGATCAACCCCTCCCCCTGGGCCTCTTAGACAAATGTCTGGAAGCAAAGAGAGAAAGTGGGGCTTTAGTGCTTGAATGGCTAGGGCTGTTGATCAGCTGTTCCGCACCCCCTCCCCATCAAAGAACTGATCACTTTGCAAAAGTAAGTGTAGGAGGCTAGGTAGTAAAATCTAAGAACTGTAAATTCAACCAATTTATGCTTCCCGGGTAAATCTGAACCTACATAGTTCGCAGTTAAGAACCAGGAACAACACAGATCTCGCTCCCTCCCAATAATAGGTTATTTTCTATTGAATCTGTGGAATTGTCACCACTCCTTTATTTTATATGTAATTATTGATAAGGAATTTGGTTTGCATTCTTGGTTATTTCAGGGGTATTTTTTGTGGGCCTGAGCCTGCACTCCATGCAAGTTTTTGATACACAAGCAATACAAAAATCAGGTCTTGCATTTGTCATTTTTAAATTAGCTTATCATAACGTTCTACATCATGCTAGGGAAACAAGCAATCCAATTGTACTTTCAAATAATTCAGTTAGGATGTATTTTGTTATTATGGCAGTGTAATTTTTGCAGCATTAACAGGTATGCAATCACTGCATGATTTTTAATATTTGCTATTTCAGCAGCTTCAAAGTTGTTTTACATTGAAAAGATCAACCATTGTGTTTTCAAAGTTAAAACTCTTTGCCTCAGAAAAGATATGTAAAACTTAACTAAAAGTAGCACCTCTATAATAATAAAAAACACCACACTTGTCCACAAAAGTGTTTGTGAAGTTCTGTAACAATGAGATTTAACAGCTTTGATTTTAACTTGTACAATGATCCCTCAAACCCATGAAAGACAGAACTGATACTGAAAATCCACATAGGCCCTTGCATAGGGTGGCCCTACCTGGAGTGCCCTCTCTGGCAGGCAATAGCATAACATGCACACCTGCCTCAGTTTCCCCTTGGAATCCACCAGTGCAAAGTAACATTGTCTCTCTGAGCAAGAAATTCAACTGCCATAGTCCACATAGTAAAATACTTCTCAAAACCCCAAAGTAAAGCTAAGTTATAATGCAGCAACTCTTCAATCCCATTCAAAGGTCACCAATTCCCCCTAAGCCACCATCATCCACCAGAGAGTTCTCCCTGAGAATTTTAAGCTTCAGTTCTCTCCCACAAGTCTTCTCTGGTAGTTCCAGGTCAGGTCTCCTGGGACAGAACTGCCTACAGTATTCCAGTCAGCCAGGCCTCCCTACCTGCAGTCCTTTCCTGGCTCAGGGAACCACCCTCTAGGATCAACCCCTTGTTCAGGTCTCTGCATCTCCTGCTACTTCTTTCTGGGTATCTCCTCTCTTCCTAAGGCAGCTTTCACCTGCCCTTCTTCATCTCTCTCAGTCAATGCTTTTAGGCAGCTCTGACTCACCAGTTTTCTCTTGACTTCTTTCAGGGGCTTTCCAGGCAGCTTTCATCTGACTTCCTTCAGGGACCTTTTTCATTTAGGCCCTGGCCCAGGTGCCCTTTTTTAAGCCTAATTAGGGCGAAGAGGGGAAGGGAGTGAGCAACTTACCAGGTACAGGTGCACAGACCATTCTTTCTTAAAGTGCCAATGTCACCTTGAGACAACCCTAAACTAGGTCCAGGTCCTTCAATGACAAAAGCTCATGTAGAAATTTGCACACATGAGAAGTCCCATTGACATTAACTCCATTGGGACTAGGTAGCGGTGTAAAGTTCTGCATGTGCTTAAGCTGGGGGCCCTTTATGGTGTAGATGATGCCACACATCAACATAGGCATTATACATGGGACGGTGATTAAATATGCATGCACTACAATTCTGCATACTATCTTTCCTACAAACTCTATCCCAAAATATTTACAGGGTTCTTGTACACACAAGTCCAGTTAAGTAGTTAGTAAGGTCATGATTCCACAAAAACTTATACATGCTTTTAAGTCAATAGGACTTTTTACAGTGTGTAATGTTAAGCATGTAAGTAAATCATTGCAGGATTGGGCCCTAAAATAACAGGGGGAAAGCAAAAACAAGTCACTGGGCTGGGAGTCTGGAGAATTGAGTTCTATTCCTAGTTTTGCCACTGACCTCCTGGGTGACCTTGGGCAAATCACTTCATCTTCTTGGTTTCCCTTCTCACCTTTTTGTTTTTCTTGTTTATTTAGACCGTAAGGTCTTTGGGGCAGGGACTTTCCTCATCATGTGTTTATACAGTGCCTTGCACAATAGGCTCTAGGCACTATTGTAATGCAAACAATACATACAACTAATAGTCAAAGGAGAAAATATTCTTTTTCATATGATATTTGGAATGAGATGGAGAGTTGATGTGACAGAGAAGTTATAAACAGCTTGTTATAGACTTCTGCTCATCCCATCTGACAGGGAATAAAATAAAATAAAATAAAATAAAATAATTACTACTAATAATAAACACATGCAAGAGGGAGGCAGCAAGCTGTGTGGACGTAGCTGGCGGGGAAAAGAGTAGAGAGTTCAGGAACCTGGAACACAGAGAGATAACAGGAGGGAAGTAAGGCAAGTAGACACTTGCCTACCAGAAGTCTGGAAACTGTGGTGTGCCTGGCTAAGACTGAGGTATTCTCCTCTGCAGAGCTTTTCCCTCCCTTTCTGTCTTTCCTTTTGTCTTTTTTCCCTCCTTCCTCTTTTGACTTTCTGTGGAAGGAGAGGAGGTGGCAGGGAAGTATTTCCTTTCACACTTGTGAAATGAGCTGACAATGTGTCACCTCCCCTCTTTAGAGTAGCAGCCGTGTTAGTCTGTATTCGCAAAAAGAAAAGGAATACTTGTGGCACCTTAGAGACTAACAAATTTATTTGAGCATAAACTTTTGTGAGCTACAGCTCACTTCATCGGATGCATTTGGTGGAAGATTTTCCACCTTTTCTCCCCTCTTTAATGGCTGGTCCACTGGAGGATAGCTCCCTGCTACTGCTACCAACAACTGGAATAATTTCTGTAGCAGGAATTCAAACAGCTGAAAACCCATGTACAATTCAAAATGAAAGAAGTATAGAGGCTGATGGGAAAGGGTAATGCTAACCTTGTATAAGGTATAGGCAGATCAGGCTTTTTACCTTTTGCTTCTTGATTGGTGGAGATGATAGTAGCCTGGTGCAATGAATTTTCCTTTGTGATAGGCTAGCTAACAAATACAGAAGGGTCATTCTGCCAGAGGTCATTGCACTGAGAGTGGAGAGGATGAGAGGGACTGAGAGGATGTCACTGCAAAACAAATAGGGGCATTAGGGAGTGGATTAGAGAGGGCCAATCATCTGGGAGACAGGCTGCATGGAGGTCATGGAAGGCTTTAGGAAGGCAGGTTTGAACTTGACCCAGAAATGAATGAGGAGCCCATGAGAATGAAGTTGATGTGGTAATGTTTGTGTGGAAGAAAGCAAGCGGCCGCTCCCTGTTCATATCGGTCTCTGGAAGTCTTAATTTTAGGAGACCGTATAGAAGAGAAATTCATTGTCAAGGGAAGAGGAGATAAAGACACGAGTGAGCAGAGCTGGAGCTGAGGCAGTAGGTTACATGATGTTGCTGAGGTAGGGGGAAGGAGATTTCCCAGCATAGGAGATGAGGGAGTCTATTTGGAGAAGGTTAGTCAGGGAGGAGTCACTAGAGGTGTCAAAAGATGTATCATCAACATTATAGCAGTTGTTAAAGTTAAAAATAGAGAAAACACAACCAAGAAGATGACAGAAAAAAGCAGAGCCCTGACAACTGTACCTTGTTGGTGATTCTAGTGGGGTGTGTCTTGTCTCAGAGATGGAGAAAGAGCAATAGATATGGAATCACGTAAGCAGGGCATGTATCCACACCACTAAAACTACTATTACAATCAGCAACCTTCTTAGCAGTCTCTGCAGAGAACCCAAAGACTGAATGGTCAGGAAGACTGCACTCTTTCTTATTCCTGCAAGCTGTCTTGCCTGGTCAAGTGTTGAGGCACATTGGTGGGAAATGGTGGGGCTTTTGTAACATCTGGTGTGGTGAGACAAAGAATTTCATTCTCCAGTACACTAATAAATACTGAATTCACAAGCAGCCATTCAACTGTGGCAAAATACTAACAAAGTTATAGGAAAAGTAGCTCATCACAATCAGGTTTAGAATTGGGCTGGAATCAAAACTTCAGATCCAAAAAATTCCCAAAAAGTGGTGAGAGTTCAGAGATGGATCCATACTTTGGACCTCATGCCCATCTTGCATGCTGTGCCTTTCAAAATTGACAAATGAGAGGTTTGCAGCATGGAAAGACTATGTAGATCTTAAACGATCAAAACATTGGGCTTTATTTGTAATATGCTATTTGTGTGTTTTTGAAAGGCCACTTGCTGCTTACAGATAGGTGTGCTGCTTTCTTTCATTTGTGCCAAATGAGTGTAGAATCCGTTTAATATGTGCTTTACATCCAAGCTTTCCCAGTGCTTCTCCCAAGTTGATTTCTGCGTCTTTATGAAATGTTAGATGGCTGCTTCAGAGCCATATACAAGGCCAGAGTATTCACTGGTGATGTCAACAGGCCTTCTGTTTCACCCAGCTGAAGTAATCAGATAAACTCAGCGTGAAGGAATAAAACTGAGCCAGAAGCAAGGCTAATGGTTAAATGAAGGCTAAGCCTGTGTTTTTCAAGCAAGCATAGAAGACTTATTGGGAAGAGTTTGACTCTGTGGCAAAGCGCTCAAGGCAGCTGCATTCACCAGTACATTCAAGCTGTTGAACAGTAGACAGTAACTGCTTTCCCTAATCTTATTTTTGTAGGTAAGGACAACAATCATACTCAGAAATACAGGCACTCTCTTTCAGACTGGCAGTATATGCAGATCCCAGGGTAAGGGTCACACTTGCAAATGTACGCATGTGCCCAAGCAAACAGAAAATGTTTTATTTATAACCTCCTCAATCAGTGATTTTCATACACAATAAATAGACTATAAACCCTTTGAATTACTCTGCAAAAGGAAACATTTTGAGAACTAGGGACTTGGCTGTTGGGAAAAGGGATGGGTCAATGAGGGTATCGATAAATGCAAAAGTTGGAGACACACTATCCATAGAAACAAATCCTATACTGACTGGGTCCTGGCAAAATTTAGCTTTCATTGTAAGCTGATTTGGCCCAGGCAGTATTTTTAGTGTATATTATTTAAAAGGGTCTCGAAAAATAGCCCCTGCATAATCTCAACTGTGTGCACTTCTTGCATAATGAGCCCATTTCTACAGCCCTACTTAGGCAAAAATCCCATTGTCTTCAGTGAGAGTTTTATCCAAATATGAGTCACAAGATCTGGCCCAGTATTTTGCCCAGATCTTCAAAGATATTTAGGCATCTAACTCCATAATCATAAAGGTTCCTGTTGGTCTTAAAGTCTATTCAACTGTGAACATAAAAGGTTACATAACTTCAGTGGGGTTGCATAGGGCTAAGTGGGGGCAAATTAGCCCCTAGTAGTTGCTCCTGAATGGTCAAAACTAAACTCAGCTGAACTGCCAATGGGTCTCTGAGATCTGTCTGCAAGCATCTAGCTTTATTCTGTCTGCCATTTTTATATCTACAGTTGTTAGCATGGTGTATTAAATTCAGAGTATGTGATGAAAGAAAAGCAACAACATTAGATGGCAAAAGAGATGCTCTTCCTTTTAAAATAATTTTTGCTCTCAAATCTATTTCTCTTCAGAGAGTTTTTTTATTTAGTCTATTTATTTATTTGGCCACTTTTAATCAGAGACAGTCTCTGGTTTGGGTCTCTGAGGATTGCTCTATGTTTCTATGCCAGGGAGTTTGAGAAATAGTGCAGCAAGTTACTGAAAGTTGTTCTTACGGGAAAGGAATATTGATTGCCTTAGCTACCCATGAACAATCTTGCTCTCTCTCATCTTTTAATAAAGGAGAAAGAGAGACTGGACCAAAGCTGATGGCATATTTACCTTCATGAGTTTTTTTTAAAAAAAGTTAATTACCGCTTGGAGCAAGTTGGGATGGCTATCCTGAGCTGTCTTTTATTAGTAGTCCCCTTCATTAATTTCCCCTTGCTAGATTTGCTGCTAATAGCTGCTTGGTCCCAGACAGCACAAAGCAGCATCTGTGCCATTGAGCAGAAAAGCGGGACTCAGGCAAAGGGGGGTGGGGGTAGACGCCGTTTACAAATCAACCCTTATTAACATGATGGCCTACTCTAGGGGGACTGCAGCCCTCAGCCTCTAGCATCAAGCGCAGCAGTTTGGACTTCAACTTTGCTAATATCAACTGGTGCTCCCGAACTAAGGAGCGAGACAAAAAACACCTCTTGCATGACCGTGCAAGTTATATAGCTCAATTGACTGTTAACGTCGCTGGACTCATTAGTTTGGTTGATTATATTTTTTTTAAAGACGGGGATGGGAAGAAGGAGATGGTTAAATACAATAAAACAGAAGTAATAATACATTCATGTTTGAACAATATAATAATCAGTGATGCCTCACCGACAAAAAAAAAAATTTTAAAAAAATCAGATCCTCAATTGTCCTGTTTTTATATGGGAATGAGGGACAGACAATACAGCTTTGAAAACAGCTATATTAGTTACTGTTCTGGAGCCAACGCCTGAAGACTTTAAGGTGTGTCTACACTGGCAGAGTTACATCGCTGGCAGTTACAGCGCCGCTCAGAGAGCACTGAAGGGAAACCACTGTTGTGTGTTCACACTGTCAATTGCCTGCGCAATAGCATGTTCACACTTGCGGCACTTGCATCGGCATTCAGAGAGGTGCACTCTGGGCAGCTATCCCACAAAGCATTTCTTCGTCTTCTGCAGCTAAAGTGGAGGGGGCGTGGGGCATCTTGGGTCCTATCCCAATGTCCCGTGATGTATCGCAGCAATCCCTGTGCTTCTGTCCACATTTGGCACCATCTTTCAGCAGTTTGTGTACTGCAGGCTCTGCCTCTTTGGTCTTTAGAAATGGATCCCGTACTGTTGACCAGTATGCAGCTTGCTCTGACTAACACGTCATGAGTGGTAGTGGAGTTAGTCCTTAAACTACAAAAGAAAGAGGAGTTTGACACTGGTCTCACCACGTGTAGTAGCTACGACATGAGGTTGCTTGTGGCATTCATGGAGATGCTGACCACAGTGGAACGCCGCTTTTGGGCTCAGGAAGGAAGCACTGAGTAGTGGGATCACATCATGATGCATGTCTGGGATGATGAGCAGTAATTGCAGAACTTTCGGATGAGGAAAGCCACATTCATGGAATTGTGTGAGGAGCTCACCCCCAGCCGTGCGGCGCAAGGACACGAGAATGAGAGCTGCCCTATCATTGGAGAAGCCCATGGAGATTGCACTGTGGAAGCTGGCTACTCCAGACTGCTACCGATCGGTTGCTAACCAGTTTGGAGTGGGAAAGTCAAATGTTGGACTTGTGTTGACAGAAGTGTGCAGGGCCATTAATCGCATCCTGCTCCAAAAGACCATGACACTGGGCAATGTGTGTGACATTCTGGATGGCTTTGTACAAATGGGCTTCCCTAACTGAGGAGAGGGCGATAGATGGCACGCATATGCCAGTTCTGGCACCAGACCACCGAGCACATTAAGCGGAAGGCGTATTTGTCTATGGTTCTCCAGGCACTTGTGGATCACCGTGGGCGTTTCCTGGACATTAATGCAGGCTGGTCTGGAAAGGTGCATGATGCACACATCTTTCGGCACACTGGCCTGTTCAGGAAGCTGCAAGCAGGGACTTTATTCCCAGACCAGAAGATCACAGTAGGGGAAGTCGAAATGCCCAGTGTGATCCTGGGAGACCCTGCCTACCCCTTAATGCCGTGGCTTATGAAGCCATACATGGGGCACCTTGACAGCAGCAAGGAACAGTTCAACAACAGGCTGAGCAAGTGCAGAATGACTTGAGTGTGCTTTTGGCCGTTTAAAGGCCCGTTGGCACTGCCTATATGGGAGGCTGGACCTGGCCGATGACAATATTCCTATGCTTATAGCTGTGTGCTGTATGCTCCATAATATTTGTGGAGGGAAGGGTGAAAGCTTCACTCAGGGCTGGACTGCTGAGGCTCAGCGCCTGGTGGCTGCGTTTGAACAGCCAGAGACCAGGGCTATTAGAGGGGCGCAGTGCAGGGCCATAAGGATGAGGGATGCCTTGAAGCAGCAATTTGAAGCGGAAATCCACTAATATTTGTTGCTATGCTTCGAAGTGCAGTGCTTGTAATGCTAGGAGGTGACTGTGATTGGTGCAGACGATGCCCTGTGAAGGTTTAAGACAATTGCCTGTTGCTTTGCAGGGCTCTGTTTGCTTTCAATGAATGGAATAAAGATTGCTTTCAAACCAACACAATTCTTTTATTAAAAAACAACAACTGGAGGAGAGAGACAAACAAAAAACCACATCAGCACTGTTGGGGATGGGGGAAGAGAGGGGCCCAGGAGGAGGTGGGGTCCCGGGACGGTTAAAGATTTGTGTATGTCCAAGTATCATATGCAACTTTGTCCTTTGGAGTACTGTGCAGTGGATACTGTACTTCAGCAGGGCTAAACCGCAGACGGACAGGCGTTGAATGCAGTGGATACTGGGAGTCCACGCTACTGGACTGTGATGGGGAAGGAGTGGAATGCAGTGGGTAGCGACTGGAGCCAGGCAGTTGCTAAGAGTGTGTTGGGGGGTGGGAGGCACAAGGGAAAGAATTTTGCAACAGCAGCTGCAGGGGAGTGCAGGTGCAGAGTTGCTCAGTTTGTAATGTTATTAGCACCTGGAGTGTGTCTGCTTGGCGCTACATAACATTTAAGAGGTGCTCCAGGGCTTCATTCTGATGTGCTGCGTTCTCCTTTCAGTCCCTCTTCTCGCTGTCCCACCACTCCTTGGATTCTTGTTTTTCGGCCATGGAGTGCATCATGACCTCACGCAGAAAGTCCTCTTTAGTTTTTCATGGCCACTTTCTAATTCTGCGCAGCCGTTCAGCCAGCGATAACAAAGACGGAGGTTGAGCTCCCAAAGTCATATCTATGAAGCCAAAATGCAACATTTTACAGAAGCAGTATTGTTTGCAACACACAGACCACTGATTCAGTGATTTAAAACATAGCCACTATTCACATACCTGTCACTAACTGGCTGACCCCAGGCAAGCACACATGAGCCACAAGTCTCCCAAAATGGTGATGAACCACAGGGGCAGGAGAAATCAGTGTTCCAGGACTGTACTGTACACTGGACACGTGGCTCTTGGGGAGAGCCAGCACCGTAGGGGGGGCTTTATAATCATTCCTGTCCCCTCATTTTCCACAGGCTGTGTTCATTACGGAAGATATCTCACTGCTGAGGGTTAGCAGGCAATCAAAGGGTCTTCTCCAGGATTGCAGCTTCTGCCCTGGCCCCTATGCGGCTTGCCTGTGTGCAGCAATGGCCCTCCCTCCCGAGTGATGGCAGAGTGGCATGGGAAAGTTATCCTTAATGGGGCAAGAAACAAAGCAGCTCTGCCAAAGAACCTGCGGCAGTGGATTGCCCAGTATCACCATGAGAGTTTCGTAGACATCTCTGAGGGAGATTCCCGTGAAGTGAGGGAGTCAATCAACACCCTGTTCCGCCGCTCAGACTAGGCATGTGGTGGTACATGCATCATATAGACACAAGCCTGCTTTCTGCAACTCTCCTGCGCCCAACAACTCACTTCAGCGATTTCCAAAATCAAAGCCACTTACCAGGGACCTCCTCTCCTGTTTGTTCTTTGCCAAATTCTGACAGCTGTGACTGGCTAGCCTCCTCCAGGGTAGAGAAGAGCTCCTGGCTGCATGCATCGCTAACCTTCAAGTTGTCCTCTGGCTCTGGCTCTGGGTCCCTCTCCCCCCTCCACATCCTCATCCAAGATTTCCTCCTTCCACTCTCGACTGGCAGGCGAGTCACTGAAATATCTACAGTGGCCTTCGCAGTGGAGGTGGGGTTGCCACAGAGTATCACGTCCAGCTCTTTGTAGGACCGGCAGCACCGGAGCTGTGATTTGCCTCCTGAGCCTTGTGGTAGGCGCAGCGGTGAAAGTAAGCTGGTATGCCCCAGTACGGCGTACCGGCAAGAGCCGGTGCGCTGTACCGGGTGGATCGGCTTCTCCAGGCGCAATTTAAAGGGCCTGTGGTTCCCAGCAGCGGCTTAAGCCCCCTGACCCTTCAAATTGCTGCCAGAGCCCCGCTGCCGGAGCCCTGGGGTAGCGGCGGTGGGGCTGGGGCTGGGGCTGGGGCGGTGATTTAAAGGGCCTAGGGCAGTAGCGGCGGCTGAGCCATGGGTGCTTTAAATCGTCCCCGGAGTCCTGCTGCCACTTCTCCAGGGCTCCGGCAGGCTCCGGGGATGATTTAAAGGTCCTGGGGCGGTAGTGGCGGCTGGAGCCCTGTCCCCGGAGCCCTGCTGCTAGAGCCCTGGAGAAGTGGCAGCAGGACTCCGGGGACGATTTAAAGCACCCATGGCTTCGGCCGCTGCTACCGCCCCGGGCCCTTTAAACTGCTGCCAGAACCCTGGGCTGCCACTGTCACCTCCCCCAGCCCCGCCCCTCCTACCCTAGGCCCTGCCCCTTCCTGGGGCCAGAGCCAGCTCCAGCCCAGCCCTGTACTGGTAAGTCCCTAGACTTACTTTCACCCCTGGGTAGGCGTTCTGCAGCTCCTTCACTTTGACCCTGACTCCTTCACTTTGCATACAGTGTGTCCCGGTCACGGCCCCTTTCTGTCATGCATCATGAATTCTGTCCGTAGGTATCGTAATTCCTATGGCTGGAGCACAGCTGGGGCTGGACAGCCGCCTCTCCCCAAATGCTGATGAGGCCCAGCAGCTCGGCATTGCTCCAAGCGGGGGATCGCTTGGTGCGTGAAGCAGGCCTGGCCACCTGGAAAGATGCACTGAGACCACTGCACGCTTCACCGAGCAAACAGGAAGGTGATTTCAAAATTCCTAAGGAATTTAAGGGGTGGGGCTCTCGGTTGGCCACCTGAAGGCAGGGCAGTTAGAGTTCAAGTCGATGACCAGAGAAGCGAGAACAGGCATCGTGGGACACCTCCCGGAGGCCAATCGCAGCGCTGTAATTGTCACGATGTCTACACTGGCACTGCAGCGCTGTAGCCCTGGTGCAGAAAACTCTACGCCTCTCATCGGGGTGGGTTTTTTACAGCGCTGCAACTGTGCAGTTTCTGTGCACTGAGTGGCTTGGCAGTGTGTACCCCTCGGGAGTTACACCACAGAAAGCTGCTTTACTGCGCAGAAACTTGCCAGCGTAGACAAGGCCTTAGTCAGGACCAGATTCCGCTCCGACTGATGCCTATTGTGGCACCTTACTGAAATAGAGGTCCCAGTGAAGTAAAAGGCACTAATCACAGAGTAATAGTCTACTCAACCAGGATGTGGCCCTCAGGTTTTAATCAGGCCTCCCTCAAGCAAAATGACCATTTCTTCCCCAATGCCAGAGATTGACATCTTTCAGTATGGTATTTTGTATGATCAGGCATGCATTTCTAGACTGTTTATTCACCCATTTGGTGAGCCTGGCACATGTAAGATTGAAGTCTCAGGGAGGGATGAATTAAGGCATTCTGAGCAGCGTGGGCACAGCGCATTCTAGAGCTCCCATGGGCCCACCCCCATGCTGTGGCAATGGTGCTTAGGCAATGGCACCCCCATCCCTCCTTGGGGTGGCAGCAGCTTTTGGAATCAAGATGAATAGGGCAGTTCACACCTCTAGGAACTATTGTTCTATTGTTTCAGGCTGCCTGCAGACTCAGGTAGATATCACTTCTTTGGCTCACATTCAACTCTTCTTTGCATTCATGAGAGCTGGAGACTTTTTTTTTTAAATTGTTCCTGAGCTCATCATAGAATTCCAGGAACTGGAACACTAGGCACAGGCCTATAATTCCTACACCTTAATCCAGCAGTAGGTGGTATGAATTTAACCAGCAGGGAACTGCATTAGTGGCCCACTGATGCATTTCAGACATGTACATTGAGTGTAATCTACAAATAATACGTTTGTGGGATTTATTGAATCCAATTTAAAAATAGTTTGGGACAGAAAGAGAGGTGGAAAGTGGATTTAAAAGATAGGAGAGATTATTAACATTCTTTTTAGTTGTGAAAAGTCAGTCTTTTGCATTGTAATATTAATTCCACCCTTGTTTGAAATATTCCTGGAACTCTCCATGTGCTCTATACCCTCCTCCCCTGCAGAATTTACAGTAGCCTTTCATTTATTGCTATAGTGGAGGTCTTGTTTTTTCCCCTTAATAGCAAAATTAGGGGAAAAGCTCTCCTTTAACTTTCTGAGGGCTAGATTTTGTTTTCATTTCTTACCCTGTGCACAGGTCAATGCATTGGTGCACCCCCACCCCCCAGAAATAGCACAGCGATGGGCAGAGGCATGATTCCTTCCTAAATTCCCCATGTTTCAGGTGGAGTGTAGAAACTTGATCCTGATCAATTCAAATAGTAAACTATTACCCACCTTGAGCTGGCTCTGCTGTGCTGGCTGGTGCATTAAGAAGGCGGAGCTGAGGTTCTGGCCACTCCATCCCCCCTCTCATTCTCTGACCACCTGCTTTGGATGGGTAAGTAGGAGCCATGGTGGGTGTGTGCAGCACTAAATATACCGAAAAAAGCATGTATTTTTCTTGGCGACTATTTGATTTGTCTCTGGGTGAAATAAAGGTGCTAGTTTCTGGCCTGACTCACCTGCTGTACAAAGGCTATTGATTCCAGTGGGGGGTTATGGGATATACAGTAAGTCAGGACAGAATTGCCCTTGCAGTTGCCATGTTAAAATATTCTACCAGAGCAAAATTCTACTCCCTGATCCATATGCAGATATTGACACTTATTTTTGCTCTCCCTGCCCTCTGCGTGCCAATCTCCCATCAATGTCAAAAGGAACTCAATCACTGACTGTATCCACCACCATATAGAGCTAAGAGCCAGGAGGTGATGGAGAAGCAGCTGATGTCCTGCTCATCCATTCAGTAAGGATTAATCCCAGGCTATGATATCCCTTGCTTTGAATAATCAATGACCAGAGACACAATCTAACGAAGGAATTAGAAGGCAAACCAGATTAAAATAAAATCCGTTCCACTCCAGTGCAGCTGTGGTCGTTCTAGAGGGATGGCGTTCTTTGTAGAAACAAAAGAGTGATTGGAAATGATGGGAAACCTCAGCAGAAACATTATTTTTCTGCTCGTGGTAGCATCTCCTGTGAATATTCAATGTCTGCTCCTGCTGCCATTGAATTCAAAGGGATCACTGCTATTGTCTTTAGGGAGAGCAAGTTTCCATTTGAGCCCTCTCTCCCATCTCCATCTACTCCTGTGAATGAGAAACTGATCATAAAGGTACCCATATGAGACTTATCCAGATAAAGTCAATTGAATGGGTAGCTAAGACCAGACAGTCAATGAGCAATAACTGCATTGTGCTGAGGCCATAGCATGCTCCATGAGGCTCTGCAATTCTGGAGGGGATAAGGATTTGTATCCTCTGTACGGCCCTGTGGCCAGTTCAACAAATCTATTATAATCATCCAGCATGATCCCGGTTTTCTGTTAAGGAGCAGTCCTTCACACTGTTGGAGTGAGTCACATGGCAGGGGGATTGGACGGAGAGGCTGCACAGTGGGCATTGTTCTAGGCAGGCTTGTCTGGAGATGCTCTTCTTCAGACAGGCAGCAGTTGCCGCCGAGTGCCTCTACAGTGCACTGCTGCTGAGATCTAACTCATTTATCCCCCCTCCTCTCCCCGCAGATGGACTCCGTGATGAATGCATCATAACTGATTTAACTGAGGCAGTGTTTAATCCAAAGGGGAACACAGGTCCTCCAGCTACATCCTGCCCCCTATTCTGTTAAATAATTAACACAGCTTTCCTTGTAACTGTCACCCCAGATTCCTGCTTGCTGAGAAACTGCAGCAATACATGCATTGATGTGTTTGTCATCCATGTGGAGAATGAAGGGCTGTGTTATTCAGAGGAGGAATGACAGTTACAGGCTGGTGGCATGCAGGCTCTGGAGTTAATATTGCCAGCTGGACCCTTTTAACCTCATCTGCAAACAACTTTCAGTATTTCAGCAACATTACTCCAGTGATTTCAAACCAATCTATCAGAGACACGAGGAGCCAATGAAAAGAAGCTTCTCTCCAGTAGAGTTTTTGGATATTATTTTTATGGACGGGTAATATTACCACTCTAGCACCCCCCCAGGGGCTGTCTCAGAGTCTTTGGCACAGCCCTCCTGCTGCATTGTTCAAGGTGTCGGCCTTCTTGCAGGGGGGGGGGGAGTTAAAGTACTCCAAACAAAGTCAGTATGCTTCCACTGCCCACAAAAAGGGTGAGGAGCCCCGGTGGGCCAACCTATACTCTACCCTGGCCCCGAGGCCTGCTGGGGATATCAGTTGGCAGCTCCTCCATGGGGCCATGAGCACGGGTGTGTATTTGATGTGGTTTACCCCTGTCCCAGACACCTGCCCCTTCTGTGGTGTGAGGGAGACCCTGGAGCATGTTTACTTGGAGTGCGCCCGGTTGCAGCCCCTATTCTGGCTCCTCACCAATATTTTGTTACGTTTCTGGTTGCACTTTTCCCCTCATCTCCTTATCTATGCACTCACTATCCGTGGCCCCACAAAGCCACAGGACCTCCTGGTCAGCCTCCTCCTGACCCTGGCTAAAATGGCCATCTATAAAACCAGGGAGAGGAGGTTGGCCGATGGAGACTCCTGTGACTGTGGGGCCTATTTCCACTCCTCCATCCGGGCAGAGTTCCTCTGGGTGGCGTCGAGGAACAGGGGGCACTATCCAGGGTTCTCTGCTCGGTGTCCCCCTCAGGTTCCCTTTGTTTGACCCTTTGACCGCATTCCTGTTCCTGTTATTTTTTTAGTTGTCCCCCGAAATCACTTGGCTTCCAGGTCCTGTGGATCCCTCCCCTTAGTCTGGGGGGGCGGGGGAAGAATCCTTTAGCAGTGGGTGGGCTTCCGCCTGCCCCCTTTCTGGATCCCAATAGGATCACTCTCCTGTGGCCCGACCCTGTCACAATGGTTAACCTGACCTGTTTCTAAAAGGCATGAAAGGCAAAAACAAAACAAAACAAAACCCACAATCCTACACCACTGGGAAGCCAAAGAGGAGTGGGTGAGGAACAGGAAAAAATACCAGCCCTTCACCTGTCTGAGAAGGCCTGGTCAACCAAGGCTCTCAAGCCGTTTCACCAGGCAGCAGCCCTGGCTTCCAAGGGCCAGGGAGGTGCTGAGTTGCAATCCTGCTTCTTCAGAGCACCTACACTCGGCAGCACTAAGCAGTGATCCTCCCTTTTAAGGACATGCCCATCTCCAGGCTTGACAAGCTTCACAGGTACTTGCTGGGTTGAGGCTCACTGTGCCAGTGGAGCTTTTTAACCCCTTTCTGACAGAAGTGGGGATTTGCCCCACTACAAGAAGATCTGAGGAGTCTCAGGGATCAGTGTCTAAATTTAGATCTCTGGATCGAAAAGAGTGTAGATTATCTTCAGGAGTGCACCATCTTGAATTTAAGAATGCATATGGCTGCCACACAGCTGGAGAGGTCTCTCTGAATGCATTATTGACACCATTTAATGTGAAATACTCTGAGTGATGTCTCAGGCCAGAAGAGGAGAGGGCAAACGTTTATATAAAGCTAGGAAGGCAATTTTATTCAATAATGAATCATTAGAAGAGAAAGATTCTGGGCTCTGCAGAGTTCTTTTTACACAGGAAATATCCTGCAGTACTCCGCAATTATGTTAAATGCTGGTAGTGCACTGGAAGTATCCATTGCCACCACTACTCTCTTGCTCATAGTTCCTCCTAAGCCCTGGAATCTGCTGCATTAGGGACATCCTAGTTGGACAGGCTCTTAGATTTGCCCCATACACTTTATAAAAAAGCACCAGGGGATCCCCAGAGATACTCAGAGAGAGAAGTAGAAGCACATCTCCTTGGAAGGACAGAAAGATCTCTTCAAATGGTCCAACACTCCCACCGCATACTCCTGGCAGCACCAGAGTGCAAGCACTGAGTATAAACCCAGGCCCTTGTCTGTTACTTGAGCCAACAACATGCAGGCAGAGAAGAGAGACTGTTTTCTTCTCCCCCTACTCAGACCTAATTTCCTTATGAATAAAATGACAAAATTCTATAGAGACCAAAACACAGGGCACAGAACAGCTTTTGTAGAATGATCATGCTAGCACTTATATAGTGCTTATATCTTCAAAGTGCAATATAAACATTAACTAACTAATCCTACGGCACCCTTTGACAGAAGTAATTTATCAGCCCATTAATAGAGAAGAAAATAATTGAGACTCAATTAGGTTAAGTGATTTTCCCAAGGCCACATAAGTCAATAGCAGAACTGGCATTTTTGGTCACTATGTCCAAACTGAAATCTAGATATAGATTTGAAATACTCTATGTCCAGCACCCACCCTGAGTCATCCAATTCCTTGTTTAGGACCTGTTAATTCTATAAATAAATAAAATGGATAGTTGTAGTTCCCTGTGATTCAAGTTGCTGCCTGCTGCCATTCTGAGCCTCATTCTGATGACACCCAGATTTTACACTGTTATATATCTATTGATTTACCTGGAGTTACTTCTGATTTACATTGGTGTGAAATCAGAATCAAGTCCTAGGACATAGTGGCTTTGGCCAGTGAAGCCTTGCAAGGAGATCTCCCAGTAAAGGAAAATCCACCTGGAGGAGGTTTCAGTAGCACAAAGTACCCATAACCCCCACACTGGTGGGGGCCCTGGGGCTGGCCAATGTAGCCTCAGAAATGGACAGCATTACGCTGGTGAGTAGGCATGGCCAGGGCACCCAGGATTCAGCACATAATCAGGCAGCCTCCACCAGGAGGGCCCCTTTGGAGGCCTGGTCACAAGTTATAATGACCCTGCCCAGGGGTGAATCCTCCTGGGTTTAGGTGGTGTGATTTGTACCCCCTTGTTCTAACAGCAAGGTAACTAGTCCCTGGACTACATTACAAGGGAAGCAGCAAACTGACCAGGCACAAAGTGCTGTGCAATGCTCAAACTAACATAACTGAGCAGCACTTTGGCAATCCAGGTGATTTGCTATTGTTTAGGCTGCCAATAGCCATTGTAGCTTGTCTGGCAGGCGCTTTGCTACATGGTCATTGCCACTAATTACAGAGTGACATACTAGCTGCTTCTCATTAAAGGGCTGTAGTAACTGAGATACTTATCCATTGACTCCTATAATCCTGAGCTCCCTGACTCAGAAGTCTTGCAACAAAGTAAACAACAGAGGCTGACCATTACAATGTGTCCTTATTTCAAACAACTATTGCCAGGAAGATGTGATGAAAGAGCACGCTGCTGACGTTACCTTTCTTAAAGCTAGCGCATTCAATCTGGTTTGTTACTGCTAACTGAAAGGCAACCATAAGCTAGAAACCCACTCAGAGCTAACCAGGGCAAAGAGAAAGCCCATTTTTGAACAACCAGGGAAGCACAGGAAGAAAATGACCAAACTTTGGTTTTGGCCTCACTCACCAGATAACTGTTAAAAATGGATATTAAAATGTTCGATCATCTCCTTTTGGGCCAGGTTCTGATTCCTTCCTCATAGCACATAGCATCTTGGTATTCTACTCCTCAAAGCAATAATACTGAAGTCATTGGGGTTACGCATGGAGCAATGAGCTATTCAGTGTTGTTAATAGAATCAGACTCTGGCCTTGTGTGGTTTATGTTACACAGTATCTCAGAAAAAACTGGGGACCCAGTTAAAGGGCCTGATCCAAAGCCTGTTGGAGTCAAGAGACACACACATGAAAATACAACCTTCTGTAATGATCTGATGGGCATTCCATCTTTTATAGTACACTGGGAAAACTCAGCAAACTGGTGTCATGAACATTTATTTTCCTAATGATTTACGACAAACACTTGCATATTTGGGTCTTTTTACGGTGAAAAAATAAGGTATAATAAGGATCTGTAATTTGTTAGAATAAAGAGATACCGTCAACTTGCTTAAGACTTATAATTTAGATTTTTGTTATGAAAAAAGTTTTTTTTATAAATCTCATAAATAGAAAAAATAATTTTGTAAAAATGTAAATGAAAAGGTTTTTTAATTTTTTTTTTGGTTTCTCTGTAACAGCCCCTCAGAGCGGAAAGGTGGGTAAATGGTTATGGTTCAATTCCTTGCTCCATCACAGGCTTCCTCTGGAAGTCCTTGGGAGAATCACTGCAGACAATTACCCACAGGGATAATTATACTTGCTGACATCACAGGGGTATTTTGAGGATAAATACATTAAAGACTGTCAGGCACTCTGATACTAATCTAATGGGGGCCATATAATTATGTAAGATAGACAGATTGTGAAAGAAAACAATACCGTTGTTCTAATGCATGACAACTAAAAGTGAAACTGACTAAAAATAGTGAAAATGATCAGTTTAATTTCACTGTCTACCAGAGTGAAATCAAAAAGTAAAACAAAAAATATAAACAGTAAATTAGCCATTTAAAATGCTGTCAGATTTAATTATTAAAAAAGTGTTATTAGTGCTGATAGTTACTAGACATGGCAGTGTTCGTTGCTTATAATTTATTAGGACCCTTAAACTAATCTGAGAAAATTTAAAAAACACCCTATAGAGTTCTGCAAAAAAGCTTTAATGTAACATTTTTACAGTCTATTAATTCTTGAAACCTTACTACCTTTTTTTCCTTTAAATTCTGTAGCTGTATTTTCCAGAAGCACTAACCCATGTGCACACAATTTTTGTCACTAGGTTAACCAGCATTTTACTGTTGCAGACAATCCTCCTCTTTATTGGCTGTAGTACAAGATAACTGACTTAATCTTCCCAGTAACACGTGAGTTTTCATGTATCATTTTAATCTGCGAAACATTGGAGCTGAGTGTACTGTCACATGCCGATTTTACTTTTCTATGAGAAAGTGACTCCCAGGCTCAATGATGGATTGTTTGCTCTTTTTTAACAACAGGCAAGACAGTGAATGCCCTGGGGTGATAGACAGTGTGCAGTGAGAATGAGAGCAAATCTGATGGCCCAGTTCAAGTTCACCTGACAAAGCTGGAGCAGTCTGCAAACAGCATTCTAGAAAGGATTATTCACACTAGCATTATATTTCTGAATGCATTTTTCCCCTGCGCAGCTGCACAGCTCCCCAACACTGAAGGTTTATGCACCATAATAAAGAGATTTAATTTTTTTCTCTTGCTTCCCACTCCTTACAACTAGTTTCCCCTGCTCTGTGCAATTATAGGGCATCTGTATATCCAAACAACTCAGTACAAACATCACCTTGAAAACAACAGCAGAACTAAACAACATTAACAAAAAGCCTGAACTCTCTTCTGGCTGGAGAAACAAAAGCTGATGGTTTTGTTAAGCCTAACTTTGTACTGGGGGTCTGATATTTTTATGGAACTTTAGTACCCAGTTTCCTTCCCCCTCAAGATGAGGGGAAAAATATACCCTAAACAATATCAACCAGATGCTTTTCTGGGACAGGATATTGGAACTTTAAGACCTATTTTTGGCTTGTAAAAATTGAATTTTAGCTAAAGGAAGTCTTGAACTAAATATTTAGCAGGAAAATCAAATGTTGTTACAAAACACAAAGGGGGCACGCTCTTTGCAAAGTCAAAGGTGTTCTATTTTAGCTGGTGGGGAAGCTCCCTGAGAAGCGACAAATATTGCCCCCCCATACAAGAGGTTGTTCCCCCTGGGTGTTCCCCTACACAGAACCCCACTGAAATTGATGAGGTGCCACATGGAGCCACAGGGTTGAACTGCATGAAACCATGTGCAGGATCAAGGCCTTTAGCTGGTTCCCGGGTACAGTTTAGATAATACTTAGCACTTACTAGACATTGCAGTGGCATCTTCAAAGTGCTATACAAACAGTAACAAATTAATCCTCACCAAACCTGTGTGGTAGGTATTCTCCTCATTATGCAGATGGGGAAACAGAGCCACAGAGAGGTTAATTAACTTGAGTAAGGCCATACAGCAAGTCAGTGGAAGAACCAGGAATAAAACTCGAGAGTGTCTGAATCCTGCATTGCAACCACTAGACCATACAGCTCAAAAAAAAGTTTGGACAATGATCTGAATGCATTTGAACCTAGATTGTCTGGCTATTTCACAGACAGAGGCTTTCAGCGCTTTCAATGAGGTCAATCACATCACCAGCAAAGTAGCACTAAGCATGAGGCTTCATTGCACAGTTAGCTCAAGCTATAATGTGAGTGTTAATATTAAATCAATTCCTGCCCCCACACAAAAATCTCTAGCTAAATTGTGCTTTAAACTCAAGCCAGCTGCCCTGTCAGGTAATGTCTACACCACAGCTTGTGGGATGCAATACCTAGCATGGGTAGACAGACTCATGTTAGCTCAGCTTGAGCTACGATGCTAAAAGTGAGGTACATGCAGTGGCTTGGACTAACCACCCAAGCTCAGACCCAGGGGGTTGTGCAGGCTTGGATTTTGACAGCTAGGCCGTGCTGTAACATCCACACTGCTATTTTTAGCACACTGGCTCAAGCAGAGCTAGTCTGAGTCTGGCTGCCTGACCTGGAAATCACCCTCCCGACCCAGGTGCAGTGGAGACATACCCTTAAGGAGGGTGTGTTGAAGCTTCAGTGATGCTGTCGCTAGACACACAGTGGGGATGTAACAGCTCGAATTGCAACTCATCAGTCTGTGCTGCTAATCCAATCTCTTCGTGTAACTCCAGTGCTGTTCTGAAGGCTAGCTCGAGAGCCGGAAATTGAGTGTACTAACTCGAGCTATCTGTTGCAGTGAAGACAAACCCTACAAGAAATCTAATGTAGATAAAGCCTGACATTCTCTACCCCTTGAATACATCCCCAATGAGTTTCTGAGAAGGGAATGACATAACTGCATTTGCTACTTTCCAGTTCTCCAGGTGGTAACTCACAAAAGTCCAAGAAGGTCATGTCCATGAATTACAAGCTTTGGTCTAAAAAACACAAAAGATTGTTTCATAAAAAAGTAAAAAGCGGCAGCTGCCTCTACCCAGGGTAAGCACTATTGAAGCCTGCGGACAGCACACATACCACAGGACATTCAAAGACTGCAGAGTGTTAAAAATCAGGGATTCTTGGAGTACATTAGAGAACCATGAACAATAACAAAAGTGCAGATAAAAATGAATGAAATAAAGAGGAAATGTTCAAAGCAGCAGCTGCATGTACATGCCATACTAAAACATGTCCCCAGCACACCCAGCAAACATGTAAAAGCTTCAAGAAATGTCTTTGGATTGTGTCTTGAATTAAATTAAGTATTTTCAGTGGGCAGAACAGCAGGGTAACTGACATTGGCTGTTGAGGGAGTTAGTGTGAAATTACATCTCCTGAACCCCAGAATATCACCAGACATTTCTGCTTCAGTCACATAATTTATGTTGACTGAAGAAACCCCAAAATGCTAAGGCATCAAACCCATTCTGTGGAGAATTACAGTTTTATATTATGGTCTGAGAGTCAGGGTCACAAAATCAGGGACATGAATTGATCCTGAGTCAACAACAGAGCTCCCGCTGATGACAATGATTGTACAAAAGATGAACAAGAATATGACCATGTCGTAATTAAACTTTCAGAGGCCATGACAAGTCTTTGGAGTCAATGCAAATTTTTCCATTGGCATTAATTGGAGACGGATCAAACACATAGCTAGTAAAATTGCTAGTGCATTCAGCAACAGTCAGTGGGAAAATTCTGCAGGATACTTTTAGGACTGTCCCTTTGTCTGCCATTTGTTTATTTAATCATTTGTATATGCAATTACCTAATTTGCATGCATGACTGCAGAAAATATATGCGCAAATTATGTGTGCAGTTGCAAGCCTAAGTTATCCACGAATGTGTTTCTTCCAGCATCATTATAGTTCAGAGTTAACAACATACTGCTCGGAATTACGACTGTTCACAACTTTCTTTGAGATGGTGTTTCAGGTTTATCTAGGCTAGTGCACAGAGTCACTGTACATTGGAAAGTTTATTTTCACAACCATGAGGAGCAGAAACTTAATTTTTATACGATATTCTTATATTCTGCAGAAATCCTAATACATCACGGGCTGCATAGATACATTGAGCAAGTAGGGAGTTTGGCATCTTCATTCTTTATAGAGTTAAATCAAGAGACATGTTAGAAATGAAAACAGAGGAAAAAGGGAAGTTAGAGCTGTAGACAAGGGAGAAAAGAGATCCTTTCAGGGTGGATTTGAAAACAGCTTGGAGTTAAGTAGAAAGAACAGGAGAACTTGTGGCACCTTAGAGACTAACAAATTTATTTGAGCATATGCTTTCGTGGGCTAGAGATGTTCAGGAAGGCACTTCCAGATGACATAAGCTACAGCTGACAGGCTCTTACACAATCAGTGACAAAAGAGTGCAAAGTGTCAGAAGAAGTTCATGCTAGATGAGCACATGGGTATAGAATGTGACTTTAGGCACTGCCCTGAAAACTGTGTAAGCTGCAGTCCCCAGGAGACATTGTTACTCTGTGGCTATGTCGACATTATGTGCTAGGGGGCGCGATTCCCAGCTCACATATCCATATGAGAAAAGGAGTACTTGTGGCACCTTAGAGACTAACAAATTTATTTGAGCATAAGCTTTCGTGAGCTACAGCTCACCTCATCGGATGAGCACATGATGCATCCGATGAAGTGAGCTGTAGCTCACGAAAGCTTATGCTCAAATAAATTCGTTAGTCTCTAAGGTGCCACAAGTACTCCTTTTCTTTTTGCGGATACAGACTAACATGGCTACTACTCTGAAACATATCCATATGAGTGCTAGCTCTCATCTGAGTTAGGACACTAAAAACAGTAGTGTAGACACAATGCTTTCAACAAAGATAAATTCAACATTTCAACAAAATTCAACAAAGACATAGGTAAGGTGCTACACTTGGGGAAGAAAAAACAAATGCACAAATACAGAATGGGGGAAAACTAGCTTGACAGCGGCACTGTTGAGAAGGATCTGGGAGTTGAGGTGGATCACAACCTCAACATGAGTCAACAATGAAATGCTGTTGCCAAAAAAGAAAATGCAATTTTGGGCTGCATTAACGGAGGCATAGCATGAGGTGATAGTACTGCTCTACTCAGTGCTGGTTAGGCCTCAGCTAGAGTCCTGTGTCCAATTTTGGTCACCGCTGTTTAGAAAGAATGTAGAGAAACTGGGAAGGATCCATAGGTGAGCAACAAAGATGATCAAAGGGATGGAATGCCAGCCATATGAGCAAAGGCTGAAGGAACTGGGTAAGTTTAGTTTGGAAAAGTGGAGATTAAGGGGGGGGGGAGGACATGATAGCAGTCTTCAAATACTTGAAAGGCTGCCATAAAAAGATGGAGAAAAATTGTTCTCTCTTGCCAGAAAGGGCAGGGCAACAGACAATGGGTTCAAACTACAGCTTAGCAGATTTAGATAAAATCTCAGGAAAAACTTCCCAACTGTAACAACAATAGGACAATGGAACAAACTGCTTAGGGAAGTTGTGGAAGCTCCTTCACTGGAGGTTTTCAAGAAGAGGATGGATAGCCATGAGTCTTGGCTGATTGAGACACAAGGCCTGCATCTTGGCAGGGGGTTAGACTAGATGACCCTTGCAGTCCTGTCTATCCCTATGACTTTGTGATTCTATGAAGAGCATAGGCAGCAGCAGCAGCCTCCATGTGCTAGCTGCCCTGAGTACAAACCCACCTGAACCCTGTGGGTATGTATTTGGGGCTGCTAGTGTGAGCGGCTGCTGCGTGTCATATTGCAGCAAATTACTATGATTAACATGGCAGCTCAGATGAGAGCTAGCATGAGTACAGCTGCGTGGACTTAGAATCACATCCCTAGCTCATAGTGTAGACAGAGCCAGAGACACCCCTCAGAGAAACAATTTCTCCAGGGTCCTCCTTGGTACCAGCAGCAAATCACATCCCCCTGTGCCAGCTCAGCCAAGGTTCCACCTTCCTCCACCACCATCTCTAGGGAACAGTTACACCATGTAAAGCTACTGTAAGTCAAATCAGAATGAGCCTCCACATGTTTAGGACAGCAGGGAATGCCCTAAGTCCACCCACATCCCAGTTGGCAGCCAAAAAAAGCAAAAACAATGTTCTGACAGACCAACTTGCCATTACTTATGGCTTGTCTCTATGGAGAGTTAGTATGCAGCAACCTGAGGAGTAAATCTACAGTTCAACTAGCCTATCATTCACTAACTGACTGCGTGGATCCTCCTACCACATGCTACAAGTTCAGTACAAGTTTCACAGCAACGACTGCAGGATCTACGTAGTCAGTTAGTGCATAGTCAGCTGGTGCATCATTCCAGCTTGCTACACACTAATTCTCTGCATAGACAGTCCCTTAGCTTATAACTATACTTGAGTATACTTGATAAAGGCAAATAGCTCCCTTCACTTCAGCGGGACTACTTGTGTGAATAAGGGTTGCAAGACTGGCCTTTAGATTTGTGGCAGCCAGAGTTCCATTAGAGGCATTAGTGGGAGTTTTGTTTTGTTTTTAAGAGAGAACTGCTAGGCTGATAGGAAAGTGTCCTGTGGGCACATTAAACACAGATGTGAGCAAGTCCATCCATCAGGCAAGGCTTCCTTTGGCTTCAACAGCAGTTTTGCCTGTATAAGGGCTGCAAGGTTTGCTCTGTGGCTAGCACAGTTAAAATTGCTATTTTACAATGTAAGCAAAAATTTACACACTCAGGTCTGAAAAAAAGAAGCTAAGTTTTTAATCACTTTTTGTTTTAGTAACACAGCATGTCAACACTGAAAAAAGTCTCTGAAAATCATAGATATAAAGTAAACCTAAATACCTGAAATAACTATACCAGATCCAGACTACACCCTCTTCCTTAGGATAGTATCTCCTAATAGCAGCAGGTGTTACAAATCCCACTGTCCTTTCCCAGCCAAAACCCACACTGAAGTCAAGCCCTGAGTAAAGGTTGTACCATCTTATCTCCTTCTGGTGCTGTGATTTCTAGATGAGACTGATCATTATAAGGACAAAGTTCTAGTGTTAGCTCATAATATTCCTGGCTCTTGTGGGTTTGTTATACCCTTGATGTTCCTTGAATATACTTTTATGTGGTTTTGTTAATTTCCACAGCAAGCTGTATTCAGTAACATGGTGTTACCAACCTGGAATGATGACCAAGATCCTTCCAACACTTAGGAATAGAAGAAATTTTACTTCTATGGCTCTGCTCTAACAAGCAGAATTATTTATGTGTATAAATGTGTGAGGGATCAGCACCTGTCAGCTATCTTTGCACAAGGCTACTTAGGTTCTGCTACCGAAGGCCTCGTTAAAGAAAGATGATGGCAGATTTCATTGCACTCCACGTGTTGATTATTGAAGAAATAATAAATTCCTTTCTCTCCAAAGTTGGTGGAGTGTGGAACATCTTTCTCATTAAGAGAATGAATTTGGGGGTCTGTGAGGTAGATGAGGCCTTTTCCATTACCAGTCACCCAACCTGTAGAATAAAGAATACATCTGAATATAAAATGACATACAATAGTCCCTTCACTTCATTGTGTTTTGTAATTAAGCCCCACCCACCCCAAGTCTGATCAATTTTACATAGGTGGAATTCTGCTGACGTCAGTGGAGTTACTCCTGATTTACCCCAGGGTGAGAGCAGAATAAGACCCTTAATGTCTGTACTGATATGCAGGTAAGAACACATTCACAAGATGACATTAGGTCCCAATAGCATCTTTTTTTGGCTTTACCCTGCTAAGGGAGGAAGGTACTTGAGTCAACAGCTTGGAAGGCCAGGTCATCAGCTCTAACCCAGGAGAGCCTGTGAAGCTAAAGAGGGGGTGAATGCATGAAGGTAGCTTTCAGCCATTTTGAGGCTTGCCAGTTACAGGCAAGGAGAAGGGTGGCATGGGAACTGCTACACTGTCTCAGTGTTACCTGAGGAGCCCCCTTTGCAGGGAAGCCCCTCAGGGGCCCATTTCTGTTAGCTTTAGTTTAGCTTTCACATGGGTGGAGTGACACAAGGTTGCATCACACTAGGATCTGGCCCAGGAACACGATCACAGTTTCTCTCGCATCAGGAAGAAAGGGAGGTTCTCTTTGAGCCGCCAGGTGTTATTTATTTCACGTCAGAAATTATGGCCTATTTTCTTACACAATGTGAGTCTGAGTCCTCTCTATGCCTCCCCTTGTCTTAGTGACACTGTAAATGGTTTTGTTCTTTGTACAGCACACACTGCTGGAAAATGGGAAGGACACACAACAAACAGAACCAGCCATCATACAAACCTTGCAAATCGACAACCACATCTGTGCCATGGGAAAACTCATGGGAGAAATGGCCAAAGGCCAAGCCATACTCTGTGGCTTTGTACTCTGTTTTTACTACTTTTGTGTTATTAGATAGTTTCACAAATTCTCCCAGAATATAGGGCTCCACACTCACACATCCTTTTATAGATTTGCCTTCTAATATCTGAAAGAAAACAGAATGTTAAAGGGTTAAAATAATCCCAGTTGAGATGAAAACAGTGAGAAGTCCTATAGCTCAGCTATTCAAATTCTTATTTGCACTATTACTTTTCTTCACTGCACTAAAAGGAAAATGGATGTAAAGAGCCTCCACACTGTGCCATCCATTTGTTTGGTCCCATCACAACACATTTGCATATTGCATTATAGTGTATACTGAACAACAGAGCAGTAATTTATATTCCACACATGCAGGGACAAAGAAATTAGAGGACATAGATACTGTATATAATAGTCTACTTGGCTATTTGTATTTGAAATGCAGGAGTCTAATAGAACGTAGTTAAATATGTAAACTAGATTTATAAAAGATAGAGGGACAGATGTTGGCTAATGCTCTGGCCCCGGTGCACCATTCAGGTGATGCAAGAGGGCTAGAAAGCCACTGTCCCAGGGTAGCTGCAGATTTCCCTGGAACGGAGGACTCCCCACATGGCATGTAGCCAGCTATGTTGGCTCTAGGCCATACCCTCCCATCCCCCTCAGTAAGGACAGTGTCTTGGGGGCAAGTCTGGATGTGATGCAACCTGGTGATCCCCATCTGCTCCTTGGGTGCCATTACAAATCAATGCAAATTAGTGTAACCCTCAGGCTGCACTGAATGGGGACTGACTGGACCTGAGGATCTGGCCCATATTATTGTAAACATTATTTCCAGCAACATTGTTATGATCAGTAATTATTATTAATGATTTAAACGTTTTTAATGATCAAATAAAAAAACAAGTTCCTGTCTCAAGGAATTGACAATCTCAGGGCCACACCCTGCTTGCCTGGCTCATCTGAGTAGCAAGGGCACTGGAACCTTCATAGAAGTGGGTGGGCCAAGGACAAAGTGGCAGAGGAATTAAAATACTGCTTAAATAACCTGCAGAATACAACTGTAACATAAATAACCAGAATACAAAATGTAGCCACATTATAATATTTAATTATAGAACAAACAAAAAGACAACTTTAGTTCTAAACATGGGGACTGCATTTTTTCCCCTCAGCACATGTTTCTTTGTTAAAAAATGGGGGGCATGGTCCTTTTACAAGTGGGGAGAGCCACGGCTCCCTGCCCCTCATTCTGGCACTGGTGCTGAGTAGTTCCACTTAAATCAATGGGCCAATTTAAGTGAATAAACTGAACAGAATTTTACCCTAATTCTGGTAGTTCCGAGAGCACCATTATAAGTATAGGCTAAATTTTAAAGCAGCATGCTAAAGGTGCAGCTACTAAAATAGTACGTGCACCTGCAGGCAAACACGAGCCCTCATATTTCTGTGCATAAACTGGTTAGGTATTAACACAAGTTGGGCAACTACACCAACTAGTTGGTTAACTGAGCCCTTCCCTGCCCAAGTTACACACGTAAAGGTATGGGTTTGGTGGCCCGGCAGGACATACATACTTTTACAGGTGCACCCATTGCACCCTTTGGTGAGAATCTGTGCTTGTATGTTAGATGTTTTTTCATCTTTAAAAAATCAAACTTCTTTACCAGGTAATAGCATTTGCCTCTTAGGGGACCTCTACCCAGCATTACAGAGTGTGAACGAGCGAGCCGCTCTGGGGCAACAGACTTGGTCTAGTGAGGATCATACTACTGTTCGAAAAACAGCTGTTTAGACAGTGCTTTGAAGTTACGGCTCGAGCTCAGACTCTGAAACCTATGAAGAGGCGGTCTACCCTTAGCCAGGAGGCTCACTTCCATTTGCTCCAAAATGCTGTGTTTACATATCCACTATGTATGGGACACAAGTGGCTTATAATAATTATTGTTCTGCAGAGATCTTGTAACTTTCCTAATTTTATACCTTTTTCTCTACCCATTTTCTACAGGAGAAACATTCTCTGATCATTTCCTGCTGGCTTCTGTAAGTTCCCTGCTTCAGTTGATTTCAGTTCAGGATTTCTTACCAGGAGTACTGCAGAGGGGATGTAAAAGATTTGTGTTGGGATCTTTTGCTCATACAGCCTTTTGTTGAATTCTGTCACGTAGTACTGGGCAGTCATTTGTCGCTCTACATCAATGAAATGATTAAGAAGCCCCTTTTCTTCTTTATACTCTTTCCCAACATACCTACATGGGAAAAACAGACAGACAGTATAGCCAATTCCTCAGGCAGATAGCAATAAGGTAAATCCTCATTGGGATGCAAATCATCACCACAAATCCACTTTGTTGTTCAAGGGCAAAGCTATTTATTGGTACTTATTTAAAATGACAACAACTGAAATCTGGTCTTGTACCTCTTGATGGAATAACAGAAGTTAGGTATGAAAGATCTTAGTCTTAGGGTGAGAATTTCAAAAGTGTGTACATGAATTAGGCATCTAACTCTAGCTGACTTCCACTGGAGCATAGGCACCTTTGAAAATCCCACCACACTCCCTAATAACCCATATATCACATTTACTCATGGTCCAAAATCTACATTTCCCTCTGCCAAGCAGCAAGCACTGCCTCTAGCTGCTGTGGCCTTGGTGAAGTGAGCTGTTGGACTTATTCCAGTTCTTAGGGCAGAGGTGCCCATTTCACAAAGCCACTACACAGAATAAAATGTTATCCATCTCTCAGACATGCCATGCTCCGCACCGCCCAGCTCTGTCCTTATCCTCTTGAGAACAAGACAGCTAGCCTCAGATTTTTAAAGCCATTTAGGTGTTGCTGCGCTCAGCACTGCAATGCCTAACTGATTTAGGAGCCTAAATCTTACTTTCAAATGTGATTTAGACACTTGGGAGCCAAAATCTCTGACTGTAAATGGGATTTAGGCTTCCAAATGTCTAAATCATTTTTGAAAAAAAATCAGACTTAGGCATTACAGCACTGAGCACAACAAGACCTAAAGATCTCAACTCCAGGCAGAGGACAATACTTGGTAGTTAATCTTGTGCCCATGAGCAACCTCTACTCATATTTGTATTAAAACACAACAATACTGCACTCTACTACTGTGTGCCTTGTTTACATACAAGCTTGCACTGAAATCACTAAATTGGTTTTAATTTGACTATTTTCCTATTTTAGGCAAGTCTGTGTGTGAATACTCTCATTTCAGATTACGAGCGTTGTATCTGGATTATATTTAAATCGTAAATAGGAAACTCTAATTCAAAATGAAAGAGTTTGAAACAACAAAAGGTGTGAAATAAAATCCATTCACTTACTTCTGTGCAAGTTTGTATGTAGACAAGCCCAAGGGCATAATAGGAAAATGGACAGTAAATGTAACACAGTGTCAGATAACATAGAAAACAATAATGAAGCAATTGGTTCTTTTTAAATACCTGTCCCTATGGAAAGACCATAACTTCAAAATCAAACTGGGTAACAAGAATATCCAGAGCTATAATAGTGAGGATCAATCAAATAGCCAGGAGCTTTGGAAGGGCTATAAAACCCTTTTGCTTCAGGATATTAACAGCTCTTAATTAATGGAGATTAGGAAGAAATACTTTCCCTGGGAGCAGGTTATTCCACAATTCCCCTATAACATTGGGGTTTCTTGCACCTTTTTCTGAAGCACCTGGTACTGACCACTGTCAGAGACAGGACACTGGACTAGCTGGACCTTGGGTCTGATCCAGTATGGCAATTGCCATGTTCCTATGTGTGCAGAATTAGCCCTGATTAAAATTTCACTTCAGCAATTTGTGCTTGATCAATACCTTCCCAAAGTTTCTTCTTGATGCAGAAAGTGTATCCAAAATGCATTCCTTTGTTTGCCTTCCTTCGCCACGCTCAGGTAGTCGCCAATATACACAGCTGTTTCCTGGCCTGTCCACAGCCCAGATTTCTTCGAGTATTTCAGAAGAAGAGCAGCTACCAAAAGAAAACCCCCTCACATGAAACTGACAGCTTCTTTAGCAAGGTTGTTCTATACCAGTAACCAAGGATGAAATCTAAGAGCTGTCAATTTTTTCTGTTGGGATTGATGTCCATGCCCAGACAAAGTTTCAAAGCTCTGCTATCCTGTCACACTCAACTATTACAGTGCAGTATTGAAACAGCATCTTTTGTAGAAGCTCATCCATAAGTGGAAATATATAAGATAGTTAAGCAAAATGCATTGCTTTTGCAGGCCACACTGTAGGGCTACTTTGGGGTTTCCTGTCCCTGTCTTGTACACTAATAAAAGTTTAAATGATTAGGGAGCCCAGAAACTATTAGCAAGTAGAGAACACAAAATATCTACAGGAAGAATCAAATGCATTTCACTCCTGCTCTGTAATGCCCCTGCTATAAGCCAGTCATAAGCCTCTAGCTCATATATAAGCCTGAATACCACCAAATTGTGTGGCACTGGACATTTATACTGATAAGAATATCTAGACTTATATTAGTTAATGCTAACACAAATTTGGAAGGGATATAAAACCTTCATGGTTAAAATCAATGTACTGCTAGGATTAGGACAGAGGTGGGAAAACTACAGCCCGGGGGCCACATCCGGCCCTCAAGCTCCCACTGGGAAGTGGGGTCTGGGGCTTGACCCGCTCTGGTGCTCCAGCCGGGGAGTAAGGTCAGGGTCTTTCCCCACTCCGCACGGTTCCCGGAACCAGTGGCACATCCCCCCTCCGGCTCCTACATGTAGGGGCAGTCAGGGGGCTCTGCATGCTGTCCCCACCCCAAGCACACACCTGCAGCTCCCATTGGGCAGGAACCACCAGAAACTGAAAGCCAATGGGAGCTACAGGGGCAGCGCCTACACACAGGGCTGCCTGCAGAGCCACCTGGCTGCGCCTCTGCATAGGAGCCGGAGGAGGGGACGTGCAACTGTTTCTGGGAGCCTGCCCCCTGATCCCCTTCCATGCCCCAACCCCAGCCCTGATTGCCCTCCTGCCCGCCAAACCCCTTGGTTCCAGCCTAGAGCACCCTCCTGCACCCCCAACTCCTCATCCCCAGCCCCACCCCAGAGCCCGCATCCCCAGCCAGAGCCCTCACCCACTCCAGCACCGCAACCCCCAATTTTGTAAGCATTCATGGCTCGCCATACAATTTCCATACCCAGACGTGGCCCTCGGGCCAAAAAGTTTTCCCTCCCCTGGATTAGGAGGAGACCTTCATGTGGAAGTAGATTTTCTCACATTTACCCACTGCAGGGCTCGTATACCTTCCCCTGAAGCATCTGGTGCTGGCACTGTCAGAGAGTGGATACTGTACTAGATAGACCATGGCACTTAGAGCTGGGCAGGAAATGATTCCACAAGAATTTTCAAGATTTCAAATAATTTTCCCATCACAAGTAGAAATCTCAATATTCACAAACTGAACTTCTGAATTTTTTTTTCAGATCAGATCAATCAAAATGTTTAATCAAAACCTACCCTCTTCGGATTAGAGCCACACTTTAAGCTAGTGCTTCGCTTCAGTTGTTTATTAACTTTGTGAGCTAGCAGACAGAGCTCCTAGAGTCACAGATTGAGAACAGAGTTTTATTGAAATGAACAAAATATAAAACTCACAAGGACCTTAAGACAAATTAAAAATAATTGAGAGATTTTGGCACCAGTACAGTCTTACTTGGTTTGGTTAACAGATCAAAGGAAGAAACTGGATATGATATTAAAACAGTAAACTAAGCCAAAATGTTGTTCTCCCCTGGCTTGGCTCTTTTTTCATTTAAATGTAAACATTTTGAAAAATGAAGAGGGCCTAAAAATATCCAGACCCTTCAGATCTATATGATCCTAGTAAGAAGTACAGACCTGATTCTGCAGCCTTTACTCATACATAGTTTCATAGATGTTTTAGACCGAAAAGGACCAGTCCCTACTCTACTCTCATCTAAATTATTGGCATAAGTCAAAATGAGAATCAAATATGTGACCCTCAGTTTACAGGGGCAGTGCTCTAACCTTTGAATTATATGGCCAGTGTACAAACACATATGAATAAGAATTGCAAGATCAGACCCTAGATTTCTATCTATCTTTGAGGGTTTTATACCTTGTTCATCATCATAGTAAGAGTGCCAGCCTGCATGTTGTACAAAATCCCTTCAAAGGTTAGCTCTTACCCTCTTATAACTATGTTTGGGATCACGATGGCACATAACATATATACACAGGGGAGATGTTACTTACAGTATGCTTTATGGAGTTGTCTAGCCTTAAATATTCCAGTAGACTCCAGTCTCTGCATTAGCCAGTTATGCTTAACACCTGACAAGAGCTTCTCATAGTCATCATCCTCTAGAAAGCGAGCTTTTAGGATTTGTTCTTTGGTTCTCCCAGGCACAAAGACAAAAGAGCTCCCCCTGGAGTTCAGAAAAGATGGACTCTCGAGTTCAGAGAAACTGCTAGAAAACTGAGCTGATTTGTACCATGATTTCAGAGAGGAGCTTGAGCTGTGGCTGCTGTTCAGAATGTTCCTGTTCTTTTCTGCTTCATCTTCCTCTGTGGTAGCACAGTCATTAAAGTTGTCAGCTTCTGGCTTCTTCCTCCCTGATGGTGATATTCTGATCCCAACCCTGTGGTTAAGTTGAGGCCTTGGAGCATTCATGGCAGGAGAGTTGTTTACTGAGCTCCCTCTATTGCTTAAAGCAAATTCCCATTCATTTTCTGTATTTGCCTGGGTGTCAACTTCAGGCATTTCAAAAGACCCATTTCCAGCCATTTCAGCAGAAGATTTATTAATCCAGTTATGTACAAAGGAATCACTTGCTATTTTTGACTTGTTGCTTATAGATGTAGTAGTAGCTACCTTACCTATAGGTATATGAGGCTCAACTGACAGATCATCTGTCTTGTCTACAGTATCTCCTTCTGGGTCAATCCACACATAATTATTTTTAGATAATGGCTCTGTGATTCTTTTATACCCCTCAGCATCTATTACATTTCCTTCCACTCTGCTGCGCAGAGTAGGGCTGTGAATAACACTGAAGTCTCTATTGCTAACCTTGGTTCTGGACTCAATCATTTCAAAGGATTCTAATTCTACCAAGGAAGAGGAAATCATCTCCCTCTCAGGTCTGTTGGGACCAGAAAAATGGGAACCCTTTAAGTCCACGAAAGAAATAGCATTGTTCCTGAAGTCTATACTATTGGCATCCCCTGCGTTCTGTTTTGAGGCATCCCTTTCAGGTTCTGTCCCCTGCAAGAGCCCTTCTCTGGAAGCTGAGGACACATCTGCTAGTCTATTAGCAAAGAGCATATTTTTCTTTAATGAATGCTTAGAAGGACCTGAACAGCCACCCTGTGACTCTTGAAGAGAGAGATGATGAGTTTGGAAGGACAACGAGTGCAGGCTCCCACCTTGAACATTTTCCTCAGTAGATTCAGTTGAGGCTGTGCAACACTGCTCATCCACTGAGCCGTTTTCCCTTTGTTGCCAATCTCTGGGAAGTGTATTGGTAGCATTGCAATCTAGCTCCTCCCAGCTAGCCGAGGAACTTGATTTTGACAACTTGCTCCAAGACTTCAAAGAACTAGTGGTTTGACTCCTGCTTTGCAAACTGCTGAAAATGCCATTTTCATCATTGGTAACTTTGTCTAATGGCTTGCTCTCCATTTCTTCTACAAGGGAGACATTCATTGCATTAGAATTAATCCATCTCCTTCTTGTTTGCCCACGGAGTCTCTCACGGCTTCTTCTTGCGTTTTGTGAAACAGAGATTTTGGCAATGTCCTTGCCACCGCATAATTTTTCTTCAGTGTTACACATAGTGTCTACATTTTTAGTTTCAGTTTTTAAGGCAGTGATGCAAGCTCCCATTTTGGCTTCTCTGTGCCTGGTTTCCTGGCTCCTGCAAGTACTTTCAAACACTTCACTTACTGACCTATGATGCTGGGAATGCATTTCAAGGATTTTCTCAAAATTCACATCACCACGCAAGATAGGCTTTTCTACTCCACCTTTGTAGCTATCAGGAACATAAGATCTGGTATCTGAATTAGGAAAGCTTTGAACTTGTAAATGCTCCTTTACAGACATGATCAAAGACATAATCTCTTTGGCAAGTGTTTCTTTGTCTTGATCTTCTGTAAAAGGTGAAGTGCAGTAAGTGTACAGTTTCTCCATGGCTTCGCTACATAGCTGTCTCACCTCACAGAGTCTCTCACTCTGCCCGTAGAGTTGCCGATTAACTGTTGTAAGGCAAAAAGCTGCTTTAATAAAACTATGAAGCTCCTGCCTGCTAGTGACAGGGTCATTTTCTTTCTTGGTGAGGAGACCAATTTCAAAGGATTCCTTAGCTTCAGACAAATAGAACTTTCTCTTCTCTGGAGGACATTCTGTGGAGTAACTATAGGACAATAAGCATGTGCCACGGATGTTCTGAAAAGGAAAAGGGATGAGAAGTCAATGAATTAGAAATCTGGAATTCTGTTCCAAATAAAAAGAAAAAAGTGGTATTTCTTCATGCATTTCAAGGAACAGATACCAGCTCTTACAGCTCGTTTCTGCATTTCTAGGAAATGAGGTAAGGATTGTCTCATATATCTGATTATGCTACTTTATTCTAAATTTGCTTAGAGTTGCATGGGGGTGAGGTATTAACTTGAAAAGCACTATCACTCTGGGGATCTGTCTCTCTGTCTGTCTTTCTTCCTCTGTAGTTTTAGACAGGAGTTCTGGGAAGGGTGCACCATCCTACCCAAGTCCTAGATGTGAACTGAAATCATACTCACCACTGCTGTGAGCACAAAAAGCGGGGTGTACTGGCTAAAGGCAGCTGCCAGCTTGCAGGCTTCAGCAGCTGACAGTAAGCGATGGTCAAACTCTTGGAGAAGGCTCTGTTAAAACAGCAGGATAAAAATTCCTTTACACACTACATCATCTTTGTAATGTCACGTTTGTGGTGGTGGACAAAGGCAAATAACACTTATAGGGTATGTCTACACTGCAATGCAAGTCCAGGGTTAGTAGATCTTGAGTTAGCAGAGCCTGGATTTGTTAACATAGGGCTTGAGTCTTTACGCTCATTTATAATCCTAGGTTAGGAATTTTTGAACCCTGGGCCCCAACCTGGGCCTGGAGCATCTACATTGCATTATGCGGTTCTGAGTCCAACCATATCCCAGATTTCCTAGCACCCTCCCAAAATGTGGCCGCTCTAGCACTTTATTTGTGGTACAGTGTGGAAAAATTTGACAGTCCAGAGGACAAAGTCAGCTAGCTCATGGAATACTTTTGGTGGACTCCCAGAGCATGGATCTAGCGGAGCTGTGTCTACATTGCAAAGCAACAGAGCTTGAACTGTGGGTCATGGTTTGACTCAGGCTCAGATCCTCCACCCTCCTGGGGTCCTGGGTCTGAGCCGTAGGTTAGAGTAATTTTTGTGTGGATGGAAGCAGGGTTAGGCTTGAGCCTGAGTTTGAATCTTGGGCTTCCATTGCTAGCATTGCATACCCATAAAGACTTGACTGTATAATGAGGGTAATAGTAATATGGTGGGAAATAATTGGAAATAAAAGGAGAGTCTGATCTCAGTTACACTAATGTAATCCAGCATAGTTCCATTGAAATCAGTGGGACTAATCTGACTGCAGAGCCCAGCTGCATCTGCTGAGAACATGAGTCATAATTTGGCCTTATGTAATGAAATGCTACAACTTGATCATTAAAATAAATCAGGTAAAGCAGCAAATTGAGGATTCCTATAACTACATTAAATTGGCCATGTATTTTGTAGTAGTCATTTTATGTCCAACAGAAATTAAGCTATATATCTAACCAGAAAACAGGAAGATACTAAATATAGCCAATGCACATGAATTAAATTGCCCTGGGAACCTTAACTTCTAGATAGCCTGATTTCTTCTGACTAACTGTGCAGCCTTACTGTTTACATTAACATAGTTCAACAGGAATTTTGTCTGAGCAAGATCTGATTTAGGACCACAGGACTTGGCACACTGTAGAAGAAAATGAAAGTTCCAGTTTATTCCACTGCAATGCTATGTTCAGATTGCACTTCTAGTACAGAGGAAAACTGATTTCTCCTCTCAAGTTATGTGAAATAAATGACTTCATTATAGGACAAATTCTGAAATGCACTGAACACCATCCACTCCCTATAGGATGAATCCTGAGATCTTTAAGAAGTTAAAACATAATAATTACTCAGGCAAATTGCCATTGATTTCACTGAAGATCAGGACTCAGTCAGGATAGAGCACGGTCCTTAGAATGTGATTAGTTGAGTCCATTGGGTTTTGCAGATGCTCAACACCTCTCACGTTTTGCGTCCATAAGAGCTTCTTTAATGAGTCTTGGGCTATTGCCAGAGCAAGCTACTAGATTATCTACACTAATGGTCTGATCGATACCAATTCTGGTGTCTCCGAGACCCTTCCCATCACGTTGGAAGTTTTAAGATGTGTCTAATTTTGGTCTTAACAATGTTCACAGTGTTCCTTCAATTTGTCCTGGAGGGAAATGACACCCACTTTGTGTTTAGGTGAGATAACGAACTCGTTGTCTGGTGTTGTAGAGCTTCCCCAAGCACTCAGGGCAAGGACAAGAGTAGGAAGTTTGGCTGTGCTTGGTGCAACTAGATAAGGATCAGCAAAAGACTTTTAATATATGAATATTTACCAGGTCAACTTGAGAGTTGTTTTTAAAACTATTATAATCTCTCTCACTCATGGAAACAAAGATGTCAGCCAAAATACCCAGTGATGTAGCAATTCCCTGAAAAATAAAAAACAAACAAACAAACGTTTTTTCCATTTTATTTTCTATTTTTGACGGTGCTGTACAAGACACAAAGATAAAGACATTTACACCAACTAGGGATCTAGTTGCATCATCGGATGCATTCATCTGAAGTGATCACTCTCCTTACAGTGTGTATGATAAAACTCATTGTTTCATGTTCTCTGTGTGTGTATATAAATCTCCCCACTGTATTTTCCACTGAATGCATCCGATGAAGTGAGCTGTAGCTCACGAAAGCTTATGCTCAAATAAATTTGTTAGTCTCTAAGGTGCCACAAGTACTCCTTTTCTTTTAACATGGAATTAGTCCGAGTATTCAGGGTGAAAAAAACAATAACCTTTTTATCTGGCTGAGGCAGTTTGAAATAGCCTACAATTGAAGCCCAAATCAGCTCCGCTGCCTCATACCACATTCCTGAAATAAAGCAGAGAAATGATCAATAAGCAGACTGCTTCTTTAATTTACAACATAGCTCTATATTGCTTTAAATTAGATGAGTTTATTTCACCTAACCTGAGCTGGGAGATTTCAAGACTGTATAAAACCATTCTACCATGCTTTTCCAGCTTAGTTACATCATTACATTTATTAATTTCATATTGCTTTGGTTTGTTCATAAAGATAAGTTGTATGCTTGTGAAAGAACCTAGATTAGCAGTCATGAAAATGCAAATTTACTCGGAAGGCACAGCATAGCATTAGGCCGGCTGTGCTATCATCCTACCAAGGGCAGAGCTTCCATACAGCAGCTCTTTGCACCACCATCCTGGGGCCTTCTTGCCTCTGCCCAGGGAATTTCCATGACAGCTCTATGGGGGTAAGTTACGGGCTGGCAATTCAGGAAAGAATGTTGAAAAAGGGGAAATTGCTTGAATATTAAAAATAAGAAAAGGAACAGCATTTACAAGTGCATATCTTCTGGTTGTCTCAGCAAACAGATTGACGATCTGTAAATTACATTTGTTTGATAAATGGGCTCTTGCTAGCTGCAAGTGTTTTCTGTCTCAGCCAGTTGTGAGTAGAGCTAATTTTATGTGGCTTTCTCTGTCAGGGAAACCAGGGGGAAATTTTAGATAAGCCAAGTCTTTACTTAACACAGGAATTTCTTTTTAGTAAGTTGTGAACATGGGTAATTAGTTTAACGCTTAAATGGTGAAATCACTGCATGGAAAAGTGTCTGGCTGCAGAGTGTGAACTTACCAAGCTTTTGCAGAATCTGTCCTCTGATCTGTATACAGACTGACTGAACAAGAATCCTATCACTTTCCTTGTCATACAGCCACACGCCTGAAACGAGAGTTTAAACACTCACTGGAGCGTGACAGCTGTTGGTGGTTCCTGAGCCCTTAAAATCTGATCCAAATCCCAATGAAATCAACTGGCGTCTTTCCAATGACTTCAGTGGGCTTTGAATTAGGGCTTTAGATACCTTGTAGGTACTGAGATACAAAGGTGATGGAACAGTAAAAGAACTCAGAGAGATATAGACCAGTATAAAGCTTTCATACCAATTGTTTTTAGATAAACCTTAGAACAACAGCAATAAAATAATGTTAATAATAAAATAATAATAGTAGTAGTAATAATAATAATATTTGGCACTTTTATGGAATATCCTACTAAAGATTTCAGAGCGGTTTGCAAGGGTGGCTAAATATTAATAAATATTTAAATATCACAAATATTAACTGAAGTGATACTTAAATTAATTAATATATTTGTGGCAATGTATAAATGGCAGCATAACAAATTTTTTTAGCCTGTGCCAATCACACATCAATATGTTATGTTTCAGAGTAGCAGCTGTGTTAGTCTGTATCCGCAAAAAGAAAAGGAGTACTTGTGGCACCTTAGAGACTAACAAATTTATTTGAGCATAAGCTTTCGTGAGCTACAGCTCACTTCATTGGATGCATTCAGTGGAAATGCATCCAATAAAGTGAGCTGTAGCTCACGAAAGCTTATACTCAAATACATTTGTTAGTCTCTAAGGTGCCACAAGTCCTCCTTTTCTTTTATTAATATGTTATGCATCTTAAAACTAGAGTGCTCATAATTTCATCAAATAATGTTTAGGCATCTACATTCTTATTTTTGTCTGATAGTTATATGGCATCTTTCATACATATTGTACGTTCACACCCAAAACTTTATTAACTTATAAGTAAGTTTGCCAAGCATAATTGAAAACAAGACATACATTTACACACATCACAAATTATGGTTACATAAAACAATTATTCTCGCTGAACAGCATGCAAATAACCTTATCTCAGAGGTTGGAATTTTTTTAAAACTGGCAATGTTGTTCATATTCAAAACTGTCAACCACACTGATTTAATCACAAGTCTTCTGATATTTGGTACGTCTCTTCAACCCCAGCTCCTGGACTTGCGTGGATGTTTGAGAGACTTATCTTTCATTTTAAAAAAGGAAGTTTCTAGCCCTCAACGTTCTGGAGAAAAACTTGAAAACATGACCGAAGTGAAGCATAAAGGCAAAGAAAAAGCACCAAAAATGTATAATTTAAAAAAAAAATCTCATGATTTTTAAGCCAATCTCATGATTTTTGGGGCCTGACTCGTGATTACTGAGCACCTGGGGTTGGCAATACTGCACATCCTTCCACCCGTAAAGCAAACTCTGACTCCAACTGTATAGACCTCTGAGGGAGAGAGTAATGATAACAAATAAGTATTTATAAAAATTCTAATAGTGTTCTAAAATAGCACAAAAATATTATGACTTTTAAGTCCAATATTTCAGACCTTTCCAAGGCTAGAAACCAGTGCTGTGAAAGATGGAATTCTTTCTTTTCCATTGGTACAAATCCCAATTTTTTAGTTCTGGTGGTCACTATATAGTGAACCAATTATGATTGGCACAGGACACAATATTCCTCATTTTGTGCATAAAGTCCGAGTAATTTTGGGAGGAAAGAGAGAAACATTTCTCTGACAATCTGAGTTAAAAAAAAAATCAGAAACTGGCCAAAGGTTTAGAATCGGAGAGAAATCAGCAGGCAGAGTGCCAGTGATACAGTCAAAGGTGCAGGATACTTCTTGACCTAAGTAAAGGTTCGTAGAGTTTGGGCCCTGAATGAATTAGGGAAGTTTGAAAAGAGTAAGCTTCCTTGTCCACATATCTCTCTTTCATGGTAAAGAGCAGAGAGAAGGGAAATATGTAATTTGCCTACCACATTTTTGGGCATTAAAAATAAAATAATTAAAAAGGAAATAAATACTAACAACAAAAGGGCTTTTGTGGGAGTTTTTGGTGCACAAGGAATGCATGATCAAGCTGCAAGAGAACATTGCAATCCATATTAGTTATCAGTATTATTTCTTATCAGGCTACTACTGTTAGCAGCACCACTGAATTCTGACTAATATTGGTAGGAAGCATTATGCCTGGTGTAAGTCATTGCAAAATCAGGAGTTTAATAATGGTTGCGCAGTAAATGATAATATTTAAAGTTTGTGTGAGTGTGGTGAGTGATTCAATTAGCTAAAAAAAATTATAAAACTGCCAGAAATGATGACTTAGACATACCTGTTGCTCCATGGTCATTTATAAGGCTGCTTAGAATATACTCAGCTTTTAAAAGTTTTCCTGAAAAAAGAACCCCAAAAGATAGATGAACATAAAAATGCATTATGTAATCTAGATGGCATTGAACTATTCATGAATAAAAGTCTGTCTATTCTAGTTAGTCTCCATCTTCCTAATGCATTCAGTGTTCATGTTTAAGTGTTTTTAATTATACAAATGTATAAAAGTACATTTCTGAAATTAGGACTGCTGTTAAACACTCACAGTTAGACATAAATTAATGGTCAGGAAATAAAGGACACCTGAATGTAAACTGAATGCCACATGTAATTTTGCATGCACAGAAACACAGAAGAAATGGTAAAGTAGGATACTTTATAGCTAGAACACTTGCACTATTTTGTACTTAGAAAATCCTGTATGCCGAGTTAATATGTATTACTTTACAGCAGTGGTTCTCAAACTTCATTGCACCACAACCCCCTTCTGATAACAAAAATTATTATACAACTCCAGGAGGTGGGACCAAAGCCTGAGCCCAGTCGAGCCCCACTGCCCTAATCAGTGGGGCCAAAGCCCAAGGGCTTCAGCCCTGGGAAGGGGGCCCTGTAACCTCAGTCTTGCCACTGAGGGCTGAAGCCAAAGCCTGAGCCCCACCACTCAGGGCTGAAACCCTCAGGCTTCGATCCTGGATCCCAGCAAGTCTAACGGCAGCCCTGGCGACTCCATTAAAATGGGGTTGTGACCCATAGTTTGAGAACTCCTGCTCTATAGCTCCATCCTGTCAACACTAGAGTGCAGAACTACTGCTGCGAATAGTCCCATTGCATTCATGTGATATGCTCAGTACAACGTGTTTGTAGAATTGGGGTAATAAATAAAAAAAAATATTTGTTAACAGAAACAACAACCCCTAGCACAGTTATGGGCCTTGCCTCATTCTTTCCAGTACCCTAGATATTACAATATTACTTACAATCATGTAGGTCTGGCCCCTGCACAGCCACCCAGCTGCGGTGAGGGAGAAATGCACCTTACACAGAGCTGCTTCTGAGATGCTCCCTACAGGGGTCAGCACCTAAAGGAGGGCAGGGAGTAGGTGGGTGCCATGGCTGTGTCCTCCTCATGGGCCACTCGGCTGGTCATAATGAGGATAGTATGCTGAACTCGTTAAAAGGCCTCAGCTTGCCTGTGGTGCTCCACCCTTCCCATAATGTAGGGCTGCTCTGAACAGGCATAATCTAGCCCTTTGGGCTGAGCTCTCCACTGTGCCACTCACACTGCCTCTTCCCCCACCCTGAGATGATGTCCTCCAAGGACAGGAAACAGTGGCAGATAGTGGAGGAAAGGAGAAGACTGTCCTCCAGCAGCTATGGTTCCCGATCCCCTCAACCCCTCTTCAGGGAATAGGGAGCTGCTCCCGGAGATTGATCACAAGCACAGAGATGTGGTTTTGGACCAAGGAGGGGTGAGGAGGTTAGGCTGCTACATCATTCACAGAAGAGGATTGGGGAAGAGGGAGGGAACAGGCCCTGAGCTGCTGGTCTCTTTGCAGGCTGAGCAGCTCCACACCCTTCTACACTCTCTCTCTCTCACTCTCGCGTGTAGTTGTCCCACCAGCTCCCTGGGCTCCCCCTCTGTTCCTTAGAGGGGAGGGCTAGAGAGGAGCAGGGGCAGCAGCTCTGATGCGCTACAGAGAGGTAGGGTGATAGGACAGATTTAATTTTAGGGAGATGGAAGGAGGTGAGAAAAGCTCAACTGGGGAAATGCATGGCCTGGCCTGAATTGTACTGGGGGCAGCCTAAATCCCTCTCCCCATGATCCCCCAACAAACCCAGGGAGGCACCTTCTTCCCAAACCCCTAGTCCTCTAAGCAACCTGGGATAACTACCCCTCCTCAATAACAGATTTAAGAACCTGGGTATTGAATTCATGCAGCAAGGAAACATCCTAAACACAGGCTTTACAGGGAAAAAACCAGTAAAAGCTGCCAGTGACAGCACAGCATTCAACAAAACACAGGTGTTCCACATTTCAGCCATTCTTCTCCCATTTCAATGGCCTGGGTCACACACTGGCAGGTTTGAATGCTAAGAGAGATGCTGCGAGGCCTTGTTTTACCATCCTTATCATACTGAGGCAGCTTTGGCTCCACAAGCAGTACAACTGACATCAACAGAACTGCTCATGTGAGTAGAGTTATATGTTTGCAGCACCAGCCCAAAGTACGAACATTCTGGTGCCTAGACACCACAGCAATGGGAGCATTAGAAACACACGGATAGAAATAAGAATGGTTATGAAAGGTAAATTATAGTTTCTATTGTCATTATTTTACAAAAAAAAATCATGTAATTTAAATTGAGTTGTTAAAACCAGGGTAGGTTCAGTCAGCTTCTCCTTTTACCTTTGGTCCTGAAATAATGGGAAGATACTTTAAAAGCCATTCAGGTACCATCCACGCTCCAAGAATGATGAAAAGAAGTACCAATTTACATTAGTGGGTCTGTCAGCTGCATTGTTTGTATAGTCAAGTGGCCCTACTGAAAAAACGGCTGGGACAGTGCAGAGAAAATGCCAGTATTCTAATCTACTTTTTAAAGGCTCTTGGTCAGAAGTACAGCAATTCAGATACCTCTGTTTGAAACCAGCAGGCCAGATTTGTTAAGGAACAAAAGCTCCAATTAGTATTTTCCACACCCTTTCACAATTTTCTCTACTGCTTTTGGCTCTGAAACCCTTTATGCCAGGCCCTTTGTGCTGGCAAGAGGAGGTGGGAGGGATGCAGGGGGGGTGGGATCTAGGTTTGAAAAGATGGCACTGGGATCATAGGAATGTCATCCCCAGAATAGGACAAAGTATCCTCTTGAAAGTCAAGTAGCTCCTAATTAGAACTGAGCTGAGAAAATGGAGAGGGAGAGAGCGAGCGCTTAACAAGAGTTTTGTTACCTGAATTTACAGAGATGCGAGCTAGGCGAATAACCACCTGAGGGGCTATTGGTGTGGCTGGCTGCAACTTGTGCAGGCCTTTGGCAATCCGAAGAAGTTTGCTGGAAGCATCCACCCAATATAGGAATCGGTCAATCAGGAACACAATAGCAGCTGCTGTTGCACAGTCCTTGACCATGATGGAGGCTTTCAAGTAAACCTGAAAAGAACACCAAAAACAGGAGACAGCCAGGCACAAACAGGAGAAGTAAAAGAAGTTCAGTTAACTGTTTACAGAATACACTCAGGCTTAATAACTCTTTGCCAAATGACAGGTTTCAGAGTAGCAGCCGTGTTAGTCTGTATCTGCAAAAAGAAAAGGAGGGCTTGTGGCATCTTAGAGACTAACAAATTTATTTGAGCATAAGCTTTCATGAGCTACAGCTCACTTCATCCAATGAAGTGAGATGTAGCTCACGAAAGCTTATGCTCAAATAAATTTGTTAGTCTCTAAGATGCCATCCGATGAAGTGAGCTGTAGCTCACGAAAGTTTATGCTCAAATAAATTTGTTAGTTTCTAAGGTGCCACAAGTACTCCTTTTCTCTTTGCCAAATGGTGCTGCTTATATAACACTATGCACTAGACCAGATTTTCAGTCAAACAGTCTTCCTTATTTGCTATCAGACAGTCATACAATTTTACAGAGATTGAAGAAATAGACATTAGGAAAAACATATCTGCTGGTTGATGAAATACTGTATGCATTTCTCAATCTGCTTGCAATTCTTTTGTTCCTGGGATTTTGGTAAGGGTGATAGTGATTAAATAGAGTTTATTAGTATTATAAATATTACTTCTGTCTATTTTCTGATTTGTTTTTTTATTTTTTTTTAGTATGGAAGCTTCTGGTTGGATAGTTTGTTTTATGGGTTTGTAATTTTTGGTCCCTATTTTGTCTTTTTAATTGTTATACTGCTCCTAGAATGGTAGTTAAGTGCTTTGTAAATTTAAATGAACAAACCAATTCATAGTCATAATGGTAATGTCTAGCTCTTACACTGCTTGTAAGTACCGAGTACCGAGCACCTCCTCAATTCCCATCTGGTGTCACTGAGAGCTGCAAGAGCACCGAATCTAGTTTGTGCAGCAGCTGTTATCCATAAATCTTCAAGGAATTTATATAGGTGGGTAAGTACAGTTAGTCCTATTTTGCAATTGGGAAACTGAGGCACAGAGAGGTGAAGATGAAAACTCAAACTTGAGTGCCTCTGAAAATCAGGCCACTTATTTACACATGCATAAATATTTAAATACAATCCAAATGAGTGGCCTGATTTTCAGTGTTGCTGAACTGCTGGAGTTCCCATTATCTTAAATGGGAGCAGTGAGTGTTACCTCCTGATTTTCTTTTCCTTTTTTTCCTAAAAGTCCCGTAGGAAATTATGGCCTCTCAGGAGGCAAATCAGCTCTCTACGGGATCAGCCCTAAATATAAATAACTGGCATTAATGCAACATTAAGATTACAAGATCAAACACTCCTTTATACATCACAAAGAAACAAACAGGGCAGAAGTCCAATGTTTTTTCCTTTGCAGGTCACCTTTAATGATTTTTAAAGCAGTATTAACTCCCTTGGAGTCCCCTCTGCGGCTGATCCTTCTTCCTAGTATGAGGAATCAGCCAGAGTTCCTGAAGGAGCATGCTGTTAGGGGGAAGGGAGGCCAGCAGGGTAGCAGTGTGGATGCCCAGAGCCTCTGTGGGTGTCTAGAGAGCCATGCAGATCTTGGGACATCTGCCAGGCTAGGGCCCAAACACCATGCCCTTTCCAGGGGAGTTGGGGGATCAGTCATTGTCCTCTGCCACACACAATGGGGCAATGAGGAAAAGAGCTCCACAAGCTCAAATTAGGAATTTCATACATCCTTTGAGGGCCTGTCTTGTGATGGGGAGAGTAGCATATGATCATTTCACTGAAATGTGTACATTATACCATGGAAAGAGCCTCTTTTCTTATCTCAAAAAAATCACCCCGGGAGCACAGGTTGTAGGAGGAATGGAGAGGAGTGTTAAGTTATTGTCCTTTCCTTCTTGTCCAAACTGTCTTTTAACTGTATCATATTCTATAGAATTCCCATGGGCCACACAGTCTCTCGGTCTTAAGTAAGAGAAAAGTGAAAGTTGTCTTCACAGAGGGGAGAAGGGGGAGCGCAGGTCACTTCAGGAAGCGAGAAGAGGCTCTTACAATATGATATAGTCGGGAACCAATCCCTCCTGTGCTTCCACAGCCATAGAATATGCTTTCCAGCCAGGTCTTTGGCTCACAACCTCCCTGTAGCCATCAATTACCCCGCCTTGTAAAAATGAGGCTCGTAATGCTACTTATCCAGCTTTGTCAGGTGCTTTGAGATGCTTGGATGTAAAGAGCTCTCTATACAGTGAAAAGTGCAAAGCCATGAGTGTTTGAAAAATCTAGTACGTCAAGCTCTCTTCCAAAAAGGGCCTGACTCTCCTCTCCCTCACACCAGTGTAAATCAGGAGTAACTCCACTGAAATCAATGGTGTTAAAACTGGAGTGAGAGAGCAGAATCAATCCTCAAAGCCCTGTCAGATACTGCGTGACTGAAGAGAGAGAGAACTTTATCTAAATCACCAGCAAAATTAAAAAAAAAAAAATTCGGCAGCTAACACAATGTTTGTACTTGGCTTATAACATTTCCCTCTTTCATTAGCTCTCCTTGTAGGCACACTGGCCCAAAACCTCAAAGATATTTAGGCACCCAACTCAATGGCTATGTCTACACTTATAAAACAGTGTGTAAAGGAGAAGCACCACACATTTAGCTCTCTCCACACTGAAGGGTTGGCTGCATTGACACTTGTCCCTCTGGTGCGTAGCTACACCCCACAATGAAAGGCTCTAGAAGCAGCGAAAACTCCAGCAGCTCCCCAGCAAGAACAGGCTGTGGCAAGGAGGAGCCAGTGGGGAAAGGTTCTGGTCGAGAAAAGCCCCGGCAGGGAAAGGCCCCCCTGCCAGAGCCTTTCCTCACTGCTGGAGCCGTTCACCATGGCTCTGGCTGTGGGGAGACAGTGGGACACGACACTGCTAAAAATAGCACTGTAGACATGAGAGGCACTGCTTGGGCGTATAGAAAGTTGTGTAGGGAATATACACTAGGGGTCCTGCCTGTAGGGCATGCCACTCTACTTGCATAAGCTCTCTCTCCCCATCTACACTGATATTTATATCTGCACTAGCTGGCTGTGCAGTGTCTGTCTGCTACACGCCACCGTAAGTGTACATGTAACTAATGAGAGTTAGGCGCCTAACTACCTTTGAGAATCTGGGCCACTGAACCTGATTTTCCTTTCATATGGGTTTTTATACCAGGGTAGGTCCATGACATCAATAGAGTTGCTCTCGATTTATACTGACGCAACTGAGATCAGGATCAAGCTCACAGAGGGGATCTTACTACTTGTACTACTACTACACAGCTTGCTATGTAACTCTCAGGCGATAAAGAAAGCAAGGCAGGGATGGTTTGGATAGGATATGATAGGATAATGGAACCAATCAATAGCAGCATATTTGCTATCTCCCAGCTTTTCCACACTTCAAGAAGGTATTCTAATTTTTGTTTTTTTGTTTAACTTTTTCCTGATCCAGAGAGGGTCTTTGCTGTAATGATGGACTTGAAAGGGATTCCCCACTCCCTGCGTGCACATGCCCTACTTCTGCCTGCCCACAATGGAGGAATCCCTCTCTTTAAGCACCTGTAAACTGACCCTGCAAACTACCCATTCTAAATGCTCATGAACACACCATATATTTAAGCACAGAGCATTGCCTAATCTATTTTTTCTCCCCTTCTTCCCTTAATAGATTGGAGCACAAAAGCCTGAGAGAGGGTGACCTGCCAAACAAAAGGGTCTTTGAGTTCCTAGGAAAAGTAGACTTGGAGGAGGATGGAAGGAATCCAAGTGGCCCTATTATTTCCACTTGCACTAATTAGACATTTTTCTGTCAGCTATTGAGCACTGCTGAGAGGCCAAACTCACTGAATTCATTTCTAAAGTGTTTACAGAAGTTTGCATCTGTTTGTGTCTCTTCAGGAGGAAAATAAGCACTTCAATAGCATTGTGAAAAATCTAAACGAAGCATCCTATTCTGGAGGGCCTGGCAGCCTTGCAGCTGCATAATTTAGCTCTCTGCTCAAAGCTGAAGCCTCTTGCGTCTCTCTCCAAAACCAAATGGACTCAAAATGTAGAAAAGTCAAGCCCGGGGGAGAATCTTCGCTATTTTTTTAAAAAAAAGGAATGGCTGCACGCTGTGTGGCACATAGTAAAGTAAGTGGTATCAGTCCTTGTCATGTTCCTGTGTTTCTACCAGTACACTAAGAAATTAATATTCACTTCTTTCATTTGTTGCTAAATAACATGGCTTTAAAATTCCTTAGCATCCAAAGACAGTGCTGGATAACTGCCATGCTGGGTATGTAAACAAAATCATGTACAAAGAAACTCTCAAAACTACTTTTAAACAGACTGAGACAGAGGACCCAGTTCTGCTCTCCATAGCATCATTATAAACCCAGAGTAACTCCACCGACTTCAAAGGTGTAACTGCCTAACTGAGAGCAATCAGAAATTCAGATCTGCTGCTCATACATGGACACTTAAGCCCCTTTGTCCTTCATTGGGGACTTTCTCGTTTACTATATTTCCTATTGTTATCATTTTAGAGAGTGTCTGTATGTGTCTAGCTCTAGGGGGAGAAAGGGAGAGAGAAATAAATACACACTTTGTTTCAACATCTGTTTCCATGAAGTGAAATGCATATGTCTAATTGAGTTTATGATACAAAGAGGAACCTCATGGCTGGGAAGCGGAGTCAGGTGGTGATGGAATTAAGTTTGCATGAGATTTCTATACATGGTTGATTGGGAAAAATGCAAAAGAGCCTTTACTGAAAGTGAAGGGCTTTTGCTTAACAGCAGTGAGTGGAAGTGTGTGCTGTTTTCATGGTTTCTTGCATTAGTGCTATAGCTCCGCCCCACATAGAGCTTCAAGTTTGGGTCCCAGCTTTGGGTTCAAAGCCATGACACCTTCTTTGCATTGACAATGGCAGCTGTTCCCAAGACAGGACACAAACTCAGAACCAGAGCCATCTGGCACTAGACCTGGCAGGAACTGTGTAAAATGGATATTACTGGTGTATAATGAATGAAGAGGAGGAGGGGAAGAAGACTGGGGAACCCTTAATGTGATGACTGATTTAACAGGAATTAAAAGCACAAATAAATGAAATACTGGTTCACGCCTGTCTGTCTATTTACAAAGCAATGAACACATAGGTAAGCATCCCATGAAAAGAGTGTTCATCTGCAGACTCAGGAAAGTTCACATTGGGAAAGATGCCTTTGCAACTAAAAGGGGTAGAAACTTAGGCAGCTAATAAACGGCTTAATTTTCAAAGATGCTGAGCACCATTAACTCATCCTGCATTCATCTCTGCGTCTAACTAGGGAACTATGTGCCTAGCTGTAGGAACTCATGTTTGAACACTTCAGCTTTCATTTATTTTGTTAGTGAAAATTTAAATTCTTCAGAGATCCTAAATGCAAGCATCAGGAAGGAATTTTCATGGTGCATATTTCCAGTGGTTTCAGTTATATTTCCTAGATCTTTTCCAAAATTTACACAAAATTTACATCTCATCTATGTAAATAAATCCTAAGAAATTGTCTATTACTTGTTTATATTTCTTCCATCCATCTATATTAGCTGTGGGCCAATCAATGAAAGGCCAAGGCATTGAAGGATATGGCACTGAAGGACTTGAATAATGCACTGTTAGCAAAGCCCATCTTCTCCAGTGGAGACTGGATCTGTTGGGAATGGTTAATCCTGTGGCATTGCACTGGGTTTCTCTGTCAATCTTTGTTAATAATCTAACTGTAGAATAATATAGTTCCTTTATCTGCCAATCTTTTATAGTCCTCTACAAAAACTAATGAATTAAACCTCACAGCATCTCTGTGAGGTTGCTATGTTCTCTAACACACATTTTACATATGGGTTAACTGAAGCAAAGAATGGTTAAATGACTTGCCCTAGTCATATAGCAAATCAGTGGCAGAGTCTGGAATAGAACATGATTCTGGACATCTAATTCCCTGCTCAAACTGGTAGACACCACTACCTCACTTCTTATGTAACTTCTGGGAGTTCTGATACAAGCCCTACCCAATTCCCTTCCGAGGTCGTTGAGAGTTTTTCCATTGATTGATTGGGCCTGTTATTAGTAGCCCCAAATACAAAGGAATTTAAAAACCTTGGAACATCTTTATTTTTTGAGTAAATGTCTTCCTTCACCAGATGAGAACTAAGTTCTGGAACAGTTACAGCTTTCAAGAATCAAAAACTCACTCTCTCTTTTCAGTTTAATTCTCTGGCAATTACATTTACTATATATTTTTCATTTCCTGTTCTAAGCTTTAACAGCACATTGACTTTATACACATGAGAACACATGGATAAATATTCACTTGTGAACCTCTGAGGCTATGTTGCCATTGAGGAATTCTGAGGATGTTAGAATCAGGAAAACGAAGCTTGAGTCCCTTTGGGCACTCACCATAACCCCAGGAAGATTAGTTATTAAGTATCAGGGAGTACTTGAAAAATGTAAACTGCTATGCAAGTGCTAAGTTTCTGCCTGCTATGAGAGGAAAGATAGTCCCAGGCTAGTGCCCTAACCACTGGACTAAGGAGAGTCAGGTTTGATTCCCTACTCTTCTGGTGTGACCTTGGGCAGGTCACTTAGGTCTAGATCCTCAAAGATATTTGGTCACTTAACTCCAATTGAAATCAATGGGAAATAGGCATCTCAATATCTTTGATGATCTGGGCCATCTGTAAAATGGGGACAATAATACTTCCCAGGAGTGTTGTGAGGATAAATACAGTAAAGGGGGGCATTTAAATATATAAGATGGATGCCCACTGAAGTCACTGGCAAAGCAACCATTTACTTCAATGTTGCTTTCTGATCAGAATTTATAATTCCTTCCTCCTCCTCTTCTACCTGGTCTAACAATTCTCAAGATATGAGCCACTAAAATCTGGTCAGAGTTGAAGGTGGAGGCAAAATGCATGCTGGTAGTCAGAACAATGTGATTTTAAGATGTAATGTTTTGTGAATCACCAGGGCTTGAATATACTGCTATACTATCATTTGAAAACTGGGAATTAACAGGGTTAATTTATATCCCTCAAGATATCATACCTTTAAAAGGTTTCCTACAGTATGGTTGTAGCCATGTTGGCTCCAGAATATTAGCGAGAGAAGATGGGTGAACTAATATCTTTTATTGGACCAACTCAGTTGGTGAAAGAGATGAACTTTTGAGCTCCACAGAGCTTTTCTTCAGGTCTGTGTAGCTGAAAAGCTTGTCTCTTTCACCAACAGAAGTTGGTCCAATAAAAGATATTACCTCACCCACCTTGTCTCTCTTTAAATACTTTAAAATGGTCATTGGTCACTCAGACTAATAGACAGATATACTGTGGCCATTTACCAGACAGACCTAGACGCTTTCAGCATTAACACAAGTAACTTTGGCTAATTTACCACAGGATCCAACAGGTAAACTGTTCTTTGATCCAACAGATCAGATGGGAAGTTTTGGTTTTGTACCTATTTCAGTTTCCTGAGCACTGCAAATCATGGATTATAATTAGAGAACTGCCATTAACTGATGCTTATAAAAGCTGTTCTGTGATATTTCTCAATAAAAAAAAAAGAAAGAAAGAAAGACCTGGGATGCTAGGGATGTAGGCATCAGTAGAAATGAAAGGCAGCCTGTGATGGCATGAATTCCTTCTTGCCCTGTACTCAGCACCAGACAGAAACAAAACTACAGATCTCAGTTACCTGACTCTCCCTTACACTTGGATCACCTAAGGGAGCTCTTATAAATGTAAGTCAGGTAGCAAAAGGTCAGCCTGGACAGCTAAAGGCCTAGGGCCGAGAGTTAGGGCTTTAGATTATAATGCTGTTTGTTACCTTATCAACAGGTACAAAAAAGAGAAAGCTAAATACTCAGCTCCCCCTCTTTCCTGCTGTTTCAAAGGTTCCCATCTCTAAAGTGTCAGGCACACCTGTGACATCTTAATCAGGACTGTTTCTCTAATGTTAGCTTCTAAACATTTCATTAGGAAAGCGTATTCAGTCCTCATTAAGGCACAATTCCCATTGACTTGAATATTCCCATTAACTTCATGGAATTTTGTCCATGTAAGGACTGAATAAGCTTTCCTGAAGTTAAGGTTGCAACTAATTCCCATTACAATAGCCTATCTTAGACTCCCTCCCCACAATCTCCCAATAACTTTGCCTTGGAAAATTGTTTTGGTCTGAAAATTGCCACATTTATTGTGAGTACATAGAAATAAATTAATATATTTTCTTCAAACCTGGCAGAAAATGTATTTTTAGTTAACAGTCATTAAATATTGTTTTACTTTGTTCACTCTGATTGTGAGTTATACCACTTGCCCTCATCCTGTGTTTCTCCTGTCTAGTTAACCGGCAAGCTCTTTGGGGGCAGGGACTGTCTACTTGTGCGAACAGGGCCTACCACCATGTGTGGACCCAGTCTTGGCTGGTCCCTTGACACTACTCTAATAATAAAAAAGAGTTATCATTACTTGAAATTGACTTCTGTTTAAGGCTGGTCTCCCTCTAGTCAAAACTGGCTTACTCTTAACCCTTCCAGCTTTTCACGTAGTTAAATTTCCTTGAAACTTCATATGCTGGCTACATTTGAAAAAGAAAAACAGATTTTCAATAAAGCAAAGTTATTAATGATTCTTGTGGATGGTTTAGAGTAACTCTTCTTTGCCCTCATGCCTACAAAAAACTTGTCAACGGCTAGGATGCTGATGAGGCCACTGCCCGTTATGGTGACCAGTATTATCTCATTATTTCCTTGTCTATCTGTACCCATTTGCCCTCTTGCTCTTTGGGTGCAGGAACTATCTTTTTGTTCTGTGTTTGTACAGCACCCAGCAAAATAGCATCCTGGTCCATGATAATTACAAATATTTAATATAATAAATACAACAAGTACTATAACAGGGTGCAATCCTGCTCCCATTAATCTCATGGGAGATTTTTGTCGTTTACTTCAGTAACAGCAGGATAGGGCCCTAAGCCGGTAAATCACTAAATGACATGACTAAGACACCAGATGACTGCTCATGAGCATATAGAAAAGGAGTACCTGTGGCACCTTAGAGACTAACAAATTTATTAGAGCATAAGCTTTCGTGAGCTACAGCTCACTTCATCGGATGCATCCGATGAAGTGAGCTGTAGCTCACGAAAGCTTATGCTCTAATAAATTTGTTAGTCTCTAAGGTGCCACAGGTACTCCTTTTCTTTTTGCGAATACAGACTAACACGGCTGCTACTCTGAAACCCATGAGCATATAGTTGTTCCACAATGAAGCTACTCACATATGTGTGTGTGTGTGTGTGGGCATGTTGCCCTCTATAGGCTGATAGCAGAACATACGGACATTTTGATAGCTTACACCTAACAGATTGTTCAGAGAGCTAATATAAGCAGCAGAAGCCTCAGGTTTTGGAACAGAAGGGCCAGGAGTCCTGTCTTAGTTCTGCAAGTGTGTGTGTGATTTTCTTATGGAGAGGGCATAACTCTTCCAGATTTAAGGTTGCAACCAAGGTCTGACAAGGGAAAACAAAAGCAGTCTTATAAGTAAAACAAAACTCCTATTGCTTCCAAATGTTTGGGGTTTGGAAGCATTAGGATCTCACTGACAACTGGAACATTTTTTAGGCTTTAGATACAAATAAAGAGCTCCATCCTGAAGTCTCTACTCAGCAAAAAACCCACTTTGTGGGAATTTTGGCTGAAGAAGGCCTGCAGAATGAGGTCCACTGTAGCTAGCTGCGAGATGTGCTCACTTTTAGCTGACCACTCCTTTAAAAACCTGTTTGTCTGTTTAAAAAAAGGTGAGAAATGCTTTGTCGAGCCAGTTAAATTGGGATGGTCATTTGGATTTGCCCGTGAATTTTCATCAGAAGACGTTTCTAAGAGATGCAGGGGAGATTCCCATTGACTTTGGCCCAAATAGGACTAAAAAAAAAATTGTGGGGGAGGGAAATAATCTTTTAGTCATATTGGAAAAGCAAAAATTCTGAAACAAATACTAAGCGGAGCAGTTTCACCTTGATAGGTCAGACAAACTATTTGTGCCTCCTCCAGATTCAGCCACCAGGAACTGATACACCAGTTTTAAAAATGTGAGAAGAAGCCAAATGCTGAGGACCAAATTCCAATACACTTACTCCCTTTGAGTAGAACCAAGAAATCAATGAACTATTCACCAAGTAAGTCATTACACAACATGAGTAAGGGTATCAAAATCTGACACTTCATAATAGCAACAACGCTCTATGGTAATAAAGCGCCTTCCATTCAAGGTCTCAAAAGTACTTTACAAACCTTACATAATGACAGGTTTCAGAGTAGCAGCCGTGTTAGTCTGTATTCGCAAAAAGAAAAGGAGTACCCGTGGCACCTTAGAGACTAACAAATTTATTAGAGCATAAGCTTTCGTGAGCTACAGCTCACTTCATCGGATGCATTTGGATCCGATGAAGTGAGCTGTAGCTCACGAAAGCTTATGCTCTAATAAATTTGTTAGTCTCTAAGGTGCCACGGGTACTCCTTTTCTTTTTACAAACCTTAGTTCATTAAATTTAAGAACTTATTCTAAACATAATAATTTAGCATAAATGGAGATGAAAATTGTTAAAGGTTTTCCTCATATTTACAAAGGCTTATTTTTCTTTCAGAGAATTTAATTATCTCTTTGCCCTCCACATTACAAAAGAAAAAAAAAAAAGCTGTTCAGACTTTTATCTTTCCTTATCAGACTGTAAACATTCCTTTTCAGCCTCATTTTCCCCCAGCCTTTGATTCAAAGAGCTGAAGGAGCTCTTGCTCTGCCTTGAAATTTTATTTAAAATTAAGAAAAAAAAAATGGGGGGAGGACGAGAAGGAGGGAAAAAAATCCCTTTTCCTGACTAATACTAATAATACAGGTCAAAATGTCAGTCGATCTACAATTAAATGGAAAACAAAAAAGGTTTTCCCTTTTTCCCCCCACAGTACAATAGCACTGGAATATAAATTACCGATGAAGATGAAATAATACTTCAAAGCACACGGGGAAGGGCAGCACAGTGTTTACAAAGTATTTTCAACGGCATGATGAAACATCGAAGAAGACGGTAACCCATGGATTTCAGGGGGTATTGGTGAATGGTTTAAAACTAGCATGCGGTAAGATTTTAGGTCCCTATAGTTTGTGACCCCATGATATGCTTTGTTTAACAAGGGCAGCTGCAGTTATCAACAGATGTTTCAGCAATAAATAATTGGTATCATCTCGGAAAAGACTCATCTACCTGGGGAGCGGGCATAATGCTGAAAACACTGCTCCGCTATTACAGCCACATTAATCTCCTATCTATCCAGCTTTCTTGGGGAGTTTACTGCAGGTGTTTATCCTGGGAGAGAGCAGACAAATGCTCCAAAGTTAGAAAGCTTTGTGAGGATTGTAAAGGAGGTCGGCCTCTGCCATAAATTTCAGTCTAAGGCCACACACACCAAGAGAAAAAAAGAAAATACCAAAATAAATTCAGAATTACAATAAAATCCTCCTTATCAGTGAAGCGTATGAAAGCAAACCCTCCCCACTTATTAGTAACATGTAAGGTGTTCAACTCAAGCTTCCAACTTTCTTTTTTTAAAGTGACTTGTGCTGATGTATAAAAAAATATGACTGAAGTTCCTGGATCCAAAACTTGTCGCCTTTACTCGGGCCTGGCTCCAAGTGAAGTATGCAAGATCAAGAATGGAATCCCAGCCTCAGTGAAGTCAGTAAGTGTTTTGCCATTCATGTCAGTGGGGCCAGGATTTCTCCCCAGGTCTCTTGGGCCTGACTCCCCTTTCACTTGCACCAGTGTAACTCTGCTCACTAATCCTGATGTACCTCACTGTAAGTGAGAGGAAAACTGGAGTCGCTCATCTTTAGTTTTAATTCTGTTTCTAAACAGGCACCAGGAATCTAAATATCACACTGGACTTTAAAATAAACAAACAAGCCACACTTAATATTTCTATAACTGGAAAAGGCTGAGAAAAAGTGTTGTTGTTTTTTTTATCCAGTTTGTTTAGCTTGAACTCATCACCTTCCACGCTTCCACCTTCTTTACGCACCAGATATTGATTGTTTAGGGCTCAATCCTACAAACCCTTTCTTGGGTGAGTAACCCTTACTCTTGTGAAAAACCCCATTTAAATCAAAGGGGTTTCTTGCATGACGCAGAAACACATTTTGCAGGTTTCTGTTGTGGAGTTTTATTCCAAAACTGAGGGCCCAATCCCACATGACCTCACTCATGAGAGGATTCCTTACTCTGCACTATCAGCCCCATTGAACTAAAAGAGTTCTATATTTTTTTAAAATCAGGTTTTACAAAATATTATATAAATATGTATTTCAGGATTTTATTTTAAATGTCAATGCAAAGTTTGCTGGGAGGATTTAAACATTCTCCTCTGTTGCTGGAAACCTGAACACAACAGCATCACAGTAGTGCAAGATCACTGGAATGTTAAAGGGGCTAATAAAGTGAAAGTGACTAATCTATTATTATTATTTATTGTTTGTATTACCATAGCAACTAGGAGCCCCAGTCATGGATCCGGACCCCATTGTGCAAGGCAAAAACAGAACAAAGGCCATCCCTGACCCAAATGCATCAAGTACAAAGATTAGTAAACAGCATAAATAAAGTAAAGTTATTTTTATGTTTTTGTTTTGTATTAATGAACAAATCATTCCATGTAGGCATACTCCTGCCCATTTATATAATTAGCCTGCCAGGGGGAATACTATCAAAGTCCTTTTAGGTTCTGCAAACATTTTTCCTTTAATATTTGAGATACTTTCTTTCCTGTACCATTATACAGTAGCAAAATATTTGTACACATGGAGATGTCACTACTTCCACCCACTATATCCTGCCGGAGCCTTTCTGGGTATGTCTACACTGCAATTAGACACTCATGGCTTGTCCATGCCAGCCACTTTCACTGGTGGGGCTTGGGCGAAAGGGCTGTTTAACTGCAGTATAGATGTTCAGGCTCCGGCTGTAGCCCAAGCTCTGGGTCCCTCCCACGTCGGAGGGTCCTAGAGCCCGGGCTCCGAACATCTATGCTGCAATTAATCAGCTCCTTAGCCAGAGTCCCATGAGCCTGAGTCAGCTAGCACGGGCCAGCCATCGGTTTTTAATTACAGCATATACATACCCTCTGATGCCCACCTCCTGCATTGTCCACTGGGACTCATTACTCCACTATGTGCTGTGCTCTGAGTTAGGCCATTTCCCCCCACTACCAGGCATAGCAAGAGAGTCTCTTTACAATAAACATAAAGGCTCTCATTGGGTTGCCCGCTGGGAAAAGGAGTGAACCTCATCTTAGATCTCAAGTTCAAGTCTGAGTGCCAGCTAGCCCACAGCCCAGAAATATAACAGTAGGGCCTGATTTTGCTCACAGTGATATCAATGGAAGAACTATTAATTTCAATGGGTGCAGGACGGGGCTCCCAGTTTCTGAACAGCAGTACTATCCTTTATCCTTCCACCTTTCGTTATGTCTACCCTATCTGTAGATTAGGTACGCCATGGAGAGTGATGAAACAAAGCCACTGTCTCCAGGATACGGATACATTAAAATCACAACAGGAATGATTCTAAGCTGTTCAAACTAGTCAGAACCTCGTCTCATCTGGGGAATTCAGCGAGGGAAGCGATGGAGTCCCATACCTAGTCTGTGTGTGTGATTGGCCCTTTTCCGATAGCTGCTTCCTCTAATCAGTTCATTAACAAAATCATTGTCTGCTAAATTACAGTGAGGAATGGCGTCATCTGTGTAACAGTAAATGTAGTGGACTAGGGCACTATACATTCAAGAATTGCATTTGTAGATTTTAAAGGAACAGGTGTGTTGAACTTCATACCAGTAATTCATGCAGCCTTACACTGATCATATCTTGCAGGTTTGTTTTGTCTTCTGGGCCTATGGCTTGTTTGTATTGCCACTTCTCTGGCACGAAGGGCCACTTCATTTCCTTTGCCTCTTCAATAAGGGTCCTTAGATCATCAGGGAGCGAAGCTGAAAAGGTCAAAGTGCAGGTAAGGAAATTGCAGACGATTCAGCCTCTAGTGTTATGATGTAGCATCTAACCTGCAAAAAGCATTCCCTTGCCTGCACCTCTTCTCAGTCACTACAAGCTGTTGGTTTTTGTCACAAGAGTAATAATGAGAGGGGTGCATCTCATCAGTTGCTCTGCTATGCCCTGCAGGTAAATTGGGGCTGCCAGCCATTAAAAAGGTTTTTAGCAGGAAGTAAACACTTTGGTGGCTGTCTATGCGTGAAGAACTAGAGAAAGGAACGTAGGAAACATTTTCGCCAAAGTGAGAACAGGGTTTTTGGCTGAGTGAATTAATCCAACAGCATGGTAAACCTATCCCCTTTGCTAAAGACTGTATTAGAAATCTGCTAATGACTAAAAAGGACTAAGATAATTAGAAGGCTGGGAAAGTTTGTTAAATAATTCTTCAGTGTCCACATTTGCCACAAAGGTCATTGGCCATGAATTATTCAACCTGCAGCAGTAGAAATAATTGTGGATCAACCCCTGCGCGCGCACACACACATTCCCAATGCCACCGTGAAAGGAGTAATAAAACTCAGTTATGTAGGAAAATAAAGAAGAAATTATTCAGTCCATTTGAATGGCTGAAGTATGGCACAGGGAATTAATTCTCTACAAATGCCCTGTATTTACCAGCTGAAACTGCATCATCCATACAGAAAATCCATGGACCAAATCTTCTATGCAGTAGGGTAGTTCCTTTGTAGTCCATGGAGCTACATTGATTACACTAGCTGAGGATCTGGCAACATGTGTCTGTACTGTTATGCTTCATTTTCAGTTTATTTTAGAAGTAATAATACTCCATAAGATATAGACTAGAATTTTCAGAAGTGTTCTGCATAGATTAACCCTGCTCCTGCTGGAGCCAATGGACCACTGACTTCAATGGAAGCAGAATTAGGCCAATTTTACACTTTTGAATTCCACATTAGCAGTGCCTTACATCTGAGGATCTCTAAGTCCTATTTAAAATGGGTATTGTACAGATGGGAAAACTGAAGCACAGTGAGGTTAAAGGTCTGATTTTCTGAGGTGAAAAGCACCCAACACTACCATTGACTTCAAGTGGTATGTTGCATGCTCAGCCCCTCAGTGATTTGCCAAAGGTCACACAGTGAGTCAGGGCAGAGTTAGGAATAGAATAGACTAGGCATGAATCCAGGTCTCATGACTCTCAGACCTCTATGCTAACTACCAGAACTTGATGATTCCCAGTGCTAATAAAAGTGGATTAACCAGGGATTATTGACCAGCTGGGGTTAATTGCAATCATCAGCTATGTATCTAGCCCTAGCTAGTCATTGATCTCCAGGAAAAATCCTGTTCTGAGATCATCATTGCTTAATGACATAATGAGCTAAATGTATTTCTACAAAATCATATCTTAGAGATAATAAATTAAAACCTACATTTCTTATCCTTATTAAAGTCAATTTACTGATAGTAAGATCTATTGGGCTGTAGAATAGTTTTCCTTGGAAAATGATGAAAGCCCTGACATTCAGGGCCAAATTTTCAAAAGTTGCCTTTAAAATTATGCCCAAATTCTTGCACATATTATCTCACTCAAGGTGACATTGCACTGCAGTTATATGTTGCTACCACCCCACAAGCAGCCAGGATTCCCCAGTGTTCTGAAGCACTGTCTGGGCATTGACTGTATTATTCCCACTGCTGCACAGTATGGCAGAGAGTGAAGGCATGGAAATCTGGCTCAATGGAATGGACAGAGGGGATTACAGCTATGTAGCATGCTCACCTCTTCCCAGTGCCAACAGCAACTCTATGATTACAAATGTGGTGACACATAAATAGGACTGAGGGAAACTTGGCTGACCACAAAGAGGACAGAACTAAGATCCTGCCTTTTCAGGTACAGTAGCCTGAATAAACGAAGAGGAACTTTCCCCTGGCCGCCTCCCCCGTGGAGCATGGTGGAGCCTGTTTGGAGACACTGAGTCCCAGAAGGCGTCACTCGGATACGCTACTGGGCTGTCCCATGTGGCTGACAAATCCAGCAGAGGAGCTTTATATCTCCCAGCTTCCCCTTCAGCCCAGAGCAGCAACAGCAGCGGAAGAAGAAAGAGATCAGGCAGGCAGGCAAGCAATATCTGCAGAGATGCCAGAGTCACCTTTTCTGCCAGAGTGGGGACTTCTTTGACTCAGACATTTGTAGTTAATGGATTTAACAGTTGCTGATATTGACTTGCTGCACCCCACTGCTTGCAACTTCCGAATGCTGCCAATCTTCCCCCTCCCCAATAAAAAAAAAAAAGCACACTGAATTAAATAATACCGACATATAGAGGGACAGTAACAGCATCAGGCATTACAAAACTAGTAAGTAATGTGATTTGAGACACTCATAGGCAGGCTCTCTAAGAGCATAACTGTATTACTGTTACCCTTAACCTGCTATTGTTTGTTTGCATTAAACATTTTATTTTAATTAGGCCCCGATCCTGCAGGGGGACTCTGTTCCCATTTGGATACAATAAAAAACAAAAGGATAGAATATGGCCTAATTCTTTCCTATTATCTTAACCAAATGTCCTTGATGCTGTGTTAGTTAAAGAATTTAGGATAAAATTTTCAAAAGCACCTAAGTCACTTGGGAACTTTAGTCTCATTTTCTAAAGTGACATGAGCACTTAGGCCAAGATCCTCAAAGGTATTTAGGTGCCTTACTCCCACTGAAATCAATGGGCGTTTTCAATGGGAGTAAGATGCCTAAGTTCCTTTGAGAATCTGGGCCTTACGAACCTAAATCTCACTGAAAGTCAATGAGTCTTAGATTGTCTTTGGGAGCAGGTCTTCTTAAGCATTTGTAATGTGCCTAGTAGAATGGGGCACCAAACCTTACTGGAGCCTCTGGATGTGACTGCAATAAATACAATTATTGTATTGTGTTGTGCATTGTATCATCATCTATGGAACCATAAAATATTGCAGTGGCAACTATAAATAACGTTGTACTCTTCAGCCAGAATCCAAGCACCACTGATTTTATGGCCTGGCTGTGTCATCTCTGTAAGCAATGTAAATTCACTGCTAATTAGGAGGGCTGAAGAAGGAGATGAAACTACACTGAAGCTGATTTGAAGGATTTATGAACAAAACAAAAAACCTTAAATAAGGTATGGTGAGGATTCTTTTTTTCCCCCCATATGTGTGTGCGTTTGGTTTTCAGTTCCTGTGTTTGGTCTGAAAACCAGTTTGACAAAGGCAACGTCTGTGGGAGGGGAGAGAAGAAAAACCCTCAGCATTTGTGTTCAGAGAATCCCCTTGGCTCAAACTGCTGCCATAAGTGACCCTGTACTAATGCCATTCTGTTGGAAGCACATGTGGGCTTGATGAATCAGTTATATCACAATCTGATTGTTACTGCTGTTTAAAAGCCACCTGCCATAGGAAAGGGGATCTGCAGTCTGAGATCATCCAGTCAACCTGCAGTCTGTGCCCTCCAGTGGAATACACACAGAGACAGCAATTATGATTAGGTATTAATATTATTATCACTGCCCCATTGCAAGTGGATTTTCTTCTTTTAGCCAGCCCATGGCAGCCGTTCCTAAGAAAAGCCTGAGCCTCACTTCAGTCTCTGATCACTCACTTCCTGGAGCAGTTTACCTGAAGGGCCATGTCTAATTTAGTAACTATAAGGGCACTGATTTACCTTATCTGGAACTAAACTGGATTATTTCTCATGCTTTGTGGCATTTAATAGGAGAAAAGAAGAAGAGAAGGATGGAGAAGAAAGCGCTACCTGATTAGGAGTTCAAAAGCCCATTTTAAAGAGTGATAAAGCTTAAAGGAATTTGTGATGAGAAAACAAAGTACCCTTTGTAGAAAAAGAAATCTTCCCGTATCTATAACGGAAACCTATCCACTACCCTCAAACACAACCATGCTCAGGAACTAGCTGAGGTGCTTGATAGCCAGCTGACCTCCCAGTAAGAGCATGGGTTTGAAAATCTGTTCCAAGCAGACTAGAATATAAAATGGGTCAAGAATGGACTAAATAATATTATGATTGAATCACTCATGCAAAGTGGGGAGAATGCACTGAATGCATATACCACCAACTACAGACAAGTGAATTAGTTGGCGAGAGGCACATGCACTCTCCAATTTAAAAAAAAATGGTTTTGGTGCTTTTTAAAAAAATCTCAGATTCAACTATTAATATTTTCCTTTGTATTCATTGCATGAGTAATTTTTCTGTGTGGCAAAACAGTATAGGCATATTCTCCACCTGGTAGCAGAAAGAATGACACTTAGAAAACAAATTCAGTAATGAAAACTCAAAAGATTTCTTCAAGTGAAAAATAAAAGCTACGATGGTGTAAGGTTGGGTAGCCCCTTGGAAAGCTTATTACAAGAGAATAGAACTAACCGTAACATTCTGCAGGTTGTCATGTCTAATGCAAATTTAAATTTCACTGGAATTGAAATAATTCAAACACACCAAACCATCACACAATGCTGAAATAAATGCTAGCTTCTCCATAGGACAGGCAATGTAAAACTCTTCCATCCTAGCACTCATTTTGTATGTATTTATTCCAAATATTAAATGGCAGAGGTTATTTTTTCAGTATGGATATTGCAAGTGTTTTTTCTTAGAACACCACTTGTAGAGGTATTGCATGTTTTACAAGAAAGAGATTCAAATGGTGAGATATTTTTTAAGAGGAGAAACTGTTAAATACATAAGCAACAGATAAATTCCTCGTGAAAGGAAAGTAAATAAGTGCCAGCATTCAGAAGTTGCATCTTTTTTTTAATAATTGAAATTTATGTGCATCAGCAAACTTTTGGGCATTGTTCTTCCCAAACTAAACTGCTCCTTATAGGCTCATGTTTACTGAAGCCTAAAATTGGAACTGACAGCAATTCACTGCAACAAAGTGGGCTTCTTTCCCTGCCTGCCTGTAACCCACATCCCATTCATGCCCTAGAAATCCAGTCAGCTCCTGACACTGATCTTCTGCGAGAAGAAAAATAGGACAGGGATGGGGATGTGTCACTGTGGCAAAGAAGTTCACAATGTGCTGGCTTGTTTCTGGGGCCTCTCGTTGGGACCTCACCTTTGCACTGCTGGTATTCTCTCTTGTCTTCCTCTGATGCATCAGACAGCTTGGGTGAGAGCACATCCAGTGCTTGCTTGCACTCCTGAAGCAGCGTAGCCACTACTTTTTGATTATTCATGATGCCTGCTCCCACTCTGCTGCGAATCGGGCGTCCCTGGGTGAGCAGTGATCAATTACCTAAGAGAAGACACAAATTCTAAATGAAAAGGATCCCTTCAAGGCTGAGGTACCTGGTGAACAAAAGAGAGGGAAGATGATTAACTAAAGCATCATCAATTATCTGCGAGACTCAAGCAGGGAGAGATAATAGGGGAAATACATGACAGCCCTGGAAGACTTTATTAGAGGAGTGTGTGAAATAACTGCAGGGTCTCTGTGACAAACTGTGCAAGGCAAACATCTCCGAGGTACCAGAGAGCAGAGAGAAAGGGCTTGCTTTTCAATGGAGCCGTAAAATCACAAGCAGTGAAGTGACTAGCCAGGGTGCACTGAATCCCTTTTCACTTAGGAGACTCACGCAGTCAAGTGCTTTTAGTTTGAACTGAATTGTAACCTTTTAAACACAGAATTACAGTGAAGCGCCACATTTTCAAACACTTGCTGGGTGACATGGCATATGCTTAGTGGAGCCCATAGGGAATAGTTAGGCTGTATAATTTTTACTCATGGGCATCGTAGTATGCAGCTCTCGCCTAAGCATCCTCCCCCCAACTTCCCTAATCAACAACACACGCTGCTAATCCCCCAATACAATATTCTCTCTAAATAATATCTTGAAAGGAATCTGTCCCAGCATTCAAGATTTCAGAATCTATATCTAGAGATACTAGTGTTTGATTCAATGGCTCTCAAACACAGTGTGACGTAGACAAACTATACACAAAAAATCTAGCCTGAAATTACAGAAAACTATGGAATTAATTCAGCTACAACAGCCACCTTAGAACATAGAGGGGGAAGAGGACTTTTTTTATATTATGGGTGGGGCTGGTAACACTGCCTATTATTAGGATTGCCTGACACTTCCTGTTATTAGATCCTGTTTTCAGTTGCTTACAACTTTGTCGAACGTAAACCATTTTGGCTGAAATTTTCCATGTTGGGAGTCTGCTTCAGACTGGACTTTTTAGAAAAATTTCAGCTAAAATGGTTTGGCCATTTCCAAGAATCATATTAGAGAAAGATGCATTGTTTTGCCCCTTTTAAATTTTGGTGTCCTTCACTTTGAGAACTTCTAGTGTCCCCCCATTTTGGAGCAGGGACTTGAAGTTTGGCATTGGGTGGCCTTTGTGTCAGGGATGAGTCTTTTGATGACCCTGTGAAAATATTCCAAACTTTGGCCAAGTTATAAGCCTTTGAAAAATTGAAGTTGACCGCCTGCTCAGAAGACACTTGATTTTAGCACTGAAATTCCCCAAAGATTCCAATTGCACCAGGCATGCTCCAATTCAGGACTGAGCAGGGCTTTCCCTGCATTGCATCTCAGAGCTGCTGCAGGCTAGGCTGAGTCCAGGTTCAGGTCAGGGTCCCGAAACTGAGAACAGAAGCCTGTCAATGACCCCGCTGTTAGGCCCAAGCAGTTTGGAGGACAAAGCTGCTTGATTCGAATGCAGAGGGGACAAGAGCTGGACCTGCAAGGGGAATGAGGGATAGATTGGCAAAAGGAACCTGGGTAACTGAGACAAAGAGCTGGGGGGCAAACACTGAGATTGGACAAGGAGCCTGGGAAGGAAAATTGAGACTGGAAAACACGGGAAAGGGGCAACTGGAGGCCAGACTGGGGGGAGACAGACAGATTGGATGAGCTAGAAGGAAAGGAACTGGGACTTGCTGGTCAGTGAGACTCGGTTAAAAAGATGGGCTGACTGGGAATGGCTGGATATGGAGAAGGGTAGAGACAGGGATAGGAAGTCCAAAGTGATGTTGCCTGATCTATTAATTGTATGTTGATTACATTACTAATTTAGTTTCCCTAATTAGCACTCTGAAGTTTGGTAGGTTCTTGTATCAAGATTAGGCGCAGTATTATCAGAACTACTGTTACAACCATGTACATCCTAATGTAACATGCTCACTCTGGTTTATAACAGTTTTATTAATACAGTTAGCAAATTCACAAACACTCCAACCCAGCAAAGCATGCAGAAATTAGATAAAATGCATGGACCATCCATATATTTATCCCCATCCCTTGCAAAACAATCTTAAGTGTTAGTTATCTTCTTCCTCGCCATCACGAGTGGTCATCATCCTGGTATCTCCCAAGAGCTACGTCACTCCCTCTTAAAGCACATAGGCTGGGGTACAACTTTCATAATGCGTTATGGTGATACCATAGTCAGCAGGGGCTTCAGCCCCTTTTCCTTATTTGTAGCTCTTCATGGTGCTATGATGGGGTACCTTTCTCCTAAAGGTTATTAATCCTTTCCCCACATGCTTATTAGCAAATATGTCAATTAGTTTTCCATGGCATTCTTGTGATCAGGTATTTGCTGATGTTCCTAACTAAAAATATCCTAAAAAAAATTCCCATCTTGTGATTACCTATCAGCAGTTTAGTTATTACAGCATTCTATCTTGTGATATCTTGTGATCTATGGTTGCTCTTGGTTAGCTACTTATGCCAAGGATTTGGGGGCCTTATGCCTTAATTAGTTTGGCTATGCTACTGTTTTACAAGCCTTGAGGCTTTGTAGGCTCATTGCATTACTCCCTTCATTTACACCCAGGCTTCCCCTAGCACATACCTATACCTATAGGCTACAGTGATAGACCTAGGACTTTCTGGGCAAGTAGACTGGGACTGGTATTAAAACCCTGAGGAGTGGAGACTGGAAGTGGCTAGGTGAGGAGAATGGGATTGGGACAAGGAGCAAGGGGTGAGGAAGAGAAAGGATTAGGGCAGGGCCACATTGGAAAGGATGGGGCAGAAATGATCACATTTTAGGGGGGCACAGCAGAAAAGTCTGTGCCCACTGGAGAACTCTGCCCTACAGAGCCTGGAATGGAACCCAAGATCTCCGAGTCTCCCCATTCCTCAGTGGTCAGCAAATATCTGTGAAACCCTGGCAAACTCTCTCATCCTGCGCCAGTGCTGGTCCACATACAGGATGACAACCTGCTACCTCTAGCAGAGGTCAGTGTGGTGGCTCTAAAGGTTCCAGTTCTGCCGATGACCCGTGTGGGTGTCAATATCATACCACCTGATGGAATTTCTGGGTTTTTTTTTTTCCAGTTTGGAAATTACACACAATAACCTATGTGTGTAATAAACAATTACACATTATTAAGGTTGCAAAGTCGAGCACTCAAAAGTCAGGAAATGCCAGAATAAAGTTATCTGTGCAACCTTTTATCTGCATTTGTTGCAGAAGCTGGAAGATGAGTAGTGAATGAGGCAAGGGATTACAGGAAGGGAAAGCATGGTCTCATGGTGAAGGCACTTAAATTCTGCAAAGAACAAGTACATGCCTTTAAATCACTCCTATGTTACTCAGGGTTTCATTGATTTATGAAGCATGTTCTTTTTGCAGTTACAGTTCAGGACAGAAACAGGTGGTAAATTCTCAGTTTTAAGTCCTATACCTCTGGAACAGTCTCCTGTCACCAGTCTTCTTTATGTTAACGGGAGTTTTGTTCACTTCACATGAACCCACTGGAAGGAATTATGACTTCAATACATTCGTTGTAACAGTTAATGCTTGAAAGCGAGTCAGTGGAGGATGGGATGCTCACAAATTTGGTGGCTGTCTCTGAACAGAGATGTTTTTTTCACAGCAAGCCTATAGAAGATTGAATCATAGAATCATAGAATATCAGGGTTGGAAGGGACCCCAGAAGGTCATCTAGTCCAACCCCCTGCTCAAAGCAGGACCAAGTCCCAGTTAAATCATCCCAGCCAGGGCTTTGTCAAGCCTGACCTTAAAAACCTCTAAGGAAGGAGATTCTACCACCTCCCTAGGTAACGCATTCCAGTGTTTCACCACCCTCTTAGTGAAAAAGTTTTTCCTAATATTCAATCTAAACCTCCCCCATTGCAACTTGAGACCATTACTCCTCGTTCTGTCATCTGCTACCATTGAGAACAGTCTAGAGCCATCCTCTTTGAAACCCCCTTTCAGGTAGTTGAAAGCAGCTATCAAATCCCCCCTCATTCTTCTCTTCTGCAGACTAAACAATCCCAGCTCCCTCAGCCTCTCCTCATAAGTCATGTGCTCTAGACCCCTAATCATTTTTGTTGCCCTTCGTTGTACTCTTTCCAATTTATCCACATCCTTCCTGTAGTGTGGGGCCCAAAACTGGACACAGTACTCCAGATGAGGCCTCACCAGTGTCGAATAGAGGGGAACGATCACGTCCCTCGATCTGCTCGCTATGCCCCTACTTATACAACCCAAAATGCCATTGGCCTTCTTGGCAACAAGGGCACACTGCTGACTCATATCCAGCTTCTCGTCCACTGTCACCCCTAGGTCCTTTTCCGCAGAACTGCTGCCGAGCCATTCGGTCCCTAGTCTGTAGCGGTGCATTGGATTCTTCCATCCTAAGTGCAGGACCCTGCATTTATCCTTATTGAACCTCATTAGATTTCTTTTGGCCCAATCCTCCAATTTGTCTAGGTCCTTCTGTATCCTATCCCTCCCCTCCAGCGTATCTACCACTCCTCCCAGTTTAGTATCATCCGCAAATTTGCTGAGAGTGCAATCCACACCATCCTCCAGATCATTTATGAAGATATTGAACAAAACGGGCCCCAGGACCGACCCCTGGGGCACTCCACTTGACACCGGCTGCCAACTAGACATGGAGCCATTGATCACTACCCGTTGAGCCCGACAATCTAGCCAGCTTTCTACCCACCTTATAGTGCATTCATCCAGCCCATACTTCCTTAACTTGCTGACAAGAATGCTGTGGGAGACCGTGTCAAAAGCTTTGCTAAAGTCAAGAAACAATACATCCACTGCTTTCCCTTCATCCACAGAACCAGTAATCTCATCATAAAAGGCGATTAGATTAGTCAGGCATGACCTTCCCTTGGTGAATCCATGCTGACTGTTCCTGATCACTTTCCTCTCCTCTAAGTGCTTCAGGATTGATTCTTTGAGGACCTGCTCCATGATTTTTCCAGGGACTGAGGTGAGGCTGACCGGCCTGTAGTTCCCAGGATCCTCCTTCTTCCCTTTTTTAAAGATGGGCACTACATTAGCCTTTTTCCAGTCATCCGGGACTTCCCCCGTTCGCCACGAGTTTTCAAAGATAATGGCCAAGGGCTCTGCAATCACAGCCGCCAATTCCCTCAGCACTCTCGGATGCAATTCGTCCGGCCCCATGGACTTGTGCACGTCCAGCTTTTCTAAATAGTCCCTAACCACCTCTATCTCTACAGAGGGCTGGCCATCTCTTCCCCATTTTGTGTTGCCCAGCACAGCAGTCTGGGAGCTGACCTTGTTAGTGAAAACAGAGGCAAAAAAAGCATTGAGTACATTAGCTTTTTCCACATCCTCTGTCACTAGCTTGCCTCCCTCATTCAGTAAGGGGCCCACACCTTCCTTGGCTTTCTTCTTGTTGCCAACATACCTGAAGAAACCCTTCTTGTTACTCTTGACATCTCTTGCTAGCTGCAGCTCCAGGTGCGATTTGGCCCTCCTGATATCTTTCCTACATGCCCGAGCAATATTTTTATACTCTTCCCTGGTCATATGTCCAACCTTCCACTTCTTGTAAGCTTCTTTTTTATGTTTAAGATCCGCTAGGATTTCACCATTAAGCCAAGCTGGTCGCCTGCCATATTTACTATTCTTTCGACTCATCGGGATGGTTTGTCCCTGTAACCTCAACAGGGATTCCTTGAAATACAGCCAGCTCTCCTGGACTCCCTTCCCTTTCATGTTAGTCCCCCAGGGGATCCTGGCCATCTGTTCCCTGAGGGAGTCAAAGTCTGCTTTCCTGAAGTCCAGGGTCCGTATCCTGCTGCTTACCTTTCTTCCCTGCGTCAGGATCCTGAACTCAACCAACTCATGGTCACTGCCTCCCAGATTCCCATCCACTTTTGCTTCCCCCACTAATTCTACCCAGTTTGTGAGCAGCAGGTCAAGAAAAGCGCTCCCCCTAGTTGGCTCCCCTAGCACTTGCACCAGGAAATTGTCCCCTACGCTTTCCAAAAACTTCCTGGATTGTCTATGCACCGCTGTATTGCTCTCCCAGCAGATATCAGGAAAATTAAAGTCACCCATGAGAATCAGGGCATGCGATCTAGTAGCTTCCGTGAGTTGCCGGAAGAAAGCCTCATCCACCTCATCCCCCTGGTCCGGTGGTCTATAGCAGACTCCCACCATGACATCACTCTTGTTGCACACACTTCTAAACTTAATCCAGAGACACTCAGGTTTTTCCACAGTTTCGTACCGGAGCTCTGAGCAGTCATACTGCTCCCTTACATACAGTGCTACTCCCCCCACCTTTTCTGCCCTGCCTGTCCTTCCTGAACAGTTTATAACCATCCATGACTGTACTCCAGTCATGTGAGTTATCCCACCAAGTCTCTGTTATTCCAATCACGTCATAATTCCTTGACATCACCAGGACCTCCAGTTCTCCCTGCTTGTTTCCAAGGCTTTGTGCATTTGTATATAAGCACTTGAGATAACCTGTTGATCGCCCCTCATTCCCAGTATGAGGCAGGAGCCCTCCCCTCACAGACCTTCCTGCCTGTGCTTCCTCCCGGTATCCCGCTTTCCCACTTACCTCAGGGCTTTGGTCTCCTTCCCCCGGTGAACCTAGTTTAAAGCCCTCCTCACTAGGTTAGCCAGCCTGCTGGCAAAGATGTTCTTCCCTCTCTTCGTAAGATGGAGCCCGTCTCTGCCCAGCACTCCTCCTTCATGGAACACCATCCCATGGTCAAAGAATCCAAAGCCTTCTCTCCGACACCACCTGCGTAGCCATTCGTTGACCTCCACGATTCGACGGTCCCTACCCAGGCCTTTTCCTTCCACGGGGAGGATGGACGAGAACACCACTTGCGCCTCCAACTCCTTTATCCTTCTTCCCAGAGCGACGTAGTCCGCAGTGATCCGCTCAAGGTCATTCTTGGCAGTATCATTGGTGCCCACGTGGAGAAGCAGGAAGGGGTAGCGATCCGAGGGCTTGATGAGTCTCGGCAGTCTCTCCGTCACATCACGAATCTTAGCCCCTGGCAAGCAGCAGACTTCTCGGTTTTCCCGGTCAGGGCGGCAGATAGATGACTCAGTCCCCCGGAGGAGAGAGTCCCCGACCACCACCACCCGCCTTCTCCTCTTGGGAGTGGTGGTCGTGGAACCCCCAACCTCAGGACATCGCATCTCATGCCTCCCAACCAGCGGAGTCTCCTTCCGCTTTCTCCCCCCAGACATATCATCTGGTCCACTCTCCGCATTGGTACCTGTGGAGAGAACATGAAAGCGGTTAGTTACCTGTGTCTGTGTTACTGGAACCCGGACATTCCGCTTACCTCTTCTGGAGGTCACATGTTGCCAAGCTTCTTCACTGGCCTCTTGGCTCCTCTGTGCAACCTGCTCTATATCTTTAGAGCTTTGTACCCCTAGAAGGCTATCCTGAGTTTGGTCCAGAAAATCCTCAGTCTCTCGTATACAACGCAGGGTCGTTACCTGTTGCTCCAGACCTTCAATCTTCTCTTCCAATATGGAGACCAGCTTGCACTTTGTACAGACAAAGTCGCTTCTGTCCTGTGGAAGAAAGACAAACATGGCACATCCAGTGCAGGTCACAACAGCTGAACCCCCCCCTTCCATATCACCTACCTACTATGAGCTTCCTCAGAGACGTTGGCCAGATGTAAGCCTCACTGGGCTCACTCCAGGCGAACTCCCAGGCAAACTCCTGCTGTGAGCTGCTCTGCTGTCCCCGCTGCTCCGCTGCTCCGCTGCCGCTCAGCTGGTTCGCGAGGCTCTGGCTATTTTTAAACAGCCAGGCTTCCCTGACGCAAACACACAGACACCCGAATGCCCGCCCCCTGCAGGCTAGCAGCCAATCAGACACTCACTCAGGCTCCCTCCCAGCAAACACACGCTCGGATACTTCCTCAGCAAGCAAACACACACACTCGGATACTTACCAGTATTGCCCCACTCCACCAGTGCTGTCTTCTCTCTAGTGTTCATCAGTGATGGTAGCAATCGAAATAGGCCTGAGCCAGTTCCCTGCATTCTTCCAAGCATGCAGAACAGTCAGCAGAGCTCCACTGCCAGCAGAAGATAGGGAAATGGCAAGGAACTACTTTCTGGTTATGTGGTCTCTTTAGCTCCCCAGGCAGAGGGACTTTGGGGACAATGAAAGAGGGAGCTATAATGCTCCCTAACACTGTGGGCCCTCTAGGGTCTGCATCACCCCACAACACAAGGCAACACATAAATGACACAATTTAGCTTGGAGGCCTGGTCTTCACTACAAAACATTATAGTGAAGACTCCAATTAACTTATAGAATACTGACCACAACAGTGAATCCAGCATAGATAAGGCACAAACCCTGTTCAGCATCATGTCAGCTAGTCATGTTTAAACCCTAATTTAGCCATTGATAACTTAAAAACACACAACAATTATCCTGAGGTTAAAACCTACCTTTTCTTCTTCGCCCCCCCCTCCAAAAAATTTCAAATCTAAATAACAAGTGAAATCATAGGCCAAACTGATTTGTCAAGATCACTGGAAAAGGCTCATCACAACTTCGCTTCACAGAGATCCCTTTTCCTAAGCATCTTTTGTACAAGGATAAGTAGTGAGAACTTCAGTTTGCTAAACCTGGTAGCATTGCTGGAAAAGTACATCCTTATAGTTTCAAAGCACTCTCCGCCTTGTCACATTAGGGCTAAAGAAATTGATACAGTTACAGGCTACCTGTCAATCAAAGAAAAAAAAAAAGAAGCTCTCAACTCAAGCTACTATAAAACACCACAGCTACATTTACCATTAGGGACACTGACATCCAATTGATTTATCTGACTAAACAATCCTGTTTGTGAAAGGGTGCATGTGACAGTCCCATGAGTACATCTCCGGTTAAGACGAATCATCCCTGCCATATGGCCCTAGTTCCATTCCTGCATGTAAATAGATTTCTTAAAAAAAACAACAAAAAAACAACAACCACCTTGCTTTTCTGGGAGCACTTTATTACCATACATACATGTATTAGTTTACACAAACTTTCTCTCTCTTTTCCTTCTTTTCCATACATATATTCTGTAGCGAGAGAGAGAGACACCCCACCAACTCTGGAAATAGCGTGCATTAGCAGCTGGTTGGAGAAGAAATGTTTTGGGCCACATCATCCCAACTTCATCAGATAAATGCTCACAGAAAAAAAAATCTCTGCTAAAAATGCACTAGAGCAAGAAAGAACAGGGAGCTGGCCTTAAACACAGTGCTCAAGGAACAGGGGAATCAAAGGGAGCTTTGCAAACATGGTCTGACTTGTGTTGCATACATTGCAGCTGGACCTGGGAATCTGGCCCATTATTCTTTCAGTAAGACTTGAGAAACGTGTATATAGGTTTCCCCAGCTCACTCTGTGATTTTCAGTAGTTTTGAGGATATTTTTGTTTAATTACCACAAAATCCTACCCCAAATATACAAGAAAACACTTTTTCCCCTTGGAATTCAATCAGCTCTTCCAGACTGTCCACTTCCAAGTTGCCCCCAAGGTGAATGATGGGTTAAAAAAAAAATCAAACTCCATACTTAGCCACTTCAGAAATAGTTTCCCATAAAAGATCTATGCCTCAATAGTAACTGCAGAGTATAGTCAGGAAGAATAAGTTTTCTTTGAGTTATTGAGCACCACAGTGTAGAATTTGATCTATAAGTCCTAAAACGTTTATTGGAAAACAATTTGGCTAATCAAAGTACACTCTTCAGTTATTAGTGGGCAACAGGTAGTCTGTTCCCAGGATAATGAAAATCAATCCATTTTTCTTCACATTTCCCACTTGCTGCTCTGCAACAATACTAACTATAGCATCAGGATATTTTTCATCTGGTAAACTATCAGCCTGCAAACCCACATCTCTCCGAGTAAGTATGTTTTATGTTACTGCAGGCCATTGGGAACAAGGATGGAAACGCTGACATTTTAGATCCTACCCAGTTTGGGCTGACCATCCTACAACAAACCGTTCTCCCATGCCATGTTGGACTATCGCTGAGATATTGATACAGTGACCTGGTACAGTCTTTGCTGACTTGGCCTTTGTAGATTTTTTCCCCCTTTATTCCTCCTCTGTCCCATGCAAAATATAGTCAGTGTAGATTGTTAGCCAATAATCTGGGCCCGTCATACCATGCCAGCAAGAAGGAGCGACACAGTAGCTAGAAAGAAAGACAAGAAAGAAAAATCCCACCACCCACTATGATTTTCTTTGGTGGATGCCACCGCAAAGTGAGTCTACATGCTGTACAATAATGAAACATTTGTATGATTTGTTGGTATATCATGAGCTTCCATGTGTTGGTGAATGACAGAAGAGCCTCCAGGGTGAAAGCAGCCATGTGTTCATTCTGGTGCTCTCTTTTGCCATTTCTTACATAGCTTAATAAAAAAAAATACCAATAATATTAGAGTGCTAAATACCTCTTCACCTCCAATAAAAAGGGACTCCTAGCTTGCATGTTATGTATACAACACCCTAAAGTCCAGTACATGACCAAACGTTATCATGAGCAGATGGAAGGGGACTTAGGGCACCAGAGCGGAACAACTGAGAGACTTTAATAGGATTATGAATGTACATTTCACTGGTGTACTACTTTTCAATTGCATTTATTAATTTTTATAAACATAGGCCTCTTTCCTGGCCTGGTCCTGCACCACCTTGAAGTCAGTTGCAAAGTTTCCTTTGGCTTCAACATTTCAGTATCCGTCCCTATATCAGGTTCCCAAGAGTTAGAACAGCAGTTCTATAACTATGGTTCCCAGACTGCTGAGAAAGCTGGCTCCTCCTCCAAGATCCTGGAAACAGCTGAACACAAAAAGGAGGAGCCAGCACTATAGCCTCCTCCATCGCTACCTAGGAGGAGGAGAAACAGAAGCCAGTCCCAGAGGCTGGAGTCATCAGGTGGACTGGAGAGGTCAATTATGAGCAGGAGCAACATCTGGGAACAGATTTAAGAGTCTCCAACAAGAATGCCCAGGAGAGAAGCTACCAAGTGGCTCAGCAGCACTTTCAGGGGAGCAAGATGCAGGGAGGAAAGGGAATCAGAATGCTGGGCTCACACTGGCAAGAAAACAGAGAAGAAAGTGACTAGGCAGAAAAGCAATGTGGCCAAGGAGCAGAGGAAAAGGGAATCAGGGGGTTGCACAACATGTGCCGAAGAAAAGAAGATCTGACAGCAGGGAAACATGCAAGAGGAGAAGACGATCAGGCCCCAGGGAAAGCTGTGGGTAGGAGAATAAAGAATATGGAGAAGGAGATGAATTGAAGAGCAAAAGAAGACAGTATAATTAATTTTTTCCCAAGGAGGACAAAACCTTTATTGTATTAAAAACACCAGAAGATACCTACCAGTAGTACTTACACAAATGCTGCAGTTGCCACACAATAGGAGTGAGAGTAGGAGGCTGGGGGGGCCCAGTAGGAGATGATCTCTTTAGTAAGGTGTGGACTGCACGGTGAAAAAGTTTCAGAATCTCTGAGCTAGATCACCACAAGATCTGCCAAAAGAAAGGAATTTTAAATTATATTGTGGTTAGGAGGAAATTTGGGACTTCGCCTAACTAGACTGCAATCAGTTTTGAAGCCATTTTTGAAAAGCAATCAACAGACACTCCAAAAACAGAGCAAACATAATAATAATTTGAGAAGCTGTGAACAATGTTTAGGAAATGTTCACGGTGTTACTGTCCTGAAATCCCAATTACAGCTTCTCAGCCTTTTTTCTCTGAAAATATATTATCCTAATTTTGATCTTATTGAGGCCATGCTATAATTCCAGGGAGACCAATGGAGGGGATGCAAAGACCCGATGATTTCCATGTGGAGGCTGCATTTATGGATTAATCCCAACAGGGAGCAACTAAACCTCATCCCAGGGGCATTTCAGTTTGGACTCAGCACAGTCAATTGAGAAATTGGGTAGTTATTTATGACTGGGACTGTTTTGACTTTCAAATAAACATTTTAATTATTTTAAGTGCTACACTGAAACTCAGAAATCAAACACTGTTTTAATTTTTGTGTCAGCAGTGCCTCCTTCTCCTCCCTCACGCCCTTCCTTACTGATGGAAAATTCAAGCTGGGTTTAAATTCCAGAATGTACATGATACTCAGCTTCATGTCAATCACATCAGAGAGCATTTCCCCAAAGCAAAATCCTGCTGAGACACATTGCCAAGAGCGGGAAGAGATGCCTTTTCTACACCAAGCAGACTTAGGGCCTGATTCTAGGAGTAACTCCAGTGAAGTCAGCGGGGCTGCATCAGTCTAAAACTGATATACATGAAAGGCCCACCCTCAATGTTCATCTAGATCCAGTTAAATCAATGTACTCAACTTCTCTAAAAATCAGGCCCTCTATGACTGTCTCAGACACCCTGACACATCTCACTGTAGCAAAACATTCTCATCTTTCTTCCCTGTATGTTCATGATTTGGTGATATTTTTTCTCAACTGCTTGAAGAACTTTTTAAAAAATCTGATCCTTTATTTTTATATGACAACAGTTATTTTTAATATATTTGCATTAAACTTAAATGTAAATTCCATTTAGTAGAATGCAACCTTTTAACTTTTCTCTCCCTTCTAATTCAACAAGGTAGAAAGATTCTTCCCTTCCTTAACACATTCACTCGTGCCAATGCCACGTGCAGTTTGGCAATTCTGATGCATGTTGAGCTAAGAAACATGTTTGTGATGCCAGTAGAAATCATTTCTCTTGTTCTAACCAAATAATTAACTGAATATATAAAACTGCCCATTGTGAAGATTACATATGACAACAGATGATAAGCCAGATCCTCAGCTGGTATAACTTGGCATAGCTGCCTGTGGCTTCATTGTGGTCAATGGAGCTGCACTGATTTACACCAGCTGAGGATCTGGCTCCAAGTCTCTTTATTAAATAGGAGCAGTAGTGAAATCATGACCCTCTGGAGCTACTATAAAACTACTCTAGCTGCATACCTTCATGTAATTGATTATATTATAGTTTCACTCCAAATGTGTGCATCGCTATATTTTTGTCCCACTGATTTCTATATGGAGACTAAAAAAATGCCGAAGAGTGCTGCTACAATAGGCGTCTCAGATATTTGTTCATATAAGTGCAAAGTTTTCGAAGTCATGTACAGATTGTGCTTTAGCACTTGGAGGTAGACGCTTACGAAGAGCACTGTGAATCTGTGTCTTTACATGTGCTGCATATTTTATCCATTAAATCTAAAGAGCCTCATCCAGTCCCCTTTAGAAGTAAGTAGCAAAACTCCCATTGACTTTCATCAGGAGCAGGATTGGGCCCCACACCTGTGAAATTTAGAAGTCTAGATGTTGTGGTTTTATTTCCACAGCAGTCTGTTTTTCTTTCCAGATCCAAATAGTCAGGATCACATTTATATGCACTATCTGTCTTCCAGTTCCTATTTAGAAGCCAATTTAACAATAATATGAGGTTATTAAAAAAAAAGTAGAAGAAAATGCATACTACTAGTTCTGTGCATTTATGCAATGGTCACAGAACATTTTGGGGCCAAATCCCTAGTTCATGTAAATGGTGTTACTCCATTAATTTCAATGGAGATATGCCGATTTACAGCAGCTGAGGATTTGGTCTCATGTCCTAGAATTTTTCTTCATGTGGCAAAAGCAACACGCTAGCAACCAAAAGACTTTAAAAAAATATCACCAGCGAGCATTTCAGCTGATCAGTATTACTATCACCCCAGCAGCAGGCAAATTCAGTTTCTGAATATTCCGACAATCACTTGTGTTTCACTAGAGTATTATTTTGTTCTGGTGCATGGAAGCTTTGCTTTGTCAGAGATAATGAAAGAGACATGGCAAAGCTATTTGCTAGGGGCTTTTTATTTTTTTACTTCTCTGGTTTAAAGATTAGATGTTTTCTTTTTGTAAAGCTGGGTATACCAACTGGCATTGGCTGTATTAAAATAAGGAAGAACCTCAATCAAAAAAGCCTCTCCAAAGGCAAGCTTTCTTGTTAATATGCACAAACATGAAAGGCTTTCTTTTCATCCTATACAACTACAGTGTGTGTAAATTGCAGGGGGCTCATTGGCATAAATCTCGGCTGTGACCTCTGAGGTAAACTGGATTTACATTACTTTCTGACAAGAATTAAATGAAGGCCTTGTGGATATACGAACAGCCTTCTAGACTGCAACAGATGGGCATGAATGTGCTCCCTAGGCAAACTATCAGTGACATCTGTGTCCTCCAAATTCTGGTGGTCTCAGCCAATTAACAGGCAAAAAGGGGGGGGGGGGCCTCTCTCTGCACAGCCACCCCTAGTCAAAACTGAAGCAGAAGTGCTTGTGTTTAGAAATGGGATCAGGAACAGCCCACAGCAGTGAGGGAATTGTTATTAGGCTCTACAGAGATAAGCATTACAGAAAAAGCTAATGTGGATAGGTTAGATATTATTAAAACAGAACAAATTCTGCCCCCCAGTTAAACCAGTGTAAACCCAGAGTAATGTCATTACTGAGATAGATTTGCTCTGGTGTAATGGAAAGCAGAATTTGGTCTTATAAGCAGAGATGGGCCCAAAACAAAACACTTCATCTAACCCCACTTACCCATGCTTTGGGAAAGCTTAAATCCAGGTCTGGAGCCAAACTTGATGGCTGCTTCCTATATCTGTAGTGGGGTGAATCAGAAACTGGATCCAAACATCCCTAATTCAGAACTGGACTTTTCAGCATGGCCTCACCTTTATTTGTAAGCCATATAGACCCTTGAGAAAAAGAGCTCAGGTGAGTAATGTAGTAAAGATTGGAGATAGAATCCCTGTTACCTACCTTGGCCATTATTGAAAAACAGTGCTTTGGGGATGGATTGTAAATACATCCACTGGACATTTAAGGATCCTTCATATGGTTCTTCAGAGAACTTCAGATTTTTTTCAGTGTGGTACAGATACTGAGTAGAACACCAAGAATGTTCTTTATTAATAAAACAAAAAAAAATCTCAAGTGATTTATTTCAAAACTGTTTTAGCTTTTAAGGAAATAAAGTCTTTAAGGGAAATGATCTATTCAAAATGAAGCATTTGAGATTATTCTTTTGAATTTTAGGGGAACATCCATGAAATTTAAAAACAATAGACATTTACATAAAACTTTGATCCTGATGATGAGTGCAAGAGACTGGACTAATGACCTCTTGCGGTCCCTTCCAGTTCTACGATTCTATTTGAGAAAACCAGACACCACCACACTAATAAGCACTTAGGAAAGAAAACTTCATCTAACAGGTGAAGTTTCACATTGCACTTTATTTTAAACCCCCACCTATCTTAAAAATGCTAACTCTCAAGAGAAATGTTTAATGAGGATACGTTCTGGAGAACAATGAAATTAAATTTTTTACTGAATAACTTTTTTTTTTTTAAGACCTAAAACAATCATCCTCAATTCTCCATGTCTATGGAAGACTTGTCCTTCTTGCAGTTGCATGTAAAATATTCCCTTTTCAGTTAATTGACCCATAGCTATATCCACAAAACAAGATACACAAGGGAAGAAGGGACTGACTCAGAAGTACTGAGAACCACAACTTTCACTGAATTAAATGGGAGATGCTTAACTTTAAGCATGTGCTTAAGTATTTTCCTCAATAGCAGTTCCTTCCTGAATTTGGCCATATATGCACAATTTCACTATGGTATAAAGACACTTCACAACTTGCACACATTTCTTTCATTCTTTTACATAGCCATTTGCATTGTCCATAGCAGCCGAAAAAGGCTGCCTGCAAGAATATTTGCATGAGCAGCATTATTCTGGAGAACATAAAATTGTCACCTTGATCTGTAAACCGAAAATGTAGAGCAATTGGTCACTTTATGTACTAGGGGATGTAAAGGAGAGGGGAATTCTGGGGCAGAAACTGATCCCTAAACTGTTCAAACTTTGTTTACTTATTAACCAGAAATGTTAAAACAAACAAGCAAGCAAACCCAACCTGAGTCGTTTTCAAAGGGCTCTGCTGCTCCTGTTGAACTATCCTGTGTGTCTCAGGTGTCTGTTTTCAACAGAGTGTGCAGTACACTGCTCTATATTCACTCCACATTCATAGGCCATTTGTTCTTGTTGCTTGATAAAACTGGCTGATAGGATGGTGGATGTGAAATGTGTAATGTAAGCTGTTTCTCATGAAACATGAGTTTGTAAATATTTCCATTACTTCCCTTAAGAACAGTCCAAAAGTCCCAACTTTTTACCTCCTCCACCCCCAATCGATATCTCTAGCATAACACAGGGTGATAACAGCAGAAGGCATCATCTAAATGCAGAATTGTGATAGTGTCAGGACTTGGTGTACAACAGCACCTGTTGTTTTGCTCTTGTAGTGATTTTAAAAGTGCTAATTCTGGCTCTCCCCCCACCTCCCAAAACTACCATTTCACACACCATTATTGGATGCAAAAGAGGGAATAACAGAGACAGATCAATAAATTTAAAAGATCTTTAAAAAAAAAAGACAACGAATTTGGTACAGCACATATTTTTAGATCAAAGATGCCTTTGAAGTGACAAACCCCTAATCCATAAACTACTGAAGCACTTCCTTTCTGTTCCAAACTACTTGTTGTCGTCAAATAAAATGGAAGTTAAGGAAATTATCTTTATCTGAAAATGGCCAAAAGAAGCCATCACCTAATGACAGCCTTGTCACAAATGACAATTGGGGAAATTGTTAGGAAGGCGAGGCCTAACGACTTGAGAAATAAGCTTGCTGTTTGCACTAATCTGGTCATGCAGCCCCCCACACACAATTCCAGTCAGCTTGCTGTGTGAAACAGCTAAGTCTTTGTCACTGTTAACAGCGGCTGGAAAGACTTCTCTTTCATGAATATGTATCACCAGTCCTCCGTGTCTACAGAGACAAACCCTTCAAAACTGCAATATAAAAAATAAAACACCCCCCCACCCCAAACAACCAACCAACAAAAAACAAAATCCTAAGCTACTGAGCTGAGCGGAGTGAAATGCTAGTAACTAATGAAAGCTCACGCTTTGGTAATCAAGCCAGAGGAACCCTCTGCTCAAAGCCTTTCCTAGGACTTTTATTTCCCAGCAAATTGAGATGAAGCCTATAGAGCACTTCACATCTTCATGTGTAAATGTGCAAACCCTAAATGACCCCATAGGGATATATTATGCATCTCTCTCTATTTATACCAAATATTTGACCAAAACTGGCTGTATATACAAAACCAGGGGCCTGATCAACTCAAATTCACGTGAACCTATGCTTACTCATGTGAGTAAAGTTGATTTCATGTAAATACAGACTACCTGCACGTGTAAGGGTTCCAAGGCTTCACATCTCTTCGCCTGCTTCCCATCATGATAAAATATAGGGTGTGAAATTTACAAATAAATTAAAAAATAATATGCATTAAATCAGATTAAAATGTTTGACATGTGAAAATAGTATATTAACATACTATTTTCTACTATAGGAATGGATTCTTTTTTTAAAAAAAGAATACAATTTGGCCAAGAATTTCAAAAGCAACTAGTGATTTTTGGGTGCCCAACTTGAGACAACACAAAAGGGCCTGATTTTCAGAGGGGAGGCGCTCAGCACTTTCTAAGAATCAGATCTCTTTAAAGCATCTCCAGTTGGACAACCAGAATCACTAGTAATTTTTGAAACTCTTGGGCTTTATTTTTTATGGGGTCTTTTTACCAACTATTCACAAAATGCTCTGCAGAGAGATGTATAATGGAAACATAGTGCCCAATTTTACTGTCAGTAAAACCGACTAAATCCAGAACAACCCAAATTATGTCAGTGGAGTTACATTGGTATAAAAGTGGAATATGAGAGAGGGGGACTCAAACCCACAGCACTTTCTAAAACTGGGCACTTCATGTACAGGCAGAAGGAAGGAAATGCCTTATAAGGCTGCAGTAGAGTAGATATATATGACAGAATTATTTTGTATCTGCAGAACTGATCCTGAATTTCCTGCATACCATAATCTGCTAGTAAAACCAATGGGAGGTATAGAAACACAAAGAATTCAGGATCAAAGCTTATGTGTATATGATCAAAATAAACAGATTAAAATGTGTGTAGGGGATGAGGGGGGTTTCTATTGGGAATGCTGTACATTTATTTAAGAGTCAATATTGTTCATAAAGTTACCTTAAGATATTTGCTACTGTTTGAACTTTGGTGAGCTAATCAGGTAACAAAATGAACCTTATTTACTAAAAAGAGATGTTTTTATTACATCACATTTTACTTTTTCTGCCAGTAATAATGAGAGGAAGAAATTGGACTTCCAGTGGAGATATCAAGACACTAAGCTCAATTTTGAGGGTCTACGATATTATGCAATGTTTGCTGTACACATTTCCATTTCATTAGCATATTCTACTTTACATGAAATCCAGTGATGAATGCTTCCCCTGATCTAAGGCTAATCCTCTTTAAAGAGCTACAGCCTATATTACATGTGGCCACAGCCGCAGTTATGCCATGGCTGAATCACTTTGAAGCCTATTGAACAGTATTCCCTTGTGAGACTTTGCACAAATCCATAAACCAGTGCTCTCTGTGTTGTCAAATCCTAATGTTTTCATCATGAAGAATTTTTATAAAGGGGCAGAACCTCCCTCCCCCCAAATAAGGTCACACTGCACATGAGATACTAGGCTGCTGTCACTACTTCTAACTGCCAATCTATAATTGTAGCATACAAGATTAAAGTAAAATGTTGACCAGGTCTTTCAACAGCAAGCAATTATTCAGAAGACATGGCTGCTGGAACAACAATTCACAATTTATAAAAATGAACTGAGAACAAGCCTTCTGGGTGAGATTGCCTTAGCACATTTTTCTGTGGGCTACCTAAAATTTACCAGATTTTGATGGCCACCTTCTAAATTGCAATGGCCAGTATAATCTGAAAGTGATATGGGCTACTATTATAAACTGGAAATGTTTTTTGAACCATGCTTCTCTCCCTTTCTCTATTCCATCCCCCTGCTTCCCTTTTGTCTTTTTACATCCTTTTCATTCCTATGCATTTTCTTCATCCACATTCTTTCTTTTCCTGAATCCCTTTCTGCGGACCTGATCCAGAGCCAATTGAAATCAATAGAAGGACTCCCATTTACTGCAGTGGATTTTAGATCAGGCCTTCTGTGGGTGCGCGCACATGCATATATCTGTTTCTCTTATTTTCAGTGGCAGCTGAAAACAAGAGAAAAGAGTCCAGCAGGTGCCTCACTGATTCACCAGAGAGCTTTATGATCAGTGCCTGCTGCTGAGTGAAACTGTCAATATTGCATCATCCCAGGAAGCTTCATCACTTAGCAGTCACCAGAGGTAAAACACTTCTGGTCAACACCAACCGGCTACTCTTCTGCTGGTTATTCCACAGATGTCCATTAATTAAACTCTAGGGCAAGATACATCTCACATAGGTTGATGACTAATGCACATCACCTAGTCCCTTTAAAATTTGTGTAGTGGACTAGACTGTACATTGTCACACAATACAGTGCACAAGGTACCTTATGTGAGCAACGCAAGACACAATACCATCAAATTAGAAAGAAAACCCTGGTATTTATGGGCCTGTTCCAAAGCCTACTGAAGCCAGTGAAATTTCTTCAGGCCTTTAAATACTGCAAACACTTATCTTTACGCATAATTAATTTGCTTCAGAGTAGCCAAACAGGGTTTATTTTAAGTGACAAAAATAATATCTTATATTTACCCAGCATGTTTCATTAATAAGGACTCCAGTATGATATTCAAAGTAACCCACTTCTAGACAAACTATACATATCGATCACTTCATATGCCTTTGAAATGCAGCCACGTTGGGTTGGAATGTGGCATCTGTACACAGCAGCACAACACCTTAGAACAGGAACTACAGAAGAATACGATATCCATTTGAAGGTGCAGACAGAACACATTTCTTAAATTGCAATCTGACCAGGACACCAGGACTAATACTCTGGTTCTTGCAAGGAGTGCCATAGGGTCTTTAATGATCACAACTAGTCAGTAGGGTTACAAAGGTTAATACCCTGTCACATGATGGGTCATAATCCACTGACTCTAGTGGTTCCTGTTATAGTCAGGTCTTCAATTTTTTGTCTCATTTGAAAGATGAAACCGTCAGTAGCCCAGAGCCCCTTACTTTCTGTACTCATTCTGTACCCACTCAGGGAAAAGAATATCATCTACTCTACTAAATTACCAATATCACTCCCTAGAGTTTAAGGGGATTCTCTTGGGCATCTCCCAGCCAAGTACTGGCCAGGTCCTATTTTGTTTAGCTCACAATAACAGACAAGACTGTAGTCTGAGGTGGTATAAAGACTATTGAGGTCTACGTGCAAAAATGTCAACAGTCTGTCATTCTGAATGAAAAATGGTCCAAATCACATATGAATAGTGAAGCTCCCTGAAGTTGGTGATAACTCACAAATACCTCTGAATGAACTTAAAGATATACAGCCCCCCATCGCTGCCTCAATTTCCCTTGCACAAAGTCCTCTTTTCCAAGGGGATGATCTCTGGCTTGCATTATCCACTATATGTGTTAAGATGGCCCCTTCCTGAGTTACCCTCGAGGCAGGCCATGGCTGACAGCTGCACATGCCTCAGTTTCCCCTTTCTTCTGGAGTCCTCAGTAACTCCATGCAATAAATAGCCCTTTTAGGGGTTAATTTATTACAAGAGGTCCCAGAACCATAATCCAGATTTCCCCAGCACAATCTGAATAGTACATTCACTCTTTCAAGTCCCAAAAGTCTATCCACACCAAGTACAGCTCCAGTGTCTCTCACTGTGCTCCAGCTCCCCTATACGTCTCCTCACTATGCCTCACCCCAGCCCCTCTAGTTCCTCTGCTCCGTTTCCTTCCCAGCTCTTGCCTGGAGACTTCAGAGGGCTCACCCCTCTATCATTCTCAGCCTTCAGCCCTTTCTGGCTTCAGTTTTCCAGCTCAGAGAGCTGGAAGCCATCTCCCTTTGCTATTCTCAGCCTTCCACCCTTTCTGGCCATGGCTCTCTGGTCTGGGAAGTCTGTAGGTGATCCTCCGACTGCTTTCTTGCCTTCTGCTTTCACCAGCCTTATCTGGCACCACTGCTCAACCATGGCATTTTCACCGCTTCCTCCTTTAGGAGCGGCATCCTCACCCTGAAGCTCTCAGCCCAGCTCTGCTCTTCTTCTGAGCTCTCTCTATTCAGGACTCTGGCCTCTCCTGCTTTGTGGACAATGAGTTCTGAATTCTTTCTCTGGGTTTTGAACTCTTTCTTGCCTTTGGGGTGTCTCTCCTTTATAACCTCGAGGAGCGTTGCCCTCCTCATTACACCAGACTAGGGCACACCAGGACAGGAACAAGAGAGCTGAGTCCAATTCCATGACAGGGTCAGCGACCATGTTAGAAGCCCTTCTTAGAAGATATTCATTTAATTTGCCTCATCCTGTATAAATGAAAATCTCTCATATTTTAGTCACTAGAATTCAAGCACAACCAAGGAGAAAACCTTAAATATATGATCAGTGTTCTCTTAAGTTTGAGGAAACCTCCATAAAATTATAACTTAAGTCAATAGAGATTTAAGTCACAGAATACACAATCTCCCTAAAATCATGGTGTCTGATCCTCACCTGGAGTAAATCAGTGTAACTTCACTCATGTTTACTGGGTGGTTGTCTCATTTAAATTGTGTAGACCAGATCCTCAGTTGATGTAAATCAGCATAGCTCCATTGAGGCCAGCCACCAGTAAAACCTGCTTTTTTGATTAACTAATTTGATGTTTTACAGAGAAAATGCAAGGGGCTCCCTTTCTGTATAGCAGTGAGTGAGGAGACACAATTACAGCAAGGAATTAGGTGCAAAATTACTAGTCACAATAGTGCTGCCCTAGAAGTAATATTAGTGATTTCTACCTTCCAACTCTACTAAATCCACTAGAAATTCCTCTTCAAAAACATGCCCCACCCCACAATCCAAGGCTCTTAGCAGTTTTGGTACCTGATTGCAAAAAGGGAAATTCTGAGTATTTCTCCCATGGGTCAACACGATGCTTTAGGTTTCATTTTAATGATACTATTTTTAAAAAGGTGTCTCTTCCACTCACTTCCCTTTGCTATTCTCGAAACCCTGCACCACAGTGAGCCTCTCCGATTCTGTGGGCTGCATAAGGCTTCCTCCAAAGTCAGTCAATGCCACTCTAATTAGCAAGAGCCACATGAAAGTGCCTCCTTGCCCCCTTTTCCCAGTGACTGAGCATAGTGCTCCTGCTCCACTTTCATATCTGTTTCTTTTTGGTTCTGCACTTCTATGCTATGATTAACTTACAATTGTATTACACGGCTACTTTACCAGGAATTGATTCTCCAATGTTTCAACAAGAACCATGATCCATTGGAGAAAGGGAAGAATGGGAGGATGATGCGCCAGCAGAAGCTGCAGGAGGAATCTTTTCCTGATTTGTTAAACCTGCAGATTCTCAGACGTCATTTAGGCTAGAGAAACTTACTGTGCTAACTAACATTTGTTCCTCTGGCATGACTGTAAAACACCCTGTAGTCACATACAGTCTTCTCAATTGTTTATCCAACATATATACCATGCTATTTAGACTGATTTTTCAACCTTTAATTCCAATTGAGCCTGGATCATTCTAGGCTAAATTGTTAGCATGGCTGTCGGGATAGAAGGGCTAGCATAAATGGTGCCAGTGGTCTTTCCATCACACGGTATGCGTATCAGGAACCAGGCTATTCCAGCAACTGCATCAGCTGGTGAACCCTTGATAGTTCTGACTCCATTTTTGCTAAGGGCAATCTGTGGCTTCAGTCCCTTTGAGAACACTGAAGGCAGCCATTTTGAAAGGGGGAGTTTCTCTGAAGAACATTGCTCCTCAGATAAGTCTTCACTTACGAAGCACATTGGAAGAGGAGTATTAATTCTAAACATTTATTTAAAAAAAACACAACAAAACCCTACCCATTGTACTAAATTTACTCAAGAATCACCTGTCAATTTTTGTGCAGACAGACAATGCCTGAACTGAGATCATTTGGGACACAAAACAAAAATAAAACAAACAAACAATTAAGTACATTTCTTAAAAGACCCATTTAAAATTAACATTAACCCATACATTAACCAACCAATTTACTTGTAAATTCTTAGAAAATTCATTCTGTGCCCAAAGAGCTAATGCTGTAATTTTGGAGAGGATACAATATATTCTTCCAGTGTTGCCAATTCTTTTTGTCTGAGCACTATGATAATTGGGGTTTATTTTAGAGCTCCAGCTCCTGGAGTTCACAGAGTATGTGACAATCTCAGCTTTCATTTTAAAAGAAAAAAAATTTTTAACCCTCATGATTTTTGAGAAAAGCCTGAAAATGTAAACTACAAAGGCCCCAATCAAAAGGCAAATAAAAAAATCCTTTAAATTGATTATTTCTTAATAATCTCATGAATTTTGAGCCAGTTTGTAGGGCCTAACTCACGATTTTGAACACTTGGGGCTGGCAATACCGCTCTTCATATTTAACCTGAACCTTTGCTTTAAGTGCAAAACTCAGCTCAGCATTTATTATGGAGCTGCAACTAGTGTATCCATAATGAAGAATCATATCACTGCTCTGGAATTCTATCAGTTGGTTTAAAACTCTACAGAAAACTCTACCATTTTTTATTCAGTTCCACAGGAAGGTTCTGCTGTTACAACACTTGTCTTGTGCAGCAAATGCTGAGCATGTAAAATGGCACGCAGTGGAGGCTGCTCCGCTTTTGTTGACCTTGTGCATTTGTAGATCTCAGCTGAGCACCAAAAATGAACTTTGTGATTCTACAGCTTCTGACAAGGTGGAAAGAGGCAGAGTATTCTAGACAAATGTGTGATGTATAATGTATTTAACATTTCTTATTTTAAAGAATACCCTTACCATTGGGACTTACTGGCAGTATCAACAGAGAGGCTAAAGACTGACTAAGGAACTGAACTATGACTACCTCCAGGTCACAGTGATGCTATGGCCCTTCTTCTGTGGCAGAACCCCACTACAGATCCCTTCTTGATGCTGACTGCCGTAGACCCACTCTATCAAAGCAGAATGCAGAATGTCTGAGCAGCTCCCACAATGTAGCCAAATCAGGGGAGAGATCAAAGGTTTGGGGAAGAGTTGCCTACTAGGTACAAGTTTATGGTAGCAGGGTCAGCTCATACCCTATACAACCTAACAAATATCTGCTCCTTCTAGCTCACAGCCTCCCTACAAATGTCTTGCTGTCCCAGACCTGTGTGACTGAACTTGTCACATAAGGCACCCTAACACTTTGTTCTTTTTAGGGAGGGAGGACAGAGGAGAATCAGGAAGAAAGAGCAGAAAGTGAGAAGGAAGAGCGGCGAGATGAGCTAGAGGAGGAGAAAAGGAAGAGAACAGGGAGGGGGGGAAGGATGGGGGGAAGGTGACACAGCTAGGAGAACCGGTGAGACAGTAAGAGGAAGCAGAGAACGGCAGGTAAGGGAGAAAGGGCAAGTAAGAGGAGAAAGGGGGAAAAGACAAGAAGGAAATGAGAGAAAAGAGAAGTCAGGGAGGGAAGGACAGATGAGAAACAAGACAGGCCTGGAGCAGGAATGGAGGCAAAACACAGGAAAAAGAGAGAGAGAAAGAGAAGATGAGGGAGCGAGAGATGGGGAAAGCCCATCTTGCCAGAAACAGCTCTCCTTGTCAGTCATGCACGCAAGCTCAAAAAGACTGAGATTCAGGCACCAAGAAGTGAGAGGGAAGAATCCTATCCCCCAAGTAAAGGCAGGAGGACTGAAGAACAAAGTAAAACAAGGAGAGAGTCACATTTTGTTCTTGCATTGAAGTGCCTCCCAAATACTTCAGGTTTTAGAGCTGTTCTGGAGACTCGCTCCAGAACAGAGATTCAAAACTTTCAGCAAATTCATCTCCTTCCTATGCATCTCTTCTTCCTTCCTCCCCACTTCCATTTAGGAATCAGCTGTCTGTCTTGTCTGATATTTGGATCATAAGCTCTTTGGGGGCAGGGGATCAAGTCTTATTAGCACACTTTGGCTGCTGCAAAATAAATAAATAAATAAGGGATATACAGTACTAGTGTCTGGCTGTAAATTATTATTAGGGCTTTGCTGCCTTCCCCAGTGAGCTCTAAGCAACCTCCAGTTCACAATCATCACCCCTAGACACTCCAGTCCACTATCATCACCCCCAGATATTTCAAAAAGGAGGTTTACAGCTCTTGTAATTCAAAAATTCTAATTCATACATTCCAAAAATTATAGCTACACCACTATCAGGTTTGAGTTACAGCAGCAGGGCAGTGCTAGGCGAAGATGGCATAATATTTGCTCTTGATGCTGCTTCTATCTTTGGATATACAGAGGAGTTTGGAGGAGACTGTTGAGGACACAAAGAAGAGTTAGGCAACTAACTCCCCTGTATGCCTTTGGAACCTCACCCTCCGTCTCCAAGGTTGCCCAGCACTTTAGACCTTGATCATGCAAACACACACAAGTAGTCTCATTGAACTCAATGGGACTACTCGTGTGCATAAAGTTACTCATGTGTGTAAATGTTTTCAGGATCAAGTGTTCACAAGATCTTAACGAGCACTAAAAGTCTTTTAAAAGAACAAAAGAAAGGCTTGATTTACACTACAACTCTGGTAACATAACCCAACATTGCCACCTACTGGCTAATATCTTAACCTGCCTGAACAGGGCTATGTGAACATACCCGAGTGATTAAAGGGGAAAATACATCTGGAATCAGCAAAGTTGCATACAATTTGTTTTCAGATGACTTCCTATACCAGAAGCAATACAGACTAGAATTAGATCAAGTGGTAGAAAGTGAGATAAGTTTGGGCAGGTATCTTCTTTTCTAAGAAGATACGAAAATTGTAATTCGATTTATAGTACATTGTATTCACAGATGTAGGCTGTCTATGATTCCTTGATATCATCTAGCCACCAGTATACAGATATTCACAAGTCTGGCTATTGTGCCCCCAAAGCTCCCAGTTACTCTTTATCTCATCATTATCATCACCTCATCTTCAGCGGATTGTTGTGGAATTCATGGCAATGAGAGTTACTGAAGAAATTCAGCTACAAGGTTCCCAAACAGACAATATTAATCCCCTATTAAAGAAAAGGATGCAATGCAATAGCACTCAAAGATACTGTTAGCAGGGAGGACAATGTGAACTATAGGTCTAGTCTATCTCTAATAATTATAGAAGCGTATGTATGTATGGTTCCTTTAAAAGTCATCAAGTCCAGCCTTCTGTGCTGAGGCAGTTATGATTCTATATTCCACTCTTTATGGTCATTTAATTAATGGCACAGAAAAATCATCTAACTTGGGGATATTACTCAAGCAATTTTAAGGCTAATCAAACAAAGGATATTGTCAAGGAGTTTAAGACCAAAGGGTGAGACAAGTTCAAATTTTTATATAATATCACGATGACTATGGTATTATACAGATAGTAAATAGCTATTTGAAAGGCAATCCATCACACTATATATTCATTTTATATGTAATATTAAAGTAATAATATCCTTTAATAAAAGGAATTCTATTTTTAAGACATTAAAATAAGCAAACTCGGTGGGTTGGGGTGGCTATCTAGCGATTGATCCTGCAAACACAAGCACATGCATAACTTTAATCAGGTGAGTACTCCTAACAGAAGCTAATGGGTCTTCTCATATAAGTAAAGTTAGTATGTATGTGTGTTTGTAGGACAGGCTCTACAGATGCAAGGGGAGAAAAATTTAAGGTGTTCTCAGTCTCTGACTCCCAGATGCTTTGTCTGAAGGGGAATAATGTAGGACATGCGTCTTTGAGGGTTGGAGGAAGTGAAAGGAAATACCCATTCTGTCCACATAGAAGCTGTGCTTATAAATTCTGCATTTGCAGTTTAGATAGCCAGGTTTCAAAGTTAGTCCCTTGGGAATCAAACAAAGGAAAAAGACAGAGTGAAATCCTGACTCCATTGAAGTCAATGGGAGTTTTGCTGCTAGTTTCAAGGGGTCAGGCTTTCACCCCAAATATTAATTTATTTTAATAACTGAGGAATATAGGAATTGCCCTTTTGGCCCAGACTAGTGGTCCATCTAGGCTAGTATCTTGTTTCTGATAGTGGCCAGAACCAGCTGCTCCAAAGGAAGAGTCAAGGATGCAAAGTAAGAAATTATGGAATAACCTACCCAAAGTGGTTGATTCTTCCTAAACCCTGTCAGTTAGTGGCTGGCAGTATGTTAAATTTACATAATCAGTGTTTAAGTGTTGTCTAATTCAATTTCTTTATTCATCGAACAGGCTTCGAAACAAAACCCTACATCTAAACGCTCTTCTAAAATCATTTAATGTGATCTATGATTTCTTTCTCCACCAAAGACAAAAGCAAATTTATTGCATTTACAGGTTATTCTGCATGAAAGTACATTGATTTCAAGAGTACTTAAAAACTTACCTATCTTCTGTGAGGTTCAAAAGTTTATGCTGGAAAACTTCCCATGCAAAAAAAGATAGCTTATGCTAATTATTTCATGTTTCTGTCTAAAAAGAAAAACCTATAAAAATTCTTGCTTGCAAAGTATGTATTTCTTAACAGATCATCTAAAGGTCAAACCTTATTTACCTTATTCATGGGAATAGTTCCCCTGAATCAAATAGGTACCACATATATGAGCAAGGTGAGAAAGTTTAGGCCTTTAACAGTAGTAAATAATATTTGGCAGTAAAATACTACGGGTGGGATACCCAAGGGACTTAGGGGATGCAACACAACGCCTAACTTTTAAGCACCTTAAAAAAAAAAAAAATCAGACAAACCACACTGTGATCCACAAAGTCAAATTAGGAACCTGGGCTCCAGAGACAATGACTGGGGAGAAATAGGTGCCTATAAATGCCAGCCACAAAAGCCAGTATGCTAGGAAGCTTGACGCTGACCAGAAGAGTGTGTGCTAAGCCCCACCCATCTCTCAGAGGTAGGCACTGTGACGTTGCACTCCATATTTTTATAAAAATATGTTTATAAGTATGGATATGATGTAACTAGAATATGCTTTATGCAAAAGGTCTCTTGTAAGGTATAATTACAAATCTTATAATCTACTGAGTGTGGTCATCCTATTTGTATGAATGTATTATTCTTGTATTTAAAACTAGGTCCTACCGTAATTATGCAAAGTGTGGGCCATTAATGGTGGTTTGGAATCTTGATGGCTTCCATTAACCAAGACAATTGGTTGTAAATGACTCTGTTTACTTGTAAGACTTCCTGTATATATGTGTGTGCCAGAGAGTGGATAATAAAGTCTCACAGGACATGTGATTATGTCACATGAACTGGAATCCATCTTTAACTTGGTGCTTTTCCATTTAGAAGGAGGGGTAGGAACCCAGAGAGAGACAAAGGATTCCTGCCTTGTGCCAAAGCTATTAAAGGCAGTGGAACAGAACAAAAGGAATCCCCTGCTTTTCACCTAAGATGCCTGCTGAAACTAACAAGATCTGTACAAGGAGAAAGGATTGGACCCAGACTAGGAAGGAGTCTAGTCTGTGAAAAAAGCTTATTGGAACATCTCCAAGGGTGAGATTGACCTGTATTCAGTTTCTTAATTATTAGGCTTAAACTTGTGTGTTTTGTTTTATTTGGCTTGGTAACTTACTTTGTTCTGTCTGTTATTACTTGAAACCACTTAAATCCTACTTTTTATACTTAATAAAATCACTTTTGTTTATTAATTAACCCAGAGTTAGTGATTAATAGCTGGGGAAGCAAACAGCTGTGCATCTTTCTTTATCAGTGTTATAGAAGGCAAAAAATTTATGAGTTTACCCTGTATAAGCTTTATGCAGAGTAAAATGGATTTATTTGGGGTTTGAGTCCCAGTGGGAGCTGAGTGTCTCGGTGCGGAAAAACAGGAGCACTTAAGCAGTTTTCAGTTAAGTCTGCAGCTTTGGGGGCGTGGTTCAGATACTGGATCTGTGTTGCAGCAGGCTTGTGTGTCTGGTTCAACAAAGCAGGATTCCGGAGGCCCAAACTGGCAGAGAAAATGGGCTCAGAAGCAGTCTCAGCACATCAGCTGACAGTCCTAAGGGGGTCTCTGTGACTAAACCTGTCAGGAGACAAAAGTGTCTATTATCAGCTTAGTGATCCAGAAATGGGAACCTTCCACCTGGAGTGAGGAGGCTTAGGCACCTATGCTGATTTTTGAGGAGATGAGTTAGTGTCAGGATCCTGGCTGCAAGGTCAAGGCTAGAAGTTGCAGTCTGTGCTGGTGTCATGCCAAAGGGTCGGGGCTGTAGTCAGTAATCCTAGGTTTACTCCATTGTGGGATTTTTTGAATCTTCCTGTGAAGCTACAGGAGCTGGCCATTGTCAGGATACTGTAACAGACCATTAATGTGATCTGGTATGGCAATACTTTTATACCAAAAAGCAATTTAAATGAATACAGGGGCTACACAAGGAAAACTGTGACAGCTAAAGCCATAGGTTTCAGAATAGCAGCCGTGTTAGTCTGTATTCGCAAAAAGAAAAGGAGTACTTGTGGCACCTTAGAGACTAACAAATTTATTTGAGCATAAGCTTTCGTGAGCTACAGCTCACTTCATCGGATGCATTTGGTGGAAAAAACAGAGGAGAGATTTATATACACACACACACAGAGAACATGAAACAATGCGTTTATCATACACACTGTAAGGAGAGTGATCACTTAAGATAAGCCATCACCAGCAGCGGGGGGGGGGGGGGGGAAGGAGGAAAACCTTTCATGGTGACAAGCAAGGTAGGCTAATTCCAGCAGTTAACAAGAATATCAGAGGAACAGTGGGGGGTGGGGTGGGGGGGGGAGAAATACCATGGGGAAATAGTTTTACTTTGTGTAATGACTCATCCATTCCCAGTCTCTATTCAAGCCTAAGTTAATTGTATCCAGTTTGCAAATTAATTCCAATTCAGCAGTCTCTCGTTGGAGTCTGTTTTTGAAGCTTTTTTGTTGAAGGATAGCCACTCTTAATTGAGTGAGTGACCAGAGAGATTGAAATGTTCTCCAACTGGTTTTTGAATGTTATAATTCTTGACGTCTGATTTGTGTCCATTCATTCTTTTACGTAGAGACTGTCCAGTTTGGCCAATATACATGGCAGAGGGGCATTGCTGGCACATGATGGCATATATCACATTGGTAGATGCGCAGGTGAACGAGCCCCTGATAGTGTGGCTGATGTGATTAGGCCCTATGATGGTATCCCCTGAATAGATATGTGGACAGAGTTGGCAACGGGCTTTGTTGCAAGGATAGGTTCCTGGGTTAGTGGTTCTGTTGTGTGGTGTGTGGTTGCTGGTGAGTATTTGGTTCAGGTTGGGGGGCTGTCTGTAAGCAAGGACTGGCCTGTCTCCCAAGATCTGTGAGAGTGATGGGTCGTCCTTCAGGATAGGTTGTAGATCCTTGATGATGCGTTGGAGAAGTTTTAGTTGGGGGCTGAAGGTGATGGCTAGTGGCGTTCTGTTATTTTCTTTGTTGGGCCTGTCCTGTAGTAGGTGACTTCTGGGTACTCTTCTGGCTCTGTCAATCTGTTTCTTCACTTCAGCAGGTGGGTATTGTAGTTGTTTTACAAAATCATGTTTTACAAAAACTAGACAAGCCATTTACAACACACACTTTGCTTCTCTACAAAAGAAAAAGGACACCAAGCTATCTAAACTACTATGTGCCACAAGGTGCCACAACAATGGTTCCCGTAACCCACCCAGCAATATTGTTAATCTATCCAACTATACTCTTAGCCCAACAGAAGAATCTGTCCTATCTTGGGGCCTCTCCTTTTGTCCATCCACCCCCACGAACATGATACAGTTCTGTGGTGACCTAGAATCCTATTTTCGACGTCTCAGACTCAAGGAATATTTCCAACACACCTCTGACCAACATATTAACCCACAGAGACCTTCCTGCCAACACTACAAAAAGAAGGATTCTGGGTGGACTCCTCCTGAAGGTCGAAACAGCAGCCTGGATTTCTACATAGAGTGCTTCCGCCGACGAGCACGAGCTGAAATTGTGGAAAAGCAGCATCGCTTACCCCATAACCTCAGCCGTGCAGAACACAATGCCATCCACAGCCTCAGAAACAACTCTGACATCATAATCAAAACGGCTGACAAAGGAGGTGCTGTCGTCATCATGAATAGGTCGGAGTATGAACAAGAGGCTACTAGGCAGCTCTCCAACACCACTTTCTAGAAGCCATTACCCTCTGATCCCACTGAGAGTTACCAAAATAAACTACAGCATTTGCTCAAGAAACTCCCTGAAAAAGCACAAGAACAAATCCGCACAGACACACCCCTAGAACCCCGACCTGGGGTATTCTATCTGCTACCCAAGATCCATAAACCTGGAAATCCTGGACGCCCCATCATCTCAGGCATTGGCACCCTGACAGCAGGATTTTCTGGCTATGTAGACTCCCTCCTCAGGCCCTATGGTACCAGCACTCCCAGCTATCTTCGAGACACCACTGACTTCCTGAGGAAACTACAGTCCATTGGTGATCTTCCTAAAAACACCATCCTAGCCACTATGGATGTAGAAGCCCTCTACACCAACACTCCACACAAAGATGGACTACAAGCCATCAGGAACAGTATCCCTGATACTGTCACGGCTAACCTGGTGGCTGAACTTTGTGACTTTGTCCTCACCCATAACTATTTCACATTTGGGGACAATGTATACCTTCAAATCAGCGGCACTGCGATGGGTACCCGCATGGCCCCACAGTATGCCAACATTTTTATGGCTGACTTAGAACAACGTTTCCTCAGCTCTTGTCCCCTAATGCCCCTACTCTACTTGCGCTACATTGATGACATCTTCATCATCTGGACCCATGGAAAAGAAGCCCTTGAGGAATTCCACCATGATTTCAACAATTTCCATCCCACCATCAACCTCAGCCTGGACCAGTCCACACAAGAGATCCACTTCCTGGACACTACGGTGCTAACAGCGATGGTCACATAACCACCACCCTATATCGGAAACCTACTGACCGCTATTCCTACCTACATGCCTCTAGCTTTCATCCAGATCATACCACTCGATCCATTGTCTACAGCCAAGCTCTACGATATAACCGCATTTGCTCCAACCTCTCAGACAGAGACAAACACCTACAAGATCTCTATCATGCATTCCTACAACTACAATACCCACCTGCTGAAGTGAAGAAACAGATTGACAGAGCCAGAAGAGTACCCAGAAGTCACCTACTACAGGACAGGCCCAACAAAGAAAACAACAGAACGCCACTAGCCATCACCTTCAGCCCCCAACTAAAACCTCTCCAACGCATCATCAAGGATCTACAACCTATCCTGAAGGACGAGCCATCGCTCTCTCAGATCTTGGGAGACAGGCCAGTCCTTGCTTACAGTCAGCCCCCCAATCTGAAGCAAATACTCACCAGCAACCACACAACACACAACAGAACCACTAACCCAGGAACCTATTCTTGCAACAAAGCCCGTTGCCAACTCTGTCCACATATCTATTCAGGGGATACCATCATAGGGCCTAATCACATCAGCCACACTATCAGAGGCTCCTTCACCTGCGCATCTACCAATGTGATATATGCCATCATGTGCCAGCAATGCCCCTCTGCCATGTACATTGGCCAAACTGGACAGTCTCTACGTAAAAGAATGAATGGACACAAATCAGACGTCAAGAATTAGAACATTCAAAAACCAGTTGGAGAACATTTCAATCTCTCTGGTCACTCGATCACAGACCTAAGAGTGGCTATACTTCAACAAAAAAGCTTCAAAAACAGACTCCAACGAGAGACTGCTGAATTGGAATTAATTTGCAAACTGGATACAATTAACTTAGGCTTGAATAGAGACTGGGAATGGATGAGTCATTACACAAAGTAAAACTATTTCCCCATGTTATTTCTCCCCCTCACCCCACCCCCCACTGTTCCTCTGATATTCTTGTTAACTGCTGGAATTAGCCTACCTTGCTTGTCACCATGAAAGGTTTTCCTCCTTTCCCCCCCCCCCCCCCGCTGCTGGTGATGGCTTATCTTAAGTGATCACTCTCCTTACAGTTTTCAGAGTAGCAGCGGTGTTAGTCTGTATTCGCAGAAAGAAAAGGAGTACTTGTGGCACCTTAGAGACTAACAAATTTATTGGAGCATAAGCTTTCGTGAGCTACAGCTCACTTCATCGGATGCATCCGATGAAGTGAGCTGTAGCTCACGAAAGCTTACACTCTCCTTACAGTGTGTATGATAAACCCATTGTTTCATGTTCTCTGTGTGTGTGTGTGTATATAAATCTCTCCTCTGTTTTTTCCACCAAATGCATCCGATGAAGTGAGCTGTAGCTCACGAAAGCTTATGCTCTAATAAATTTGTTAGTCTCTAAGGTGCCACAAGTACTGCTTTTCTTTTTGCAAATCCCCATTGTGAGTCCAACCCTTATTTTCTACGTGGAGAAGCCACTAGACATGCCTCGTTGCAATTATTATTGTAAGCGAGTGTTGCAAAATACTGATGTTCGAGAAGGGAAGTTCCTCTTTTTAAATAATGAGGAGACAAGACATTACTTAACCTAGTAATTTTTTGTTTCTCAAAACCATATCAGTATTAGTGCCCCCACTTTAAAATGATATCATGGACACAGAAAGGGTTCAAAGAAAAGCAGCCAGATTGAATAAGGGATTTGAAAATAAGATCATGAGGAAAAGTTAAGGGAGTTTATCTTGCTTAGCCTCAAGAGATAACGTATGGGTGTGGACATGACAGGGAAGATGTAGGGATGCCAGGTTCCATCTTTAATAGCCAATAGGAAAGAGGGCTGGTGTATATGGTGTAGCAATACTCACTAGAGGGATGTGAATTTTAATATACACCAATGTGTTTTACACACCCTGGCCCATACAGATCCTGTTGGCATGCAATAAAAGTCCTCTAGTGTTGCAGCAGGTTCTACATAGGCCAGTTAATGTGCACTATGTTGGTGTGCCTTAAAATTCACATCCTTGTAGTGCACACTGCTGCACCATTTAGACAAGCCCATAGGAATCTGATAAATGTGAGCCTCTCTTGCTGCCTGATTTGAGTGGTGGAAGTGAGAAGCAGCTCTCTCTCCTGGTTATCCTCTCCCATGCTAGCCCCTCTTACTGCTGCAAGAAGGTGATAGGTCTTCTAGTCCTTCCCTAAACTCTGCATGTACCTTGATTATAATTATCTCTCTCTTCCTTAATGGAAGATAAATCCAGTGTAAACACATTTTCAGATCTAAAGAAGTTGATAGTGACTGTATAACATCTGTGGTACCAAAATTGTGGCTATGACTACACTAGGGAACTTACAGGGGTGCAGCTGCACCAAACAGCTGTGCCACTGCAAGTTCTTTACATGCTGTAATCAATGAAGCTCTCCCATGGACTTAATTAATCCACCCCCAATGAGCAGTAGTAGAGAGCTTCTTCCGCTGACATAGCACTGTCCCCACTGGCACTTAGGTCAGTGTAATTTATGTTGCTTGGGAGGGTGGGGTGGCCCCAAGTGACAGTTATACCTGTGGTTTTTTTCAATGTAGCTGGAGACTCTGTGGCAAAGATAAGCATGGAATAAATAAGACTGAGCAGTCACCTAATACCTGCTTTTGAACAACCGGCTATGCCCAAACAACAAATGAACATTCTGTATATATAACCTGTGCCCAATACGAATACATACCCGTGCAGGTATTTATTCAGATTTCATATAATTAAATGCAAATGTATTTCTAAAGAATAAAAGTTAACAGTACAGTAGAGGTGACAATTGTTGATAGTGGGTGGGGGCAAAATTTTGAACCCATTCCCTACAAAAAAAATTGTATAAACCCTGGCATAAATCTGCAGGGCATGTGAAACCCCCTCCCCCCCATGCATCACCTCTAGAATACAGATTATTTTGTCCAGTGATATTAGCAATACTGTCCTCAAAGCAAACGATCAGACATGTCCCAGAACTTCTCTCTAATGAGGGCCTTTTTCTGCCGTTGACCTCAGTGATTTGCAAATAACTTGAAAATTTGCCATTGACTTCAATGGGTGCAGTACTGAGTTCCTAGAGCATCCTAAGTTGCTAAATTCCTTGACAGAATAGTTCTGGTCACTGCTTAATTTGTGTCAGGCTGAGTCCCGGCACCTCTATGCTTGGCAGTTCATAGCCCCACCACCTCTGGGCTTGCCGCATCAGTTATGAATGTAAAAAAGATTGCTTGAGCCCCGGCACTCTTTTCATTAGCACTCGTTTAGTAATGTGTTCCCTATGGACCCAAAATTACTGGCAAGGATCACAGAAAAAACTTATGTCAGGTCCCACTATGTTAATATGACAGTTCAAGGATAACAAAAAGAAGATATCATTAATTTATCTCTTTCATTCTGTAATGCCCAGTCTGAACCAAATAAACTTTGTCTTCGGTCCATTACTCAAAATTACTTTTCTGATCTAAGGTGCTCCTGTTTTCATCCATATCCAGCATAAAACAAATCTTGAGTGTGTGGTTCCCTTCAGAGTTCCTACTATTAAGATATTTTGTATCAATAGCACCTTAAGGCCCCAACTAAGATCAGGACCCCACTGTGTGAGGCCCCATTCAAACACATATTAAGAAAGAGTCCCTGTTCCAACACCTTAGTTTACATAGACAACGCAGACAGAAGGCGTGTGGGGAAACAGAAGCACAGAAAATGAAGCGACTTGTCCAAGGTCACACACCTGGTCAGTGGCTATGCTGGTCACAGAAGTCAGATAATCTGACTCCCAGTCCAGTACTCTAGCCACTAGGCAACACTGTCTAGCTTTCCAAAATTTTGCCATTCAACATTTATTTGCAGTCCCACTTTTCAGCTAAGGAAAGTCTGAAGCTACAGAGATCCAACAGCAAAGTTAATATGAGAAAGAAATGCACCCTAATAATCCAAGCAACTCTATTATTGCAGTAAATGCTAATGACACTTTCCTAAAAGCATGAACATATTGGGCCTGACTCTCCTCTCACTTACATCAGAGTAAATTGGGAGTAACTTCACTGGAGGCAGTGGAGTTCCCCCAGTGTAAAATTGGTGTGGAGGAGAGGAGAATTCCACCAGTTGCTATTGTCCAAGGAATGGGTGTTTTCTCTCTCTCTCTCACACACACACACACACACACACACACACACACACACACACACACTTTAAAAAGCCATAACCTGGTCATTAAAGATTCTTTAACCTCATATTAACTATACTTTCCTAGAAAAAATCCTCCTACACGCAAGTGCTTATCAAATAATAAGCAGATGAATGGTGGGAAGATACTACAGGTTACCAGACTGATACTCACTTGACTTTATAGATACTCGTATCTTAATGATAGCACGGAACCTGACTCAGGAAGACGATCATTCCTTATCATCATCAAACATCACAGAGTTCTTGTAAGTTAGTTCTGTTTCAGGAAATGAGAGGCAGGCAAGAGACCTGAAAAACAGCACAGACAATAAAAGCACATAAGTTGCACAATTGTAGGTTTTCCAACCACAGCAGCCTCCGCCATCTGTCAAAAAGTATCTTGTTTACAGACTGAAGAACACACCCACACAAGACTGTTGCACTAAAAAGGCATTCTGGGATATGTATGACGTATGATTTTCTTTCACTTTGTTTCCAATATATCCTTTTCAGGATTATCACATTAAAAGCAGTAGCATAAGATCTAAAATTCTCTCTGAAGTAAGGCTTTTTTATAAAAATACAAACAAAAAACTGTACACACCAAATAGTTACATCACAAGAATAATTTTAAATGAGGACAAGCAACATATCTAGCCAAATGTACATAAAGCAATTAAGCACTTTTGTATACAAAAGGAAGTAATACATTGTATTGTTTAATAATCCGTGGTATGGAATTTGTGTATTTATAGTAATCTAAGCATATGTTTTATAACATTGTAGTATTTATTCACAAGGAGTCAAATCCTGCAAAGTTTACTCAGGCCTAATACACATTGATTTCAACAGGAATATTGCAAAAGTATAGATTACAAGATTTGGCACACAGATATCACACTGTCACATACATAGTAGGGGAGATGCAGGGTTGCCTAACAGTTAAGGCTGGGATTTATTTCCTACTCTGCCACTCATTCAGATGAGGTGAGCTGTAAATCACGAAAGCTTATGCTCAAATACATTTGTTAGTCTCTAAGGTGCCACAAGTACTCCTTTTCTTTTTGCGAATACAGACTAACACAGCTGCTACTCTGAAACCTGTCACTCACTGTGTGATCCTGTGAAAGTAACTTACTGTAACTGAGGTAGAGGAGTATCTGTAAGTAATACCTGCTCATTTTTGTAAGGAACTTGGAAACCATTGGATGAAAGATGCTATAACTGAACTTCTATTATGCAGTAAGTTTGCATTAGGACTGGAAATAAATTATTATTTTCGACTGAACTTGGATTGCCAGCCAAGAAAGGATTTTTCTTCTCTGTCAGTAAAATTTGATCAGACTCAGCATTTGTTTCTTAAAACATAAGAAAAGTTACTTTATTCTTGTTGGCAAATACCTTAATTAAGCTGTAAATGTAAAACCAAAAAAAACCCAACCAAAACAAACCTAAAGGTTTCCCTAACAGAGTCTTTATACTATAAACACCGTGATAGGTGCAGGAATCTTTCTGTCTAAAGGAATTAGAATACAAATATGTTTTCCTTGATGTAATCACTTTATGATGGAGCATTTGTCTCTGTGGCCAAGACATTGCAGAGGTGACACTGGAGTGTCACCAAAGAACAGTTCAGTTCTGATTACTTTTGATTGTAGGGATTCAATACTGGGCATGTGGGCCAGTGACTAGGATACACTGTTAGGAGCTCAGTTGAAGGTGACCTGAGCACAAGATGACTGGACTTAGATTGAATTCTAAAAAGGACAGCAATACATCCTGGATCTTGTCTGGAGCCCCAGTGAAGTGAAAGCACATTGGAGGAAATCTCATGTGAAGATCTGAGCATGGTGTGATTGCTGAAAGTTACACATAATTAAGGACACAAATATCTATTTGTAAGCTAAGAACTGAAGAGAGTTTCCCTTTTCTGTGTTTAGATCATATTAGGGTAACATTTACAAGTTTTATTTATCACCTTAATTCCTTTGATTCTAATATGAACCGGTATAAATATATCTACTTTAATGTTTTATACATCAGCTGGGAGCATTGCTTTCATAGTCTAATTTTGTCTGTCTTTGAGACAAGCTATTAAAGAAAGAAGCACAACTAAAAAATTCAGTGACTTAAGCAGACAACCAAATTTACCATAACTGATGGCCAAACAACAAATTGAATGTAGAAATCCTCCCAACTCCATGAGTTATGGACAAAGCCAGTCCTTGAGGGAGAAGTTGGAGACAATCCTACAACTACATATAAAGAAAACTGAACGTGAGCTATGAATAGTCTTACCCAAAGCTCAACTCTGGTGGTTACCAGGGTTTCAGCAGAACTGCTTGCTAGCATTGTTATGTATTAAGAGACACTAAGCACCTATAAATGAAAATGTTTTAGAAAAATAGCCATTTGAAATTAATTTTTGCACATTCACTTTCAGTCCCAAGTGGATTGTTGTTTCCCCCGCCCACTGTAAAGTTTAGTACAATTTTGTTTGTCTGTTTTTGAATTATGCCAGAATTTTAAAATGTGATTTCCACATTTTTAAAGACATTGTTCAGTAATTCCTTTGTGATTGGAGATCTCAAAATTAGTTTTGTTTTAAAACTTGAAACAGATGTAGTCCAAAGTAGCTTGTGTGCTTTACTAAGAATGATACTGATTGAAGACTAGGTACTACAAAATGAATGTGAGAAGACTGAAAACTGTACAGAGGGCCTAATTCTGCATTCATCATGCTCAGACATATGCATGTGTGTATTTACAGATGCTCTCTTTCTTTTAACTCCAACAGGATCTTAAAGACAAAACACTGTTTAATGCAACAGTAGACTGAGATTCTGAACCTACAGATGTCAAGGAATTCAGACATTTGTTACAATGATAACAGTGATTCAGTCATGCTGAACCTGTATTTACTACAAGATCAAAGCTATCACCATAGTGAGTAATACAAAATGACAGGTTTCAGAGTAGCAGCCGTGTTAGTCTGTATTCGCAAAAAGAAAAGGAGTACTTGTGGCACCTTAGAGACTAACAAATGTATTAGAGCGTAAGCTTTCGTGAGCTACAGCTCACTTCATCGGATGCATTTGGTGGAAAAAACAGAGGAGAGATTTATATACACACACACACACACACAGAGAACATGAAACAATGGGTTTATCATACACACTGTAAGGAGAGTGATCACTTAAGATAAGCCATCACCAGCAGCAGGGGGGGGGAAAAGGAGGAAATCCTTTCACGGTGAAGTGAGCTGTAGCTCACGAAAGCTTGTGCTCTAATAAATTTGTTAGTCTCTAAGGTGCCACAAGTAGGAATTAGCCTACCTTGCTTGTCACCATGAAAGGTCTTACAGTATGGAGCGTTCACTGGAAGACTCATCAAGTGATGGATAAGCTTCTCCTGAGGCCTTCTGTTTTCCCTAATGGCTCATTACCCTGAATAGGCCCTTCCTCACCCAGTATCTAGATTGAAAGCATCTTGCCTAGTAGGCATCACCCAGGTATAATTACATTTGAAATACAGACCCATAGCCAATATTCATAACTTCAGATACAAGAATGTTAAATGCATACAAACAGGATAATCCTATTCAGCAAATCATAACTTTTCCAATGACATCTTGCATAAAATGCATCATTATACTAGAATCATATCATAGTAATATCACTATGAAGAATACGGAGTGCAGTGTCACAATGGGCTTATGATCTTAACCATAAAGTTTCATGAACAAAGATTCCTCCTTCTCCTCAGTGAGCAGTGTCCTGTCTCACATTGCATTGCTAAAAGTACAGGTCTTTGGTTAATTTAGTTGGGTAGTTCATTTGATGTAACCTACCCAGTTTTCAATTTACTTCCTATTTTAAAATGTAAATGGATAGTTTATTAACACTGACATGTATTCTGCATACCACATTATAAGCAGGTATTTTGTTTGTTTCTAAATAAAGTCTGGTGGGGAAGGGTGGATAACAACTGGGGAAAAATACACTCCAGAACTAGTGAAGTGTCTTTCAGTGGCTTACATGCAGAATGGTGTTCAAAAGCAATTAACTGACCATTTGACTCAGCCTGTTTTGCTGCCTAGAAATATAACTTTAAAACTTTTTATATCTAAAAGTGTTTATTTAGAATGGACTACTGAGAGTTGCTTACACAAAACTCCCATTGATCACCACTAACTGAGGTGAAGGCTGTGAGACAGTAAAGCGAGTAAGATTTTGCTCAAAATAAAGTAGTCAGTGGCACAGAAATCTGATCATGGTAGTGTTAAGAGAACTTTTTTCTTACACTGATAGAATGCAAACAATATATAGGATACACATCGATAAACTCTGTCCCTCATAGATCCTGTACAAGAACCCAGATAAAAACAAGCTTCTGAATGGAGCTAGAACACTTCCTTTAACTTTCATTAATTAATACATGTCAGGTATGTTGACACCTTCTACAAGATGGATCAATTTTAATTAATATGATTATATGGACCTTGAAGTGAGCTGTAGCTCAGGAAAGCTTATGCTCTAATAAATTTGTTAGTCTCTCAGGTGCCACAAGTCCTCCTTTTCTTATTGCCTGTATGGGAATGCAGTCTCAGGCACTACACCTGCCCGGCCTCCTCCATGACAAGAAGAAAAGGAGTACTGGTGGCACCTTAGAGATTAACAAATTTATTAGAGCATAAGCTTTCGTGAGCTACAGCTCACTTCATCGGATGCATTTGGTGGAAAAAAAACAGAGTTTCCGGGAGCTTTACACTCATTTTCGTTTTTATTAAAACGTTTCTCAGCTCCGCTGCTGTGTGAAAGGCCACAGCACCAGCAAAGGAAACTGACCGACTGTACAAAGCAAACGGTAGAGTCCGCCCCACACAGGGGGGGCCGCTAAAGGCGCAAAGGAAACTCAGCGACAAAAGAAGAGGGAAATGCATTTTTGTAATCCCTTTCAGATCTGCTGATCAGCAGGCGCTACTCACAACAATCGGATCGCCGCCTGGTTTTGAAATTGCGGGCGTCCCGTTAATTAGCCGCATTGCGGAGCGGTGCGCTGGGCACTCACATTACGCTCGCCGAGCCAGCGGGTTTGTTCGGGTGGCCGCCCTGGCACTGCTGAAGCAGCCGCCCTAGGGCTGCGAACTACAAGTCCCATGGTGCAGCTGCTCCACCTCCCCCACGCCGGACGGGCAATGAGAGGGGAGCGCGGGGGGAAAGTCCGACCCAGCATAAACAGAGTCGTGCTTACGCCGAGCCTGGAGAGGAGCAAGCTCGGGGCGCGGGAGAGGCTCGTTGCGCTCCCGCTGGGACCCGCCTCGCTGCGTTCTCGGGCCCGCCGGCGGAGGTGAGCGCACAGAGCTGGCGGGTGTTTCGGGCCGCTAGTTCTTCCCCGGGGGCAGCTTAAACAGGCTGGAGGGGGGCGGTGGGGCCGCGCCACAAGCGGCGGGTGTGTGTGGGCGCGACTCCGTGGGGCTGGGAGGGGGCTGATTTGGGGGCGCGAAGCGCGGCGGGCCCTGAACTGCGCCCGTGGAAGGCCGCGGGCGTTCCGCTACTAGCGCCTTGGAGCGGGCTGGCGCGGCGTGGGGGCAGCCGGTCCCGCCGCCGGCGGGGGGGACTTCCCGCGGGCTGGCACGTGGCGGAGCGCGGCTGCCCGCCCGCCCTCGCTGCTCCAGGCGAGCCAGATGCTCCGGCGGCGGCGCCAGGCCTGGGCGTCTTTCCCTTGGGATGCGCTGCGAGCGGCGGCTTCTGAGCGAACGAAATCGGCGTCGGGGCTTTTTCAGCTGCAAGGAGAAAAACGTCCCCCGCCGGTGGCAGCCCAGGGAGCGGGCCGCCTCCTTTTCGCTGCCGTTGCCAGCGAGGGGCAGGTTCTTGCTCGCAGACCGAGACGCGCGTGGCTCTCTGCAGCCGCCTGATGCCCCCATCCAGTTAGCGCAGCTTCCTTTTTTGCTGGGGTGAAGAGATGCCTCCTCCCGAGCTGCGGTGGGATGGAGCTTGGAGGGGCACCTCTGCCGCGGTTTTAGGGCGTGTGCAGTGGAAGTTTTGCCGTTGTCTTTACTAGGCGCAGGATCAAGCCCTTAATGGTCAGGATCCTGGATGCCTGTACTAGGTCTTGCTGCACTGTCAACTCAGTACATTTACTCCTTTAAAAAAAAAAAACGTTACAAAGGAATAAACATAGCAAGATATGTTGGGGGGGGGGGGGGGGGGGAGGAAGGTTTTCTTTACTGGAGTCAATTCCCGGGCATTATGGGAAATTCTGTTCTTGGACCTTATGACAGGTGTCCGACTCACCACCGTGGCACCCCCTGCTGGCCATCCTGGGAATTAGCTCGGGGTTGCCAGCACCGCGTCCTCAGGTGGTGTCCTGCCCATGCTCGCTCCACTGTCTCTGCATCCAGGACCTGTGTCGCTCCCCGGACCCTGTCGTTCTCTTCTGGACACAGCCCTCCAGCTGTGCCCCACTCAGTTCTCTCCCCCGTTCTAGGGGGCCAACACTCCTCCGTCCAACCGCTCGCCTCACTGGCGAACTGCAGTCCAGGTTTTAGCTGCTTGTCTCAATAGCAAACTGCAGTCCGTACACTGACCACACCCCTCAGTGGCAAGTGGAGGCGAAGTGGGGGAGGAGGGAGAGAAGATTCAGGCCTGTCCGCTACTCTGGGTCCCGACCCAGGGATCCTGGGCCCTCAGCCATGTGCTACCCTTCCTCCAACTCTGCCAATTCCTTCCCTGCAGTCCCAGTACCTCCTCTGCCTGTGTATCAGGCCCTCAGTTTGGCAGCAGTCCACCTGCTGATCCTGCCCAGCACTGCTCTGTCCATTGTCCAGCTCTCTAAGCCAGGGGTTCTCGGCCTTTTCCTTTCTGTGGCCCCCCACTATGTGCTATAAAAACACCATGGTCCACCTGTACCACAATAATTGTTTTTCTCCATATAAAGTCTATAGCTGGCATTAAGGGGTAGGAAGCAGGGCAATTGCCCAGTAGCCCATGCCACAAGGAGCACAGCAAAATTAAGTTGCTCAGGCTTCAGCTTCAGTCCAAGGTGCTGGAGCTCAGGCCCCAGTCCTCCATGGTGGAGCTTCAGCTTTCTGCCTTGGGCCCTAGTAAGGCTAATGCCAGCTATGCTTGGGAGACCCCCCTCAAACCAACTCTTTGCCCCCCTGGGGGCCCCAGACCACTGGTTGAGAACCTCTGCTCTAAGCAGCCAGATCTCCTCCCTCAAACTGTAGGGAGTGATTGCCTCTGCTTAGCTCAGCAGCCCCTTCTTATATGGCTGATCCTGATTAGCTCCTCCAATAAGCCTTCCCCTAACAAGCCTTTTCCTTGTTTTAACCCCTTATATACCAGTGAGGGGGTAGCTGCCCCATCACTGACCTACAAATTCCCTTCCAATCAATGAGTTGCAAGGATGCATTTGAGGGTGGAATGCAGCCATCTGTCTACACTCATCATTGCAGTATCCAAAGATTTGTCATAGAATCTGCATTTAGAGGGTAGAGAAATTTGTTAAAATGAGCATGCCCAAGCATTTATTATGGCCTCTATTAGGAAGTTAGATCTTCTACATGGGGAGGATAGACCTGATTTAACCAATTTGTTCCCTTTCTAAGTTTTATGAGATTTAATGGGGTCAGAATTGCTTTCAAAAAGTTGCATCATTAGTATTTTCACATTTGTAATCTGGCTTTGTGGGCCTCTTGCTGCTTGTTTTATTTGTCAATAGAAAGTTTGAATATCAGAGAAAAATTTGTTGTTAGAAATTTTCTTTTGTGGGGTGGGTTATGGGCAGCCTAACCCTTCAGCAAAAGATCCACAAATTCCCATGCTCGGTGATGTTAGCAGTCAGTGCCCCAAGGAAGTTGTCTGGATTTTTTGCTGATAGAGTTGTGTGGAATGTAACGGGAAACGAGCCAAGTATGCACATTCTAAATGTGAAATGACACCAAGGGTTCAACACTGTAGTCCTATGTATGTAAAACTCTTGCTAAAGGCTGGGGGCTTTTTGCTTCCTTCAGGACTTGGCCCCAACTGGGGAAGAGTTTAAGTGCATATTTCCATGCAAAATTCAAAATCCATATCTTAAAAAAATATTGTAGCACCGTGGAAAAGATTTTGCTCCCATTGCAGCCCTGTCTATTCTACATGCTGTCCACTTACTGATGTGTAATCCAGTATCTAGAAATTGCCTTCTCTGTTTGAGAACTTCCCGATATCCCCTCATGCCGCCTTAGGCCTTTAATAGAAGCAAATGGTCACTTGTAAAATTTGACATGCAACATTTTGAACAAAAACACACAGGCCTGCATTGGCATGTCACATTCACAACATCTGCAAATTCTTCCGAATAAACTTCTCTGCTCTGGTAATTGAAAGACAGTAAGCATTATTGATGCACCTCCAACTGATTTAGGAGTAGACTGATGGAATGTAGAATTTTCCCCTTGTAAGTTACAGATTCAGATCTTTTCCAAGGTCAGGCATGACTGAAAGTTGCTCTTCATAAGCACCAAAATCACTTTAGAAAGAACTATAATTGCATATTGCAGTTTTATAATTTTACCCAAAATCAACTATATTGTTTTCAAGATGGGCTGGGGAAAAGCAGAATGATTTACAGGTGTTATAGACAACCTAGAAATCATAATCTACTTGAAATTAATTTTTCTTAACATTTTAGGTTTTGCTTACAATGGCCAGGAAAACCATATTAGCACCACTCTAGCAAGTAATGCTTAAGTAGAGTTCACTAATGTGATTTCCCTGGCCAGTTTTATCCAACACTGAAATGGGAGATGTTCTGTGCCTGAGCTGTTGCTTTGTAAGAAAAAGCATTGTGCCTTGTTTTAAATATCAATCAAGGAAGGAAAATAAGGAAAATAATTCTAGAGGTCTTGAGATATTTATATGGTATCTCTAAATACTGACATCACAGAAAGGTGTCATAGTACCAGTAATCCATTCTTTGTATCTTTATAGATTAAAGTTGTGCAATCTTATGCTTGGAAAGGTAATTGTATATCAGTCCATATCACAATGATGCTTCATGTAGCAATAAAATACAATAGACTGAACTGTAAACTGCTTTTAGTAATGACTCAGATGAAATGAATAACGTTGATTATGCACCTCATAGTCAAATGTACATATCAGTTAAGTGATGAACTTATTTGGACGTAGAAGAAATTACCGTTTAAACACAGAGCACAATTAGCTTGCGGTACTCTTTGCCACAAGCTATGTGGCCAAGAGTTAAATATGACATTTATGTGGACAAGAACATTCAGAATTACAATAGCACAGATTAAAAACAACAAGGAGTTTTGAAAGGGATATATCCCCCATATTTCCAGGCATGAGCCTATGGGGTTTAGGAAGAAACTTTCCCTCTGGACAGACTCTTCCATAACTACAGGTTTTGTTTGCATCTTCCTCCAACGCAACTAGTGTTGGCCACTGTTAGAGACAGGATACTGGGCTAGATGAACTACTGGTCTGGTGCATTATGGAAAATCCTGTACCCCATTTTTGTTGGGGAAAGCAGGAGAATTTTCACACGCACTTTAAATTCATTTTTGATATCTGTAATGTATTACATACAGCAGCTACTCCTTAATGCGATTTCAAAAGGTAAAGCTTGTGTCAGTGGGTAGTTCTGAAAACTAATGTTCTTTTGAGCTCCTACTTGGCTGTTCTACCATGGATAAATACTGACATAGTCATTAGGCCAGAAGGAGAGGGAGAATGACTCTATAGTTCAGGGGTTAGGGAACCCATCCAAGAAGTGCAAGACTGAGGGGCCTGTCCAATCACACTTTCGTTATTTAACTGGAATGCCACTGTTTCAAAACAGGAGACCAAGGAAACCCTACAGCAGAATGTCCCACAGCGTAGTGATTAGATAGCTGAGACCTCTGTTCAAATCCTCTCCCCACCTTCTGGCAGGAAGAGGGGAATTGAACCAGAGTTTCCCACATCCCAGGCAAGCTGTACTTGTCACATTTCATATTGTCAAAGGAATATAATATAGTGATATAGAATATTCAGAATAATTAACAAATACTATGTAATAGTTCCAATCTGGGTCTGAGGTCTACAAAACAAGTGCTTAGGCTTCCAGTGATGTTTCACCAAAATGTTTTTTCAAAGGTGAATCATTTAGTAAGACACTTGCAATAGGGGCAGAACTAGTTTCATGCAAAGATCTCAAAACATTTAAAAATATTAAGGAAGTTTCATAACAGCCTGTACTTCTGGTTGTATGCAATGTTGTTGTTGGCATGTCAGTCCCAGGATGCTAGAGAGACAAGGTGGGTGAGGTAATATCTTTTATCAGACCAACTTCTGTTCATTAGAGACAAACTTTTGCTCTTACACAGAACTTGGTCCGAGAAAAGATTACCTCACTCATCTTGTCTCTGTACTTTTTCTCATTTTACCGATGGGAAACCAAAGCACACAGAAGCTTTTGATCTGTCCAGAGCCACATACCAAGTCAATGGCAAAACTGGGAATAGAACTATTGTGATTGACCTGGAGTTCTTAACTACCAGTCCTGTACCCTAGGTGCTAGACTATATGTTTACTACCTGTGATTCTCTATAAAACAAGTTTCAGAGCAGCAGCTGTGTTAGTCTGTATTCGCAAAAAGAAAAGGAGTACTTGTGGCACCTTAGAGACTAAAATTTATTAGAGCATAAGCTTTCGTGAGCTTTGTGTAATGACTCATCCATTCCCAGTCTCTATTCAAGCCTAAGTTAATTGTATCCAGTTTGCAAATTAATTCCAATTCAGCAGTCTCTTGTTGGAGTCTGTTTTTGAAGCTTTTTTGTTGAAGGATAGCCACTCTCAGGTCTGTAATCGAGTGACCGGAGAGATTGAAGTGTTCTCTGACTGGTATTTGAATATTATAATTCTTGATGTCTGATTTGTATCCATTTATTCTTTTACATAGAGACTGTCCAGTTTGACCAGTGTGCGCAGGTGAACGAGCCTCTGATAGTGTGGCGGATATGATTAGGCCCTATGATGGTGTCCCCTGAATAGATATGTGGACAGAGTTGGCAACAGGCTTTGTTGCATCTACCAATGTGATATATGCCATCATGTGCCAGCAATGCCCCTCTGCCATGTACATTGGTCAAACTGGACAGTCTCTACGTAAAAGAATGAATGGACACAAATCAGACGTCAAGAATTATAACATTCAAAAGCCAATTGGAGAACACTTCATTCTCTCTGGTCACTTGATTACAGACCTGAGGGTGGCTATCCTTCAATAAAAAAACTTCAAAAACAGACTCCAACAAGAGACTGCTGAATTGGAATTAATTTGCAAACTGGATACAATTAACTTAGGCTTGAATAGAGACTGGGAATGGATAAGTCATTACACAAAGTAAAACTATTTCCCCATGTTGTTTCTCCTCCCCCCCCCCCACTGTTCCTCAGATGTTCTTGTTAACTGCTGGAAATAGCCTACCTTGCTTGTCACCATGAAAGGTTTTCCTTCCTCCCCCCCTGCTGCTGGTGATGGCTCATCTTAAGTGATCACTCTCCTTACAGTGTGTATGATAAAACCCATTGTTTCATGTTCTCTGTGTGTGTGTGTATTTAAATCTCCCCTCCGTATTTTCCACCAAATGCATCCGATGAAGTGAGCTGTAGCTCACGAAAGCTTATGCTCAAATAAATTTGTTAGTCTCTAAGGTGCCACAAGTACTCCTTTTCTTTCTATAAAAGAAGTACACATTAATTGATCAGTAGTATGTAAAGTTCTTTAAATGATGCCGTTCCAGGTGGATTTTTTTGGTATTGCAATAATTCCATGTTTCTTTCTTTTAGTTCTGAGAAGGATCATCATCATGAGTTCCATGGAAGAAGTGGAAACTGAAGAGACAGTAACTTGTCTCCATATAACTTTGTACCATCCTTGCCAGGAAGAAAAGCAGGTGTTTCGCAGCTTAAAATTCCAAAAGCGAGAGCGGTGCAGGGTAGATGAAGTGGCAAAATTTGGCCGAGATTCTAACATCTGCCATTATAATTTAATGGATACCCGTGTTTCCCGGGTTCAGTTTACCCTGCAGTTTTTCAGGCAACTCAACAGCTCAGAACTTGGTTTTGAGATAAAGAACATGAGCAAAAAGACAAAGCTAATTGTAGACAATGTGGAACTGGACTACCTAAACAAAATTGACCTGCCATGGAAATGTATCATTCGCTTTGGAGACTACCAACTCTTAATGCAAAGACAAGATGGGCAATCAGTGGATTATTTTGAGACTTGCTTTGAGTTGGCCCAAGCTTCACTTTTGCAAGAGAGACACCTGCCTTCCCTGCAGCCCATACCAGAGTGTGGTATTTTTCCTTCTTTGGTCTATTCCCAAGAAGTAAAACCAGTAGAGATGGATGAAAATGATTTGTGATAGAAGGGAGAAGGTTGCTTTCAACAGTGTCCAATATCTAATTCAGTATGACTTCAGAGGACCAAATCTTATCTCCTCAGCAGACTGCATTTGTTTTGCTTTCCATAGTTGCCACTACTGTGTTCTTCCTCTGTTGCACACTGTTTAAATATATCAGAACTTACTCATTTACAAATGTCATTAGTCCTGCATCATCTTTAATGTCCATCCTGTCTTCTCCCTGCCACTGTTATCACCTTCTATGTTTGTCTGTGGTAAACCCCAATCAGAGTTAGTGGATCTTTGCATGGACATAAAGGCCCATGGTAGCAGATCCAATTGTAGGATTGGGGCCATAGATCATAAGCCCTTTCAGACAGGGTGTATCTGCCCTATAGTGCCACTATTTGGCCAAGTGTCCTGTAGATGCTCCCTCACTTTCCCCACATGTGCTATCAGTAAGTTTAAATGAGGCTTTATTTAAGGAATAGCAGCCCTCTGAGGGGGTCTAGTTTATTAACTGGAGCTCCACTGAAAATGCATCCAAACCTTCACCCCAGTGTCTTAGCTAGGAGACTATCAGTCTTAATTTATCCATCCCACCTGAGTCCACCAGTCCACTTCAGCAGTTCTCTCTGTTCAGGCTTCTTACCACTATCTGGGAAGAATTTTCTCCAGAGTCAGATGTGTCAGCTGTAGCTCTTCTCTATACCAGTATGTAGTTTGACAGCCTTTAGTTGGGCATTCCCTGTGTCTAGGAGTGCACCTTCTAGGCTCCTGGCTCTGAACTTCCTGTCTCTAGAAACCACCTCAGCTGGTAACCCTTTGTCAGGCTTATTAGCTAATTAGTTGTCAACTAGGCACATAGGGATTTCATTACCTCCAGGTGGATTTGAGTTGACTTGTTCTCCAATTCAGGATCTTGTCACAGGTAGGCTGGTCTCTGACTCTCCTGAAAGGGCCAGCCCCAGTAACATAGGATCTCCCTCTATATTTCTGTTTAATTATCTCTGTAAAACACAGTGCAAAGTTCTGGCTTTATAAATAAACCACAAATGGCCAGGATTAATATGCAAACTTGTTATATTGCATTATTAACTTTGATACTGAAGTGCAATCTGTATTCAGACTGAGATCCATTTTCAACCCTAACTTTTATGTTAGGGTTGAAAATGAAACTCTGAAACTTTTTTAATCATATTTTGTGAAAATAGAGCTATTTAATTGGTATATTTAGCCTCACAGATACTAAGGTCAGAAGGGACCATTATCATCATCTAGTCCGACCTCCTGCACAACGCAGGCCACATAATTTCATCCACCCACTCCTGCGATAAACCTCTCACCTATGTCTGAGCTATTGAAGTCCTCAAGTCATGGTTTAAAGACTTTAAGGAGCAGAGAATCTTCCAGTAAGTGACCCATGCCCCATGTTACAGAGGAAGGCGAAAAACCTTCAGGGCCTCTTCCAATCTGCCCTGGAGGAAAATTCCTTCCTGACCCCAGATATGGCCATCAGCTAAATCCTGAGCATATGGGCAAGATTCACCAGCCAGATACCCAGGTAAGAATTTTCTGTAGCCTCACAAACATAATTTTTCTTCTAATCCTAAAGTGATCAGAATGTGCAATAATAAAAATGCTATTACATCTTCAAAGTTGTGAGTATAAATAAAATAATGTGAATGTCCAGTTGAGGTTTTATTAAAAACATTTGTACACCTTATAATATTTTTGTCCTCTTGTGTGGTTATATCTTGTAAGCACAAATATATAAGGGAAAATTTTTCTGAGATCTCAAGCTTTACAAGCAATTGTTCATCTAAAAAGATGGTGATGAGATCACAGTTGGTGATGAGCATTGCTCCAAAATCATGCTTTCAGAGAAATAGACGGGTGCCTGAAATAATGCCATCTGGAGACCTACAACATTAGCCACATAGCTATGCATTGTTTACCCTCATTTTTAAATTTTAATTCACACAGAGTGTGTAATCCCCTGCCCAACAGCTGCTTCTCTTTTATCCCATAAACTTCAGGATTCTGGCTCTACTCAATTCAATTCTGCCTCTGAGGGCTGCATCAAGTTTCTCCCTTGCTGTAACAAACTCTGGGTCTCCTCAGGAGCACAGAATTGCCAAAGCACAGGTCTCCCCAGCCACATCCCAGTCCACTGCCTCTGTATCCCCAGCATACCCTCATACCTGGGGATCCTCTGAAGGGGGTACAGAAGCTCCCTGCATTGGGTGGCTTTCATGCCTATCCTGTTCCCCGTTCTACACCAGTTTAGCTGGCACAAAGGGACCGCAGGGTAATATTGAATAGGGCTCAGAAACTTGAGCACTGAATAATATGAGGAGTGGGTTTATCTAGAATGACTGCATGCTCTCACTTCAGATGTAACTTTCAGGTAAAAGAATGTTTGGGGAAGCAGCAAAGAAATTAGCAGCAGATTACAAATTTGCACTATAGATCATTGTGGCAAAGAGTTTCTAGCTGTGATTTCTAAGCAGGTACATGTTGATGTCAAACCTGCTCTTTTGACTACACAACGGGATCACAGAGCATGCAATGTCTATGCTAGAAATTGAACCTGTTTGAAACTTGGGGCCAAACTCTGTACTTCCACCTCATAGAATCTCATTCAGACCTCAGGATCTAATGTGGCTCCTCCAGGGTTTCCTATCAACTATGGTTGTGTCTGCTAATGGGGAGAGGATCAAACTGCTAAGTCTTTGTTAGAACTGAGCCCCAACCACCATCTTATCAAGGATGATTCTACTTTTACTCAATTATGGATAACATTGAAGGGATTAAATGAACCATCTAAAAGGATTTAGGTAGAGAGAATGCTGGAAATCATAGCAATGCTAACTCACTATGTTGCAAGAAAAACTGAGAGATGCTTTTAGGATTACACTGGATTGGGTGGGTGGGGAATATCACTCAACACTAAGCTGAAGATAAAGAGACACCTAACAGCTTTATTGTTTCAGGTTTTTAAATCTGTGTGACCCACAAAGGCATTGTTATTTAGTAGAGGGACTTTTTAAACCATAAAACATTTGGTTCTGAGAATTGTATATATAATCCACCTGGATATAAATTTGCCTTTACAGCTAGTATACAGATACTGTCTACAGTACTAAAGGAAATTTACTCCTCATATCAGGAGAAGAGTGGAATGTAGCTTTAGATGCACATTAAGGGGCAGAATTTTAAAACCTGAACAATGATTTTAAAAAAAATGGGTGCCAACAGTTAGGCCATCTAAATAAGTCACCTGATTTTCATCTGTCCTGAGCACCTAGCAGCTTCCATAAATATGGATTTCGGAGCCTAACTGCAGGATCTCATCTTTGAAAATTATGGCACAAGCTTTGCTTTATTTGTCCTTATCTTGTAGGAACAACTGCTATCAGTTTAAACATCTAAGTATTTGATATATGGGCACAGACATCCAAATGCACTTACAAATAACTGTGCACAGATATTTGTACTTGGGTGCAAAAAGGCTGGGTAGCAAAGATTCTGTTCAAAATCAGGCCCTTAGATCTAGTCATAAAATACATATGATTTACTATGTTTAGTGTATTGGCTTGCTGCCTGAAAGTGTTGTTTTGTACTTACCCACATAAAGTAATTGTATTCCTGTTAGTTTTTTCTACAAATGTATTATAGCTGTAATTTACAATATTGACACTCTTGTTTGGTACTATCTTAGACTTAACTTCGAAACAGGTTGCCAAAATTTGCATTGTACAAGGATATTACTTTCTTCACTATTTACTGGTCCTGTCACATAGAAAGATTCAACTCGGTTGCATTGTTCCTGATCATTTTTTACATTTCCCAAGTTAATATTCTCAACAAAATGGCAACTCATATTTGATATTCTGGTCTCTACCATGTAAATAGATTATATAAGGAGTAAAGAGAGGCTCCGCCCACACAAAAACCTGCTGACTCAATAAAAATTCTCCATTCCAATCCACACTGCAGACCTGTAAACCACAGCACAGAGCTTCATTGTATATTCTGCACTCATTCTGCAATGGAAGTCCCATTGATTTCTGTGGAACAGAGGCAAAATATTCAATTGAGATCCAGCTCTAATGACTAGTAGGAGAATTCAGCCCTGGAAACAGGCAAAACAATTCAGGAGAAAAAAAATTCCCAAATCCAAATAATTTGTAAGGTTTCGGTTAGTTCGGATAAGAATCCCACCCACCAAAAAAAAAAAAAAAAAAAAGTTTATCTTGTAGGCCCAGCAGACACGCTTCCCTTCATGGCTACAGTTGGTCAGTGCCATCTGTGTCTTGACTCAAAATGGAAATACGTCCTTAATACCAAATTGACTTTTTCACAAGAAAAATGTTCCATTTAAAGATCACTTTGTGGCCAGTGAAGATTCCTTTCAAAAGGAATGCTAATACATTCAAAAAATACAAGTGCTGTGTAAATATTGAAGCACAAATATTCCAAAGTTATATTTACTTATGACCATTCAATTAAAAAGCTTCCATGCCAAGGAGTGCACAATGAAACTCAGGGTGCTGGGCAAAGATTGCTTAAAGCCATCTTTTTGCTCCTTTGATCATATGCCAGTTCTGTACACTCCAGTGCTCTGGCATAAATTAGAGAACAGGCTGAGATTTACATTAATTTACACTGGTTGCCATTGTGGCTCTGCTACTGAAGAATCTTTCTATACCAGGATGATCCATTTGTGGTTGGCTACCCTGCTTTGCCCTGGCTTCACCGCTGCTGAAGAGCAGGGATAAAATGCCTTAGAGCTTGATCCTAGGTCAATGGAAAGACTCCCATAGACTGCCTTTGGATCAGGCCTTTAATGAAAATGCAGGAAAACAATAAACAGGGTCCAAATCCTTCTCTTGCATACACTGGACTTCATCAGAGTCACTCTGGCTTTACGTCAGCATCAGTGTTAGCAGAATTTGGTTCAGTATTTATATAACTGTAAAATCTAAAGGGACACTCAAGTTAAAAAACATTAGAGGTCACTATTCTTTCTTATCTACTTTCAGCTGGTCGGGTGTCCCTTTGAGCTACTCTGTTGAAAGCTAGCATACTTGATCATAATGGGACTCCAGATCATAGGGAAAAAATGACATTTTCTATTTCTATTATGGGTCACCAAAGAATCTAAGAATTATATTCACTTCTGTGAAGCAAACTTGGTGGACATGAAGCTCCAATGTAGAGAAATTGCAGTAATCTAAGATCATCAGTTCTATCTAACAGATTTTAGCCAAGAAAATTTCAAATGGGAGGGAGTACAGCTCAGGCAACCAACACTGACAGTTACATCTACAGATTACTAGTTGACAGTTGTCAGCTAGTACACGTAAAATCTCAAAATTCTCAAGGCTCAAACTTCATTATGAGCTGTGTGGGGAAAAAAACCAAAATATGATGTGAACAGATTTTGAGAGATATAGGGGAGTGAAAGAGAGAGAGTTCTTTTATCAGGGAAAATGTCTTTGTTTCTCTGTCTTAGGTTCTGGTGTCCTTTCCTCAGTGCACAAAATTCACATGCTGTTTCTGTGAATTTTCAAAGTCCACCCACATTAAAGGTAAGCAAACCATTTCAGATAAAATAAATATTCAGTGGAGAAGATTCATCTATGTGGTCTGGGAAATGTTTGGGCTAGTTTGAATTACTGTGCAAGATCTGAGAGAAGACATGATTTTTATTTGAAGTCTAGGTTTATGACATTTGTTTTACGTAACTTATCCAGTTAAATAAAAGTTTTCCATGGTGCATGAGAAAGATTGTAAATCACCCTAGCACCTTTCGCATGAAACTTACTGTAAAAACAGTTTGCATGAACGAATTGGATGAAAAATGCCCGCAAGAAAACAAATGGCTGCACTTTGGTAGTTTAGCCATAGACTGGAGATACTGGTATTAAATCAATCATAAACAAACTTCTGTATTCATTAGCAGAATACAAAATGGTATGCATAACATGGAACCATTTTGAAAGTGAGCAGGTTGTAGAACATGACTTAGCTTCAATAAAAGGGCACCGATTTAGAAAATAGTTGTTTATTTTTGCATTGCCAAATGAGCAAGAAAAATAAGTTATTTACCTGTAATTCTTCACCAGGGTTCACAGCAGTATCCACATTCTTGGGTGCAAACACTGTGTATGTAGTTGCAGAAGTCTCATAGTGAAATCTGGGCTCACCTTTGGCATGTTCCTCTGCCTGCTAGATGCCCTAGTGATAGTTAATATCGTTACTAGTTTTCTAATAGCGAAAGATGTAAAACTTAAGTGTAATAAAGAAAAATCTTTATCCTCCATCTCTATAGGTAAGATGGGTGCACCGCAGAGTGTGGATGTTTAGTAAGTACTCTGTCTTAGAGTATGTGTACACTGCAGCTGGAAGTAAGCCTCTCAGTCTGGGTAGAAAAACTCATGCTAGCTCGACTTGAGCTAATGATCTAACTACAACAGAGCAGATGTTGCTGCTTGGGCTGCATCTCAGGCTCTCATGCCCACTCAACTCCCTGCATCTGAGAAAGCTACTCTCAGCTTGTGTCCCCCAAGCTACCGCACAACTTCTACTCTGCTATTTTTAGCATGCTAGCTTGAGCTGAGCTAGCATGAATCTATCTCACTGAGTTGGGAGGCTCACTCCCAGCTAAAGTGGAGACATATCCGTATGGCTGGATCCAGGGACTCTCTGAGTCTTTCCTTTGACTTCATTTGTTCTTGGATCAGGATATTAAAGAACAAAAATTAGCTGAAAGTAATTTTCTTATTGGGTGTCATGGCAAAACTCTGCTGTAGAGACCAGGGCTCCGATTCTTCTTGGACACTGGTTTTACACTAGTCTAACTATTGACTTCAATAGAGTTAAATCTGAATTTCACCAATTTAAGTAAGGAAAACCAGAGCCATGGTCAAAACACCTGCACAAATGTCTCTAGATCACTCAAAAAATGGTTTGTTCTTAACTTGAGTTAGCTAAGTCAAATTCACTAGAATCTTAACTCAAAGAAGGATCATCCAGTGGTTAGACCACTAGCCTGAGACTCTGAATAATTGGACCCTGTTCTACAACAGAGTTTAAGGCCAGAAGAGACCACTAGATCTAGTCTGACCTCCTATATGGCACAGGCCACCAACACCCGCACACTAATCAAACAACTGAATTGACACCAGTTCAACCCACAGGAGACTAGACTATTATGTGCCACAGGTAGAGAAAAAATGGTTATACGCCTTTTCATAACTGTTGTTCTTTGAGATGTGTTGCATACATCCATTCCACTGTAGGCGTGTGCATGCCTCATGCGCAGTTGTTGGAGAACTTTTTTTCTTCAGTGGTACCCATCAGGGTGGCTTGAGCACTGACACACTGTCATGTGCCATTGTGTGCCAGTATAAGAGGGCAGAGCCCTCTCAGTTCCTTCTTACCAGATAGACTCTCATGGAGGGGGGAAGAAGGGCAGGTCATGGAATGGACACATGCAACACCTCTCAAAGAACAGTTACACAAAGATAGGTAACTGTGATTGCACGTCCATTCCACTGAGGGTGACTCTCAAGCAGATTAACGTGGAGGTGGGCTCAGTCTGATTTTTATAGCATCACAGAGTGCTCTAATAAACTCTATTCTTTGCACAGGTTTTAGAATTGATTTGTCCAGATTGAGTAAAAGCCTCAGTGCATTGAAGGTGAACTGAATGACAGCTATGCTGGACAGCACTTGAAACTGGGACTGGCCTCTCACCAACCAGTTGTCCCGACTTCACTGTTGCCCTGGAATCTTTCAGGCTATGCAGCCTATCATCAGTCTTTTCTGAAAAGAAGAATGGGACCCTCAAATGGTAAATCCCGAAGGGTCAGCTATACCTCCCTCAGACATAGGCACCAACTTCTCCTGGTGCCTGTGGGTGCTTGACCTCCCCCGTCCGGCCCCACCCCGATGGCACCCCTGCCCCACTACCAAGGATCTTTGCAATCTTCTGTCCTCGAGGAGTATGTGTGGCTGTTTTAAAGATACTCTTCTGTTCTTTTAGAAATACACTAAGTTGTTTTTTTCCCCACAGAGCAAAACAGTGAAAGTAAAAACGGACATTACAAAAGCTTTGTTAGAGATCAGAAAGACTCATGGAACCTCCCTATCCTTGTCCCCAAAGACTGCCATAAGTCCCTTGAAGGAAAGCTTTGCCCTACATTTTTGGCTTAGTAATGCAGAAATATAGGGGGTCCACATGACAGTTTCTTGAGTCTTGTCTTGGTTTGGTTACACTGGTGATTGCAACATTAAGAATACCAATACTGAACACTTCTGAGTGCTAGCAGCCTTTTAAAATCATATCAAACAACTTTGCTCACATGAAGTCTGATTTCAGTGTAGCAGCCGTGTTAGTCTGTATCCGCAAAAAGAAAAGGAGTACTTGTGGCACCTTAGAGACTAACAAATTTATTTGAGCATAAGTTTTCGTGAGCTACAGCTCACTTCATCGGACGCATGTAGTGGAAAATACAGTAGGGAGATTTTATATACACAGAGAATATGAAACAATGGGTGTTACCATACAAACTGTAACGAGAGTGATCAGGAAAGGTGAGCTATTACCAGCAGCAGAGTGGGTCGGGGGGACGGGACCTTTTGTAGCGATAATCAAGGTGGGCCATTTCCAGCAGTTGACAAAAACGTGAGGAACAGTGGGGAGGAGGGAATAAACATGGGGAAATAGTTTTATTTTGTGTAATGACACATCCACTCCCAGTCTTTATTCAAGCCTAAGTTAATTGTATCCAGTTTGCAAATTAATTCCAATTCAGCAGTCTCTCATTGGAATCTATTTTTGAATTTTTTTTGTGAAAAATTGCCATTTTTAGGTCTGTAATCGAGTGACCAGGGAGATGGAAGTGTTCTCCGACTTGCTTTTGAATGTTATAATTCTTGACATCTGATGTGTGTCCATTTATATTCTTTTACATAGAGACTGTCCAGTTTGGCCAATGTACTCCAAAGAGAGACTGCTGAATTGGAATTAATTTGCAAACGGGATACAATTAATTTAGGCTTGAATAAAGACTGGGAGTGGATGTGTCATTACACAAAATAAAACTATTTCCCCATGTTTATTCCCTCGCCCCCACTGCTCCTCACACCTTCTTGTCAACTGCTGGAAATGGCCCACCTTGAAAATCACTACAAAATCACTATTACCTCCTGCTGGTAATAGCTCAGCTTACCTGATCACTCTTGTTACAGTGTGCATGGTAACACCCATTGTTTCATGTTCTCTGGGTATATAAAATCTCCCCACTGTATTTTCCACTACATGCATCCGATGAAGTGAGCTGTAGCTCACGAAAGCTTATGCTCAAATAAATTTGTTAGTCTCTAAGATCCCACAAGTACTCCTTTTCTTTTTATGAAGTCTAGTTGACAGTGCTGAATATGTTCAGCACATGTTACCAGTGGTTTAATGGTATCTATGGGATTTTATTAAAGCATATAGCACAAACCTTTTGGATGGAAACTGTTTGGTTTACTGGTGGAATTGCTTGCATTATTCTGTGCAGCAACTTGACCACAAAGTGACACAACTGATCCTCTGTCCTGATGAGGCTGCCTGGGTGGTTCTACAGTAAAAATCTACCATCTTTGAACCACCAACTAAAAATGGTCTTCAAAAATTGGGGTGGTTGTGATCATTTGCAATTACCTGCCCTTTAACTTATTGAAAACAAAACTCCGACTAAAACACTAATCTCCAACATAAATTCTTTCAGGCAGTCACCTAAGTCAGTGAACCTGACATCCTATTGAGAAAAAACATAAGGGCAATATGATATTTGCATTATGAGATCAGGATTATCCACCCATTTTGGCTACTTCTAATCCCCTGTAATAGCAGAGATGACAGCCTTTGGCAGAATTTAGTAGATCAGACAAATGGGAAGGGGTCAACAGTGAATTTTAGCAATTATAAGACATGTATTAACAGTGACTAAAACAAAAGAACACCGCAATGTAAGACTGTGCATGTTCCCTCTTATTGCTCTACTACTGCATCTTGTTAAGACTTTCCTTTCACAAACAGCTCTCTCACTATGCGGGGCAGTATTGTCCAATAGTTACAAAAGGAAATTGCAAGTCAAGGTGATTGTGTATCATCACCACTCTACTGCTGTGCAATTTTGGCCAAACGCTAAAATCCCTCTGCTTTCTTAATCTGTAGTGGCTAATTTACCTACAATACTTCCCGCAGGAAGAAGGGTGAATCTTGAAGAGACACTACTAGTTCAAATTTGACTCCAAGTTCAGGACTTCTATTAGAAATGTTCCCATTACAATAAAAACTCATGGACACTTTTTTTAAAAAAAAACACAAGCTATTAATTGCAACCTCAAGTTTACAATATTGATTAGTCTTTCAGTTGTACAGTAAACAGTGCAAGTTGACTTGAAATAATCTATAAAGAAAAAAGTGAGAAGCGACTTCACTTTCATTTTCCAAATTAAGCGGAAACCCTCTCCCCCATTTTTTACCCAAAGCCCATATAGAAAGGTGACTTTGGTAACTTACTCAAACAAAAAGAAGAACTTCTCTAAAAAAGCAGAAATACATCAACACTTGATCAGCTTCTCTCTTAAAACAGAGACAAAAAGAGGAAGTCAGTAACTGACATGATGAAGTACATATATTTCCATCCTTCAAAAATCAATTTTAAATTATACTTGTGTAAATTTATAGTTTCAAGGGTGTGAGCATACATATTGCAGAGCTATTTCAATGGCTGTTTAAAAGCAGTTTGTCTCATTCAGCAATCTTTCTTAAATTATTTTAAGAAAAATACTGACTACATTGTCATTTTTAAGTCAAAATGATTGTGACTCATTTAACTGTGAAAGTGGAATACTACTAATAACCATGGTTAAAAGTATGTGTATCACTATAATAAAATAATCTGTAGTCCAAGTTATATCTTCCCCCTTCTTGCTGATTTTCCACTTGCTCAGCAATCAAGACCCTTTGTCATCAACAGTAGTTCCCTTGTGACCATGATTTGCAGAACAGGGTTTTTAAACAGAAAAAAGTGACAAAGGTTGTGTGGGTTAGTTTTCATGTAAAAAAAAAAAAAAAAGTTTATTTACAGCTTGAGAAAGTTGCCCTTCCTTAGAATTCAGTATATGAATATGTCAAGAAAAAAATTACACAGTAGTTGCTTACACCAAAACAAAAATATACATTTGATGTGTACAAACTCTTAAAAAACATATTACAGTCATTGCAAATGTAGAGATTACATTAAAATATTTCCAACAACATAGCTACAACTTAAATTAAAAAATGGACTGTTAAGTACATTAAAAGATTTAGCTGTTTCCTAAAGTGTCACTGTATGTACATATTTAGTCAAAGTGTCTGGTATTTTAATTTAAAAGGCAAGATAAAAGGCATAAGGAAGATCAAACTGCCATGACCCAGGCATATTATAGGGGGCTCAGATATCTAAATGGGTTACATGCTTTAGACAATATATACTTAGTTATTTCTCATGATGTAGCTTTTTGTAACTTTGAGGAAGTGCATTGCCTTTATGCTAAAAATAAAGAGCCAAACATGAAAATCCTTATTCAGAAAGACGCTATAGAGGAACACACAATTTACATTAGGAGAGTAAAGCTTTACTGCTAGCTCAGGAAAAACACAGTTGTGCTTTATACAGTTTCTCCAGTTAGTTTTTGTTTTACATAATTCATAATCAAAATGTAAGGTGAGATTATGCATCAGATTCCACATGGTCAGCAGTAATTGAAGGCCTGCTTAAGTTTCAGCCCATATCAGCGATGGTAACTATCCAGTTACAAAGCATAGGAAAGCTCAAAAAGTTCAATGCACTGCTTTGTAACTGGAAAGGATGTTTATTTCTGTTTGTGTTAATATAGCCATGGGAACTCCGTTTTAGGATCTCTTTCAAACCTAGCAGAGAAGTGATTTTTTCCATATACTGCAAGTCTGTTCACATAATGCTGTCTTTAAGAATTATTCATACAAAGCTGAAGAAATTGTAAGTATTCCACAAGTTAAAAGTGTCTCTAAACACTTTTGTACTAGCAGCATTTGATGAGTTGTAAGTGAAAAAAACTGAACCTTTGGTCCTCTAAATTTTCCTTTAACTAACTTTCAAATTTCAAAATTTCCTCTTGAAGTACAGAAAAGCAGCTCTAAACAAATCTTTAGGTAGCATACTTTCACTAAACTTAATACATCATTTTACATGACAAATCTTGTAAAAAAATTTCTATTGGATATGCCATTGGAATCATTATGCTTGGTACAAGAAAATAATTCAAATAAAAAAAGGTAAGAAATAAGTTGAGGTAATAAACCAATTGCAAATAGACAATTTCACATGTGATCAACTATTGACTCTGCCTTCCTATGTTAAAGAACAAATCAAATAGATAATGGAAAAAGGCAATTTATAAAAGTAATCTCTCACCGCTTTCACATTCTCAGTCTTTAAGGTCAGAAGGGACCACCATGATAATCTACTCTGACCTCCTGCACATTGCAGGTCACAGAACCTTATCCACCTCTTAATACATTCAAGTATTAAGATAACTTATGTAGAATATTTATTTTCAAGATAAATATTAGGCCAATGACAACATGTAAAACAAATCGGGAGAAATATATTGAAATAAAGTGGCTAATTAAAATATAGGTTATGTCAAGCTGTGAATCTTAAATTAGTGCAGGTAATTTATACGAATCCCAAATTTCCAGAAATATACAAGACAAAATCAACCCAGTATTTTCATAAACATTATAAGGTAGATGATAAAATTGCACTTAATTCTGAAGTAACTCAGATAACCAATCATTCCAATTCCTTGCTAAAGAGCATTACAATATGGTTTCCTTCCTTTTCTTACACAAGACTCAAATTCTGTACACTCCATTTAACTTTACACATTTTGCCATTAATAACAGCCACACAATTTCACTATCTGTCTTGTTGATCAGCATCGGATTTATTTATGTCTGACACAGACAGTTCTATTACAGGATTCACAAATCCAGCATACTCTGAATTGCCATTATCATCCATCTCAGCACTAACAAAATCATTCTCCCACTCCAAGCCATTTGAATCATCAGAAGCTGAGGTTGGATTACTTCCTGTCTTCTTGCTGCTAAATTTTAGTGCTGCTCGGAGTATATCTTCTTCTGTTTTAGAGCGCTCTCTCAATGGAATCATTCTGTTCATGCCTGCAATTTAAGATAACTTTTTAAAAGCCATAACTTTATTTTTTTGGAGGGAGGAGAGAGAGAGACAGGACACCATGGGAAGAGGAGAATGTGTCACCACATTTTTGCTAAAATATTAAATGCTAACAAAAACACATTTAGAGCCAGATTCTGATACTTTTGCTCTTACTGACTAGTACCTCACTCTGCAAGCAGTCTTGTTCATGTCAAGGCAAGTAAAGGCATCAATACATTCTTTAGTCATTAATTGGCCAAGGAAATAGATTACCTACTTGATAATGAAACTATTTTCTAGCTATTTTTTTTTAAATTAAAGAAAGCAACAAGAATGGCTAAATAGGATCAGGCTTTGTTGACAGTCTTTTCCACTAACCAATCTGCTGCCCTTTCTACTTGATAGGTATGTATGTATTCTGAACACACACAGACATATTAAAAACTTTCTGGTTCCATGAAATTTCTAAGAAAGCTACTAACTCCTATTAAATCATATGATCTGTTTTAAGTATCTACTTGTAGCTTCCTGACAGTGATATCCGAAGAAATCTTCACCGAGTGAAACAGATTCTGAAGTTCAGAAATTGGGTTTCCCTAGACAGATACCATTTTGCTTTGTACAAAAAGGACACATTCAAGATACATACACAAACTAAGCCAAGTTGATCAGAAATGTGCATAACATGTTAGAGATTTTTCAAAAGAAAGGGATGTTAGCAATGCCGAATCATCTCCAGAGGTGTATAGGCTGTCTCCTCTGCCAATGGAAAGAAATGAAAGCTTGCAGAGGCAATAAAAGATTTACTGTGCCTCCATTCTCATTATGGTCAGGTTTACCCTACCCTCCTATAAAATCCCTCTCATTTTAAACTTGGATTACTGCAGTGATTCTGCTTCAGTATGCTATTTATATAATAAACATCTTTTATCACTTGAGATTCCAGGAAAAAGTTTACATCCACTCACTGGGTACTTGTGAAGTTTAGCAATATTTTAATGTGTTTGTTCCTTTGCTACTGATACTTCACTGAAGGTGTCATCAATAAAGCTAACAGTACAACTTGTTAAAGGGTATTGTGTAACAGGGTGAAATGACAGCGTAACTTTATTGCAGTTCCATGTTAACTGTATACGACAACTTGTTCACCATAAAGATATTCAGAGCAAAGAATAGAAAATATCAGTAAATTCAGATTCCAAGGCCAGAAGGGACCATTGTGATAATTTAGCCTGACCTCCTCTATAACTCAGGCCACAGAATTTCCACAAAATAATTCCTAGAGCAAATCTTTTAGAAAAGCATCAAATCTTGATTTTAAAAATATCAGTGACGGAGAATCCTCTAAAACCCTTGGTAAACTGTTCCAATGGTTAATTACTCTCACCATTAAAAGTTTATGCCCTATTTACAGTCTGAATTTGTCTAGCTTCAACTTCCAGCCATTGAATCATGTTATACCTTTCCCTGCTAGACTGAAGAACCCATTATTAAATGCGTGTTCCTCATGTAGGTACTTACAGACTGTAATCAAGTCACCCCTTAACCTTCTCTTCGTTAAGCTAAATATATTGAGCTTCATTACCATGGCTCTTCTCTGAACCCTCTCCAATTTATCAATATTCTCCTGGATTTATGGACACCAGAACTGGACACAGTATTTCAGCTGTGGTTGCACCGGTGCCAAATACAAAAGTTATTTTACATCTATACCACTACTTGAGACTCCCCTGTTTATGCATCCCAGGATTACATTAGCTCTTTTGGCCACAGTGTCACATTGGGAGTTCATATTCAGCTGATTATCCACCACAACACACAAATCTTTTTCAAAGTCACAGGTTCCTTCTGAGTCCTTGCTTCCCAGAATAGAGTTCCCCCTCCCATAAGTATGGCCTATGTTCTTTGTTTCCAGATGTATACTGTGACGTTATTGACATGAACTGTGACCATATAGATTATTGCAACCAGGGTCCTATGATTGCACAAGATCTTGTACAGACGAGGTCAAGTGGGGTGTCTATGGAAAGGTTGTAGTTTGCTGGTTATGATTATGCTGTCTGTATGCATGTGTCATTTTTGTATTTGAAGTTATGAATATTGGCTATGTACTTGTATCTCAATGTGTTTGATTCTAAGTAGCTTCAGTGAAGCATTTGGTCAGCTTCTTGAGAAAAGACTATTTTCAGTAAGTGCCCAATCAAGAAACACTTAACTGACAATGGACTTCGCGAGATGCCAATCCACATCTGAGCTTTCCTGAGAATGTTCAAACTAACACGTAAACAAAGGCATCGGACTGCAAAAAGCTGAATCATTTATGGACACGTGACTTGCCCAGGTGGCTACAAACTCCATCTTGTTGCTGTGACTTTGCACAGAAGAACAAAGGGGTTTCTGGCCACAAGAGAGAGAATATAAAAGGCCCTGGAAGCCTCTCCATTTTGTCTTCAGCTGGCTCAAGAGATGGCCTCTCCACCCCCAAGAGATGCCTGAAAGAAACTGTAATAAAAGACAGTAACTATGGGGGTGTGAGTGATTGCTGGACCCAGACTAGGAAGGAGTCCAGTCTGTGAAAGAAGCCTGTTGGGACATCTCAGAGGGTGAGATTCACCTGTATTCAGTTTCCTACTGTATTAGGCTTAGATTTGCGTGTTTTGTTTTATTTTGCTTGGTAATTTACTTTGTTCTGTCTATTTCTTGGAACCACTTAAATCCTACCTTTTATACTTAATAAAATCACTTTTTTCTTATTAATTAACCCAAAGTAAGTAATTAATACCTGGGGTAGCAAACAGCTGTGCATCTCTCTCTATCAGTGTTATAAAGGGCAGACAATTTATAAGTTTACCCTGTATAAGCTTTATACAGAGTAAAACTGATTTATTTGGGGTTTGGATCCCATTGGGGGCTGGGTGTCTGGTTGCTAAAGACAGGAGCACTTCTTAAGCTGTTTTCAGTTAAGCCTCAGCTTTGGGGCATGTGGTTCAGACCCTGGGTTTGTGCAGGAAAAGACTGGCATGTCTGGCTCGACAAGGCAGGTTCTGGAAGCCCAAACTGGCAGAGAAAACGGGCTCAGAGGTAGTCTCAGCACATCAGGTGACAGTCCCAAGGGGATTTCTGTGATCGAACCTGTCACATACATTTTGGGTTTTAATATGGCTATATGTTATTGTTTGCTTGGTAAACTGGCCTCCAGCAATCCAGATCACTCCTAATCAGTGACCTGTCCTCTTCATTTTTTACCACTTCCCCAATCTGTGTCATCTGCAAACTTTATCAGTGATGATTTTCTGTTTTCTCCCAGGCCATTGATAAAGATGTTAAATAGCATAGGGCCAAGAACCAACTCCCACAGGACCCTACTGGAGACATACGCACTCAGTGATCTCCCCTTTTACACTTACATTTTGAGACCTATCATTTATCCAGTTTGTAATCCATTTAATGTGTGCCATGTTAATTTTATATCATTCTAGTTTTTTAATCAAAATGTTGTGCGTTACTGAGTAAAATGTCTTATAGAAGTCCAAGTATATTACATAAACGCTATTACCTTACCAAAAAAAGATGTCAAGTTAGTTTGACAGGATCTATTTTTCATAAACTTATACTGATTTGCATTAATTACATTACCTCCCTTTAGTTCTTTATTAATCGAGTCCCATATTAGCTAGGTTTCAGAGTAGCAGCCGTGTTAGTCTGTATTCGCAAAAAGAAAAGGAGTACTTGTGGCACCTTAGAGACTAACAAATTTATTAGAGCATTATAAATTTGTTAGTCTCTAAGGTGCCACAAGTACTCCTTTTCTTTTTCCATATTAGCTACTCTGTCTTGTCTGGGATTGATGTCAGGCTGATGGGCCTATGAATACCTAGGTCATCCCATTTGTCCTTTTTAAAAATTAGCTTTCTTCCAGTCTTCTGGAACTTCCCTGGTAGTCAAAGACTCATTGAAAATCAACTTTAACAGTCTAATGAGCTCCTCAGCATGCTCTTTTAAAACTCTTGGATGCAAGTTATTTAGACCCGCTAATTTAAAAATGTCCAACTTTAGTAGCTTCTGTTTTAACAACTTCCAGAGATACTAGTGAAATGGAAAGCGTGTTACCATCATTGTATACACCTGGGAGACTGCAACACTGCACACATGCAGAATTCATGTCCCCTGCAGAAAATACATTCTGCCGGAGAGACACTGCAGTTACATCTTTCGCGTACCAGGGCTGGCACCAGAACAAAGGATAGCCGGCTCACTGGATGTAGCAGGCAGCAGTGGATAGGAAGGCCGAGAGGCTGCGTTCCTCACAGTTCCCTGCCTGTGAGAAGGCATGGGATATGAGGGGGTAGGGACACATGGGGACAGAGAAGATGTGCTTGATTGAATGGGAGAGACTACGGGTCAGACTACGAGAAGGATCCTCCACTCTCTAACACCCCTCACCCCCCCAAAAAAACCCATTCCGTACTTCTCCTACCCACACCCAACAACATTCCAGGTTCACTCCAGGCTCCTTCACAGCAATTACTTCCATCTCCATCAGCTCCTCCGTTACCCCTGACTCCCCCTAAGTCTTTGCATTGCTTCTGAGGGGTCCAAGAAATAAGTTTCTGTATTGTAGTTTAAATGAATTACTCAAAATTCTGTATTAATATGAGCAGTAAATCTATTTGTCCAAAAACATTTCCTGAATCTTTTTTGTTGTCTGTATTATTACAGACATACTTGCTGACAGGGATTTTGAAATAAATTACCAAAATAATTGAAACTAGTATGATTATATTGTGTTATTTTGACAAATAAAATATGCAGAATTTTAAAATATTGTGCACAGACTTCTCAATTTTTTGGCACAGAATTCCCCCAGGAGTAACTTTAAGATGAGACTGCATCATCTGTTTCCTCCCAAAATTCAGAACAGAAATATTTCTTGAACACTCTGCCTTTTTGCATATTATATACTGATAATGCTACCATTTCCCTCTGATAATGGACTAATACCTTTGTCAGGATTCTTTATATATTTTAAAAAACTCCTGATTTTTCTTAACTCTGCTGGCCCTGGATACAAGGAGAAATTTCGTATCTTTCCTTATCAAATTTTCTACAATTCCTAATTTCTGATTGTGGCCATTACTATGAACCTCCCCCTTTCTTCCATTTGTTTTAAATATTTTTTTATAGCTGCCTTCACTTCTCCATTAAACCATGCTGTTTTTTTAACCAGGACAACCTTCTTCCTCAGTTGTGGATTTTTGAGCATCTAATAAAGTTCTTAAATGACTCCCAATCATCATTCACATTTTTCTAATTAAATTCTTCCTCCCAGCAGATTTGGCTCACAGTTGTTTTCAACTTTGTGGAACTGGCCCTTTTAAAAGTACTAACTATATATATATATATACATATATACATATATATAGTGTGTGTGTGTGTGTTTCTTATTTTTTACTAGACTGGACTTTCTTCTGTTTGCACATTATAAATGTGATCAAGTCATGATCACTTGTACCTAAGCTGTAAACTTTTACTTCTGAGATCAGTTTCTCTTTATGCAGAATTCCCCTGCGTTGGCTGCAACACTTTACCAAATTACTATACCAAACAGGATTAAATATGCTGCAAATATATACAGTGATACCACAACATTACTATTATTGCCCATTCTTCATGGTACTCATCTGATTTATGATGTATCCTCATCTCCTTCCCTTGGTCTACTCTTGGACTATAGGGCAGGGATTCTCTCTTTTGTGTTTGTAGAGCACCCAGCACAATGCTGCCCCAATCCCAATGGGGGTCTTTGGGCACTATCATAATATAAATATTTGCTACCACTACTAATCATCTAATTTGAAGATGAAGTAAAAAGGTATAAAGACAAACTTAGACATTTCCAGAAGCCTTAGTTCAGAGTTCCCTAACTTGGAAACTTCTTTTGGTCACACAAAGTGTAATTCCCTCATAAGGTTTATTCTAGTTAGGTGACCATTAGGCAGAGACCCATTTTAAAAATTGGTATACTTTTGGTCTACAACCAAACAATCCCTTGTTCATTAAGAGCAAAAATGTATAACCAGATCATATATAAGAACTTGAGCACGCAAAGTTTTCCCCATACCCTTCTAACCTTTCTGGCTTTTTGTGGTATGAGATCAAGTCTCTCCCTTACACACGTATTTTGATAGCACCCATGAACACAGTACCTAAACAGCCTATGCGGGGCAAATGGACAGATATCTTTCCTGATACTTCTCCGACATTCATCCACACTGCATCAGTGGTACTGACAACTGAGAGACCTGGACGGGGGGGATGGAATCCATTCAGATGGTCATGTTCAGTCTTTTCTAATGCTCTGAAAACAATTGAAACTATGCCTTCTCCCCTGCAGGGATTTCTCAAGGATCCACCTTGCCATTTTTTCTATTCAAGATTTAACACGACTGGGGAGCCCATGCGATGATATGGGTTGCAGTGTGATCAGTCATCACATTCAACTTTAAATATACGCTTCCTTTTCATATGTTCCAGATACCACCACTGGCAGAATCACTAAATGACTGGCAAAAAGTGGGATCTCAATTATAACTACTTGAATACTTAGTTTTGAATGTTGGCAATTTTTCATCAAATTATATGTGAATAAATTTTCCATTATTTAGCCAGCTGGCTAGAGATCAACACAATCAAAATAGAAGTGATGTTTCTGGCAAGGATCGCAATAAAATGCCAGCTTAATCTGTAACTGCTTTATCAGTTGAAGACTGCCAACCATTGCAGTCCACAAGATTTATTGCTTGGAGATTGCCAAAATTGTTTCCGTCACCACAACAGCATTTCCCCCCTCAACTTTAGCTGGTAAAAATCGCACCTCCCCTCCAATGTAACTCACCTTGTTCATCTATGCTTTTGTAATCACTTCATTGGATATAGCAGTGGGCTTTACCAAAGACTGTAAAAGGAACCCAGAAGCTTGAGGAAGTCCAAAATGCAATTTTCCCCTGCCTTCTGTGTGGGGCAGGCCAAGGAGAGCATATAACACCCACTCTCTGCACTGGCCGCCAATCCACTAATGGATAAAGTTCAAGGTACTTAATACTATATACAAAAAAATAATCATCTAGGCTCAGGTTACTTCAGCAGAAATTCCCCAATACAGAAATATGCTCAAATATGAACCTGGATATTTTTAGATAGCTCAAAGAAAATTCTGCGTTTCAAAAGTGAATTTAAGACCAAGTCGTAGATTTTCTTCAGATCACTACATACATGGGTTGTGTGTGAAGAATGGAAACCCCACGTAAATGGTAAGGAATATATTTACCTTTAAACAGTTTGTGCATACCTGTTAAATTAATTATTTTTACATCCTAGGTAGTGTAACAACAAAAGCAAGCAGCAGTAATAGATTCCTGATGCTACTTGCTCATAAGGGGGCAGTATTTCTTTACTGTTATATTTTGTTGCAGGTTTACTACTAGTGAGGTTACCATGCAATGTTGAAGAAAATTTGCTAAAGACTCTAAGGAACTTAGTTTTCATTGCTCTGACAGGTGAAAATATTAGAGTTATTCTAATAAACTTGTTTAAGCTAATCTTCCTTTGACAAAATCATCATCTTTACCAATAGTGTGATCTTAAAAGAGAATAAAGCACACATTAAAAAAGCATGCTCAAAACATTAAGTCATTTTCTTCTTTAGAAGAAACAGCATTTTTTGGTGTTGTCAAACTGCATACAAAGCATAAGTCACTGAAATGGTTAAAGTTTTTAACCTATACAAGATTGTATGACAAACACTTCTGTATGACAAGAGTAAGTACCTTCTTCATCTTCCCACTCTAAATCTAGTGAAGTGCTGTCATCATTTCCACTTGTTGATTTTGTTTTGGTCATTAAGTCACAGCTGCTCTCTGTGTTTGGTGTCAGAATGGTAGCATCAGATGAAAGTCCTACATCAAGAAGGTGTTTTTAATTCACATTCATATTTGGGTTCAAGATTTAATAGCCAAAACTATCACACATCCATAGCAACTTTTACTTAGAATCTAAGCACCTTGCAAACCAACTAAAATTAAGCCTCAGCATCACTATTCGATGAATCACTTCCATCCACCAATTTAATGAAATGTATCCTCCTTTGGGAGGGCATACAGCAGCTTTTTAACAGTTCACAACAATTAAGGTAGGACAGTGAAGAATACTGTATCCAATTAAAACTACACAGGGATTTAGATGTAGAATGCAATTATCCAAGTTGGAATCTGGCCAGGGTTAACAAGGATTTCTAGAGTTCTACGGGCTCCTGAATTACAAGCAGCCAGATACTCTTAACACTTCAGAGACTGCGTTTCCAACAATGCAGATCCCAATAATAAGAAGGGGGTATTGGGTCAGAACTGATTCAAGGGTGAGAGTACCATATACAGCAATGGCTTTCAACCTTTTCTCATTTGTGGACCCCTAAAAAATTTGGAATGGAAATCTTAGATAGTCTGCGGACCCTCAGGAATCTGCAGACCACAGGTTGAAAACCACTGATATACAGGACCTTCTCCTGCAACACCTAGGTGTTCTCTGGATGTCTCTGTGGGACACGGCTGCTTCAGTGCCTAGAAAACCCTGGATAGCCAGCAGAAGTCAGCCTGAGGAGCTCAGTTTGGGTGCTAGTTCAAAACTCGTTTTATTAGATGAAACAACTTTGAGTGCTGGGTACAGTATAGGTACCTATCTAAAGGGTATATGAGGTACATCTCCAGATGCCTCCACAGATCAAAAATCCAAGAGGAACAGAAGTTCCTACCTTGTCTTATACAGAAATATAGACCCAAATGTGGGAAAACAAGGAGATTTTTCTTCAGAGAAGGATATTCAAACACAATTTGCTCCACAGTTATTTATAGAACATCTAATTTCAAAATGTATTTTGAAAATCACTTACTGCTACTTCGAAAAGCTTCATAGTGGAGTTTTATATTTCTCAAAGAACAATCAAACTCCTCCTCTGCCACTGAGCTGTAAAAACAACATTTTGCTTATTACCAGTACATCCAGAGGTATGTATCAGTGATAAAGCCTAGCATTTACAGTTTTCTAGCATATTTATAGGTTCACCATTTTAAAAAGTCTATATGAATTAGCATCTTTCAATAGGTTCTCATATCTCACTTTTCATGGGGATCTCACAGAGCATTGTAGAGGGCACCCTCTTGTTAACCTAAAGAAATCATGTCTGCTCACACAGTTTTTGCTACCATCTTTATGCAGATGACTTGCAAAATAACAATCCATTCCATATTTGTCTCCTTCTTCCAATACTGCATCCCTGCTCTCTAACATCTCCTTTGATAATTTGCAGGTAAGGTAACATGGCTAAAACTGGACTCCCTGAACCTTCCTCCCAAATCCACTCCTCTTCCCTCATTCTCTGTCACTACCTTCATCTTGGTCATCTCAGACCCATAACCTGGCAGTTTATCTTTGACTCCTCCCTCTCTCATTTACCCTATACATCCAGTATCCAAATCCTCATTTTCTTCCTCCATGGTATTTCAAAAATCCCCACTCCCACATCCCATGCGCAAAACTAAAACTAGTTCAGGCCTTCTTCATCTCTCACTGTGATTACTGCAACCATCTTCTCTCTGGTCTCCTTAACAAGTATATAATTCCCCTCTGATCCATTCAAAATGTGGCTTTGTGGCTCACTTTCTTTGCCCATTTGCTCCCAATATTGTTTCTTTGATTTCTTCCATATACCTCTCCCCATACTAGTGCTAATAAGAAACAAAATGTTTTGTGACAGCAGAGAGCACAAAGCTCTGACACCATTCTATTAATGTTTGATTAACTTACATTTATAATGCAGATTTCAGACTTGAATCATGAAAGATATCAGAGGAAGGGATAACTCACATAACTCTAGACTGGAATAGCATTTTGAATGAATTATTCTAGTAACTCCAGAGGATGGCAGTTGGAATGCAATCTATCCTTGATATATGGCGTGTAAATATGATGATGATGACATGCAAGAATGGCTACTTTTTGGTGGCGAGGGGAAAACAGCATTTTCAGAATAAAAATATCCCCTTACTTGAAACAGCCAGATATCTTGAAGCTCTGGAGAAGAGCGCAAATGACATGTTTGGGGGAAGATGGGAAAAAACACATACTCAGATGCTGAAAACTCCCCCAATACTAGTCATTAATAAAAAAAAAAATAGTATTTTGTTTTACATTTTACCTTTGATATTCTCCATTATTAGCTGCTGGTGCTTGCTGCATAATCCTCTGTACTCTATGTGGCTACCAAACAAAGTGTAAGTTATCGTATATCAGGAAGTTTTCAAGAATCACTCTGAAAAAATAGACTTAATACCCTTCGTATCATCGTTAAAAATATTAAAACAAGTTTCAACCTCCTGGGATTGACTACCTCCCTGTTGCAAGGCCTAAATATGTTATCCCAGTTCCCCCAGTTCAGCTGTGAAAGAGACTGGACTTTGATTATATTAATACAGATTCTTAAGTAGGTGTAGTATTTGTTAGATAAAAATAACTTTTTCTTTCTAATCTCAGAGGATGAATATATTCTCTCCACAGCTGTATCAGTCCCTTCTAACTGGAAGTGCAAGAGCCTTCTTCATTTTAACCAATTTTGCACACAAGAAATGTGATCATGAGGCACCATCCTACTTGCAAACATGAATATAGGAGTGGTTATTCACCATAGCATCTTTCCTTCTTAGTTATTCTTATCTCAGCATAGTACTTTCTAAAAGCAGTTGAGATATGACGATTTGGATGTTTTGTTCTGTCCTTAGTATGTGTTAAATAGAAAACATCTTTAATCTGACAAAGAAAACCTACTTTTAGAGAAGCAATTTTATTTCCTTACATTATCTCAGCACAAGAAATATTGCCACATATATTTCTATATTTATATACCAGGATAAAGTGTTTGATTTGCATGAACAAAAATGTTACTATTTGTTGGTTCCTTTAAATTCTACAGTTTAAAGCCTTCCTTGTATCCTTATGTGTAAACAAATTGAGAATGAGATACAACCTAGTAATAGGATTCCTTTTATGGCCTCAAGATGTATATCTTATGGGCATAGGGTTTCACTCAATTTTGAACAGTTTTTGGTTTTAAGATGACTAACATCTCCATCCCCACAATCCCAGAGAGAAAAATTTGGGGATAAAAATGTAAGGCCATCCAGGTACCTGCTGGGAAGTTTCATAATTGATTTAATTAAATTAATCTGTGCGACTTCACTTTGATTATATTGAAAGCTGACATGAGCAAGTTTAATTTTTAGTAGAGCCCAGGTGTGTAGCAAATATATTTTCTCAGGTACATAAAGGAGAGAAAAAGGAAAAAAAAGTGTGAGTAGTAAAACAAAAGATTCATTCAAGCACTTTAACATGGCTGTAGCAGAGCTCCTTCTGAAGGGCTGAATGGGTCTAGTGAAAATTTGTATTTAATACAAAACTCCAATATGACAATGCTTTTTCTTGGCACAAAAGCATTTTCCCACTGTGGAATATTTGGCATGTAATGTATTAGCACAACTAGATTCTGAATACAGTGATGAACTGGGAAGTTACGGAGAAAGTGCATTTCTTATTGATACTTGATGAATGAGAGAAAGTGGATAGGAGGAAGGAAAGGATCACATATATTAAGCCAAGTTGGATGTTTCGTTTCTACCGTATGAAGTAGATCCATCTTTAAACTTATTCTATAAATTAGAAGGTAAGTCCCAGGATACGCAAGTATTTCAAAATTATTGTTTTGCTTTGCAGAACTTGATTATGTCACCTGTACTCACATTTAGTACCTTAGCCTGTATTTCTATTGGAAACAAATAAACTATACAAGATGTACTTAACATAAGCAACAGTAGTCAAAATCAGGTTCAGATGTTGCCATATTTCCAATGATTCACCTGTTTGTTGAATTAACAGACTGATGCCTGACCCAAGCAGGGAGTTTCAGGCAGACAGAGTTGGATTGTGAATTTTATATAACTGAATTCTAGTTTATTTGTACCATATCAGAACTTGAGCTCATATCCCTGAAATGTGCTTTTAAGATGGCTAAAACAAGATTAGAACTCTACTGTTTTCTTCTAATTGTAGCCACATGACTATATTTTTAAATAAAAAAACAAAAATAAGATTTAAAGACTTTTTGAAGAGTAACTAATTTCCTCCCCATCTCCATTCCCCGTTGATTAATGTCATTCAATCCTTTTCTACAAGGTAGTCTGTTTAAAAACAAAAAGGTATATTATAGATATCCTAGGATCTCGATAAGAAAGACCAGTTTTCAGAACAGGGCATTTGGTAGGGTTTCTCCCAAAGAACTTTTACAGTTCTATGCATAAAACAAAATTACTGATGATGACCTGAAAGAGACCAAATACAGAAGAATAAGAAAAAGCAGAAGGCGAGAAAAACCCATTGAGAAAGAATAGAGAACACAATAATAGGAAAAAAAGAGGAAAAAAATGCAGAACGGAAAGGCATCTCGAAATGATTTGGGAACATTTGATATTGGAAAAAAACTAAACCTCATCTTTGCCCTACAGCGTCCCATGTACTGTGAGCTGGCCATGATGGTCATGTCAGACTCTTGCTGGTAACACTGCTCATTTAGTGAACTACTGCATTAACTTTTCAATAAGAAAAGGCTGAATGGTAGTTAGTCCTAAAATGGGCTCTGACCTAATATCTTGTTGACTGCAGGGATTAATTTTTCATGAGTTTTACTTTCTTCAGTGAGTCTACCGAGGGGCTTTTAAAACTGTCTGTAATTAACACATACACTATATTTGGGAAGTTTTGTTCTCTTGGGCATACCATAACCACTGCCACAAACAGCATTTAAATGGATGTTGAAAAAAGTCAGACATACAGTTCTAAGTGTTCTTTTAAATTTGCAGACACTTTATATAATTAGACAATTTATACTCATCTTTTAGCTAATGAATTGAGATGAAAAATATATGTACTAACACTTATGGGTTAAAATACAGTATTATTCATATAATCACACTTGCATGAAGAAGTCAAAGTATCACAGAAGACAGACCAGCAACTGTCTACTGGATAAACAGAAAACAAAAAGCCATTTTTCTTTTTTAAGACATCCAGGCTAAGTGTTATCAGCTGACCCCAATCTCAATAGCAACAGGCACTAGGCATTTAACACTGCTACTATTCACAGGCACAGATGTTTTATGCAACACATGCGGCTACTCTGCTATAAAAATACTTGATACTAGACTTCAGGGACTATGCATGAAAATAGACACTACTACAAACCAAGCTGCATCTCAGAAATTACTTCTGAGAAAATAAATAAAACTATGATAGTCTGTGTACAAAAAATATAGAACAGAAGCTCTGATATGTATTGGGGTCTTTTTCCCCTCACCTCCAAGAGCTTTTTCTGCTTTGCTGCCCTGGCTGCTTCACGCTGTGCAGCATATAAAGCCTCTTCTTCTATTCTTAACTTCTCCTCTTGTAAGGCTAACTGTATATGAACAAAATAATAAGGGTTAACAAAAGCAGAACCTATCTATCTTCCTATGAATAAAAACATAAGTTTACTAAATTAAAAGAAAAAGTTACTCATAAAAAGACAAACAAAAAGCAAACTATGAGACTGTATAGTCAGAAACCATTTTCTTGATCATAGTTATACGCAAAGTATTGTAAGTCTACAAGTTTCTTCTTTCAAACAACTAATGAAATTGAGTCGGATATACATTTCCCTGTTAAAACAAAGACTACTGGGAAAATAGTGAGCTGTTTTAAATAACATAAGGGCGTTTTACCGAAGACCATATAAATTATATAAATAGTTTTAAACATGAGATGCATTTGTATTTAAAGAGGTGTTTATCTGGAATTGATCACTAATTTCCATTTCATATCCCATTAATTGTTAATGGGATATGATGTTAAAAGCAGACATGATGAATTAGGTTCTTTCATTTAAAAAAAAGTTTTCGCCCCTCTCCACTAAATAAGCTGAATAAAATACACAGCACATTTTTCCTTTCCAAAGGAAAAAGGCTGGCATAGTTTGAATTTCACAGCTCTCTATAGAGGACTATCTACCTTATTTATTATATTTTCCATTTAATTAAGCAATAAAAGAATTAAGTGATCATCTTTCATACAAATTTAATTGCACAGCTACAGTACCTGGACAACTAAAAATCCTGTTAACTAATAAATGCAAGAACAATGATTTGCCACAAGTTAAAACTTGTTTTGCTTCATTTTTAAATAGGCCATTATTTGTAATCATAAAATTATCCAAGTCATAGAACCATCACAATTATCTACCTCTGACTGAAGTTTCATATCAAATGCTCTCTGTTTTTCAGCAATGGAATCATAATGTCTCTCTCTCAGATCAGCAATTTCTTCCTCCGTCAGAGGTCTGAAGAGGGAAAAAAAAACAGAGACACTCTTTAGTAAATTATTAGTTAGACTGGGAACTAATAAGACCAGGATAATAAATGGAAGTACACTAATGAGGGAAAGAAGGAAGCAGTTAATTTAGAATTCTGAATTGTTCAGCCAGCCTTCTGACCTGAAGTTCTAACTGGATTGGCCACTTAATCCAAACATAGGAAAAGGCTGAAAGTACAGTTCATATCTAAAACAAGGTTTAAAGTTACAGGGCTTACCTAAACAAACAGTTAATGCACAGCAAACTGGGGTGTAAATCTACCTAATACTAGTATGCCATGCACTAACTGTCATGTGGACCCTGTTACTGTGCATTAAATCTTCCCTAGTGAAATGGGAGTAGATCAAAGCACACTCTAGGGAACTTTTAGAGCATGGCCCATACAGACAGTTAATGCACAGCAAGGTACATTTACACCCCAGCTTGTTATGCATTACTATTTATCTCTACATACACAGATATATTCCCCACGAAAACACATTTTATTGAAGGCAATGTGATATTAAAGTGTATTTAAATGAAATCGCGTTCCCCAAAAAGAATTCACCTTTTATAAAAATTATGCTCCTTTTAAGGGAAGGATAAAAGTCTCGAAATTAAGATTGAAAGACTCCAGCTAATTTCTCAGTGCAGTATGACCTTTCACTCACTGCTGTCCCATCCTATTTAATTGCGTCCCCTTTTTCTAATCTCTAATAGAAATATTAGACATATTTTTTATTACACATTATTTAATATGTAGTAAAGATTTCAAAAGGAAAGTAGTCCCAGTCTGAAGTTATATCAGATCTCAAAATATTCTCTCAGATCAAAGTGTAGGAGAAGCAGAACAATGTTTTTATTAAAAGAACTGGAATGGAAGATCTGTTTCATGTTGATTATACAGTGTCCTAAAATTATGTAAACATATGTGCACTTTGTATTATGTAGCAACTAAGCAATGAACACACAGTGTTTCACAGGAAGCAAGGCCCCACTCTTGAAGACAAGTTGTTGTGCCAACACGGCGCCCGATGAAGTTGCAGAATCAAGTGATAACGTTGCAGGATATATTAAATGTTATAGCATGTTGGATATGAATTCATGGAATAGAAAGATTTTGTAATTTTAGGAACTTGTTATTGTAATTTTTGTATATACTTTTGCAAATATTAGAGGACCAAGTTAAGATTGAGTGAGTGGTATAAACCTGTAGGATTATAGAGCAGTGGAGAATTCATTGGAACCTTGTCCGTGTCCAGATTTTCCGCCACAACTAGCGGAATGTTTGTCAATAAACTAATTTTTGTGGGATGTTAGAAGTGGATTTTTTTTTAAACTGACCTAAAGTACAAAAACCAAAGATACAAGTTTAAAAAGGCAAGATATTTAGGGAAGTCAGGTAAAGGAAATGCAGACAAAGTTTCTGCATTGTTTTATCTTGGTATGCCTAAATAAAGGCCACTTGCTTTTATCTTTGCACCAGTAGTTTAAATAAAGTATATGTTTAATAAACTCAGACATCAGCAATCTTGCTGTATATTATACAGATCTACCTTCAATTAATTTACTAACATGCAATTAAGTTTAAAAATATTTTTATGCATAATCACTGAAATATACTTTTAGAAAATGTCTACACTGTGAACAAAGTTGAATACCTGTGAGGAAAAGAAAAGCCAAGTGCCATAGCCTTTAAAAGAAGTTGAAACTTTTAAAATTTAGAAGGATACTTCAGAAAAATCTTAAATATCTTATTCTAGACTACTGAAAAAAATTGTTGCTTTATACTGATTTACTTGAAGTCCTTCTATTGACTCAGATACCAACCTTGCTTTGAGATTTTTAGGGGTGTTTATGAAAAAAATTAAGGATGTTGCTTGGATCAGCTGCCAGTGCCAAAGGTGCAAAGCTAAATACAGGTAGGGGGTCGAGCCTAGCACTTTGAATGCTTGTGGTGAATTTTAAATACACTTCTGTGAATGTTAGAGCAATAGGGACCCCCCCCACCCCACCCAGAAACTGGGACCTTTCCCTTTCCTCACTTCCAGAACCAGTCCAGGACCTCTACCCTTGCCTCCCCACCTCCATAAAACCAGGACCTCTCTACAGCCCTCCTTATTGTATTCCTTACCCTCACTCTCAAGCATGGAGAAGGGGAGGATCAGTCTAGGGAAAGCTATCTAAGGTCCTTAATTACCTTGGCCAAACCTGGGCTTGGACTTTCTTCCTAGGATGATCTTCCTCTATTGCATCCCCTCTCTGTCCTCTTCTGCCACTGCCTCTCTGGCTTTTCTTCCCCCGCAGGCTGTGCAGTGAGGGTCTGATAGCAGGCAAACTCCAGTGACTGACTGCGGAGTCTGGGGTGCTAGATTAAATACCCAAGCCACAGGCTGCCATAATTGCACAGAGCACTCTACTCAGGGATAAAAGAGCCATGGCACAGCTGTGGCTGACCCAGGTCAGCTGATTTGGGCTTGCGGGTCTAAAAAAATTGCTATGTAGATGTTTGGGCTGGGGCTGGAGCTCGAGCTCTGAGACCCTCCATCCTCGCCCATTCAAGATCACTGTGTCTTGCTTCCTATCATCCTCACGGCACAGTCTATTCATATGCCCCAAAGGCAGTGAAGAAGAACATCCTCCTGTGGTTGTGGTGCTATTTGCTGTTTTAGTCAGATCCAAGTGGTTGTGAATGCCACATAAATGAAAACTTTGCAAAACTAGTAGATTTAAGGTGTGGGTTCATCATTTCAGAATTAAATATAAAAATCAGGTGGGTTACAAAAAATTAGGGATTTACTGTTGACTAAACTCCATTAAAAAGTATTTTAAACTATATTAAAATAAATTACCACTACAAATATTAATATCTTGTAAGTGCACAGTTATCCACTGAAGTTGGGTAACTGTCTGGCATTAGAATTTTCAGGCATCAGTTAAGTGAAAAGTCAGCATGAATTTTGCTGGTCATATGTAACTTGACTGACATGGTGGAAGAGAACATAAGCTACTAAAAAAAGCTCTTGAAACATGTCTTACCTATGACTGCTTCCTGGGCTTTCTCCCTATTAAATTATAAATAAAATTAATGTAATTAAGATAATCCATTACCTACTTCTTAATATACAAACTAACCAATCTACATTTATTAAAAAAAAAAAAAACCAAACTTTCACAGACAAAAGTTTAAAGATCAGAAGCAATACCCAAATGTAATTAGAGATCCAACAGAATGAGCTACAAACATCCTCTTTTTCCATTTTCACCTTTCTGAGTAACAGGCAGCTAGTCTCAGCCTGTCTGCACTGTGATAGAATGCAGGCAGCCTGTGAAAGGAGGGTCTTTCTTGTATAGGTAGACCACAAGGCAGGTCCTCTCTTATTGTCTCCAGCTTGTTTTGGCCATTAAAGAGTTTGTGGGATTAGATTTCTCCCCCAACCCTCTTTTCCCTTTCACATGATAGGCAGCAACATGCAGAAACTACATGGGACAGATAGAGCAGGCTGATGGGCCATTTGTTAAATAGCACAACTTATTACCACCCTTTGTTCTTTATCCAGGAGTAAAATCTGGGCAACTTTGGTACTGTCCATGGATGAAGAGAGCTCCATAGCCAATGCCTGAAAAACTTCAGATTCCTGAAGACCTCATGGTGAAGATTCCACTCTTCCTAGTCTGTCAGCTTAGCTAGTCTCCCCTTACATCACCCTTTTCCCAGATGTGAAGCACTCTTGCTGGAAAAGGGTGTTTTTCAGCCCATTTGAAAAACACATTATTTTCCCTCTGAAGCCTAGGGACCTCCGTGTTTGTTGACATGACTGGCCAAAATATTGTCCATCATTATCAGCATGTGCTTGTTCGGAAGTGAAGTTGTGAGGCCTATTTTGGTCCTTTGGAATGGTTTGTGGCTTGAGCCAATTTATGTACAAACAGGGTGAGAGAACTGCATAAAACTTGAATTGGCATTCCCCCAGTGTGTTGCCCAGACAGGCAACTTGCACGTTTTCATATTCTGGTCTGGCTCGGATACAGTACCAGAATCTTCTACTCTGTACCAACCTGATCAGTGATATGTTTACCTCATTCTGTGTTAGCCTGGGAGGAGGCGACCTAAACAACTTGGGTCTTTGTTTCAGGTCAGTCTGCACTATAAACTTAACTTGGTATAACTATGTCACTCAGGAAATGAAAAATCCACACTCCTGAGTGACGCAGTTATATTGACCAAACCTCCAGCGTAGACAGCGTTAGGTCAACGGGAGAGCTTCTTCCATCAAAATAGCTACTGCCTCTCATAGAGGTGGATTAACTATGCCAACGGGAGAAGCTCTTCACTAAAGCATTGCAGCACAGCTGAAACTTTTTAAGTGTAGACTTGCCCTCAGTCACTGAAAGGCACACATTTATGCCTAGAAATTTCAAGTGGGAAGAATTACATCAGAAGCAAATTTTCTTTTTTTGGCTTTTTCCTTTGCTGTTTGTCCAGCATAACCCTTTACTGAGGCTGGGCAGTGAAACTAACCACTGTAGTACCCCAGGAAAGAGATTTGCTCCAGTCAAAATGATGTACAAGTTTTGTCAAGTTCAAGAGCTACTAGCCCTCAAGAGGCACTAAAGAACCTATTAGATTAATTTTAGAAAGGTCTATAATTCTTTTTTAAAAAACTTGACAAGAAAAAACACTAAGCCATGCCAGAAGCAGTCCATTTTCCAATTTTCCATTTGAGAAAACTGGTGAGCTGTTCAGACACCAGTGACTGACACATGCCACATTTTTTTAAAGAAAGTTTTTTAAAGCCATTGTGCAAGGATACTTCTAAGCAGCAGTCACAGAACTATTTGCACTTCACAGATGGTTGAAAAATGCCACTTTTGACCTAGTTCCTCAGAATACTTGAACTATGCTGGTATCCATTATAAACCCATTGAATCCATAAATCCATTGTAGATTATTGCTTATGTACAGACATTGGAACCACAAGGGATGCCAATCCTGTTTATTGAAGGTGCAAAAGAGACCAGTAAGGGTTACTATTTAAATTTTGCACTACCAAAATCTGAACAAGTTCATTCTTAGATAGCAAAAACTAGCAGACCAGTCTAGTATGTATACCCTATATGCAGTAATTTCGCTCTTGTGCCAGGTGACAGCATGTGTTCAAATGCATTTTGGGTCAGATGGGCAGAGTTCAACTACCTCCAGGTCCCTGAAAAGTTCTATAACTGTACTTCCAGAATGGTATTTATTGTGTCTTTATTTTTATTTTTTTGGAGTTGCCAGGGAGTTGGGAAAAGAGGCTTGTTGACCCAGAAATCCTCTCTTTACTACTTTCCTTCAAAAACCTTAAGTTGCAATGAAGGATGGACTGAAAGCAACAAACTGTAGCATTGGTGAACTACTTCCTTGTGTTAGGCTTCAGAAATGAAGGGGGGGGGGGCATTACTAAAGAATAACTCCAATGCACGCATTCCTAGATGGGACTAAAGACACTGACTACAGCGCTTCTACCAGTTCAAGTTAGAGCTTATAATAGTTCAGGTGCCAAACTCAAATTCTCTGTATAAAAACATGCTGTACTGCAACTACTCAACTGATATGGGGAATGTTTGTGGTTTACCAAAAAGATTACAGTTAGCCAAGTATTGGTACTCTTATGTTGGATACATCTACAGACTGAATCTTTATCATGTATAATTTTTTTCATAATTCCCATTATAATAATCCTGCCCTTCCCTTTGCAGCCCCACTTCTCTTCATCCTCCACAACCAGAGGAATATTATTTACTACTATCCTAGAGGAAGAAAATCAAGCCCCGATAGCATCAAAGAAATACCAGCAACTCTTCTATGAAGAGACCAATGCAGAAGTTAGCTGCAGCCAGAAGGGTTAGCAAGATGTGGATCTTGGGACTACAAACAGAAGTGTGAAAGTGTATTGAATTACTGAGTGCTATACTGTGAAACCCAAGTACTTACCTCATCACTTTCCACTAGATTCTCAAACTGCAAAGAAAAACAACACAGAGTATACAAGGTTACTGTACATGCACACATTGTGATACAAACACCACACTTCAATGAACACAAATAAAAATCAGCATAATTACAACAGGTTTACCTATTAGGCATATTTTGTGGAAACGCTGCTCCAATTAAAGCTGAAGACAATAATATTCAATTATCAAATCTTCTACTTTGTGAAGAGCTATTGCTTTTGGAGTGTGACCAGCTTCCCTACAAACATTGCTTGTAAGTTGTTTTCTTCTACACAGAATGTAATAATTAAGAGGATAAGAGTTAGAATTAAAAAGTTTTGTTGCATTTGATATTATACAGTGCCCCAAGCAACTCTGTTGGGAGGATAATTTATGGTTTTATTAGTTAATGACTGATGAATTCTCTCAGTCATGTATTCTGATATGAATAAGAGCCGTAAAACTATCAGTTATAGGCACTAGAGACACAGAAGTACTGTATATTAGTATAAAAGTGCACCAAAGCCAAAAGCTGTAATGCAAACTACCTCTAACACTAAAATATTAAAATAAATGAAATTCATGTGTTTTCTGAAAAATATTCAGAGGGCAAAAATGATGAAGTTTATTTTAACTTGTAAAAACAAATAAATTGCCTATACAAAAGCTCTAGTCATTGTTGACATCTCTTAAGAAATAAATACAAGCTTTCCTCAGCCAAAGATGGAAAACCCTCTCTTCCAGCTATGGAACCTAACATGGTCCCAGTCTCCCCTCCCACAACCTGCCTCCTGGAAAGCTGCAGCATAGATGCACCTCTTCCCCAGAGAGATCTTGATTCATCCCTTTCCACTCTGGGGATATACAGTAACAAATTCAGGTGGAATAATTAGTTACTTGAAACAGAAGCCAGGATTCTAAGCAAGATGACAACTTTGCATATCAAGGAATAAGAGCCAATAAAAACATTAGAATGCTTTAAAAAGGGATCTAAGCACAGAAGACTGAATCCAAAATATATGCAGTCTTATAAGTTGCACAAGCCACTGCAGTAGGTTGACCTATCACAAAGATCAAAATAAAACCAACAGAAGCCATCCAGCGCTGTTTCCTACATCTTTAGTGGAGTTAATCTACTAGCATCGGTAGGCAGCACAGCCGGTAGGAGTTCCTATAAGGTACAGAATAACTCCTGTAAATGGGAAGGGAGAAACTGGTCTAAGCCATCTAGGAGGTGAAGAAAAGGACAGAACCTTCTTTCCACTATCAGTCTGCTGCTGCAGGGAACACTCTCACACTGACAGATTTATGCTGCAGAAGGGGAGATTTTTATGTCCACATAACCTTCTGTTTCCCTTGCTGACAACCAAGTAAGGTAGCAATTCTAGCTACTACAAATTTATCCCCAACAATGCCAGGTTCCACCTTTGAGGAAAGAGCTATCGTCAAGTTCTTGGGACAAGGGCACGTGTGCTATATTGACATGTTCTATGAACACACTCAACTCTGTTATTCCCAGGAAGCCGATGGATTAGGCAAATGACAGACTCTGCCCTCCCTTAGCTAAACTATAGTCTTTGATTGGTTTCAGAGTAGCAGCCAAGTTAGTCTGTATTTGCAAAAAGAACGGAGTACTTGTGGTACTTAGAGTAGTCTCTAAGGTGCCACAAGTACTCCTTTTCTTTTTATAGTCTTTGATTGTGCAACTATAGAGATGCTTCCTTGCTTAAAAGTCAGGATTTTCCTGTCAACACAGAGTACCTCCACAGTTGGTGGCTCTTGAGAAATCAGATCAGATTCTGTGATCCAGCAGACTAAATTAGGATGCATTTATAATGGCAAAAATGTGATACATTTCATTCCCAGTATAGCAGTAGTGGAAGCTGTAGTAAAGATAGGACTTGAGAATTTTTGCTACTGTCTCATCTGCTGCTGGATAGGGCACAGAAAACTAATACTTTGATTCCTTTATGCATTACAGTTTAGAATACCGACATGCCTATGTCTTTTTACTTGATCAAGAGAAGTGGCAAGACAATTGCTATTTCATGATTCACTTAGTGCTTTAGTCTGATATAGTGTTAAGAGGTTCCATTTTACGCAAACAATGACAAGTGCCAGAAAGTCTGGTTGGGGTGCAATGTTTCAAAAAAGTTTTCCAGGCTTAGGAAAAAAAGTACTTACCTCTATAGTGAAGTGTTCTCCAGTTGAACATGTTCTAAAATACTTTGATCTAGAAAATAAACCCATAATTTCATTGCAGGTTAGTAGTTCTACAGTCCAAGTATCTTCTCAAATATTCTAAAAATTATTTATGACACAATGAAATCAGGTTTGATAGTTACATCAGTACCATTTTAATCACAAAATTAAAAGCATTTCAAGAGCAAAATACTTCAAAAGCCATTGTGAGTTCATTTTAATGTTAAGGCTTAAGCCAATTTATTATTGTCAGTTATTAATTGAGCTATATATTAACTGATGCAATTTATTACAGGCGAGACAAACTGGAGCGTGAAAAATACTTGCATCTGAGGATGTAAAAATGTTTTTTTCAAATTGGAAGGTGTAAAAAGAATTACTCCTTCACTGGGAAAGGAGTTTATGTATCAGGATGCTGATCGCTTTGCATTTGCTGCCATTGACCATTTTTTTTTTAAACTGTGTTAACCGGTTTTAGTACATTTTGCCTATTTCCCTCAAGACAGATGATTCTGGCCAGCCTCTGAAAAACTCATTGCTCATGGTATGACCCATTATGCCTGCTAGCAGTGTTCTATGTAACAAATGCCAGCTTGTAGAGTGTCATTCTTTGACTGTTTACTGATGTAGCTAGGGGGGCTAACATTTTATATCCCTTGTTTTTGCAGAAAGATTACTGATTTATCCAAAAAAGCATCAAGAAACAAGGTGGTAAACCAGCACCATTTGACTTGCCAGTTCTCCATGGATCACAGTTTGGGAACCAAATGATATTTTTGGCAGACGATGGTTGCACATAGCAACTACAGAAACCCAAGCCTTTCTTTGATTCACTGACTGACTTAAGTATATCTTAAGGAGGTTCTCCACTCTAAAGTAATGAGTGAGGCGAGTATAATTTGAAATTTATCCAAGACTTTCAACCAAGACTTTTTTTTCCAGGCTATCATCCCTTAAGTCAGAATATAGGCTCTCAAATAGCAGACCACTGCTGCTTTAGGTATGGCTGTATTAATATATTATAAATTCTAGCACAGGTATAAATAAAAACTACTGTTCTGTCCAGAAATAACTTCCAGGGTAACCCAACTGTGATTGCTCTTATTCATTGTTAGAGGAGCTTTTCTAGACCTTCAGCTCCCAAAATGTTCTGCACCACAGAGAAAGAGCACATTTGCACACACCCTACACCTTTAAAAAAGAAATGGTGACATTAAGAAAAGAAAAATTTAGGCTGACACTAGGAAAACTTCCAGACTGGTGAGATGTACTAGGCTATTGAATGGTCTCCCAGGGATGTGAGAAAACAGCTATGTTACAGCAAGCACAATGGACTATAACAAGTCTGGGAGGACCCAAATAAAGCCCAGTTCCTTGAGTGATGTAACTGGGTAGGAAAGAACAGACAACATGCTGAAGCCCAGAACTCCACGTAACTATGTAACCCCACTATTTTTTTTTTTTGCTTACAAAAAAAAGTTTAATTGATCCAGCCACCCCCACCCATGAGTGCTGCCCTTAAGACTCAGATTCCTCAGCCAAGTATCAGCAACATAACTGTCATGTTAACCACACTGAAGGCAGAATATCGAAGGAAAACAAATTAATTAGGCTACATGCCTCCATCAGAGTTTGCAGTTAGAAATCAATGGGCCCTAAGTTACTTCAGTGACTTTGAAAATCCTTATATGCCTAACTTTAGCCTTCTGTTTTTGAAATTTTCAGCCTGTGTGTTTAAAAAAGTTCACATTAAGTTTAACATTAAAGTCTAAATAACTTTTTATAGTTAACATGGAAGCAATTTTGTTTTGTAGTAAAAGATTTTATGCCACTAAGAAAGTTTTTTTTTTGTTTAAATAAAAATACAATTTTTGCCTTGATGCTGTAAACACTCAGGCACAAGCTTAACTTTAAGCACAAGCAGGCCGACTGAAGTCAGTGGGACTATTCATGAGCATAGTCATGTACCTGAAGTGTTTCCAGAATCAGGATCTTAATTTTCAATTTTGATTTCTGCCAATACCAACTTTTCAAAATTCAAGAAATATACCCTACCAGTAGTGGCATTTTAAAAACTGCATTTATGATTCAATTCATTATTCTTTAGTTTGTTAAGTTTTAATCTAAAGTTGCAATAGCACAAGTTTCCAAATGATTTTTAAAAAGACTCAGATTTAAATCAATGTTTTTTTTACCAAAAAAACAAAAGAAAACAAAAAATACCCCCAAGCCATTTAAATTGCTCCCCCATGTTGCTTTCCTTTTCAGCTCACAATAGCAGCATGTTTAAAAATGGTCTCCAGAATGCATACCTCCTGTTTTAAACTGAATAATTGTCTAAAGCAGTGGTTCCCAAACTTGTTCCACTTGTGCAGGGAAAGCCAGTATGTCCCTCGGCCCGCGCCACTTCCAGCAGCTCCCGTTGGCTTGGAGCAACAAACCCCAGCCAGTGGGAGCTGCGACTGGCTGAACCTGCGGACATGGCAGGTAAATAAACTGGCCCGGCCAGCCAGGGGCTTTCCCTGCACAAGCGGCGGAACAAGTTTGGGAACCACTGGTCTAAAGGGATGGATAAAAAGCAACAGAAAAAGCATCTTGTGTCATTTGGCTCTGTTGCTCCCTCTTATTTACAGAAATGATAAATGTGGGCCTGATCCTTTGAGGAACTCAGTGCCCTGAAATCCCACTAAGGTTATGGACGACCTAAGGGCACTGGGCACCTCTCCGGGTAGGGCCCAGAGTGAACAAGGAAGGAGTGGGGAAAATGTTGCTTTCATCACCCCTTACCATTGTCTCACTTGAGTTGAAATAAAAGAATAGATTAGTACATCATTAGTGTGCATATGTATATTATGTTATGATATTCTATATTTAAATACTGATACATTTGATTTTTTTCTTGAAGGAACTTTTAAAAGAAAAGGCTACTGTATTGCTTCACTTCTCCATCTTTTGCAGCTCATACAAAATCATGACCTTTTTGACATTACAGGTTAGCCAATTAATCCTTTAAAGTTGACAAAATACTGTATGGGAAAAAGAGACACACAGGGTTCACATTTACACTCCATAAAAGGAGTAAATACAATCCTATTTAAGTACTGATGCAGGGGGATTTTTATATTAAAATCTTGTTAATAAAATTAGATATGCAAGAACATTGACATATGGAAAGTTATTCAAAAAAATTTAAACTGATTTTGTTTTTTATGTGAGTGATAAAAATGTTTATGCTTTAATCTTATTATGGAAATGATAGCAAAAGAATGCCAGGAGCTCCAATTATACTCATTCCCCACAGCTGCCTTTTATGAACGATGTGATCTCTCTAGGAGCAAAGAAAAAAAGCTTATGATTGAGGACAGGGACAAACTAGACCTGACCTACTTTTTAATTACAGCTGGAGGCCACAGACATTAAGTTTTATTTGAAGAGCAATATTAACAGAAATTTGTTTCACGACATAATTAAAAATGGTAATTTTAAAAAGGACCAAATTCTGTAGCTTAGCAGGCAGTTTAAGCAACCTTTCTTGTTGTTCCCACTGAGAATTCAATTACTACAGTAATTCATATAGTAGACATTTTGCTAAAAAGTTATTTTAAAATTTCATACAATTTGTAATTTCATACAAAGATAAATTCAATTTAGATTAGTGTCTGTGAAGTGCTTTGCAAGCCTCATATATAAATGCACTAAAGTGCAAAGTAAACAGTATTACAAGAGATCTCCCCATTTTATAGTTCGAGACCTCACTGCATACAACAATGAAGATGAAGCACTAATTTCCTCAGAGAGGCTGAACCTTCTTCCGGAAGTGATTACCATTACTTTCAATGGGATCCCATAAGTATGGATCTGTGTACATTAACAGTATGGTTTGGAACGTGGGATTTCTGCCAATTTTATCAGTTAACATTCACTTTACACAGCATTTACTACAGAGGTCTTCAGAATTCCTAAACCCTCTCAACTAATACCATAATATTCTCTCTCCCCATCCCCAGTTCTATGAAACATCTACAAGATTCACAACTTTCTAACGTCTAACTTTCCCTTTCTCAGTTGCTCACATCTTACTGGCAAAATCTTTCTAGACTGAAAGCTTTCATGTTGGCTATCAGCAGAGAGGTGATTATTTTTAATCTTTGGGCAAAATATTTGTTCAGCATATACTAAAGGCAAATATTTATTAAATATCTATAGAAATATATTAAAGACCTTCCCTCACAGACTACACTTAGATTTTTACAGATGCTAATTGATTCATATTTGGCTTACATTGCAGATATCAAGACCCCTAAAAGAACACAAATTTGAACAGTCAGTTTATTAATTTATGAACTTTTTTCTAAACACAAGCACAGTAGAATTTCTGATCAACCAAAAGCCACAGTTGTTCAAAATGTTGAAAAAAAAAATCCAAGGATAGGGATTTCACAACCTCCCTTGGAAGCCTATTCCAGTGCATAACTATCTTTATAGTTAGAACATTTTTCTAAATTTTAAAGTGTGGGGCCCAGAATTGGACACAGTTGCTTTACTGTGACAATTACTTTCATGGGTAACATACAACATTTGTTAACATGCCGGAAAATGATAGTAGCCTTTTCCACAACTGCATCACACTGCTAACTCATTCATGATCCACTAGAATCCCTCTAGATCCTTTTTGGCAGTACTAGCCAAAGTTATTCATTTCATAGTTATTCATTTTATTTTTCCTTCCTAAGTATAGCACTTTGCACTTGTCTTTACTAAATTTCACCTGGTTTAATTCAAATCAAATATCCGATTTGTCCAGGTCATTTTGAATCCTAATCCTGTCCTCCGAACTGCTTGCAACACCTCCAAACTTGGTATCATCTGCAAATTTTATAAGCATGCTCTCCCCTCCATTATTCAAGTCATTGATGAAAATATTGAACAGTACTGAACCCAGGACTAACCCCTACAAAGCCCCACTAGATACAGTTTGACAGCGAACCACTGATAAGTACTCTTTGAGTATGGTCTTTCAACCAGTTGTGCACCTACTTTATAGTAATTTCATTTAGACTTCATTTCCCTAGTTTGCTTATGAGATTATCATATGGGAACTGTGTCAAAAGCCTTACTAAAAATCAAGATACATCACAATTACTCTTTCCCCTGTCCACTAGGCCAGTAACCCTGTTGAAGAAGATTAGGCTGATTTGGCATGATTTGTTCTTGTTGACTGGCTGTTCCTCATAACCCTATTATCCTCTAGGTGCTTACAAGTGTTTACAAAGTAAGTGTTTAATAATTTGTTCCAGTATCTTTCCAGGTAACAAAGTTAGCCTGACTGGCCTATAATTCCCCAGGTCCTCATTGTTCCCTTTTTTAAAGTTAGGTTTGTCCTTCTCCAGTCCTCTGGAAACTCATCCATCCTCCATGAGTTCTCAAAGATAATTGCTAATGGTTCTCAGATTGCTTCAGTTAGTTCCTTAAGTACCCTAATACAAATTTCATCAGGCCTCCGTGACTTGAGTACGTTTAACTTATCTAGATATTCTTTAACCCATTCTTTCCCGGTTTTGGCTTGCATAAACATTAATTGTGTTTAGCATCTGTTCATCATTAACCTTTTTCATGAAAACTGAAGCAAAACAGGCATTAAGCACTTCAGCATTCTTGATGTCATCTTGTATTAGATCTCCTTCCAGCCCTAAGTGGAGGACCTACACTTTCCCTCATCTTTCTCTTGCTCCTAATGTATGTAAAGAAGCTCTTCTTTTTGCCTTTTACGTCCCTTGCTAGGTGTAACTTAGGGTACGTCTACATTGGCAAGTTTCTGTGCAACAAGTTATACCACTTTTATTCAGGGTATGTCTACACTGGAAACTTCAAAACTCTGCTGCGGGAACGCTCCCGCGGCAGCGCTTTGAAGTGCGAGAGCGGTCGTGCGAGCTCTCCCAGCGCTCCTGGTAATCCACCTCCACAAGGGGATTAGCTCCCAGCGCTCGGAGCCTGTCTACACTAGTACTTTAAAGCGCTCAGACTTGCTGTGCTCGGGGTGATTTTTCACACCCTTGAGCCAGCAAGTTAGAGTGCTATAAAATGTAAGCGTAGACAAGCCCTTACGCACTGGAATTAAACTGTTTTTGCGTGTCCACACTGTACTCCTTGTGATGGTGGAGTGCATCCACATTAGCAGTTCTTGCAACGGCAAAGACAGCAGTGCATTGTGGTAGTTATCTCACTGTGCAACTGGCCGCAGGGTGCTTTGGGAAGGGTTTGCAATGCCTCATGGGGCAGGCACAGCATCACAGGTTTCCCAAGCCCATTGTTCCATAGGCATCCTCCTACATAGCTGCTTTTCAACTGGGAGGGTGGGCAGAACGTGTGACAGGAAGTGTGTGTATGTATGTATATGTATGTATGAAGGGGAGGAGGAGAGAGTGTGTGTCAGCATGTTGTCTTGGAAGTTCAGACAGCAGCAGGAAGGAATCAGTCCTGAGGCAGGGGGAAACCCCGACATCAGCCCCCTGGCTTCCTCTGCAGCTTTCTGCACAGCAATCTCTCTCTCTCACACACACACACACCTGCCTCTGTGTTCAACAGCAGGAGCATTCCACATTAATAGTTTGCTTTGTGTCCAGAGCAGATCAGTACAGCATACAATGGCTGTCAGAAAGGGACATTGAAAGGGGAGGGTCATATGTCTCCAGAACAGTCGAGTTCAAAACAATGAGCAGAGCATAATTCAGCGATTATGGGATACTTCCGGAGGCCAATTGATTGCTTTCTACCCTGTAATGTGTTTACACTGCCAATACAGTGCTAGAGTCTCTGCGCTTCAAGACTTATGTCTCTCGTCAGGGTGTTTTTGTTTTTTCTCTCTCAACACTGCAACTGAGGAGTTTCTGCACGCTAAGTGGCTTGGCAGCGTGTACACCTTGGAAGTTACAACGCAGAAAGCTGCTTTACTGTGCAGAAACTTGCCAGTGTAGACAAGGCCTTATTTGCCTTGGCCTTTTTTTGGTTCCTAGATGCTTGTGCTATTCTTTTACGTGTCTCCTTAGCAATTCATCCATAGTTCTACTTCTTATAAGATTCTTTTTTGATTTTCAGTCCATTAAAGAGCTCCTGATATGAAAAAATAGTAAAAAGTCAATATGGATCTTTCATTCACATTGGGATAGTTTGCAGTTGTTGTGCCTTTAATACCGTTTCCTTCAGAAACTCACAGCCCTCCTAAACTCCTTTATCACCTGGGATTTTCTTCCCATGGGACCTTACCTAGCAGGTCTTTGAGTTTGTTCTGCCTTTTTGAAGTCCACTGTCCTTATTTTGCTGCTCTCTCCTTAATTTCCTTTGAATCATGAAATCTATCAATTCATGATCACTTTTACACAAACTACCTTCCACCTTCACATTCACAACCAGTTCCTCCCTGCTGGTCAGAATCATGTCTAAAATGGCTGTCTCCCTGGTTACTTCCTCCACTTTCTGAAACAAAAAACTGCCCCCAATGCATTCCAAGAATTTACTGAAAACTGATTGTAGTTGTGCAGTCAAAGGGGCACATGGGAACTATAGGTCAGAATTCTAAATTCACACCCTCTCTGGACACTGCTAAATTACCTTTACCAGAAATTACTTTTATTCCCGGGGTCATAATTACTGTTGGAGAACAAAGGATTTACCTTGTGAAAGTACCAGAAGGCTCCAACTTTAGAAAGTTTTCAATATAATTTCCCAAGTAGCATTAGAGTCCTAGGGCTAATTTACATTAGAAAATAAGATCATCCAAGCTACATTGCTCAAGGGCATGAAGAATACACCCCTGAGCGGCATAGTTAAGCTGATCTAAGTCCCTGAGTAGATTGCGCTAGGTTGATGGAAGAATTCTTATCGCCTCTTGGGGAGGTGGACTACCTACACCGATGGTGTAGGTAACGTCTACAATGAAGCGCGACAGGGGCGCAACCGCAGCATCTCAAACGTAGACAAGCTCCTCAAGTCTTCCACAAGGTTTTGCCAAGACTTCAAGTTGAAACGGTGGGTGTCAAGTTCTCCCCTTACCTCTTTAGAGGAAGGAGGAAACCCGCCAGCTCAAACAAGCGAGAACCGAGGCTCACACAAGTTAGGTGAGTTTTGGCACCCCTAGGTCTGAGAGAGGCTTAACAGACCAGCCGGCTGGCGGCCACAAGAAAGGGTTTCACTCGGTGGGATTCAGTCAGGACTGGAGGCCCTAGGCATGGTGCGGGGTCACCTCCCAGAGCGCCCGCCTGGCCACAGCGCCACCTGGCACCTCACCAAACCCCCTTCCCTCTCCCCCCTGCAGCCTCCATCTACCGTCCCCAGGCACACCACGCCGGGCCCGATCGCGAGCCAGCCCCGCCCGTGCCAGGCCCCGCGTCCTGCCCTGCCCCCGGCTCAACCCGGGGTCGGCCCCATCTCAGGGAGGGAACAGACCAGCCCGCCCAGCACCCTCCCCTCTGCTGGGAAGCCGCCGTGCAGCTGCCAGGCCCTTCCGCCCCGCTGGGTCCCGGCGGAGGGAGGGCGGCGTAACGACCGCGCCAGGGCCGCGCGGGACCCGGCAGAAAACTCCCCCACTCCGGGGGCAAGGCGGAGCCAGCCCGGCGCGGCGCCTCCCCGCCCCAGGCGGCTGCACCCTCCGCCTTACCCGCCGCCTCGCTGGATCCGCCCCGCTTCTCTCCGCCAGAAGAGGCCGCAGCACCCCTGCGCCCAGCAGTTCCCCATCGCATACTGGGGGCAGCCCCGGGCCTCGGCCCGACCACGGGCAGCGGCCGGTAGCGACAGTTACCGGCCCGGAATCAAACGGCCCCTCTGCGGCGCGCGCCACCGCCGCCCGACGGCAGCTGCCTCAATGGCCGGGGCGGGGGAAGGGACGGCTCTACGCTCGCTGCGGAGGGGGAAGGAGCGCCCGGCCGCAGCTCCCCTCCGCCAGCCTCATGGCCCGGCGGCTACCGCTCCCCAGGCGCGCAGCCCCTAGCAGCGGCCTGGGGCACCCGTCCCCTGAGCGCCGCACGCGACCCGCGGCAGGTGCGAGCATGCGTAGTAGGGCCAGCCTAGCCCCTACGCCCCCACCTGCTCCTCCCCTCTCCTCATCCTATGCAAGGTTGGCCGCTGGCGCCTACCCGTCCCCTTTAACTCCGCTCCTGCCTGGATCCGTGCCCAGGGACGCTCCCCCTCCCTGCTCCCTTCGACCCTCTCAGGGCGCTTTGCCCACCTCCCTTCCGGGGGCAGCACTCTCACCCCACGCTAGGGTTGGTAACTCTCCAGGAATTAACGATGAATCTTTAATGAGAGATTCGCAAAAAGAAAAGCAGGACTTGTGGCACCTTAGAGACTAACACATTTAGTAGAGCATAAGCTTTCGTGAGCTACAGCTCACTTCATCGGATGCATTTAGCTCACGAAAGCTTATGCTCTGATAAATGTGTTAGTCTCTAAGGTGCCACAAGAACTGCTTTTCTTTTTGCGAATACAGACTAACACGGCTGCTACTCTGAAACCTGTCATTAGAGATTGTGTCACGTAATGAAACCTCCAGCAATACATCCAACCAGCCCTACTCCAAGCCTTCAGCAAGTCAGGAGTTAGGGCACGAGACAGGCCTAAACACGCCATGAGACTTTTCAAAAAATAAAATACATTTGGCTTTCCTTCCCGTTAGCTGAGTTCCTGGTTTCAAGCTTTTTCTCTCCGAGGCTAAGGACAAGAACCCTTTTGAAATGAAAAAAGAGGAGAGTCTCAAACACCACATTGTGAGAGATGCACTAAAACTGCGAGAATTGACAACGATGCTAAGGTGACCTTCCTAGGTTTCAAGGAAATAAAGATCCACTACAAAAAATGCATCTTTGAGAGACCATACCCTGGATGCTTTATTCATAGTACAAAATCACACTTAGTGAATGAACTTTTACGTTGTTGCATTGCTGCGACTCCAAGTTGGATAAAGGTCATAGGACAGCCACCATCAAATATGGAATGTCACTTACACAAGGGGTGGTCACAGCATTTGGGATCATCCTAATCACCAGTGGTTAGTAATCCTAGTCTAAAGCATTCCCCTGAGAGTGCCTGGGTTTAAAGTGAAGCCTCAGTTATACTGTGCCAGTCAACTGCAGATGAAAGTGTGTGTGTGGGGTGGGGAGGGAAAATGTAGGAGAAAGGGTGTCTCTGGTAGCACAGGCCTCACCTATTGAATGCTTCACAGATCAGGACCACTGCCTAGGACTTGATCCAAACCTGGAATAGAGTCCAATGTAGGTTGCAGAGTACTGGTGCTTTCTTTGGATTTAGCAGGCTGACTTCTCTAGGATAGACAAACTGCAGTTTTTGGGTGGTCTTAGGTTTTAATCTCAGGTAGAGGAGTAGTTCAGCCTGGAGGTAACGGGCAGGATCATTATGACTAAAGCACTGCTGCACAGGGTGCTGTTCTCTTGCTAGGTGAAGCTGGAAGAAGGCAAGCTTACTGGTGTTGCAAATAAGCATCCAGGAGAAATGAAGAATCCAACACTACCCCAAGGCTATCTGCTACTTTGAGCACTGGTGGGCAAATGCCATTAATTATATAATTACAAAACCAAAATTAAAACAGTTGTATATGTTTGTCACCCTTTAGGTCAGGGCCCTAGTTTCTTATGTATTCATGAAGCACTTTGCATGATGGGAACTCAATTCTGATTATGGCTTCTCTGCTATGAGGCTATGATGCATGTTATTTCTCCAGCATGCTTTCTCCTTCCCAATAGTACCACCTATATCTTTCTCAGATTTGACTCTAACTGGCTGTCATTCCTAGGTACCACTAGGGTGACCAGACAACCCAATATTAGGGGCTTTGTCTTATATACATAACAATACTTCACCTTGTCCTGATTTTTCACAGGTGTAATATCTCCCAGGGAAACAGCAGCTGTCCATCGTGATGCTTTGGCATCTGTCAGAGAGAAACAAAGAAACCAGCTTATTACAACACTGACAAGCCCTACAAGGTCCTGCATACAGTACAGCAACACTGCATTTAAGTATGTGGCAATTCTTCAAAAAGGGCCATAATTCTGGAGTTTAATGCATCCAACCTAGACTTCCCACATCATATATAATTTGAAAGCTCATTTTGTTTACATTTAGATAAGGTTTGACACGGCACTGTCAAGGGTTGCCATAAACCTGTAGGCAAGGTGAAATAATGGTATCCAAAATGAGAAAGTGTCACTTTTTGCAAAGTTCCAGAAATATTGCAGCATGGTTATCATTACAGTTTTACTGTTTGAGTTAATATCAACAAGTTATTGTGGTATGCATGGGTCAAAGCTATCAAACAACAACGTATTAAAATATTTTTTACTGGTTTTGCTTGGGTAAGTTTTTTCCCCCAGAAGTGATTACGCTGTTTAGCAAGTGGCAAAAATGGCAAATATCAACATTTTGCAATATAGTAACATGAAACATTTTCACATGGCATATTTTTAATTGTCAAAGTATCTCAGAAAACTATTATAATCACTTCTATAGTTTCAACTGAAAATTGCTGACCAAATCAGTATCACACTGAAGGCAGTGCAGCATAAGCAGTAGCTTACCTGCCCATAGTTTGTACTGTATAGTGGGTAGATATAAATGTACATGAATTTCCAATGTAATGCTTCTCCAGTTGTAAGCTTTTGTACATACCTGGTAGAAGGTTTTATTTTTAATTTCCTATACATGCAGTAATAATCTTTGAAATATTCCAGAAAGTAGCTTTTTAATTCAGTGACAGTTATGAACAGGATGGTATTAGTGTTAGAAATGACAATATACAGCTTCATACTGGGCTCCAATCAAAGTACTCCCTAAATAAAAATGGTGATTTTGATACTAACATATAGATCTAACTTAGCACACGGCTATCTACTTGTGAAGGATGCTGGTAATGCTAACAATATATTTTGGGAATTAACCTCTACCCGGAAGTTATAATGTATGAAAACTTGAAGGATACAAGCCCCCTAAAGCTTACATTAAACCACAAGGACACTCCACAAAAATATTTGTCAAGAAAATCCAAAGAATGCAAAGTTTTCAAAAGCCACCAATGTTGGACAGAATTTTGTGATGCTGGCAGCAGAAGCCAAGGGCGATTCATTGTACTGGGGGCTATTGAATGAGTTTTCTGGTTTAGACGATGTGCTACCAATACTCTATCACAGTCGTTGCTTTCAGAAATACAAAAGGAAGTTGAATTTGGCACATCTCAGATTTGTATTGAACCCAGGAAAGAAAACAGACTCAATCTGATCAGAGAGCATCATATTCACCTTCTTCTATAGCTACCAGAGCAAGCACATTGTCCATGGTTTGGTCCTTTTGCTTTGTTTGGCTTGTGGGGGGGGGAGAGGGAAGAGGGAGGTTGGAAGGGAGGGAAATAACTCACACACAAGACAAGAAACATCATAAAATAGAAACATTTCGAGAGCAACCAATCTAAGGAAGGTTTCAGAGTAGCAGCTGTGTTAGCCTGTATTCGCAAAAAGGAAAGGAGTACTTGTGGCACCTTAGAGACTAACAAATTTATTTGAGCATAAGCTTTTGTGAGTTACAGCTCACTTCATCGGATGCATTCGGTGGAAAATACAGTGGGGAGATTTATATACAGACCCAGAGAACATGAAACAATGGGTTTTATCATACACTCTGTAAGGAGGGTGATCACTTAAGATGAGCTATTACCCGCAGGAAGGTGGGGGGAAGGAGAAAAACCTTTTATGGTTTTTCAAGGTGGGCCATTTCCAGCAGTTTACAAGAACGTCGGAGGAACAGTGGGGGTGGGATGGGGTGGGGGGGAGAAATAACATGGGGAAATAGTTTTACTTTGTGTAATGACCCATCCACTTCCAGTCTCTATTCAAACCTAAGCTAATTGTATCCAGTTTGCAAATTAATTCCAATTCAGCAGTCTCTTGTTGGAGTCTGTGTTTAAAGTATTTTTGTTGAAGGATAGCCACTCTCAGGTCTGTAATCGAGTGACTGGAGAGATTGAAGTGTTCTCCGAGTGGTTTTTGAATGTTATAATTCTTGACGTCTGATTTGTGTCCATTTATTCTTTTACGTAGAGACTGTCCAGTTTCACCAATGTACATGGCAGAAGGGCACGGCTGGCACATGATGGCATATATCACATTGGTAGATGCGCAGGTGAACGAGCCTCTGATAGTGTGGCTGATGTGATTAGGCCCTATGATGGTGTCCCCTGAATAGATATGTGGACAGAGTTGGCAACGGGCTTTGTTGCAAGGATACGTTCCTGGGTTAGTGGTTCTGTTGTGTGGTGTGTGGTTGCTGGTGAGTATTTGCTTCAGGTTGGGAGGCTGTCTGTAAACAAGGACTGGCCTGTCTCCCAAGATCTGTGAGAGTGATGGGTCGTCCTTCAGGATAGGTTGTAGATCCTTGATGATGTGTTAGAGAGGTTTTAGTTGGGGGCTGAAGGTGATGGCTAGTGGCGTTCTGTAATTTTCTTGTTGGGCCTGTCCTGTGGTAGGTGACTTCTGGGTACTCTTCTGGCTCTGTCAATCTGTTTCTTCACTTCAGCAAGTCGGTATTGTAGTTATAAGAATGCATGATAGAAATCTTGTAGGTGTTTGTCTCTGTCTGAGGGGTTGGAGCAAATGCGGTTATATCATAGAGCTTGGCTGTAGACAATGGATCGTGTGGTGTGATCTGGATGTAAGCTAGAGGCATGTAGGTAGGAATAGCGGTCAGTAGGTTTCCGATATAGGGTGGTGTTTATGTGACCATCGCTTATTAGCACCGTAGTGTCCAGGAAGTGGATCTCTTGTGTGGACTGGTCCAGGCTGAGGTTGATGTGGGATGGAAATTGTTGAAATCATGGTGGAATTCCTCAAGGGCTTCTTTTCCATGGGTCCAGATGATGAAGATGTCATCAATGTAGCGCAAGTAGAGTAGGGGCATTAGGGGACGAGAGCTGAGGAAGCGTTGTTCTAAGTCAGCCATAAAAAGTTGGCATACTGTGGGGCCATGCGGGTACCCATTGCAGTGCCGCTGATATGAAGATATACATTGTCCCCAAATGTGAAATAGTTATGGTTGAGAACAAAGTTACAAAGTTCAGCCACCAGGTTAGCCGTGACATTATCGGGGATACTGTTCCTGACAGCTTGTAGTCCATCTTTGTGTGGAATGTTGGTGTAGAGAGCTTCTACATCCATAGTGGCTAGGATGGTGTTTTTAGGAAGATCACCGATGGACTGTAGTTTCCTCAGGAAGTCAGTGGTGTCTCGAAGATAACTGGGAGTGCTGGTAGTGTAGGGCCTGAGGAGGGAGTCTACATAGCCAGATAATCCTGCTATCAGGGTGCCAATGCCTGAGATGATGGGGCATCCAGGATTTCCAGGTTTATGGATCTTGGGTAGTAGATAGAATACCCCAGGTCGGGGTTCCAGGGGTGTGTCTGTGCGGATTTGTTCTTGTGCTCTTTCAGGGAGTTTCTTGAGCAAATGGTATAGTTTCTTTTGGTAACCCTCAGTGGGATCAGAGGGTAATGGCTTGTAGAAAGTAGTATTGGAGAGCTGTCTAGTAGCCTCCTGTTCATATTCCGACCTATTCATGATGACGACAGCACCTTCTTTGTCAGCCTTTTTGATTATGATGTCAGAGTTGTTTCTGAGGCTGTGGATGGCATTGTGTTCTGCACGGCTGAAGTTATGGGGCAAGTGATGCTGCCAGTCCTTGCTTACAGACAGCCCCCCAACCTGAAGCAAATACTCACCAGCAACCACACACCACACAACAGAACCACTAACCCAGGAACCTATCCTTGCAACAAAGCCCATTGCCAACTCTGTCCACATATCTATTCAGGGGACACCATCATAGGGCCTAATCACATCAGCCACACTATCAGAGGCTCGTTCACCTGCACATCTACCAATGTGATATATGCCATCATGTGCCAGCAGTGCCCCTCTGCCATGTACATTGATCAAACTGGATCTATGTAAAGGAATAAATGGACACAAATCAGACGTCAAGAATTATAACATTCAAAAACCAGTCGGAGAACACTTCAATCTCTCCGGTCACTCGATTACAGACCTGAGAGTGGCTATCCTTCAACAAAAAAACCTTCAAAAACAGACTCCAATGAGAGACTGCTGAATTGGAATTAATTTGCAAACTAGATACAATTAACTTAGGCTTGAATAGAGACTGGGAGTGGATGGGTCATTACACAAAGTAAAACTATTTCCTCATGTTATTTCTCCCCCCACCCCACCCCCCACTGTTCCTCAGACATTCTTGTTAACTGCTGGAAATGGCCCACCTTGATTATCACCATAAAAGGTTTTCCTCCTTCCCCTCCCCTTCCTGCTGGGAAGCTCATCTTAAGTGATTACTCTCCTTACAGTGTGTATGATAAAACCCATTGTTTCATGTTCTCTGTATCTGTACATAAATCTCCCCACTGTACTTTCCACCGAATGCATCCGATGAAGTGAGCTGTAGCTCACGAAAGCTTATGCTCAAATAAATTTGTTAGTCTCTAAGGGGGCCACAAGTACTCCTTTTCTTTTTGCAATCTAAGGAAGGCAGCGCTCAAAGAGGAGATAACATGTGCTGGACATCTGTGGAAGACTTGGTTGATAAGGATGCAGATTATCACTCAACATGCCTCTCTTCCTACTTGAGTATAACAACCCTTAAAAGAAAACCATCTAGTTACACTGCACCAGTACAGTCATCTTATGACACTGCATTTTATCACCTGACTGAAGAGATAGACAATGATCTTTTGTACAAACTCTTTTCCTGTCCAAGTTACTACATAGAAGCCCTACTTTCTTCAGATGTAGGAACTGCAACCTATTCCAGTAGCAAGTTAAAGGAAAGATTAGAAAAACACAGTGGCTCTCCAATTTCATTCCATGCACAGTGTGGACAAGGCAAGTCTACCGTTACTCTATACAGCACAATAACATTAGCAGCTTGGATAGCATCAGCTAGTGATCTGAAGCAGGAACATAGTCATCCAAATGTTTTGTGGATGTTCTTCTTGCAAGTGAGCCTGATGAATAGCTTTCAAATGAACAAGTATTTTTGTATAATGCTGCTTCAATCCTTCAGTCTGTAATAGTCAAAAAAGAAAGCCTCAGAATAGTATCTAAAGGTCCGTGGTTATAGTTTACAGAGATCAGCTATTTTTGTGTCCCTATTGGTGCAGGAGTTTGTTGATAAAGAGGCATATAATTCAGCCACAAATGGGACAATCAAAGGAAATGCCTTCCAATTCCAGAGTGAATAGCATTTTAACAGTTCCAAAATTATCACACCACGGCAAATAAGCGTTGCTGCACAGCTACCTCGTGAGTTTGGGTCTTGCAATTTAATTGACATACTACACCTTCAGAGATTCTGATTATGATGAGGTGAGGCAGTTTATCATTAGGGCTCCAAAAACTGAAGTAGAAAGACTCCAGTTACGTGTATTTATTCTAAATACAACTGTACCACTTCATGCTGGTGGAAATTGCATCCATGAAAGAGAACAATCTTTCTCACAAAGAACTATGTACATGCCAAGGCAATGAAGATGATGGCAGAGATTATAATGATGAACAAGATGATGATAAACATGTTGACCAGAAATGTCACCAGAGCTTTCCATTGCAATCATACCAGTACAAATTTATTATTAGATTTTGTTTTACCCTTTCACTTCTTGTTGTGATGCTTTGAGGTCTTAAAGAAGTCCAATTTTAGATCTAGAAATAATACATAGTCATTAAACTAACAAATGAATGCAACTGTATCAAAGTGGTCATTTTAACATGTTGATGGTGTCATTTTTATTCCCGTTTCTGTGGTAACAGCACCATTTGTCAGCTTCACATCATACCATATCACCTCAGGAAGGGATGCAGAGAAAAAGTTTCTTGACACCTTAAATGACTGCTTCTTGGAGCAGCTAGTCCTGGAACCCACAAGAGGAGACCCAATTTTTGATTTAGTGCTAAGTGGAGCACAGGATCAGGTACAAGAGGTGAACATAGCGGGACCGCTTGGTAATAGTGACTATAATATAATTAAATTTAACATCCCTGTGGCAGGGAAAACACCACAGCGGACCCATACTGTAGCATTTAATTTTATACATGAGGAGGTTACAGAGTAGCAGCTGTGTTAGTGTGTATTCACAAAAAGAAAAGGAGTACTTGTGGCACCTTAGAGACTAACAAATTTATTTGAGCATAAGCTTTCCTGAGCTACAGCTCACTTCATCGGATGCATTGAGCTTATGCTCAAATAAATTTGTTAGTCTCTAAGGTGCCACAAGTACTCCTTTTCTTTTTATGAGGAGGTTGGTTAAACAGAAATTAAAAGGTACAGCACCAAAAGTAAAATCCCTGCAAGCTGCATGGAAACTTTTTAAAGACACCATAATAGTGGCTCAATGCTTAAATGTATCCCCCAAATTAAAAAACATAGTATGAGAACCAAAAAAGAGCCACCGTGGCTAAACAAAGAATAAAAGAAGCAGTGAGAGGCAAAAAGGCATCCTTTAAAAAGGGGAAGTTAAATCCTAATAAGGAAAATAGAAAGGAGCATAAACTCTGGCAAATGAAGCGTAAAAATATAATTAGGAAGGCCAAAAAAAGAATTTGAAGAACAGCTAGCCAAAGACTCAAAAAGTAATAGAACTTTTTCTTTTAAGTACATCAGAAGCAGGAAGCCTGCTAAACAACCAGTGGGGCCACTGGATGATCCAGATGATAAAGGAGCACTCAAGGACGATAAGGCCATTGCAGAGAAACTAAATGAATTCTTTGCATTGGTCTTCAGAGTTGAGGATGTGAGGGAGATTCCAAAATGTGAGCCATCCTTTTTATGTGACAAATATGAGGAACTGTCCCAGATTGAGGTGTCATTAGAGGAGGATTTGGAACAAATTGAAAACTAAACAGTTATAAGTCACCAGGACCAGATGGTATTCACCAAGAGTTCTGAAGGAACTCAGATGTGAAATTGCAGGACTATTAACTGTCCTGATGAATTGGAATTAATTTGCAAACTGGACACCATTACATTATGCTTGAATAAAGATTGGGAGTTGATGTGTCATTACACAAAGTAAAACTATTCCCCATGTTTATTTCCCCTCCCCCCCGCTTACTGTTCCTCATATGTTCTCGTCAACTGCTAGAAATGGCCCACCTTGATTATCACTACAAAAGTTTTTTTTTTCTCTTCTGCTGGTAATTGCTCCCTTACCTGATCACTCTCATTACAGTATGTATGGTAACACCCATTGTTTCATGTTCTCTGTATATATAAAATCTCCCCACTGTATTTTCCACTGCATGCATCTGATGAAGTGAGCTGTAGCTCACGAAAGCTTATGCTCAAATAAATTTGTTAGTCTCTAACAAAGGTGCCACAAGTACTCCTTTTATTTTAACTATCCTCTGTAACCTATCATTTAAATCAACTTCTGTACCAAATGACTGGAGGATAGCTAATGTGACACCATTTTTTTAAAAGGGCTCCAGAGGAGACGCTGGTGTCACGGCGTGAGGGGGAGTCAGGGCCATGTACCCCCACTTCCTGCAATTCACTGCGACTCTCAGCCAGCCAGTAGAATAGAAGGTTTATTAGATATGACAGGAACACAGTTCAAACCAGAGCTTTCAGGCATAAACAGGATCCCTTAGTCAGGCCCTTCTGGGGGGCAGGGAGATTAGACCCTAGCCTTGGGGCTCCCTCCTCTTCCCCAGCTAACTCCCCAAAACTGGAAACCCCTCTAGCCGTCTCACCCAGCCTCCCCACAGCTCCTCCTCCAGCCTTTGTCCAGTTTCCCGGGCTGAATGTGTCACCTCGCCCCAACCACCTTCCTGGCCCAGGTTACAGGCTCAGGTATCTTCCTTAAAGGGAAGTCTCCCATCCGCAATGAAATACTCCTGCAACATTCCCAGGTCATATCCGTCCCGCTCCCTGCTGTGTCAGCCAGCAATTACAGGCCTGTAAGACTGACTTCAGTACCAGGCAAACTGGTTAAAACTATAGTAAAGAACAATATTGTCAGACACATAGATGAACATAATTTGTTGGGGAATAGTCAACATGGTTTTTGTAAAGGGAAATCATGCCTCATCAATCTACTAGAATTCTTTGAGGGGGGTCAACAAGCATGTGGAGAAGGGGGATCCAGTGGACATAGTGTATTTAGATTTTCAGAAAGCTTTTACAAGGTCCGTCATCAAAGGCTCTTAAGCAAAGTAAATTGTCATTGAATAAGAGGGAAGGTTCTCTCATGGATTGGTAACTGGTTAAAAGATAGGAAACAAAGCATAGGAATAAATGGGCATTTTTCAGAATGGAGAGAGGTAAATAGTGGTGTCCCCCAAGGGTCTGTACTGGGACCATTCTATTTAACATATTCATAAATGATCTGGAAAAAGGGGTAAACAGTGAAGTGGCAAAATTTGCAGATGATACAAAACTACTCAAGATAGTAAAGTCCCAGGCAGACTGCGAAGAGCTACAAAAGGATCTCTCAAAACTGGGTGACTGGGCAACAAAATGGCAGATGAAATTTAATGTTGATAAATACGAAGTACTGTACATTGGAAAACATAATCCCAACTAGAAAAGGAGTACTTGTGGCACCTTAGAGACTAACAAATTTATCTGAGCATAAGTTTTTGTGAGCTACAGCTCACTTCATCGGATGCACTCAGTGGAAAATTTCTTCAAATCCGATGAAGTGAGCTGTAGCTCATGAAAACTTATGCTCAAATAAATTTGTTAGTCTCTAAGGTGCCACAAATCCTCCTTTTCTTTTTGTGAATACAGACTAACACGGCTGCTACTCTGAAACCTATCATTATGCATAATCCCAACTATACATATAAAACGATGGGGTCTAAATTAGCTGTTAACTCAAGAAAGAGAGCTTGGAGTCATTGTGGATAGTTCTCTGAAAACATCTACTCAATGTGCAGCAGCAGTCAAAAAAGCAAACAGAATGTTGGGAATCATTAAGAAAGTGATAAATAATAAGACAGAAAATATTGTATTGCTCTACATAAATCCAAGGTATGCCCACATCTTGAATACTGTGTGCAGATGTGGTCGCTCCATCCCAAAAAAAAGATATATTAGACTTGGAAAAGGTTCAGAAAAGTGCAACAAAAATTATTAGGGGTATGAAATGGCTACTGTATGAGGAGAGATTAATAACATTGGGACTTTTCAGCTTGGAAAAGAGATGACTAAGGGGGGGGGGTATAACTGAGGTCTATAAAATCATGACACATGTCGAGAATCTAAATAAGGAAGTGTTATTTTCTCCTTCTCATAACACAAGAACTAGAGGCCGCCAAATGAAATTAATAGGCAGCAGGTTTAAACCAAACAAAAGGAAGTATTTTTTCACACAATGCACAGTCAATCTGTGGAACTCCTTGCCAGAGGATGTTGTGAAGGCCAAGACTATAACAGGGTTTAAAAAAGAACTAGAAAAGTTCATAGAGAATAGGTCCATCAATGGCTATTAGCCGGGATGGGCAGGGATGGTGTCTCTAGACTCTGTTTGCCAGAAGTTGGGAATGGGCAACAGGGGATGGATCACTTGATGATTACCTGTTCTGTTCATTCTCTCTGGGGCATCTGGCATTCGCCACTGTCAGAAGACAGGATACTGGGCTAGATGGACCTTTGGTCTGACCCACTATGGCCATTCTTATGTTCTTATACCTCATTTGGAAAGTAGATATACATTTTCAAATGATGTATGTTTGTGTAGAGTGGGTACATTAAGTTGACCAAATTGGTGGTCTCTGCTACTTGCTTACATAAACAGCTGTGTAAGTGGGTCTGAATGTTTCACCTCTGTCTGTGACAAAGATAATGGTTATATTGTGTAATATGTATTTTGGTACACATACAGTACAGGTTGTACATAGTATATATTGTAATAAAAACCACTGAAGTTTGTGAAATATAGCCATTTTCTAAATTAGATATCTTGGTGATTTTAAAAAGGTTATCGAGGCACCAACCCACTTCATCCCTAACTTCTGCAACTGATTGAAGATTTACTTACAAAAAATACTAAAACTGAATAATTAGTTCTGTGATTCATTTTTAAAAACTGTAAGATCTTTGAGGCAGGGACTATCTTTGTCTTGTTCAGCACTGAGCACAGCATGCTTTAAAAGATTATGATGTTCATAGATGACATGGCGTTTAAATAAAAAATCTCCTGCAAACAAACAGGAATCATAACTGAGGTTGCAACTGAAATTCTCCAGAATCAAGAGCAACAAGATGAGAAGGGCACTTAGCTCAGGTACAAGCTATTTAGCATATCAACTAGGGTAGAATCATAACGTTTTAAACAAGGTTATTGCCTTGTGTTCAAAGGATCCCAAATCCATAGCACTTGCTGGAGTAACCTCCTCCCAGCGTGGTTCCATCAGGTGGAGACATGGGCCAACTGTAGCTTCAATTACTTTTCTCTAAAAAACTAATCCTCAAAACTGGTGTTGGAAGAGAGTGGCTTTTCCTACACCCAGTGACATGGTTTCCAGATTGCACAGGTGAGAGGAATGATTTTCAGTCTTAGGGAGAAAAATAGCATTATCTTCAGGCCTTCAGCATCTGTAATATTCTTCATTGTCTTGACAATGACAGTCACATATCTGTTGAGAGTCCTGCATTTGGCAGTATATCCTAATTTTCTGAATGTGATGCATTACATCATCAATATATCTTCTGCATTTGTGCATTGCCAACCAAATGCATTAAAAATCATGAATGAGGGCCCCAACCCAAAATACAGTACAATAAATCAGGAGACTGGCTTAAAAACCATGAGGTTTTAAAAAATAAAAATAAAAATCTTGGATTGGGTTCTTTTTATTTGCCTTCTGGTTTCTGAACATTTAGGGTGCACTTGCTTCATATTTTTAAGTTTTTCTCTGCAATTACAAAGACTGGAAACTTATTTTTAAAATGAAATCCAAGATTCTAGCAACCAGGGTTTTAAGAAAAACACTAAGTATCATGAGACTCACTGAAACTAGCAAGAGTTGGAAACACTGGAGTTTGGGTCCATTCCGCTTTCCACTCTGCTCACCTATTGTAGGGGTTGGAATAGAACACTGATCGGAGAGAGGGGTGTGAACCTGGCTGTATGAGAGTTCCATACTCAACGCTTTCCTATTGTGCTTGAGGGTAGAGAACGAAGGGACAGAAAACAAAAAGCATGAGGGGGCATATGAGAATACAAAGGAGGATAGGACAGAAGTGGATGGTGTGATGTTTAGTAATTCAAGAATCATGCATGTCAGGAAAGGAGGCACAACAATTTAACAGCAGTAGAAGTCAGACCAGTCCCTCTCTGCTCAGTTTGGAAACATCGAGCTCACACTGTGAATGTTTAGAGGCTTAAAGCTATTAGCATATTTATTTAGATTTTAAACTAACTAAAAAGCTGTCTATCCAAGGCTCTAGTCACTAACATCACAATTTAAATCTCAACAGCATTGAAATGATCAGCAAAAGCTCAGCCACTAGCCACTTAAAAATTCTTGTAGGCCCTTTATCATCCCTCTCAGCATTCTCCAAAGTCCTTATCAAACAAGGTGTGGTTTTTTTTCCAGCATGCCTAGAAGGTCACCAATTTCAGATGATCAGACTGAGTTCTAGAGTCCTAGAGCCCTCCCAGCCACCCCTTCTTTTATAATGAAGGGGATCCAGCTTGAATGGTACTGCTGGCCACAACTTTGCATTATGGCATGGGGAGAAACGTGGTCCCTCAGGTAGGCTGTCCCAGGCCATTTAGGGCTTTCTAGGTCATAACCAACATGTTAAACTCCACCTGGAGGCCAGTAAGCACTGGCGTCTCAAACTCCAGCAAAAAGCCCCACTGAATAAGCAAACTGCTGCATTCTGCACCAGCTTCAGTCTCTAAATGATTTTATGATGTAGGCCTACACAGACCACTTTTCCATAGTCTAATCTTGTGTTAACAAATTTAAGAATAACAGTGGCAATGTCTGCATCCAAAAGGAACAACTGCAATCTCCTAACCAGCATAGATGGTATAGAGGTAACTGGGTTACTCCTGTAACATGATCATCAGATGGTAACTGTATATCACCTCCTACATTGTGAACACTTCTAATTAGTGGCAAACATACTCCCTAAATGAAAGGGAATTATTACCTCCACCATCTCCTCTGGTTGCTTTCACCAACCCATCTTCATCTTAGTCTTGTCTGGGTTTAGCTTCAGCCAGCTTGCTCTCTGACCATGCCCCTATCTCAACCAAACAGCAGCGGAGATGCTGAATCACATCACTTAAGTTGGTCAAAATGGAGATATACCAGCATGTGTCCTCAGCTTATTGACAACACTGTATGACATGACTCTGCGCTAACCCTCCTAACAGTCCCATACACATCAAACAGGAGGAGTGACAGAATGGCATCTTGTGGCACCCAACACTTGAGAACTCTTCAGGAAGAGGAGCAGTTGCCCACAACTACCTACTGAGATCTCTGAGAGAGAACAGAACAAAGCTGCTGAAGCCCCATTCACTTCTGCTAGGGTCTGCAGAAGAATCAGCATAGTCACTCCCATACTAATCTTATTTTCATAGTCAATCATACTAGTAACTTTATACTTATAGGCAGGGCAGGATTAACTCTCCTGTGGGCCAGGGGCTATTAGATTTTGTGGGGCTCCTGGAGGTTTGGAGTGGGGGAGTGGGCTCAGGGCTGGGTTAGGAGATTGGGGTGTGGGAGGGGGTGCAGCTCCAGCTGTGGGGGGTGGGCTCTGGGGTGGGGCCAAGGATGGGATAGAGGGTTGGGGTGCAGCAGAAGGTTTGGGGTACAGGCTCTGGGTGGGAGTTTGGGTGCAGGAGGGGGCTCAGGGCTGGGACAGGGGGTTGGGGTGCAGGTGGGGGTGCGGGGTCTGGGAGGGTGTTTGTGTGCAGGAGAGGGCTCCGGGCTGGGGTAGAGGGTTGGGGTGCAGGAGGGGGTTCAGGCTCTAGCCGAGAGGCGCTTACCTCGGGCAGCTTCTGGTCGGTGTCGCTGCAGAGCTAAGACAGGATCCCTGCCTGCTCTAGCTCCACGCTGCTGTGCTCCCCGAAGTGTCTGGCATGTCGGCCCCTAGGCAGAGGGGCCAGGCCACTTTGTGCTTTGCATGCTGCCCATGCCCGCAGGTGCTGCTGCCGCAGCTCCCATTGGCCACAGTACCCGGCCAATGGGGAGCTGCGGAGCCAGCACTGTGCGCAGAGATTCCCTGAACGCCCCTCACCCAAGGGCCACAGGGGCATATCGGCGAGCCGGTGCTCACAGCTACAGCCCTGGGGGTGGGTGCTGAGGCTCAGGGACTGGTGTCCAGCCCATGGCACAGAGACTTGCCATGGGCCGGATGAAAAGAAGCAGCGGGCCGCATCCGGCCCACGGACCTGCAGGGCCTCCCTTAGCCCAAGGCCCTGGGCTGCAGCCCCTAAAGCCCCTGCATTAATCTGACCCTGCTTATAGGGATATAGTGTTGATGGGATACAGAAACAGAGAAAGTGGGGAAAATATCATATCTATTTCCGAAGGTCAACATCTCATCGTGACCCACATTTTGGAGGTCTCAAGGCCTCACTGCTACATTGCCCGATTATTGCTCAGTAACGCAGCCCCATATTAGCATGCAAAGGGCACACAATGCTCAGCCTCCCTCCCAATATCATTACCTTGAGCCACTTTGCTATTCTATATGGCAGTAAAGCAGGGCAGAGTGACTCAGCACCAGGGGAGGGTTTACAGGAAGTAATCTAATCAGGCATTACATGGCTGCTACCGAATGGGAAGTACCTTCTTAGAACTGAGAGCAATTGTTTGAAAGATCCACAGAGTGCCTGTGAGCCCACAGTCACAGATAAGGTTTTTTTGGCAGGACAGTACCCATCATATTTTTTCTGATGCCCAACACCAAAAGCAGCACCTGATATTATTTTCTGCCAGGAATTAACCTTTTCAGTGCTGCAGGACTTGCCAAGTACATCCACAAAATGGGCTTTCAAATCAGGCTGGGTATATGGTCTGCCAGTTAACATATGCTCTAGCATTTCATTCATTTGAATGGTTGTTCTCTTAAGAAGCCAGTGTTTCTTAAAAAGGATTAACTGGTTGCCAAGTTAGCTCTCTCAACACTGCTGAGCAGAGACAGAACTCTAGGAAAAGAACTTGCTACCATAATGATGAGCAGTAGAAGGTGGGAGGAATATAATAAATAATGACAACTGGTCCCTGATGCTTTTTTCCTAGATATATGAGTCAGCCTTGATGGTATATTATAGTGATTGCATACAAAAATGAGAAGGGTGGAAGAGAAGAGGAGATGGAGAATGAATTAGAAAAGATGAGACATCAGCATGACTCAAGAGAATTGTATGGTAGATTTCAGAAGGGATTGCTGGAATTTACCTTCATGATTATATTTTCTGTGCAATTAGCACTTTACCATAGCATAGACGAATCCTCTAGAGAGAATTTTAGTAGTAAGTCAAAACTGACAGGCATTTATAAATTGTAACTAGTCCTCACAGTTAATCTCTTGTAGTATGTCAGAACAGAAGCCTTCAGTTTACAATCATGCAACAGTGCAAATTTATTTTGTATAGCATCAGTCATACTGTGACAACTTCATGACCTGTGAAGACTCCAACGCTATCATTGTCTTGACATCTTGGCCATTCAGAACTTCACAGTAACATCAGGATTAGAAGTCAAAAAAGGGGGATTAGAACTTCCTGCTCCAAAAATCATAACCTCCTGCCATTTGAGCCAAATAATAATGCATTAGCAGTATGGGGCCTGTGACATACAACCAAACAGATCCAATTCCATCCAGTAGGGCAGTGATATAAATAGAGCCAATTCAATACAAATGAATATTTTATGGCACAAAATATCATTACAGAGATGTATGCCAGTTGAGGGAGAGAGGAATTAAAAAGGTATAGGCAAAGATACATTTTCAGCTGAATTTAAGATGAGATGAAGAGCTGATTAGCAAGAGAGTTTAAAATGAATATAATGATAAAGTATGAACATTGTAAAATATAATGGAGTTGACCTAAATCAGAGAGCAGGGTGGATATACATTTCAATACTCTGCCTATTCATATAAAGGCAGAGCAAGGGAATATCACCATATACAAGGTGAAGCTCTTCAAATTTCAAATTTCATTTCAAAATATCCCTACTCTTTTTGATGCACCACTTCAGCAGAAACAGGAATATGTTAAAGTGCACTGACATTCCACTTAAAGAACTGAATTACCTCTTTAAAACTGAAACTGATGGAATGCAAGCCCCACCCCTTTGTACTTAATTACACTGACCTAATGAGTACTTGTGGCACCTTAGAGACTAACAAATTTATTTGAGCATAAGCTTTCGTGAGCTACAGCTCACTTCATCGGAATTCAAGCTGTGGAATTCAACATCTGAGGAAGCTTATGCTCAAATAAATTTGTTAGTCTCTAAGGTGCCACAAGTACTGCTTTTCTTTTTCCCAATACAGACTAACACGGCTGCTACTCTGAAATCTGAGGAACAGTGGGAGGTGGGGTGGGGGGGGGGAGAAATAACATGGGGAAATAGTTTTACTTTGTGTAATGACTCATCCATTCCCAGTCTCTATTCAAGCCTAAGTTAATTGTATCCAGTTTGCAAATTAATTCCAATTCAGCAGTCTCTCACTGGAGTCTGTTTTTGATGTTTTTTTGTTGAAGGATAGCCACCCTCAGGTCTGTAATCGAGTGACCGGAGAGATTGAAGTGTTCTCCGACTGGTTTTTGAATGTTATAATTCTTGACGTCTGATTTGTGTCCATTTATTCTTTTACATAGAGACTGTCCAGTTTGACCAATGTACATGGCAGAGGGGCATTGCTGACATATATCACATTGGTAGATGTGCAGGTGAAGGAGCCTCTGATAGTGTGGCTGATGTGATTAGGCCCTATGATGGTGTCCCCTGAATAGATATGTGGACAGAGTTGGCAATGGGCTTTGTTGCAAAGATAGGTTCCTGGGTTAGTGGTTCTGTTGTGTGGTGTGTGGTTGCTGGTGAGTATTTGCTTCAGGTTGGGGGGCTGTCTGTAAGCAAGGACTGGCCTGTCTCCCAAGATCTGTGAGAGTGATGGGTCATCCTTCAGGATAGGTTGTAGATCCTTGATGATGTGTTGGAGAGGTTTTAGTTGGGGGCTGAAGGTGATGGCAAGTGGCGTTCTGTTATTTTCTTTGTTGGGCCTGTCCTGTAGTAGGTGACTTCTGGGTACTCTTCTGGCTCTGTCAATCTGTTTCTTCACTTCAGCAGGTGAGCTAATGATGTGTAACTTACTAACATCCTCCTCCCTGCTGTGCTCCTATAACCTCATCAATATTCTGTTGATCAATGGAATATTTAGATTATCTCTGGCACATTCAGCAGCTGCTCCGCAGTTGCTTTCTAGCTGAATATTCCTGGAACATGTATGACCTATCACATTCAGTGGTAACGTTAATTAGTATTATTAGGACTGAGCCTAATAATTCAATACTGTTCAGAATTAACTTTTTTTAAACAAGCTTCAGAGTAGCAGCCGTGTTAGTCTGTATCCGGAAAAAGAAAAGGAGGACTTGTGGCACCTGAGAGACTAACAAATTCATTTGAGCATAAGCTTTCGTGAGCTACAGCTCACTTCATTGGATGCTCAAATAAATTTGTTCATCTCTAAGGTGCCACAAGTCCTCCTTTTCTTTTTAAACAGATTCTTCCAATTCTTAAAGCCTACTCCTAAAGTGTGAACCTGCAGAAAAGCATAAGCATGGGGCACTATTATTTGACGGGAAAATGGTCATGTAGTTAAAGGCACTGGACTGGGATTAAATGCCACCTCTCCCACAGACTCCCTGTGTGATGCTGGGCAAGTTACTTAATCGCTCTGTGGCTTAGCTCCTGCTGGAACAAAAGAGAATAATAATACTTCTTTTCTTCTACCTTTTGTCTTTTTCAGCTTCTTAGATTGTGAGCTCTTCATGGCAGGGGCTGTTTCTTACTATGTGTTTTTACAGTGTCTAGCATGATGGGGTCCCAATCCCGGGTCTGCTAAGCACTACTGTAATATAAATAATTATTAATAAGAAAGAGGAAGGATATATAGTTCAGGTTCCATGTCCTTCTAATCCTGCTCTTCTTTGCTCACACTGCTGCCAAGCATGTCAAATAACGCCAATTGTGATGATTATTTTGTTAGATACACATCTGCTCATTAAGAAGTGGACTTGGGCCATCCAGTTCATTCATATAGATGATAGTCCTGCAATAAGACATCAGATGGTAACATATCTGGTTCCCAAATGACTTGGATCAGATTTGAACTGGTAAACTAGAAGTGAAAGACTCTGAATTGTATTAAGGTTCCTCTAACACTTATCAATCACTGAAGTTTACACAAAAAAAAAAAAGAAAGAAAAAAAAGGAAGAATCAGTAGATATTAACCAATTGCTTTGTTAAACTAAAAGGGTAATTTATTTGCGTTATTGTCCAAACATTTATTAGTTTTTATGTTCACAAATATTTGAACGTCTGAAATCCAGGATACTGGAAATACATGACTGTAATATACAATTGACTGAGGAAACTGAAGCAGACAAACAGAATTTAGCAAGAACTTGACTTGAAGTATCTAATGCTTATGACTCTAATTCTCCTTATACTTGAATCACACTATTACAGATCAAATCAATTAGATTGCTCAGTAGAAAGTATTATAGCTCTTTCTTTATGTGCCTCCAAGCTGGAGAAGTCAGATATTGGGAAATAGATAGAGAACAGTATTATAAGAGAATTACAAACCATAACAGATAGGCAATGAATCTGCTAGTTAAACCAGCCAAAATGAGAGTGCAGAAAGAGGTTGGACAACCTCTTAGCAAAACAGAGAGTATAGCAATGATTTAACAATTAGAAAAGGACACCAAGTATAGTTAGGACAGTAAACTAGCAGACACTGAGGGCCAAATTCTGCACTAATTTACATTGCAAATTCCAATGAGTTCAATGTATGATGTACAGGCTGGAAGTCAGCACAGAATTTGGCCCTGTTTGGATATATTTTGCAATATGAAACTAGAATAAGCACTTATGAAGCACATCTGGGAAGTCTCAAACATGTGATCTTCATAAAAGTGAAATTAGCATAAAAACCTCCTATTACATCCCAAGATAAAAGTCTGGGCTTATGTCAGTTAACTCTAACTCTGTTCAAGAGGTAAAATATGAACCTTGAGGGATAAATATAAATAACTGAAACTTCCAGGAAGTGCTGAAGGGAAGATCTTGGAGTGAAAATTGTGGGAAACAGAGTTTAAAAAACAAAACAAAATGACAAAGGGGACTTCTCAATATGAATATCAAAAGCCTATTATTAGCAGTTGGCCTAGAATTCAGTGGACGTACTCCAGCTGCAGACCTGGCCCTCTATATTCAAAAGTGGGCAAATAGGGAGGAACTGGTTGAGAATTTGAAAGTGGCAAGCAGCATGGATGAAAATGATCATGAAATGGTAGAGTTCATGATTCTAAGGAATGGTAGGAGGGAAACAGCACAATAAAGATAATGGATTTCAAGAAGGTAGACTTTAGCAAACTCATGGAGTTGGTAGGTAAGATTCCATTGGAAGCAAGTCTAAGAGGAAAAACAGTTCAAGAGAGCGGGCAGTTTTTCAAAGAGACATTATTAAGGGCACAAGAGCAAACTATCCCACTGCTTAGGAAAGTTAAGAAGTATGGCAAGAGACCAGCCTGGCTTAACCAGGAGCTCTTCAATGATCTGAAACTCAAAAAAGAGCCCCATAAAAAGTGGAAACTAGGTCAAATTACACAGGATGAATATAAACAAATAATACAAGAATGTAGGGACAAAACTGGAAAGACCGAGGTACAAAATGAGATTAAACTAGCTAGAGACATAAAAAGTAACAAGAAAACATTCTACAAATACATTAGAAGAAAGAGGAAGACCAAGGACAGGGTAGATCTTTCATTCAATGTGGGGGAAGAGGGGAAACAATAATAGAAAATGTGGAAATGGCAGAAGTGCTAAATGACTTTTTTGTTTCAGTTTTCACCAAAAAGCAAAGTTTCTACTGAAAGTCGCGATTGGATATTGAACATAGTGAATGTCAGTGAAAATGAGGTAGGATCAGAGATCAAAATAGGGAAAGAACAAGTTAAAAATTACTTAAACAAGTTAGATGTCTTCAAGTTACCAGGCGTGGATGAACTATACCCTTGAATACTTAAAGAGCTGACTAAGGACATATTTGGGCCATTTTTATTTGAGCATAAGCTTTTGTGAGCTACAGCTCACTTCATTGGATGCATTCGGTGGAAAATACAGTGTGGAGATTTATATACAGACACAGAGAACATGAAACAATGGGTTTTATCATACACACTGTAAGGAGAGTGATCACTTAAGATAAGCCATCACCAGCAGCAGGGCGGCGGGAAGGAGGAAAACCTTTCATGATGACAATCAAGGTGGGCCATTTCCAGCAGTTAACAAGAACATCTGAGGAACAGTGGGGGGTGGGACAGCGGGGGAGAAATAACATGGGGAAATAGTTTTACTTTGTGTAATGACCCATCCACTCCCAGTCTCTATTCAAGCCTAAGTTTATTGTATCCAGTTTGCAAATTAATTCCAATTCAGCAGTCTCTCGCTGGAGTCTGTTTTTGAAGTTTTTTGAAGTGAACGAGCCGCTGATAGTGTGGCTGATGTGATTAGGGGCTATGATGGTGTCACCTGCGCATCTACCAATGTGATATATGCCATCATATGCCAGCAATGCCCCTCTGCCATGTACATTGGTCAAACTGGACAGTCTCTACGTAAAAGAATAAATGGACACAAATCAGACGTCAAGAATTATAACATTCAAAAACCAGTCGGAGAACACTTCAATCTCTCCAGTCACTCGATTACAGACCTGAGAGTGGCTATCCTTCAACAAAAAAACTTCAAAAACAGACTCCAGTGAGAGACTGCTGAATTGGAATTAATTTGCAAACTGGATACAATTAACTTAGGCTTGAATAGAGACTGGGAGTGGATGGGTCATTAGACAAAGTAAAACTATTTCCCCATGTTATTTCTCCCCCCCACCCCACCCCCCCCCGGTTCCTCAGACGTTCTTGTTAACTGCTGGAAATGGCCCACTTTGATGTCACCATGAAAGTTTTTCCTCCTTCCCCCCCTGCTGCTGGTGACGGCTCATCTTAAGTGATCACTCTCTTTACAGTGTGTATGATAAAACCCATTGCTTCATGTTCTCTGTGTGTGTATATAAATCTCCCCACTGTATTTTCCACCGAATGCATCCGATGAAGTGAGCTGTAGCTCACAAAAGCTTATGCTCAAATAAATTTGTTAGTCTCTAAGGTGCCACAAGTACTCCTTCTCTTTTTGCGAATACAGACTAACACGGCTGCTATTCTGAAATCTGTCATTTGGGCCATTAGATTATCTTCAAAAAGTCATGGAAGATGGGGAAGACAGGTGATTAAGCACTGGAATAAACTGCCTAGGGAGGTTGTGGAATCTTCATCACTGGAGATTTTTAAGAGGTTAGACAAATATCTGTCAGGGATGGTCAGGATAATACTTAGTCCTGCCATGAGTGCCGGGGACTGAACTAAATGACCCTTCAAGGTCCCTTCCAGTCCTATGATTCTGACTTTTCTCCCCATCACTTGTCAAATAGCAAATATCCGATCAATGCAACTTTGTTTTTGTCTGAAACCATAGTACTCCTTGCCTACCATTTCCTCTAAAACTTGCCTTTATCTGTTGACACTTACTTTCATAATGATTTTTTCCTGGTACTGATAATAAGCTTAAACTGCTACAATTATTTGGATCAACAGGACCTCCTCTCTTTAGGATTGGTACAACTGTTGCCTTTAGTTAGTCATCTGGTACCTCCTCCTGCTCTCATACCTTATATATTTTTCTTTAATGCTTTGACAGCGCTTGTCCCACCACATTTTAGCAGCTCAGCTGTTATATTGTCTGTTCCTGTAGCTTTCCCATTTTTAAGTGCTTTTAAGTGCCACTGCTCTTTCTATTTCTTTTTCTGATGGTGGTTCAGTGGTGATAACCATTTTGCTTTGCACTGTTCATCTAGCATGTCTAGACTGCTTGCATCTGGCGAATGGCGGGATTCATCACTTGGTCAAAATGCTACTTCCATACTTCCAGCACCTCTTTGGTATTTGTTGTCAGTTCTCTGGTAGTCTCTCTTACTGCTTGTATTGCTAGTCTGACTGTGTTTCCATAGAACTTTCTGGTACATTGTTTTAATTTTTTTTCTTGACCCTTCCTCTAGATCTTGAACTTCTTCTTTCCAAGCCTTTTGCTTGTGCAATCTTTGTGATTTCTTCATTGCTTCATGCAACACTTTCCTTTCTTCAATCTTTCCAGCAGTCTTGGATTGTTTACACTTTTCCTGTAATGTTCTTGTTTAATTACTTGTCTAGCTTTTCCTTGTTTGCTTATGCCTTCTAATAAGTTCCTCCACTATATTTTGTATTGTTTCCTTGAACAGTACCAATCCAGTCAGTGGTGATATTTCTTTATCATTGCAAATTAATGGACCAAACCACCCTCGAAGCATCATTCTTGTATACCTCCCTCAGAGAGGGCTCCAGTTGCACCTGTCTTTTTCTTTTTAGTTAATTTTTCCCATTAGTAGCTCATGATTGCTGCACTCGGCACTCCTATAGACTCTAACATCCAACAGTGACCTTCTATGCCTCTTACTGCTAATAATATGGTCAATCTGGTTTTTGATTGACCACCTGGTGAATTCATGTAACTGTGTGCACATCTTTGTGAGGAAACACAGTATGCCAATAATCAGACAGTGCATGTCACAGCAAGTTCTTAACCTTCTCCCATTCCCCACTCCTGTAGTGCCATAAGAATTGGTAGAAAATTAAGCAATTGGTTCAAGTCAAAGTTTGGTGTAAAACAAGGAGGGTTTTCATCATGTTCTTAAACTGGACATTAAGAATGGTAGACAAATTGGAGGGTGTGACATTGGGTGATCTAGAGTTAACCTCTTTAGCTTATGCATATGACATCTGAAAACGGGCAGACATGTTTGAATTTATTATGTTGCTCATTGGTTCCTTGGAAAATGGGTGTAGTCAACTTGGACTTACACTAAATGACAAGAAAACAAAAGGGTTTGCATCTTGGAAAAGGGACAATCAATAAATGTTGAAATGCAGCAGAGGTGAAATCACAGAACAAGTAAAATCTTATTTGCGCCGAGGAAGATTGATCAGTGTTGGTGATTCCATCAAGTATGAGGTTTAAAGAAGATAGGCTTTAGCTACAAGTGCTGCACAGAAGGTAATGAAATTATGGACTGATAAAAAAAATTGTTTGGTTCCAAAACGAAAAGTTATCAAACCTGTGTACTAACTATATTACTCTATGGTTTGGAAGCAGTTATATTAAATGAAACATCAGAAGGATTTTTTAAAAAGAGGTTAGAAAGAAAGTATGATGTGAAGTGTGATGATGGGATTGACTGCAATGGAAAATATTATGAGGTGGGGATACTGTAGAAGACAAATAGATGATAGGATGCCAAAGAAAGTAATGCAAATGTGACCAAGGTCAATCAGACCTAGAGGCTGACTACTGATTAGTTATCAGGACATCATACGTAGGGACATGATCAGGCTGGGTTTAATGGAGGAATAAGCCATGGACAGGAATGAATGGTGGTGCTGTACTTCTCCCTGTGTTTGTAAAGATGCTTTGGGATGAGAAGATGTATTAAAGGAGGTGTGTGCAGGCACAAATTTACAACTGGGGCTAAGCATTTTGAATGAAAAACTAGGAAATGTGGTGCACAGATGCAAAAGCAGACATATTATTTTCAGTTATGTGAAATGGAACACATAGGAGGCAAGAAATAAGATCCTACATGAACTTTACAAGATATTTCAAACAAATGGTATTACATTTTAAGCCTTGGTGAGCAAGTAGGAGACATTCAGAATTGAGAGCTAATTTGTCAACATTTCCAATAACACAGTAGTCTTGATTTATTTAAGTCAGTTTGGGAGTCCATGGAAACAAAAATCAGCAAATGAGCCTTTTTTGGGGGGAGAGGGGGAGCACTGCTAAGCTTTAACCAAAGTTTTGTGTCCATGATAAAAATATTACAATTCATTTTCTAATCACAGCAGCAATAGCTATATTATAAATCTATAAATTGTAAAGCTAGAATTTTGCACACCTCAGCTGATAAAGTTATTGAAGAAGGAATAAGTATACAAAGATAATGATCAGGATGCATGGTAGAGAGCCGACTACCCCTGAAACATTATTAATCCTTAGCCAGCAGTTTTGATTTTTCCAGTGGGATACTCTAATGCAGTTTACAATCGTGCTAATGGCAGGAATTCTTGACCTTATGGTTTCAAGGGACTAAATATATACAGCTATGTTCAAAAGCCACAACATGACATCATCAGGAAACTGAATTATGGCTCCAATTCCAGTCCTTAATGTGCACAATGGAGACCAGCCACTAGAGTATTTTTTACTGCTATGGTCAGTTTTATTTTGCTATTTAAGCTTAGTTATTTGTATTTACACTGTCAACCCTTATGCTTATGCAATGAACATAGGAAAATTGGGCTGAAATCACCTGGAGAAAGGAAAAAGGGCACACAGAGGGCAAATGTGATTATATCCCCACTGGGAAGCACCAACAAGCCTGCTATGGCAACTGTACATTATCTTGGGTAGTAAGTGAACTACAAGAGGTATGGATGGTGAGAGCAGTGGCGGAACAGCAGTTTTGTGGAACATGTTGCCTTCAAATTCCAGCATATGTTACAGGATTAAAAACATAAGTTAATTCTTCTCTGATCAGACCTATGTGCCATATGAACCCTACTGGAGGAGTCATGTACATACCTTTATCATTAGCGGAGCCAATGGCATTATGGGACTGGAGCCAGCAATGCTCTCAGTGAAAGTTAGGAGCGGAACACAACCTGTGTGAGTACCTATGTTTGGCCAGAAAGTCATGGGGTTTATGAAACAATCTTTGACTGTTATATAGTTTCCATGCCATGCCTCACAACTGTTCCATATCATCAGTGAGCTCAGTGACTCCAAGGTACCATTGCAGTCATTTTTAGCTGCTACATAAGCTATAAAGTTTTTCATTTACATTTTTCTTCGTGAACAAACAGAACATATGGTCACTTGATTTTTGTTTTATGAGGCTGCAATAAGCCCCAGAGCACTTAAGCACATACACAACAATATCAGAATGGAGAAGTCCAAAAAACACAGGTGAAGGCTTTTTACAGAAGTCAGAGAGGGCAAAAAATCAAAGACATTTCCACTGCTCATGTCCTTCCTCAGGTTGAGATTACAACCACAACAGTGAAGTGGTTTTTGTACTCTTTAAAATGGTAGGCCTTGAATTCTTCACTTAGCTACCTGACATTCTACATCTGAGTCAGTGAAGTTATTACTAAAACTTCATCCAAATCTTTACACAGTATCTTCAAGGTGAACGGCAAAGTCATAATGAAAAAACAGAGTTGTGCTATTTACTGCTTCTTTATGACAATAGAGAACTTTAAAGCTTAATTTTTTACTTTTCAAGATTATTTTGTTTTTTTTTTACATTAGGAGTATCAGGTCTTGGCTTTCCTCTTCTTGTGGGTTGACGTTGGCAGTCTTTAAAGGACAAAAAACATGACACCACAGGACACTGAAACCTGAGCTGCACCTCACACAGTCTCCAATTGACGAGACATGGATGTTGAGTCAAGCTAGGAGAGTAATCGCTAAATAAAGATAAGTGAAAATCATAATTTCCATTCCATCTGATCTTTCAAATGTTTTGGGGGACAATTTGGTATTCAAGTAATTAATTCACACATATTCCAAGATCATATATTTAAAATAGAAGTTGCTGTATAAGTACTAAAAATTAATATAAAAGACACTCAAAAGTATATATGAATAGATGCATTAAAAATAAATCTAATGACCGAAGAGATCAAATATGACATTTCAAATGACTTTAGAACAGCTCAGCAATTAAAAATAAATTTTTTTGCGGGGGATTTCAAAACTGAAACCGGTTCAGAATAAATTCTATGTGGCCCTCTGGGGCGCTCAGGCCTCAGAAGGCTGTGCAGTGAGCTGAATTAGCCCAGGCTGTACATGACTATTACTAATAACAGACCTCTGCATGAAATTGCAGAGCTCAAAATGGGGTGTAAAATTGTTGAGTGAAGGTTGGGGTGGGGCTCCCAGAATAGGGAGACACCATCTTCCTTCCATTCTCTTTGTGTGTATTCATGTACCTCTTCAGCCCAATGCACCCCATCTTTTCTCTCTAAGGTGAGATGCTTTTCAGAGTCCAGCAACGAAATATCATCTTTGCGCCACAAGACCCATTTAAAAATTGTCAAGGCATGTGCAGCATCAATCCCATGAGCCTGTTTGCCATGAACTGGGTACAGAGACTATTTTTGGGACACCTGGGATGGACACAGACTTGGGAACCCTATAAATGCAATTATTTGGCCTTATCTTCTGTCATTTTGTAAGAGGTAAGAGCCTGTAGCTGTGTAGCTTTAGAGGCTCTGCAGACAAATTTCAGATGTATGGAAATTTCAGGATTTTATCGGGGGTGAAGGATTATTTTAGAATTCTCTGTGTTTTGTTTTAAAAGAACCATTTAAAATTTAAACTTTAATTGTAACTCCCTTATCTGAAAACCTAAAATGTTTTCAAAGCCTTCAAAAGTCCTTTAAAAAGCCTTAAAGGAAAAAGTTTTTACATAAAGGTCAGCTTCCATTCTATTTTAATCCATGAAAATATGCACTTGGCAAAGGACTTATCCCAAACCACCAGCCAGAAGTTTTATAGTCCCAGTAACACCCAATATAAAGCCACAATCATTCCTGTTTAGGCCTCAGCAAAGGGACAGGATTGCAGTTTATGCCTCCTATTCAGGGTCATGGAGGCTGCAGGCTGGTGTGACCTTTGGCACAGACTAAGGCAACCCTGAGAGCAGCTCTAACTTGCTCCCTGACCCAATTACCCCCCATGGGTCTTTGCAGGAGTACAGAATAGCCAGGACGTAAGCCTGTCCCAGCTACGCCCCTTCCTTCCTCTGGTCCACCCATGCCCCGCTTCTACTCTGCCCTCCCTAGAATGCCCATGCATCCAGGGATGCTTTGGAGCCAGATGCACATTACTCAGAGAGCAACATCAGCACTTATCAAACTTCTCTCCTCTGGACACAAAATACTAGGAATATGGTAATGAAAGCACAAGCTGTGTCAAGTGAGGAGAGAGTGGAAATTTCCGACACTGAATGCCAATACTTAATGGAAAAATTTGTAAAGCATTAGTCATTAGGAGACTGGTTTCTTATCAGCTCCTGTGGCAGTCTAAATTCATACGGCTGTGTTTGTGACTGCACAACTGGTAACAAACAGAGTCCTGGACCTAACTTTGCAGTTCTTAATCAGGCTAAATTCTTACTCAAGGACAAGGCCACATTCAGTTAGGGTTAACATAAGAATGGCCATACTGAATCAGACCAAAGATGCATCTAGCCCAGTATCCTGTCTTCTGACAGTGGCCAATGCCAGGTGCCCCAGAGGAAATGAACAGAACAGGTAATCATCAAGTGATCCATTCCCAGCTTCTGGCAAACAGAGGGCTAGGGACACCATCCCTGCCCATCCTGGCAAATAGCCATTGATGGACCTATCCTCCATGAACTTATCTAGTTCTTTTTTGAACTGTTATAGACTTGACATTCACAACATCCTCTGGCAAGGAGTTCCATAAGTTGACAGTGCATGGTTTTTTTTTTGTTTGAAACCTGCTGCCTATTAATTTCGTTTGGTGACCCCTAGTTATTGTGTTATGGGAAGGAGTAAACAACACTTCCTTATTTACTTTCTCCACACCAGTCATGCTTTTATAGACCTCTATCATACCCCTCCCCATCATCTCTTTTCCAAGGTGAAAAGTCCCAGTCTTATTAATCTCTCCTCATATGGAAGCCATTCCATACCTCTAATAATTTTTGTTGCCCTTTTCTGAACCTTTTCCAGTTCCAATATATATTTTCTGAGATGGGGCAACCACTTTTGATGCAGTATGCAAGATGTGGGCGTATCATGGATTTACATAGAGGCAATATGATATTTTTTCTATTAGCCATCCCTTTCTTAATGATTCCCAACGTTCTGTTCATTTTTTTGACTGCCATTGCACATTGAATGGATATTTTCAGAGAACTATCCACAATGATTCCAAGATCTCTTTTCTGAAGGGTAACAGCCAATTTACACCCCAACATTTTGTATGTATAGCTGGGATTATGTTTTCTAATGTGCATTACTTTGCATTTATCAACATTGAATTTCATCTGTTTAACTATCAGCAGCTCCAATAAAGGCAATAGATAGAATTATGTTGTTTCCACTAAGGATTGAATTTGGCCCTGGGAGTTTTGCCTGAGTAGCAGCTACAGGATCAGGCACTATGAGCCAAATTTATTGTGGGTAGAAAACTCTATAGGCCTCTGGGGAGTTACAGCAGGGATGAATGTGGTCCTATGACTTTATATAGAAAATAAGCAGCAGGAGATGAACTCAAACAACTATTAATGTTTTCAAAAATTAGTTTTTAAATAGTAGTAATAAAGCACATAAAATATACAGAGTATACAACTATATATACACAGACCTGATTCTAAGTGGAATGCTTTCCGAGTTTCCCCATGAGACATCTGGGGCTCTTACACAGGAGAACATGATGAGCACTACCAGAAGCCGGTGGTGAAAGTGATTGGATTCTATTGGAGGAGAGCTGAAGTGATTTTCCTCCACAGTCTGTTCCAAGAGAATAGTGGGAAATGGGATAAGGAGGCACTAAAGAAGCTTTCAGAGAAAGTATCATCCTGCCTGTGTGTGAGACAAGGGAAACCTTATTTAACACTAAAGATGCAATATTACCAACTATGACATCTAAATGAAGGATCTAATAACAGAGAATTAAGTTTCCTGAAAGTAATTTAAGAATAGAGCAGAGTGTAATGATTAATGAAGGATTATAGACTCCAACGAGAAACTGAAGAACTGGAATTAATTTGCAAACTGGACACCATCAAATTAGGCCTGAATAAAGACTGGGAGTGGGTGGGTCACTATAAAAATTAATTTCCCCATACTAATTTCCCCCGGCTGTTACTCACACCTTCTTGTCATCTGTTTGAAATGGGTGACCCTGATTACATTAGCCACATTACCACTATAAAAGTGATTTTTCCTCCCTTGGTATTCTACTGTTGAGAATAGCCCACTTCCACTTTAACTGAATTGTCTTGTTAGCACTGACCCCCAACGTGGTAAGGCAACTCCCATCTTGTCCATGTACTGTGTATACCTGCCTACTGTATTTTCCACTCCATGCATCTGATGAAGTGGGTTTTAGCCCACGAAAGCTTATGCCCAAATAAATTTGTTAGTCTTTAAGGTGCTACAAGTACTCTCTGTTTTTTCACCTGAAAGTATTTTTTAGCTTATTTGCTGCTGATTCCAGCAAAAAATTGCCATTATGGTTCATTGCTCAGTCCTATGGGAAACTGCAGATAGCAATCAATACATAGATAAGTTCTTACTGTTTTAAGGTCCTATTTACACTAATAACCACATGCTTATAACATAGAATTCATGTAAGACAGGTAAAACCTGGCTAAGGCTTGCATTGTAGACAGGACAGAACAATGATAAAGTCCAACGCTGAAGCACAGTTGAGGAACACTTAAATTATGATACAATCCTGCCTCCATTGCTTTATTCAACTGTGCTATAACCATGACAAATGCAGCCCCTGTATGGGAACTGAATTCCCCAAGACAGTAGATGTTACAAGCGTAGAGTGGACTGAATGGTGATGGCTACTGCACAAGATAGGAAAAATAAGGGAGTGATTTAAAGGTTAAGTTAACAAAGGAGTCAGTTAGCAATAACTTGTGTTTGTTTTTTGAATAGCTGCAATAAGAATCAATCAAGCATGAGGCCTTAGGTAATGCTTCACTGAAAACACAACAGAGCCAAATAGTTTCCTTTTTACCTTTCTGATTGCTGCTGGCAATTGAGAAACTAGGAATCATGATTAACAGAGTATAAACTTAGAATATTATTTAATTATGTTGGGTGACACTAAACAGCACCACTTAGCATAAGTAATTAGAGGGCTAGAAATCAGAGCTAGGTAATAGAATCAAGGCTTTTAAATCTTTTTTCCCCAGCAACAGTGCAATTGCAGAAGATATTTATAGAAATAAACTCAAGCTTTAGGGCAGAGAGGTTTATTCTTACTGAAAAATTTTATCGTCATCATATGCTTTTATTAATCCTATTAAGACCAGGAAAAGGATGCAGTTTGCTAAACTGTATTTCCACTCTCTTTAGGGAAAAGCAGGGCCATTTTGTGGAGCTCAGCTATCTACAGATAAAATAAGATCAGCTAGGGAGGAGGGACATACAGTCCTGAGCTTAAAGGGCTTAAAGGGAAGAAAGCAGATACTTGGCTGATGTCAGCTCAAGCGAGGCCTTTTACAAGATACATGAATACACAAAGACAGGTTTCAGAGTAGCAGCCGTGTTAATCTGTATTCGCAAAAAGAAAAGCAGTACTTGTGGCACCTTAGAGACTAACAAATTTATTAATGCATCTGATGAAATGAGCTGTAGCTCACGAAAGCTTATGCTCTAATAAATTTGTTAGTCTCTGAGGTGCCACAAGTACTGCTTTTCTTTTTATGAATTCACAAAGTGACTGTAAAGGAAATGTTGGGGAACTCGTTTTAGTGTGTGACATTAGCAAGATAGCATTAAGATAGATATGCCAGAATGCTTTACTGTAACCTGCACCAGTGTTCCTTAAACACTGTCTAGATTTTCTCACTCTTCGAGAACTAGTAATTTGGAGGGAGAAGTATTGATCCTAAAAGAACACGATTATACAGATTTTTAAAGAGATATGAATCTGTTGATTTAGCTTCAGTCTGATAAAATTTTCAAAAACATAAGTTATTTAGGAGCTTAAAGTTCCATTTTCAAAAATAACTTGGGCACTTGAGTCTCTCAGAAAGTCAGCAAGACAAAGGGCTTATCTACATAAACATTTAGTTTGTGGCAAACCGAGGCATGAATCTACCTCACATTAGCTTCCCACAGTCTGTCTGTGTGGACCCTGCTGGCACATATTAACAGTTCATTCATTAACAAACTGTCAGTGTGAGCCAGCAGGATGGACTGTTGGACCATGGCAGGCTAGGGTAGGTTAGATCCATACCTCCGCTTGCCACAAACTAAATATTAGTGTAGCTGAGCCCCAAGATTCCTGACTGCCTCTCTCTTTTGAAAATGGGACTTTGGCTCCTAACATTTCCTTTGTTGCAAGCACGAGGGAGGCATGGCTGTGCTGTTTTGAGACAAGCTGGGTTTTTTGGTGAGAAAAAGAATAGAGATTTACTAAAAAGCAGAAATAATTATCCCAAACAGGTAGTCTTTGTAAATGAAGGGAGGAAAAATGCTGATGCCCACTTCCTATCCTGGTATATTAGCAACAGGCTTTTCTCCATAGTACTTTCAAAAGTCCTCTATGAAACCCAAACTGCTACAGTCATACTGAAATAATCAGTTCCCTCCCTTGCTAGCAAGCCAAGAGCAGTTTCACAGTAATGAACTCAGTTCCTACTGCACAAAATAAATGATACTCCAGCTTTTAAGAATGGGGTTTGGGAGATTAGATCAATCACTGTTAATGCTTTAAAAAAGATACACAGTAAGGGGTATATTTAAAATACCTTGACAGAGGACACAGCAAGACAGGTTAGAAAGGCAGACACACAAATTTCTTGCAAATAGTGCTTGTTGTGGGCACAAACTGGGAAGCAAAGACAAGCAACAAAACCACCAGATTGTTCTCACACCCAGGATAGAAAGCAAGATACAAGATGAATGGATATAACAAATCCTAGATCCTGCATTCAGTCCTGTATAAATTCTCCCTCTATTTCCCTTTAATGCCATTGGGACCAATTTCTGGCCAGCGGAGAGGCAATCCTCCCTCTTTATGCCCTTCCACTCCAAGCTGCCATCAGCGTCTTGCTAAAACAGACCTCACTGATTCCTTGGGCCTTGTAGGGAGAGATCGTCCACTCTCCCCATTAGCTTTGGTAGCTGATGGTGGATTGGAAAGAAGCTAATTTATCTGCAGCTGGACATAGGTCAGTAACTGCCTCACCAGAAAGGTATTCTCTCCCATTGACCCATAACATTTTAACCTTTCAAAACAACTTTCCCTTGGACAGATGACTATTCTTTCAGTTTCTTCACTTTATTCACTCTGAGAAAATGTTTTGCAAGCACTTGATAAAACATTTTTAAACACTGAGCTGACAGCATTAATTTGCTAAGCACCAAACATGTAATCAGGGTTGTCCAAGACACAAATGAATACAGTTGCTGCTCCATGGAGTTTGCACCCTATAAGGCAGACACAGACAAGATAAACACACTAAGAAATGAGGACTTCAATTCTTTTTGTAAGAAGTCCTCTCTTCCATATGCCTCTCTGGTATAAAGCTAGAGCAGAGAAGACAATTGAAACAATAAAATTAGTGTCTGTGGAACTTGCATCAGGTTGTTCTATGCATATGAAGTAGCATGGAGAAAAGACAAAGCTGGGAACAGGTGAAGGAAAGAAGGTGGTGATCAGGCTGTCATTGTTGACAGAGCAAAGGAGCTAACAAATGAGATCCAAGAGGTAGGCTGAGGCAAAGTTGTGCAAGGAAATAGGAAATTTAAAACTGGTGTGGTAGGCAAGAGGGAGCTAGTGGTACAGCCTGATAGATGAGTGAAGATCATAAGCTCTGGAGAGACTGTCCAAAGGGGAGTTAAGGAGGCCAGGTAAGAGAGAAGTTGCAATAATCAAGATGAGAAATTAGCAGGGTGTGAACAAGTGTTTTCACCATGGGGACGGAAAGGAAGGGTTAGATTTTCAGTGTGTTGTGGTGAAACATGAACCTCTTCCACCTTTATTACCTTACAATAGACACCAAGTATAAAAGTGCATTAGAAATAACCAGACTGATTAGAGTATTTGTAAGCCCCCCTTTTGAAACTATTCTGTCCCCATTATAAGAAAGTTAAAGTTTTCTAAGAATAGAATTTAGGAACACATTGAATAGATAAGCTATAGAATATAAAACAAAAACTAAATTACTCTTAAAGGCACATAGTACGTAGGACTAAAAAATACTTATATAGAGAAGTTAACCAAGATGCTTGGGAAATTGGTAGCATCCCACATTGCAAGGAATTTTACTGGAAAATGATGACCGTGGGCCTGATCCTGCAACCTATTACTCATGCGAGCGGTCTCATATACTTCAAGTAAGACTATTCACATAAATTTGCAGAACTGGGCCCCAAGGCCTTCTACACAAATGTTCTAAAGCAGATCGATCCCTATGTTGCCTTACCAGTTCTGGCTTTTTGTGTGGTGTAAACCAGTGTAGTTAACCTTTCCAGACTACTATACGCCTTTCAGGAGTCTGATTTGTCTTGTGTACCCCCCAAGTTTCACCTTGCTTAAAAACTACTTGCTTACAAAATCAGACAAAGAGTACAAAAAAGTGTCACAGCCCACTATTACTGAAAAATTGCTGACTCATTTTAACCATATAATTATAAATCAATTGGAATGTAAATATTGCACTTACATTTCAGTGTATAATATATAGAGCTGTATAAACAAGTCATTGTATGAAATTTTAGTTTGTACTGATTTCACTAGTGCTTTTTATGTAGCCTATTGTAAACTAGGTAAACATCTCGGGTGAATTGCTGTACCCCCTGTAAGATCTCTGTGTACCCATAGGGTATGCATACCCCCTGGTTGAGAACCACTGGTAGACACATGCATTTTTTGGAATGGCCTGAAATGAAACAACTTCTGGGTTGAGGAATGAGAAATGAGAGAGAACGAAGAGTTTGAAGTGGATACACTTTGGTACCTCTTGGGCTGTGTATCATTCATGACTGTTAAACAAAGATGTCTATTTAGAGGTCTACAAATTATGGGCTTATAAAGGATCTCTCATGCTACTGCCTAAATCTAGTTCCTCCACAGGTTGCACTCTTAACCAGAAAACCCTCCAGCCACTGAAGCTGAAACGAGATTACACAGATTTTTGGAATGAGACAGTTTATATTCTTTGACATTTTAACTTTTAGTTATGTGATGCTGTATGCAGTTACCAACAGCTGCTATAGTCCACTGATGAGCACCTGTGGACCCTTCCATAGCTGATTTACAGTAATTTTAAATTCAGTTGAAATCAGATATATTTTATTAACCAGTTAGCTGCTTCCAAACGTAAGACAGAACACCACAGAGGGGAAAAACAAATTCATGTGAGGACAGAACACATTTTATTAGAAAGAGTAACAAAGTGCTTTCAAAAAGACTTATGTCCACAAATCTCTCCAGGAAACAACATTTTCCCCCTTATGGAAAGTTACAATATGTCAATTTTCAGTACAAATGAGGTTCCATCAGCTTTGCTGTATGTGCAGTTTCCTCCCTGTACATAGTAATTCAAACATTTAAGCATCTGAAGACTCTTTTGGAGACACAGTTCTTATTATCCGCCCCAAAGACCAATAAGGATTACATATTCATTATTTAATAAGAATTTGGGTGATGTAATTCTTTTATACAATCATTGTATACAAACATACATAGATATGTAATTAGAACTGGAGAGAGAGACCGAGTCGCCTGTATTAATGTTAATGATTTTCAGCATGAGACTATACCCCTTGTATCCAAACAAAATTTACTTTCACCCTTTATTTTTGAAGCAGGGACTCTATTCTGCATTCTTTGCATATCCAAAACTCCCAAAGACTTCAAACTGTAGTTTTGGGGTGGGAGGAAGAAGCAATGCAAAGGCTGCTCGTACATTTTCTCACAATATTTGACACAATTTTACAATACATTTTCTTTTGATACACATCTTTGTTCAGTTATGTTGCTCATTTAAAGCCATTTTCAATATAATGAAATGTCTTCCCCAGTTCACCCTCAAAAATAAAAAAACCCAACCAAACAAAACAAAACAAAGAAAAACAGGGAAGGGAAATGCTGTAACATACAGATATTAAAGGCAGACAATCCTGTATACAATACAGACTATAAGTAATGAAGTAGGGGACATTACTGAAAGCGGGAGGAGGGGAAGGAAGAGGAAAAGGGAGGGAGAAAGGCATCCAAATGATAGATTTGTCCATCTCCATCTATTCCACGTTAAGTTTCAATAATAGAGGGAACCTTTTTTTTTTTAGGGTCATAAAAATGCAGATATGAAAGATTTTTAGGGCAGGATATAGTATCTTTCAAAAGAGGACAGACATAGCTGACACTACACTTGATTTTAGTTCAAAAGGAACGAACCACCTTTTTATTAATGTGTGTTACATGACATGTGTGGGAAGAAGAGCTACTGGGATGATTATAACAACATTGACCTTTTCCCTACAAGGCAAAAGGGTTCAGATGAAATGCTCTGAACAATAACTTGTATGGGAGGAAAAAGACATGATGTAAAAAATAAGCAAATTTTGTAATACAGCCCATATATACATATATAGATACACATACAAAACCACAACTACATATAAACAATACACAAACATACTATATATAATTTTTAAAAGGATTTTTAAATGTTTATCCTTAGGCACTTGTGGGTCCAGAGCTCCTTCCATTACATTCAAATTGTATTCATGCTTAGCTTTTGGAAATCCAGATTTCCAGCAATGTTTGAGTAAAGTATATATAAATATTTTATGATGTACAGTATTCCTATGTCATCAGTATATTTTACTCATGTATAGACCAATATATTCTTTAACCTGGGCCCAGACAACATACACTTACACCTCAGCTTAACTTCTCACATGCAAACAGTCTCATTAATGCAGTGGGGCTACTTATAGAGGTAAACATATACATAAAGTGTTGCAGGATTGGGGCCTTAGTGCTTAAAACCACAAACAGTAATTGGTTTCAATGGTTGTAAAAGTTTACAAGGAATGGCTCCACAGGTCCTGCAACTGGATCAATGTGTGTAGGCCATGGACTCCAATCTTCCCAAGGACCAATTAACTAAAGGATTGGGGCAATAGAGATTGTTTTCATTGTGTTCAATGGTCTTTGGATGAAGCCCATAGTTTGTAAGTAAACTACACATGGTTAAGGTTTGTCAATCCAAAAATGTTTGCAAAAACAAAAGTAAAGTAGCATTTCAAAAGCTTACATCTTAAATTGTAAACTGCTTTATTTAAACAAATGTAATAATGAAAAAATGCATAAGGATAGGGTCAATTCTGTATTTAAAATATATACAGTCTTCTGAGAGGTGCTACATTTTTAGCCTATTAAGTGAAGATTTTCTCTGGCCTTTCCTCTGCTTAGCACTTCTCAGGATTGGATCCTACATTACCAAAGTGGATTTTACAGTTTTATTTTAAAACTCTATACAATATTATCTCTTATTCTCTGATATTTCAGTTTACAACATGCATCTCTAGATGGTACATTTCCAAATCAAACACCAAAAATTCCTGAGTAAGACTGCAGTTGAAATCTATCTATACTTATCTTACTTGCGTAATTGCTCATATCTTACATTAGGGCCTGGATCTGCTGTGTTTGTACAAGCAAAACTTGCATCTAAGTTAGGATTGGGCCCAGACTGCAGTAAACCAGAATCACCATCAAAGTTGATAGATTCACATTTAATACTATTAATACAACCCTCCTGTACATGAGGTGTAGAGGGGCTGTGGTCAGTATTCAAGCACATTAGCTGGATAGTTAGTTGCAGGGGTGGGGATTTATATTTATTTGAAAAGTCCCCATATTATTTCTTCTAAGACAACTGTTTTGATATTTAAAAAAGGCATTAATGGCCAAAGCCAAGCACACATGAGTAGACCTAGGCCTAGTATACACTAGAAACTTTGCCAGCACAGCAGAGTCAGTTAGGGGTGTGATTCTTTTCTCATAATTATATATTGGCAAAAGCCTTAGGGTAGATACAGTTATACTGGCAACAGTGGTTTTTTTTTTTTTTTTGCCAGTATAAGCTATGCCTACCGGAGGAGGATTTGCTGGGATAGTTATGTCGGTATAGCTAGACTGACAGACCTTTTCTAATGTAGGCCTGGCATTACAGTAACTAATGTGTGTGTACACATGCGCAAGACAGTGAAAGAACACACTTTTATTTAGTTAACAGATTTCAGGGTCCAGCTTTCAAAAAGCTTACAGGAGGACAATGTAAAAATAACAGAACATAAAACTCATGGTTATTTGTACTCTTCAAAACAAAGAGGAATTTCCATTACACAAGAACGTGTCATTTCAAAATATCAGCCACACCATAGAAGAGAGGCTGACCCCATTTGGATGGAGGTGTTTTTATACCACATTTAATAAAAAAGACAACCTAGGACTGAGCCCTCAAGGGTGCAGTGGCTCACGTACCCTCACTCAGGGCTTGTCCACACCGAGTTAATATTTGACAGTAGATTCACACCCTGGCTTGCTGTGTACTAACTTACTGTGTAGACAAGGCCTCCAAAAGAGTAAGTTACTTTGAACAGTACCATTATTAAGAGCATATCCTTTTCATTCCCTTTGGAGATGTGCTAGGACTGATGACTTCCTTTAAAATGCGTACGCAAATTTTAGTCTGGATGTAAAAACCTCAAGTGTAATGTGTAGCATCATTTGGAAAATTGCAGCTTTTAATATGCCACTGTTTGCTTAAACACATAAATCCATTGAAAGGTGACATGGTTGTAATATGTTATCCAGCAGGCCATTCACCATACTCTACTGTTGCACATATATAATGACAAGGCACAAAACAGCAACTAGTCCAAGAGCTTGTAAGCCAAGGAACCAAAGCATAACCCAGAAGAATATGATTATTACAGGTTCCACAATCCGTTCTCCAAAATACATCCTTGTGAAGCCTATGCTGATAAGGCTTTTGTTTAGTTCACCAAAGAGAGTCCCCATCTTTTTATAGTCATCTATAACAGGCTCTACAGTGTGGTTTCTTTGTTCTTGCTGGATCTGTAGACAGAAAACAAAAGCAGGAAATAGTTTGGACATATAGAATATATATACACAATACTTTTCAGAGTAGCAGCCATGTTAGTCTGTATTCACAAAAAGAAAAGGAATACTTGTGGCACCTTAGAGACGAACAAATTTATTTGAGCATAAGCTTTCATGAGCTACAGCTCACTTCATCGGATGCATTCAGCTGTAGCTCACGAAAGCTTATGCTCAAATAAATTTGTTCATCTCTAAGGTGCCACACGTACTCCTTTTCTATATACGATACTGTTATTACTGTCTGTGTCTTACAATTTGCAAACATCTCAGCTGTTTCTACTTTCAAGAATTAGAAAAAAATCAAATAAAATATACCAAAAAGTATATGTAAAAAGGAACTCATTAAATTCAATACCTGATACGAGTCACATATTTTAAACATAGTCAACAGTGAATACAGTGGATTCATTGAAAAAGTCATTTCCAGTAAGACTTCAGAACCACTGAACCTGCATGAATAACCTCTACTAGCAGACTACAAACCATTAAGTATTTTGCACAAGACAAAGAAACTGAAGGGATTTTTATTATTGAAAGATGGCCAGGGAAGACAATGGGCTAGGCTAGCAACAGGGAAAGCTGAAATTCATACTAGTGTGAATACATGGTGCAAGTTGTAGAAACCTCCCACTGTTTCCAGAGGTAGGGGTAGGCCGCAGTAAAGGTTGAGGAAAATGACAGGTGAAGCAGTGGTACCAGGGAACCTTTGCACCATTAAAGGGGGCTCCACACTAGTTCCAAATGGGACAGATTGGAGGGTGGCAACTGGATCTTCACTTATGCAGATCCAGTGGTACAAACACCATTGTACAAGAGCCATTGAGGGGAAGTAGTCACTATTCTACCACATGGGTTGGAACAGCGGCTGCAGAGCTGGGGCAGCTCCATGGAATTCATTGTGCAAAACCTAAATCCTTGGGATTTGAGTGAAGAGGGGTGAATTTCATGTTCAATAAGCACACTTTCAAGATGATAAAGTAGCTCAGGCACGTGCCTTTTCTGATGCTTCCATTAGTAGCAATCATAGTGTAAAAGAAGCTACTCATCAATATTTCCAACAGGCTGGATATAAATCCTAATTAAAGTTATTAAGTGCTCATCATAAAGCAAAGTTTATGGAAGAGGGAGTGTGTCAAGTCTGGATTTATATTCAAAAGCTAATTTCTAACCACAGCTTCAATTATATCTAAGGGTAGAAGTCCATATATTTTCTATGGGTACATCAGATAGTAACTGGCTGCCTGATGGAGACTACCTGGGTAACTGATAGTGGGATCTGGTCCCCATTACAGAATCTGATAACGTATAATTTTAAAACACTGAATTCCCATTAGCGTAAAGCACTTGCACTTAAGGGCTATATTGCAGCTCCAGGGATCACAGTGAGCATGCATGGAAAGACACCACACACGTGGCTGGAGATACTTTCCATGTGCAATGCTGATGCAGACAAAATACTTCTGGGAGTGCCTGGAGAAACAGCATCTTCTGTCCCAACACTGGTCTTGGACAGCTGGCCAGTGCAAAATGGTATAGGGCCACATCCCATGGGGTTTGTTCAATACCACAAGCAATGCAATGACTTCCCTGATACATGCACTAGGGAGGGCAGCAGCCAAGATCCAGGCTACACTATGCTCAGTTGGCCTCTTGGACAAAGGGGTGGGGCTTTGTGCTGGGAGAGCAGCTGAGCCCTGATTAGGGGGTGGGGCTTCTGACTAGAGGTCCTATAAAGGTAGCCAGCCAGTCAGGCAGTGGCACAGACAGCTAGCAATCAGAGCTGTAAACAGGGGAGTTTGAAGGGGAGTTTGTATTGTGGTGCTTGTTTGGGGTTTGCTTTTGGGGGGGAGTGGTCTTTTTGGTGCGACTTGTGTTTCCCAGATTAACAGGACTTAGGTGGGAAGGCTATGACAGATACGGAGGCAGCTGTGGGAGCGACTCCTGTAGTGAAAGACACATTGAGGATGATTGGATGTGGAAGCTGTGGTATGTACATGATCCTGGAGGGGGGAACCGGTAAGAGTTTTTTCTGCATGAAATGCCGTCTGATAGAGCTCATGGAGAAAAAGATCCGAGGTTTGGAGATGCAGGTGGAAAGTCTCGTTGAGTTTAGGAAGGGGTTTGAACAGATGATGGAGCAAAGACATGAGGTATCTGAAGGGAAAAGCTCAGACTCACAGATGGAAGCAGGGCTGGGGAATTTTGAGGGGAGACTGGGTGAGGAAAGTGGTCAGTGGAAGCATGTGACTCAAAGAACCAGGCAGAGGAAAAGATGGGCTAGTGAAGGAGAAATAGAGCTTAGGAACAGGTTTGCAGAGTTGGAAGATGAAGAAGGGGCTCAGCAGGTACTTGTTGAAGGTGGAAGGGTAAGGAAGAAGAGAAGAGAGGCTAGTCCTATAGGAAAAGCAGACGAGTCAAGGGAGACTACACCAAATATGAGCCCCAGGAGGATACAGGATGGGTTGAAGAGGATTATAAGGGAAAATAGGAATGGAAAGAACTTGCAGCCAGAGGGAACAGGGGAGAGACTGGAGAATAGCACTGTCACCAGGAAAAGGCAGGCCTATGTGATAGGGGACTCTTTATTGAGAAGAATAGACAGGCCTGTAACTAGAGCTGATCCAGAGAATAGAAGAGTGTGCTGTCTTCCGGGTGCTAAGATACGGGATGTAGACCTGAGGTTGAAAAGGATCCTAAAGGGAGCAGGAAAGAATCCCCTAATTATCCTTCATGTGGGAACAAATGATACGGCTAGATTCTCGCTGGAAAGTATTAAGGGAGACTATGCTAGGCTGGGAAGACGCTTAAAGAAATTGAGGCTCAGGTGCTCTTTAGTGGGATCCTTCCTGTTCCTAGAGAAGGGCAACAAAGGTGTGACAAGATTATGACTGTCAACAGATGGCTTAGGCAGTGGTGCTATAAGGAGGGCTTTGGGATGTATGGCCACTGGGAGGCATTCACAGACAGAGGACAGTTCTCTCGGGATGGACTTCATCTGAGTAGGGAAGGAAATAGACTTCTAGGATCAAGGCTGGCACAACTGATAAAAGAAAAGGAGTACTTGTGGCACCTTAGAGACTAACAAATTTATTAGAGCATAAGCTTTCGTGAGCTACAGCTCACTTCATCGGATGCTGTGAGCTGTAGCTCACGAAAGCTTATGCTCAAATAAATTTGTTAGTCTCTAAGGTGCCACAAGTACTCCTTTTCTTTTTGCGAAGATAGACTAACATGGCTGCTACTCTGAAACCTGTCATTATGCAAACAACTGATAGAGAGCTTTAAACTAGGAATTAGGGGGAGATGGTTGGGAGATGTCCAGGTAATCTCCACGCCAGATTTTAGCATTGAGGGGGAAGAAGACGAAGTAAAAAAGGATACAGTCGTGGGTAGGAGAATGTATATAAGGAGGGAGGACGGTGTGGATACTAGTCTAATAGGTTATACTGGCTGTAGAATGACTGTGCCTAATAGGGCACAAAATGTGAGCGAGGCCAAACAGCAAAAATTAAGATGTTTGTACACCAATGCGAGGAGCCTAGGTAACAAAATGGAGGAACTAGAGCTACTGGTGCAGGAAGTGAAACCAGATATTATAGGGATAACAGAAACATGGTGGAATAGTAGTCATGACTGGACTACAGGTATTGAAGGGTATGTGATGTTTAGGAAAGACAGAAACAAAAGGTAAAGGGGGTGGAGTAGCATTGTATATCAATGATGAGGTAGAATGTAAAGAAATAAGAAGCGATGCAATGGATAAGACAGTCCGTCTGGGCAAAAATTACATTGGGGAAGATAATTAGTAAAGCCTCTCCTACGATAGTGCTTGGGGTGTGCTATAGACCTCTGGGATCTAATCTTGATATGGATAGAGCCCTTTTTAATGTTTTTAATACTAAATAGTAATGGAAATTGTGTGATCATGGGAGACTAACTTCCCAGATACAGACTGGAGGACCAGTGCTTAGTAATAATAATAGGGCTCAGATTTTCCTCGATGCGATAGCTGATGGATTCCTTCATCAAGTTGTTGCTGAACTGACTAGAGGGGATGCCATTTTAGATTTAATTTTGGTGAGTAGCAAGGACCTCATAGAAGAAATGGTTGTAGGGGACAATCTTGGCTCAAGTGATCATGAGCTAATTCAGTTCAAACTAAATGGAAGGATTAACAAAAATAAATCTGCAACTAGAGTTTTTGGTTTCAAAAGGGCTGACTTTCAAAAATTAAGGAAATTAGTTAGGGAAGTGGATTGGACTGAAGAACTTATGGATCTAAAGGTAGGAGGCCTGGGATTACTTTAAATCAAAGCTGCAGAAGCTATCGGAAGCCTGTATCCCAAGAAAGGGGAAAAAATTCATAGGAAGGAGTTGTAGACCAAGCTGGATGAGCAAGCATCTTAGAGAGGTGATTAAGAAGAAGCAGAAAGCATATAGGGAGTGGAAGATGGGAGAGATCAGCAAGGAAAGCTACCTAATTGAGGTCAGAACATGTAGGGATAAAGTGAGACAGGCTAAAAGTCGAGTAGAGTTGGACTTTGCAGGGGAATTAAAACCAGTAGTAAAAGGTTCTATAGCCATATAAATAAGAAGAAAACTAAGAAAGAAGAAGTGGGGCCGCTTAACACAGAGGATGGAGTGGAGGTTAAAGATAATTTAGGCATGGCCCAATAGCTAAAGGTTATAGCATTCACGGATGCAGGATGTGATCCACAAGGAAATTTGTTGGGAGGAGACTGGAAGACCTTTCATACTGTCTGCCACAGCCACAAACAGTTGAATGTACTTCCTAAACGTTCTTTCAATGTAAAAGGTTAGATTTCTGCAGACATCCAATGAGTGAAGCCTCTGCTCTCTGCCATTCAAGTGTGGCTTAGGATAAAAACAGTGGGAGGAAGATGTCCTGGTTGATGTGAAACTGGGAGACAACCTTTGGGAGAAAAGCTGGATGTGGCTTGTGCTGAACCTTGTCCTTATAGAACACAGCGTAAAGAGGCTCTCATGTTAAGGCATTGAGCTCAGACACCCTCCTGGCTGAGGTTATCGCCACCAGAAACTCCATCTTGTATGCAGGTAGAGCAGGGAATACGTCGCCAGCGGTTCAAATGGCGTACCCATCAATTTCGGGTCGGGGTCGGTTGCTGCACGTGCGGATATAGCCTGCCGAGACATTTCAGAAAACGGCTGACCATAGGGTTGGCAAACACCGACCGGCCACAGTTATTACAGTAACTTTCAAAAATGAGATTCTTCATCTAGGGGAAAGCTGCTAAAGCAATTAGTATGTTAGTAATCTTTTCCTTGGACCGAAAAAAATCTAATAAAGAGAAATAACGTAGGGCTCTCTCCTCAGTAATTCAACATATTTCTAAACTAGTCTCTTTACAGATCTGAGTTAAAATTAGAATTTGAAAATGCGCTTCCAAGACTTTTGAGATGAGCAATTTTGCTTCAGCAGAGTATCAAAAAACAAGTGAAACTGAAAACAGATTACCAGCCATAAAATATAGATGGCACATTTTTCTTCACTAGCGCTGCATAATCATTCCATATTCCTGCCAAGTACTTTCTTTACCAGTGGAGCTACAGTGGGAGCACTGTTAATATAAAACTCCAACAATTGGTTGGTGTCACAAATGTGCTTGCTTTTCAAGCTAGAATGTCCATACATTTTTGTATCCACTCAGTATAAAAAACAGTTTGAAGTCTCACTACATTTTACTTGTGGCAAGTTTGCCATGCCGTTCACAGACTTACAAGACTGCCTGTTGTCTATTTTCAGGAAAGCACGTGACAACTTCATGGTTTACGTACTGTTAGTAGGCAATGCACTGTTTCTAACCAAAATGATCTCTCTCCCCACCATCTAATCCTGAATAGGGACCCAATGATGATCATCATTTAAAAAGTCACTTAAAAAGTCAATATTATACATTAGATCCCATTATAGCACATTAAAACATGATAAACTCCCAAATAAAACTTATGTATAAAAATCCCACAATGAAATACTATGATTCAAGCAACATTAAAACAAGATTGAGGAAATTTAGCTTTGAACTTTTACTTCTAAATAATTTAAAACAGATTACTGTATAAATCTAAGGCTAACAATGTTATTTGCAAATATCTTTTTTTCTGTAATTCTGTAAGGTGCTGCGTGACCTCTGTTGCTACTGAAGTTATTATAGATGCAGCCTATAATGTTAAGTCACAGGGAGTTTCAATGGTACTACTTGCAAAGTAATGCACAAACTCATAAATAAGGATGACAGAATTGGACATATAGGAAATATATAACTTTTCAAGCTCAGGAAGTTAGTTCTTTCTACAGCACATTGCAGGGTGGAGTATGTTAATATAGAGGGGCTTTCATTTTCACTTTCTGTTATCTACAAATCAAGTTTGCTAGAGGGCGTCAACAATGAACTGAAGAGAAATCAGATGAATTAAGATAACTAACAATCAGAGCATTGCAGCAATGATTATGGTTGGTATTACAGTTTTAGTACAAGTCCTTGTTTTCAGACATGTAAGTTTCTAAAGAAACACGATTTAGTCCAACCTCTACCATGTCTGTTCTTAGTTTAAAAATGACTTTTTGTATGGGAAAAACCATAAATTATTGAGCTTGGTGCAGGAATTACTGGGTGAAATTCAATGGCCTGCATTCTGCAAGCCAGACTAGGTGATTATAATAGCCCTTTATGGCCTTAAAGTTTGTGAAATAACACTCAACTCAGCCATTTTTAGTTATTGGAGTATTTCAAAACAAAATCAAAACAAAAATATCCTAAGATTTTTCATGCTTTAAGAGATTTTAAGTGCACTTTTGTGTGCTCAGATTTCAGAAAGATGGGTTATTTTTTTAAAAATCTCATTACAGAGTGATTGTCCCACAAGAAGAAAAGGAGTACTTGTGGCACCTTAGAGACTAACAAATTTATTAGAGCATAAGCTTTCGTGAGCTACAGCTCACTTCATCGGATGCATTACTCACGAAAGCTTATGCTCAAATAAATTTGTTAGTCTCCAAGGTGCCACAAGTACTCCTTTTCTTTTTGCGAATACAGACTAACACGGCTGCTACTCTGAAACCTGTCCCACAAGAGCAGAAGAGTTGAACTGACTAGAATGTTATCAGTTAGTACAACATCAGCACCATCTGAAGGAGCAGTAGCAGAAGTGTGAATTCCCTCAGTGGGGCAATGTCTAAAAACATAGTGGTGTGAGAAAATGTAAGATTCCCATAAACTTCTGCCAATTTAAATCCACTGTATTTTTAAGGTTGGGAGGAAATGCAAAACTTAGAACTAGGGGTTGTGGAGGAGGGAAGAGAAAGGAGAGAGGGAGTTTTAAAAAAGGGGGTAGGGTGGGGGGGTTGGCATTAAGTAATGGGATAAACATTATTTCCACCAGAAACAAAAGCTCGTCAGGTTACAGACAAGAAGCACTATCTCCAGAATAGCTGGTTCAATTGTCAAGACATGGCATAAGCCATAAATAAGGACAAGTCACATGCACAAAGTTACCAAAAGAAAGAAATAATGGAAAGAATAGCACACTTAAGATTATCACCACATTCACCTTAAATGTGGAAAAAAAGTAGTTTTGGATTTAAATCTGAATTGATGTTTAATAATAAATGTCTAATAGGCACAAGAAAAAGAAAAAAACGTTACCACCAATAAATGGCAAAATAAAAATTAAAAAAACCAAAACCAAGAAAGGCCATGAATTTTTCCTGCAGTTTCTAGCCTTAAAATAACCCAGCTACTAATTTTATCTCTAAGGGTTATTTTCACATCAAGAAACAGTGTGTATTGCTGATGGCATGCATACTTACATGTCAAAAAATGCTATGAAACTTGACTTTTTAGCTTTATATTTACTCGCTGAAAAATACTCAATTTTTTGAATGATAAAACATTAAACACAGGAAGCTCTAAAGATGTGACAAAGCAGGGTCTCTAGAAAATACATGGTAAAATGAAGTTTTTAAGTGTAAATCTGACCAAAAATATGAGAAAACAGATTACGAAAGCTGATGTCAGGGATATTCATGAAGGAATCAATCATGAGCACCTTCACCTCCCATGGAAGGACCCAAATTAGGTAACCAGGCTACGTACTCAGAGTAACACAACAATCAAAGCTGGGAAACAGAATCCTGAGCACAAGCGTAACGGATGTTTGCTGGATATGTAGCTGCTAATACAACAAATGGAGGAGTAAAATACTCAACTTTCCAGGCACTCGGAGTAATCTGCTAGATAGGTCAAGATGGTGATTTGGCTAGATTGTGATCCCCATTTGCCACAGTTACCCCTTTGACAATCGCTTGGGCTACCTACATATAGCCTCTGCCTGCATTCCTGAAGAGTATCTCCACTGAGTTCTGCTCTGTGGCATACAAGGTTGTCATGCATGGGCACTTGGCTTACTAATGATATACATTCTCAAACGAGCAATTCTGCTGTTTCTTAAGCTTTCCACTCCTGTGGGGAAGGTCAGGATTTCAACCTGTTTCCAAACATAACTTTGAATAATAACAACATCAAAATAATAAAATATTATTACTACTACTTATTATGATTTTACTTGGTTAAACACAACAGGATTTGACTCAGAGTTACTCAGCAAGGATATTTTTGCTATTCCTATTTTCCTCCCTCTTCTATTAAGTTAGAACGGAGCATCATACAGGAAATGTAGTAACCTTTCATCAAATGTTGGGTTTTATGAAAGTTTGGCATCATATTCACCCAAAATACTTTATAAAACCAATCTTGTTGTTCACCAGCCACAGGACCATACCCTATAATGAATTCACATGTACAACTCCCATTGACTTTCACTGAAGTTTAACATGCAGATTGATGGCAGAATGCAGCCCGCAGCCTCAAAAACTGATTAGTGCCTTTGACTGTGCAGGTCTAAGCAACAATATAGATTTTGATATTCAGGCAATAGAATACTGGGCAGAAAAATAGTAAACATCTAAACTGCTTTGGGCAAAATGATCAAGTTCACTTCGCTAGAACAATATTTATTCTTCTGCATATAAATTAAAAGGCTAATAGATGGAAAGCAAATGAGGAACAGTTAAACAGTGCTTGCAGATGATAGAACAAATGAGCAAAGGTTTCCTGTATAGGAAAATTGCCAAGACCACCAGTATTTCTGGAAATAGTATCCATTAAAGATTTCTTTTCTAAATTTAAACAGGGAATTTCAACAAAGCACACGTTGTGGCATTAACACAGAATATCTGGGTCCTGTATTCATCACAGTAAAAATATATAAACATCTTTCATATTTTGAAAATGAATATTTTTTTTTAAAAATGAGAGACTTACTTGAGCACACTATGAAAACCATCATATCTTAGTCATACTACCTCCCGGTTGATGCCACATTTGATAACACATGCCAACAAGATCATCATCATCAGCAATAAGATTCAAAATGCCAGCAGAAGTTTTAAATAAATTTTGTATTAATGTGTTGCCTGCCTTGGATACTGAAATTCTCTATCCATGTAACAGGTACAGCCCTGACAAGAGTAGTGTAACTTTCCATACATCATCCACAAATGTGCTTCAGGCCTAACCTGGAAAGAACATTCTAAGAGCAAGAATGTAGTCCATGTGGATTCAAATTCTTGGCCTCTCGGTGTGTGGATCTGTTTTCAGGACAGGGACCTAGGTTGTCCTAAAATATCTAATAATTTGCCTTTGCGCATAGCATGATCACCGTCTCTTAACTCTAGTGATTTTCAGCTTTGGAATTATTTCCCTTGATCTGAAACAACCAGAATTTGCTGATGTTAGAGAATTCTGCAAATTTCATCTATTTCCTCTGCCTTTTAGCAAAGGGGAGATGAATCTAGGTTAGTAATATTTGGGTGCGAGCTATTTTATGTTTTAAAATATCCTTTTTGTTAGTCTTGTTTTGCTATGCTGGATTAGCTGCAAATTTTGCTGATTGTTTTATAGATAGTGCTTTAAAATTTGTTACAGGCACCAAGAGTTTAGTATTTGTGCTTTTAATTTACATATAATTCAAAAGAAATAAGATACAAAGGCCTGAGCAACAAGAAATAAAATCTGAGTAGCAATAAGTGACTTGTTTTTATAGAAGGAGAAACAAGAACAAACAATAAGCTTGTAAGAATAAGAATAAGAATAAGCTTGTAAGGCTGACCAAAGAGATAAGGAATAAACTAACAAACAATGAAAAGAAAAGCAACTGCTATGCAAAAGTTGTATTCAGCTGTCATGGCAACTAAAGTTCAAATACGATGACGCAAACCACAGGAAAAAAGAAATCTAAGAGTACTGCCTCAAGTTGTTATGGCAACTGAAATCTGAGCACAGCAACCAAGTGAACACTAACCACAAGTCTGAATTCCTGCGCATTCAGATCTTTGTGAAATAGTATACTATAATGAACTTAGATCAAAATAACATTTTATGAAAACACAAAGCTAGACCTGCCCACCCCACCCCTATGATTTATCATCACGTTGCCAAAACAAATAAGGCAAAAACAAAACTTAAGGAAATTTTAAGACAGCAAGCATTTTAGAAGTTGTGCTCCATGTTTCTTTTAGATGCATCTTCCTTCTCTTTCAAACTATACTAAGATGCCTCTATTGCTATCATTAGAAATTTATCCCATCCATATTATTTTAAATATATATTTCATTTCAGCCCCTTTTGCACCGGTCCTTTCTTTATGAAGCCTTTTCTTGTATTTAAAGATGTCCAAATATGTTTGAGGCATCTAATAACCTCAGGATTTTGTTTTTCTTTTAGCGATGTCCCCTTCTAAAATCAAGTCATCTTTACACAGCAGTACTCTAAGCTAAAGGAAAGAATTACAATTTAGCACATATGTATCCTGGCACTGATCTATTCTCAAATTCAGATTATAAAGGAACAATGGACAACTTCTTAAGTATATGGAAAAAGCTATAATCTGCAGAAGTTTACTACAAAAGTGAACAGAACATGTTAATACTTAGCACACTATTCAGTTGTGAGGGGGAAAAAAAAAACTTACTGCAGTAAACAAGGTGTGGCTACAATCACTGGAAACCTTGTTAAGGAAGCTACAGAGCACTGTATTACTGTATACATGGCAGCCTCTTCAGTAGGGAGCCAAGACATTCATAGTGATAGCACAAACTTATTTGAGACCATTACAGTTACAGACGAAGCCTCCACTCCATTTGCAGATGTCCCTCTGCATGCTCGGGAATCTACTGAAATGTACATATCATTCCACACTTAGGTGTTTATATACTTTTATAATAAATTACTGCTACACATTTTTTCTGTAATAAATTGAAATACTGTATGTCCAAAACAAGCCTCCAGATTTAAACACCCTTTAAGCACTTGAGACCAAAAAAATGTTATTAAAAAAAAAACATTTCAGAGAAGGGAGAAACTATACTGGACTACTGTCTAGAAAATTGTTTAATATATAAAGGTCAAGTTCTGCCCTCAGATATACTTGTACAATTGTCTACTATTACAGTTACACTGATGTAATTTAGAGCAAAACTGGGCTATAACCTACTGTCTGTAATTTCCAATACGTAATGTTGTATAAGTTCTAGTGAATAGGTGAGGTGAATTCCCCCTTTTCCCTGCCACTGCTGAATCCCATTTTAAGATTAAATAATCAGGACACTAGAATTTTGGTAGGAATTCTGTAAAATTAAGTAGCATTCAATTAGTGGAAAAATACGTATGAGGACATATCATTTTTACCAATTTTCCAGTGCTGTAATTCTGTCTATGTGCGCAATTGCCAAGAAATCAAGGTCCTCTGTTGATTGAAAGACCCCTTTGAAGGATTTCAGCCATAGATCCTTTAACCAAAAACAACTTTAAAATGTGTATTGGAAATGTTCCAGTCAAAACTTTTAAAAGATGTCCGACTAGACACAGTATTAATTTGGCAGAGAGATAAACTCATATACTGCAGACGAGAAATAGAGTGACCATTACGTTTTATATTTAACTGGGTTTGGAATAAACCAGAAACAGTACTTGAGGCACCACAATTTCTATTCTTAATGGTAGAAATTTGCTTTTGAAAACACGCTGATCCTCCGGTAGTTTATGATTTAAATGATGTGGTCATTGCCTCTGGTAGAGAGAGGAAAACTATCAGTGTCCATTAATCCTACAGTTCTGTGAATGATGAAACGCCTAAGAGTCGGCTGACACAACACTGGCCTCTGTCAAGTTGACGTGAGTTGGAGACAGCAAGTTAAGAGTGAACTCAAAACATCAGAGAACTATAAAATAGCCTGGAAGGCAGAAGTTGCCAGTGCTGCTATCACGCAAAGGCAAAACGTAAAGGCCACATCTGTAGTCACTGAAATTATCTTCTTTGACTTAGCCTCTCTTCTTTCCATACTGGAAAAATACTTGTAGCATAGCTTGTTGAAATCTTCTTTAAAAATTTCAGAGCTTCAAAATCTAAACAGGCTGACCAAATAATAGCTGAGTTTATAATCTGAAATCTCTCTGCCTCTTAAAAAAAAAAAAAAAAGTTCTCCAAGGAAAACAACAAGAAGAAACATGCTTTTGGAATAAAATACTGTTAAAAAAAATGACATGCTAAATTTGGTACAGGTGTGTGCCTGGACCAGTTAACTACTCTATGTGCAAAAATGCCATACATTAATTCTTGCATCTACACCACATACCATGTTTGGGAGCAAGTCAGATTTTTGTCTTAACTGTCTGGATGGCTGAGGAAATTCAGGCTTGTGATCATGTGGCTGAGCTAAAGGAGAAGCCACTTATACCTCATTACACTTAATCAGGGGTGAAAATCCTGGTCTCAGTGAGGTCAATGGGAATTTTGCCATTGTTTTCAACGGGGCCAGAATCTCATCCCAGATATGTTATGCCTGGTCTACACGGGGGGGGGGGGAATTGATCTAAGTTACATAATTTCAGCTACGTGAATAACGTAGCTGAAGTCGACATACTTAGATCTACTAGTGTCTTCACTGCAGTGAGTCGACTTCTGACACTCCCCTGTCACCTGCACCTCTCATACTGGTGGAGTACTGGAGTAGACAGGAAAGCGTTCGGGAGTCGATCGCTGCGTGCCAATTCAGCGGGTACTATAGACATACCCTTAGTGAAGACAGACTTTAAATCTGGACTACTCTGAGCAGAGACAAAGAGCTTTTGGTACAATCTGCATGACATACTTTTCTCCCCCCTTTTACAAAGCAGTATTTTTCTGGTTTGATGATAAAAGACGTTTAGAATCTACAGCTCTTAATGTAGGTTTTAGTTTTGATAAACCAACATGGTGCCTGCTAATCTGTAACACTTATCAGTAACAGGCATTTATAGTTCTATGCTAGTTAACAGTGCAAAGTTTGTTTGCTATCCTCATCTTTTCTCTTATACAATACATACAGAACATAATATGACATTTAGCCCTCGTCTACATGGGAAAGATTTTTCATATGTTTCTCCACTATAACAAGCAGAATAGCTATAGTAAAAGAGTGGGTTCATCCTGCCTTGTTTATTCAAGGTTAAGCTACTTCCCTTGAGTCATTGTGTCCACACAGCTCTATGCTTTTTCAGAATAACTAAGCATCCTGGGCAGATATTCCTGATGCAACGTTCCACGACTAGGCACAGGGTCAGGGGCCGCTCCGCGTGGCTCCCAGAAGCATCAGCATGTCCCCCCTCCAGCTTCTATGTGTATAGGCACCCAGGAGGCTCTGCTCCGCATGCTGCCCCACAGCTCCCACAGCCAATGGGAGCTGCAGGAATGGTGCCTGCGGACGGGGCAGCATGCAGCAGAGCCGCCTGGCCACACCTCTGCATAGGTGCTTTTTTAAGTACATCAAAAGCAGGAAGCTTGCTAAATAACCAGTAGGACCACTGGACAATTGAGGGGCTAAAGGAGTACTCAAGGACGATAAAGCCATTGCGGAGAAACTAAATGAATTCTTTGCATCGGTCTTCATGCCTGAGGATGTGAGGGAGCTTCCTCAGATCTGTCACCTAAAAAGAATGGCTCAGGTTTGGGAACTGTCCCAGACTAAGGTGTCATTAGAGGAGGTTTCAAAACAAATTGATAAACTAAACAGCAATAGTCACCAGAACCAGATGGTATTCACCCAAGAGTTCTGAAGGAACTCAAATGTGAAACTGCAGAACTATTAACTGTACTCTGTAACCTATCATTTAAATCAGCTTTTGTACCAGATGACTGGAGGATAGCTAATGTGAGGCCAATTTTTAAAAAGGGCTCCAGAAGTGGTGGCGGCAATTACAGGCCTGTAAGCCTGACTAGAGTACTGGGCAAACTGGCTGAAACTATAATAAAGAACAATATTGTCAGACATATAGATGAACATAATTTGTTGAGGAAGAGTCAACATGGTTTTAGTAAAGGGAATTCATACCTCACCAATCTACTATAATTCTTTGAGGGGGTCAACAAACATGTAGACCAAGGGGATCCAGTGGATATAGTGTACTTAGATTTTCAGAAAGCCTTTGACAATGTCCCTCACCAAAAGCTCTTAAGCAAACTAAGCTGCCACAGGATAAGAGGGAAGGTGCTCTCATGGATTGGTAACTGATTAAAAGATAGGAAACAGAGAGGTAAATAGTGGTGTCTTCTAGGGGTCTGTACTGGGATCAGTCACATTCAACATATTCATAAATGATCCAGAAGAAGGGGTAAACAGTGAGGTAGCAAAATTTGCAGATGATACAAAATTACTTAAAATAGTTAAGACCCAGACAGACTGCAAATAGCTACAAAAGGATCTCTCAAAACTGGGTGACTGGCAACAAAATGGCAGATGAAATTTAATGTTGATAAATGCGAAGTAATGCACATTGGAAACATGCTCCCAGTTATACATATAAACTGATGGGGTCTAAATTAGCTGTTACCACTCAAGAAAGAGATCTTGGAGTCATTGTAGATAGTTCTCTGAAAACATCCACTCAATGTGCAGCGGCAGTTAAAAACGCAAACAGAATGTTGGGAATCGTTAAGAAAGGGATAGAAAATAGGACAGAAAATATCACGTTGCCTCTATATAAATCCACAGTACATCCTGAATATGGTGTGCAGATGTGATCGCCGCATCTCAAAAAATATATATTGGAATTGGAAAAGGTTCAGAAAAGGACAACAAAAATGATTAGGGATATGGAATGGCTTTCATAGGAGGAGAGAGTAATAAGACTGGGACTTTTCACCTTGGAAAAGAAATGACTAAGAGGAGATATGATAGAGATCTATAAAATTATGACTGATGTGGAGAAAGTAAATAAGGAAGTGTTATTTTCTCCTTCTCATAACACAAGAACTAGGGACCACCAAATTAAATTAATAGGCAGCAGGTTTAAAACAAATAAAAGGAAGTGTTTCTTCACACAACACACAGTCAACCTGTGGAACTCCTTGCCAGAGGATGTTGTAAAGGCCAAGACCATAACAGGGTTCAAAAAAGAACTAGATACATTCCTGGAGGACAGGTCCATCAATGGATATTAGCCAGGATGGACAGAAATGGTGTCCCTAGACTCTGTTTGCCAGAAGCTGGGAATGAGTGACAGGAAATGGATCACTTGATGATTACCTGTTCTGTTCATTTCCTCTGGGGCACCTGGCACTGGCCACTGTCGGAAGACAAGATACTAGGCTAGATGGACTTTTGGTCTGATCCAGTTGGGCCATTCTTATGTAAATACAAATATATTCATAATATTGTAAATGTGTAATGAACACTGTTCTTTGCTTGAATCATCTGCAGAGCTTGCAACCCAAACATTTTGCCACTATGTAAAATGTGATTATTAGGGTCCGGCCAAATTCAAAGCCGTGAAAAACACATCACAGAAAGTGAAATCTGATCTCCCCTGTGACGTCTGAAGCCCAGCCAGCGGCTCCTATCCTGTTCAGAGTTCCAGCTACTAGTCCTGGTTGGGGATGGGGAGAGATGGAGGCTTCCTCTTCTCAAGCATGGGCCGCTCCCAGAGTGGGTCAGACCCACCTGTGGCTGCAGGACGGTCAAGCTGTCACCCCCGCCCCCTCGTGGAGAGTCTCTGGCTCCAGCTGTCAGCCCCTACCTTGGGCAGGAGATTGTTGGGAAAACCAGACATATGGTAATCCACCCCCCCGTACTCTGTGACCCTCACTTCTGCGCTGCTGCTTGTGGTGGCACTGGCTTTAGAGCTGGGCACCCGGCCAGCAGCCTTCCTCTCTGGCTGCCCAGCCCTGAAGGCAGCACCTCTGCCAGCAGCAGCACAGAAGTAAAGGTGGCAATCCCATGACCCCCTTATAACAGCCTTGTGACCCTCCCCGACCACCTTTTGGGTCGGGATCACCACAGTTACCAATACTGTGAAATGTCAGATGTAAACATCTGAAAATGTGTAACTATTTTAAAACCTCCTGGTCACGAAATTGAACAATGGACCTTGAATTAGTAGGGCACTAGTGATTACCCACTGTGACAGTAATTCTAAACAAAAATGAAATTAACCAGTCTGTTTTCATTGGCTAGTTGAGTGAAACAGAATTTCCCTAAGTGATGTTAAATGCATAACCTGTGTGAACAAACTAAGTAATTAGTTACATTCTTATAATTATTCAGTTTTCATAAACCCCATTTTTGTCACAGACACAAGGTAGGTGAGTAGTTACCATTTATGCTAAACAATCTGTTCCACCTCCTCAGACCCTTCGTTACCAGCACTCCCAGCTATCTTTGAGACACCACTGACTTCCTGAGGAAACTACAGTCCATTGGTGATCTTCCTAAAAACACCATCCTAGCCACTATGGATGTAGAAGCCCTCTACACCAACATTCCACACAAAGATGAACTACAAGCCGTCAGGAACAGTATCCCCGATACTGTCACGGCTAACCTGGTGGCTGAACTTTGTGACTTTGTCCTGACCCATAACTATTTAACATTTGGTGACAATGTATACCTTCAAATCAGCGGCACTGCGATGGGTACCTGCATGGCCCCACAGCATGCCAACATTTTTATTGCTGACTTAGAACAACGCTTCCTCAGCTCTCGTCCCTAATGCCCCTACTCTACTTGCGCTACCTTGATGACATCTTCATCATCTGGACCCATGGAAAAGAAGCTCTTGAGGAATTCCACCATGATTTCAACAATTTCCATCCCACCATCAACCTCAGCCTGGATCAGTCCACACAAGAGATCCACTTCCTGGACACTACAGTGCTAATAAGCGATGGTCACATAAACATCACCCTATATCGGAAACCTACTGACCGCTATTCCTACCTACATGCCTCTAGCTTTCATCCAGATCATACCACTCGATCCATTGTCTACAGCCAAGCGCTACGATATAACCGCATTTGCTCCAACCCCTCAGACAGAGACAAACACCACAAGATCTCTATCATGCATTCCTACAACTACAATACCCACCTGCTGAAGTGAAGAAACAGATTGACAGAGCCAGAAGAGTACCCAGAAGTCACCTACTACAGGATAGGCCCAACAAAGAAAACAACAGAACGCCACTAGCCATCACCTTGAGCCCCCAACTAAAACCTCTCCAACGCATCATCAAGGATCTACAACCTATCCTGAAGGACGAGCCACACTCTCACAGATCTTGGGAGACAGACCAGTCCTTGCTTACAGACAGCCCCCCAATCTGAAGCAAATACTCACCAGCAACCACACACCACACAACAGAACCACTAACCCAGGAACCTATCCTTGCAACAAAGCCCGTTGCCAACTCTGTCCACATATCTATTCAGGGGATACCATCATAGGGCCTAATCACATCAGCCACACTATCAGAGGCTCGTTCATGTGCGCATCTACCAATGTGATATATGCCATCATGTGCCAGCAATGCCCCTCTGCCATGTACATTGGCCAAACTGGACAGTCTCTACGTAAAAGAATGAATGGACACAAATCAGACGTCAAGAATTATAACATTCAAAAACCAGTCAGAGAACACTTCAATCTCTCTGGTCACTCAATCACAGACCTAAGAGTGGCTATACTTCAACAAAAAAGCTTCAAAAACAGACTCCAACGAGAGACTGCTGAATTGGAATTAATTTGCAAACTGGATACAATTAACTTAGGCTTGAATAGAGACTGGGAGTGGATGGGTCATTACACAAAGTAAAACTATTTCCCCATGGTATTTCTCCCTCCCACCCCACCCCCCACTGTTCCTCTGATATTCTTGTTAACTGCTGGAATTAGCCTACCTTGCTTGTCACCATGAAAGGTTTTCCTCCTTTCCCCCCCCTGCTGCTGGTGATGGCTTAAGTGATCACTCTCCTTACAGTGTGTGTGATAAACCCATTGTTTCATGTTCTCTGTGTGTGCGTATATAAATCTCTCCTCTGTTTTTTCCACCAAATGCATCCGATGAAGTGAGCTGTAGCTCACGAAAGCTTATGCTCAAATAAATTTGTTAGTCTCTAAGGTGCCACAAGTACTCCTTTTCTTTTTGCGAATACAGACTAACACGGCTGCTACTCTGAAACCTGTTCCACCTTGTGTTCCAAATGCCCTAAATAGGTTTCCCTGACCTGAAGAGTTCTGTGTAAGATTGAAAGTGTGTCTCACCAACAGAAGTTGGTCTGATAAAAGATATTACCTCACCCACCTTGTCTCTCTAATATCCTGAGACAACATGGCTACAATACTGCCATTTTAAAAAGTCCTTTTAATTAACTGGGGCAGTTCAACCAAATATCGACGTGAGACTGTTTTCTGAAGTGCAACACTTCATTTTAAAGGTTTTTGTTGTCAGGACCTATATCTAAAGTCATTATTGCCTCCATTTCATTAGCATAGAACGCTACATTCAGGTGCGTATGCACTAGCAGAGCCTGATGCAGGACTGGAACCATTGTGAAGATATCAATAATTATTCTAAACATTCCTCTTTACTAAATCTGATTTCTCTTATTAAGAGGGTGGAGGAAACAATGCCACCTCACCACATAAGTAGTTATACCATTAGAGGGCATAACAAATGTTACTGTACTATGAAACTGCATTTTATAAAAGGATGTTGTTGACCATGATTAACTACAGGTTAAAATCTGCAGTCCTATAATATACAATTTGAGTTGTTATAAGAAGTTTGCTACAATAAGTGGTTTCATAATCGTCTTTTGCCTCAATATAAAGAATAAATTTCAAGTAGATCACCTAATTTTTTTAAATAGTTTATCAATATACACTTACTGCCTCTCATGAACTTTGCATTATTGTAATGTCTTTTTGAGTCTTTAATGTATTTGGTTGCTCCACAATTTTCTCTTGCAGTTCAGACCCATCACGAACCAAAATTGCTAACTGAGAAAGTTGTGTGCAAAGCTGCAGGAACCAGAGAAAATTGATTTTGATGGCTTACACACAATACAAAAGCTGTACTATTTTTTAAATGATTCATACTCTAAAGCTGGATACCATTAAATCTTGTTTGCCGTTTTCCTGCTTAAGACGGAGTGACTGAAGATCTTTTTGAGATCGGGAGATAAAACGATGATGAATCTGATAGCATTTATAAATTTGCTGGGGAGATACCAAAATCTTGAAACCCCTTGAATAAGTAGCCCCAGCTCATCAGAAAGGTCACCCATCCTCTCCCTTTTCCAGACCAGGTGACCAGAGCACCAGGCTGCCAGGTGACTCGCACACTGAGGTCCAGCACACTCACCGCTACCTCAGCCACCCCTGCTCCAAGCACTACGCTTCCCTGGCTGCCCGGTGTTGTGTAGGATACTGCTCTGCATCCGATGAAGTGAGCTGTAGCTCACGAAAGCTTATGCTCTAATAAATGTGTTAGTCTCTAAGGTGCCACAAGTCCTCCTTTTCTTTTTGCTCTGCGTAGTAATCAGGTAGCAGTTTCAGACAATAGCAGTTCCGTACAATCTACACGCATCAATAAGCGCTAGCCGTAGCGCATTACTACGCGGAGCGGTCTCCTACACTACACCGTAACCCCCGACACGCCCACCAGTTCGCCGGCCCTGCACCGAGCAGCCGCCCGGAGGGAAAGGTCTCAAGGCACAGCCGCTCCCCGCTTCGCTCCGCCTCTGGGCGATCCCTGCTATGCCCGCCCCCTTCACCGTGGGAAGGAGGCGGCGCGAAGGCCACATCCCCCGGCGGCCGGGCACTCGGGCTGCATCGTGCCTGGTGCTCCCCTCGCTGCTCGGGGGGCGGGGAGAGACCAACCTGCACCGGGGTTAGGCACGGGGTACAACCTCCCCCCCCCCGCACATGGCGCCGCTCCGGGTACAGCCCCCGAGTTACACCCCGCCCTCCCCGTGGCGCTGGGGGAAGAGGCTAGCGGCTGCCGTCTCTGTTAGCAGCTCGTGCCCGTGGCTCTGGGGCGCGGCTGCCCTGCCCCGTCCCCCAGGCGGGGAAGGTGAAACTGACCCGCTCCTCTGGCTGCCAGCGTCCGTGCCGGGCTCCCGCGTCCCCCTCGCACCCGCAGTCTCCGGGCGGCAGCAGCCCCGCCATGGAGCCCATTCCCCTCCGACACCGGCGCCCTCTGCCCCCGGGGGGCAGCCTGGCCCTCAGCAGCAGCAGCGCCGCCGCCGCCGCCTCTGCCCGGGACGCGCTCCGGGCGCGGGGTCGAGCCCCTCGCGCGCCGCTCAGCCGCCGGGCAGGGCGGGTCTGGGCTGTCACGGGGTCTGGGGGGCGGAGGCGAGCGCCAGCGCTTCTGAGCGCGCGCGGGGTGGGGAAGGGCGTGGGGCTGGCCGCCTGCATGAGGCAGCACGTATCTGTGGGCAGGCGGGAGGACCCCCCCGCCCCCCCCCGGGCTGAGGAGAGGGAGCTGGCGGGGGCTGAGCGGCGGCGTGAGCGTTTCTTTAGAGGCGCGTGTGTGAAGGGAGGCTGAATTTTCATATTCCAGCCCTGCCAGTCGGAACACCAGAATTAAAGACGAAGCGCTAGAGCCCTCCCCTGCAGGAGCTAGCTAACTCCTACTGACTTCAGGGGAAGCTATTCATATCCTACTGTCCGGGAGAAGGAGACCCTGACGCAGTCAGAATTTAATATGTTGTAGTCTGAATGCCCCACTGGGACTTCTTTATTGTTCTTGTCACGCTCTACCCTAGAGTTTCTAAACTGTAGTCCACACACTGCTGGTGAGGGCCACCAGATCATATGCTGGAGAGCTGAATGGTTATATAGTGCACCTTGCTACTCCTTATGTCTAGCTTCTAAATCCCAATAAAAGCCAAAACTATATTAAAAACGTTCCTCTCACCTTCTATAATCTAAGCAATGGCTGTAGGCAGGGCCAGATTTACAGTTTCCGTGCCCTAGGCACAGCATCTTCAGGACACACCCCTTCCTACCGACAATTGACCTTCCTGTTTTCAATAAAAAAATGAAACTTTTAACCGACTTTTAACTTTTAGGTGCCCCAGGCCTGTGCCTACTATGCCTAATTGGAAATCTGGCCTTGGCTATAGGGAGTTGCAACAGTGATGTTGCATGATGGTGAATGAGAAAGGAGATGATCTGTTGTTTTGACAAGGGGGAGTCAGTGTCTACGGGACCAGCAAAGGATAACATTTTAAGGAAACTCTTCCTCACTTTACAACGTTAAGCAGTTATATAGGATCCAGGCTTGTATGTCAAGGTATTGATGGCAACTTCCATTGTAACAAGCACCATTAATATTTTAAACTTTTGATTAGACAGAGAAAAAGAAAAAATCAGTTACAAGGTTTGAAATAAAGTATTAAATAAAGCTTTCATTTTTAACAATGTTCCTTATTCCCTTTCCTTTTAGCTGTATATAGTCTTTTATACAGAGAAAACTCTGTCTTTTAAATGGTATTACCTATTATTTAGATGGTCTGAAACAGCAGTTGTTTATTGGAGTCCAGTCCTGTTTTCTCTTACACCTCTCCCCACAAGAGAAAATGCAGCTTCTGATTTTAGCTGTCTTTCTACTCACAGGCTCACAGCATTGTTTGAAAAGGTGGAGTTGTCTTCATGGCTAAGCCAGACTCTTAAGATACATCTACACTTTGAGTTGGGGGTGTAATTTCCAGTCTGAAGAGGCATACCTGCACTAGCTCTGATGGAAATAGCATTGTAAAAATATAGCATAGCAGCAGAGGGTGCACCCAGGGATGTATTCAGCATTTTGAATGGGATTATACTTGGAGTGGCTAGCCCCTCCTAGAGCTAGCACAAGTATGTCTCCTCAAGATGGGAATTACACCTCCAATTCAAAATGTAGACATACCCTTAGACAGAAGGTAAAAGGAGAATGACAAGAAAAAGGAGAAACAAATGAAAGTGGTGATACCATCTGGTTCCTTCTTTCTGTCCCTGTCTGGTCAGGACATCTACCAGGATCAGTATGATGAAGGACCAACAGTGTCATTGTGGATCCCTGCAGACAGAAGGGCTGCCAGCCGTTATGATGAATTTTGCTTTCTCCAGTCCACCAGTCCCCTTCCTCCAATTTCTACAATCTTTCAGCTCATTGTCATGCCAGCCCATGACTTTCCCAGGAGTCTTGTAGACCACTTACCCCATAGGACTTTTAATTATGTAATAAATCCAGTGTGTGCCAGTCTATTTGGTGCTGACTTTTATGAACAATTTTATATAACAGGGTGAATTGGACTTCTGTTAACTGGGACCAATTTAGAGTTACAGGCCTCTGCACGATAAGTCTGCACAGTTTTGAACAGGAGAATAGGTGATTCACTAAACAATTTCTGAGTTAAAATGTGGTCTGTGCTGTATTGCAAGGAACTCAACTGAGCAGCATGTACAGTTAGTTGTCACATACCAAAACTGTTCATTGTTGATTTCTTTTCCCACACAATTTTACTTTGTAGTACATGAGTTCGTAAACATAACTTTTTATGTAATTGATACAAAGTGAATTCTGTTATTTGTTTTAATACAATCAATACAAAGGAAGTTTAACTTCAAACACAATAGCTTATAAAACACAAGCAGAAATATGAGGTCATAGTTCCTAAAGGAGCCACAGTTCACACAGTATGGATTGTGTATGTGATGGATAGAAATTTATTAGTGCACGACTTTTGTTGTACATAAATTTATAGATAAGGTAGAACAGGTACATACTGTGTGTAGCATTTTGTGTTGTATATTATAAATAGCAGGTATTACTGCATATGGTTTTAACATCTTAGATCTAAATTGAGGTCTTGTTTACATGGAAAAGTTGTATTTGTCAAATCAATCATTTTAAAAATAAATTTGGTTCATAGATTTGTAGTTTCCAAGGCCAGAAGGGACCATTATGATCATCTAGTCTGACCTCCTGTATAACACAGGCCATAGAATTCCCCCAAAGTAATTTCGAGAGCAAATCTTTTAGAAAAGCATCCAATCCATACTGGGTCAGACCAAAGGTCCATTTAGTCCAGTAACTTGTCTTCCAACAGTGGTCATCGCCAGGTGCCCAGGGGAATGAACAGAACAGGTAATTATCAAGAGATCCATCCCTTGTCGCTCATTCCCAGCTTCTGGCAAACAGAGGCTAGGGACACCATTTCTGTCTATCCTGGCTAATAGCCATTGATGGACTTATCCTCCATGAACTTATCTAGTTCTTTTTTGAACCCTGTTATAGTCTTGGCATTCACAACTCCTCTGGCAAGGAGTTCCACAGATTGACTGTGCATTGTGTGAAAAAATACTTCCTTTTGTTTGGTTTAAACCTGCTGCCTATTGATTTAATTTGGTGGTCTCTAGTTCTTGTGTTATAAGAAGGAGAAAATAACACTTCCTTATTTACTTTCTCCACATCAGTCATGATTTTATAGACTCTATCATAATCTTCCCTTAGTCGTCTCTTTCCAAGGTGAAAAGTCCCAGTCTTATTAATCTTTCCTCATACGGAAGCCGTTCCATACCCCTAATCATTTTTGGTGCCCTTTTCTGAACCTTTTCCAGTTCCAATATATATTTTTTGAGATGGGACGACTACATCTGACGCAGTATTCAAGATGTGGGAGTACCATGGATTTATATAGAGGCAATATGATATTTTTCAATCTTATTATCTATCCCTTTCTCAATGATTCCCAACATTCTGTTTGAGTTTTTAACTGTCGCTGCACAGTGAGTGGATGTTTTCAGAGAACTATCCACAATGACTCCAAGATCTCTTTCTTGAGTGGGAACAGCTAATTTAGACCCATCATTTTAGATGTATAGTTGAGATTATGTTTTCCCAATGTGCATTACTTTGCATTTATCTACATTGAATTTCATCTGCCATTTTGTTGTCCAGTCACCCAAGTTTGTGAGATCCTTTTTGTAGCTCTTTGCAGTCTGCTTGGTACTTAACTATCTTTAATAGTTTTGTATCTGCAAATTTTGCCACCTCACTGTTTATCCCTTTTTCCAGATCATTTATTAATATGTTGAATAGGACTGCTCCCAGTACAGACCCTTGGGGGACACCACTATTTACCTCTCTCCCTTCTTAAAACTGACCATTTATTCCTACCCTTTGTTTCCTAACTTTTAACCAGTTACCAATCCATGAAGGGGCCTTCCCGCTTATCCCATGACAGCTAACTTTGTTTAAGAGCCTTTGGTGAGAGACCTTGTCAAAGATTTTCTGAAAATCTAAATACACTACATTCACTGGATCCCCCTTGTCCACATGCTTGCTGACCCCCCTCAAAGAATTCTAGTATATCGGTGAGTCATGACTTTGCTTTACAAAAACATTTTGCCTCTTTCCCAACAACTTACGTTCATCTATGTGTCTTGTTCTTTTCTATAGTTTCAACCAGTTTGCCCAGTACTCTAGTCAGGCTTATTGGCCTGTAGTTGCCGGGATCACCTCTGGAGCCCTTTTTAAAAATTGGCCTCACATTAGTTATCATCCACTCATTTGGTACAGAAACTGATTTAAATTATTACAAATTACAGCTGGTAGCTCTGCAATTTCACATTTGAGTTCCTTCAGAACTCTTGGGTGAATAGCATCTGGTCCTAGTGACTTATTACTGTTTAATTTATCAATTTGTTCCAAAACCTCCCCTAATGTCACCTCAATCTGGGACATTTCCTCAGATTTGTCACCTAAAAAGAACGGCTCGGGTTTGGGAATTTCTCTCACATCCTCAGCCATGAAGACCGACACAAAGAATTCATTTAGTTGCTCCACAATGGCCTTCTCGTCCTTAAGTGCTCCTTTAGCATCTCAATCATCCAGTGGGCCCACTGGTTGTTTAGGAGGCTTCCTGCTTCTGATGTACTTAAAAAAAAAATTGCTATGACTGAGTCTTTGGCTAGCTGTTCTTCAAACTATTTTTTGGTCTTCTTTATTATATTTTTTCCACTTCATTTGCCAGAGAGTTTTGTTTCTTTCTATTTTCCTCACTAGGATTTAACTTCCACTTTTTAAAGAATGCTTTTTTGTCTCTCGCTTCTTCTTCACAGTATTCCAGCAGCAGTCATACCAGTGCCAAATATAGAAGTAAGAGCTTGCAATCTAGAGAAAAGACAGACAGAAGATTCAGGAAGGATAAAGCACACAAGCAGAATGAACAGTGTGATGGCGGCAAACATGTTAGTTCCACAATTTTTTGGGTGGGGCGGTCGGGGGTTAGGGGTACTTAAGAGGGATAAGCTAATTGGAAAGACAAGGGAAAGGACATTTCATGCCCTGTGCGACATAGTAATGCTCAACATAATCCCCACTGTAGATGCAGGTAGGACAATGGAAGAATTCCACTACCACCTCTTGAGGTGGTGGAGTTAGTGCAACAATGGAAAAAATCCTTCTATTGATGTATTAAGTGCCTACACTACAGTGACGCAGCTACAGTGCTTGTAATGTAGACATACCCCTAATGTCACGGTTACTGAGTGACCCATGCATTAGACCTCTTTTAGTCCCTCTTGAGGCCTGGCTTCTGGCAGATCACTCTAGGTCAAGGTGGGAAAAATCCGGCCTGTCTAACATTTCTGTCTGGCCCGCCAGGCTCTTTGGCTGCCCCCTGGCAACCTCCGGCCCGCTAAAAGTCCCGTGGCGCAGCACGGCACTCAGGCTGCTCCTAGAAGTGGCTGGCTGCTGCTGGCATGTCTCTGAGTGCCCCTGGTGGGGGGGAGGCAGCTCCAGTTTCCAGCCAATGGGAGCTGTGGGGGTGGTGCTTGTGGGCACAGGCTGTGAACAGAGACCCACTTTCCCCTCCCCCAAAGGGGTACACAGAGAAGTGCCAGCAGCTACTTCTGGGAGCGATGTGGGGCCATGGCCGAGAGGCAGCCTGCTTGAGCCCTGCTGAAGTGCTGGCCGGGAGCCCCCTGTAGTAAGTGTCTCCCGGCCACAGCCTGCACCTTGCACCAACTACTGCATCCCAACCCCCTGTCCCAGGTCAGACCCCCCCTCCTGCACCAAACTCCCTCCCAGAGCCCTCACCTGCACCCCAACACTCTGCACCAGCACGGAGCTTCCTCCTGCACCCAAATTCCCTCCCACACCCCGCACATCTTCCATTAATACAGTAGACATGACGACTTACCAAAATATGTGGAGCGGCCTCCCTGTGAAAATTATTGCCCACCCCTGCTCTACGTGGAATCATGCAGTACAACTACTCCTAGACTGCATCTCTGGGTTGCAGCCCCCTATTTGCCAGCCATGTTAGTCTGATAGGCCCAGCTGAGTTTGGCACTTGTAAGCCCTTTTTGTCCAGGGTCAGCAGCTGATTAAAGTGACTCAAACTTAGCATCTTAAAGTAGCATTGAATTGCCAGAAGGAACATATCATTTAGGAAAATAGGTTAATACAACAAAGTTGGCTGGCAACTCAGTCAGCCCCACTCTTTCCAGAGGCCATCGTCTTTAAGATTTAGGATCCTTAGATTTTGGTCTGGGAGGAATACACTCTGCCAGGCTAGCTGGAACCAGGCATGGGGTATCCCCAATTAGCTTCTCCAAGGAGTGTTATCTTTGTTCTTTTTTCCTTTCCTGTTGGTTTCTCCCTTAGCAGCCTCCTTTGATTTAACTCCTGGCAGTCAAGCAGGTTAACATCGAACAGAACCTGAGTGGCATTTCATGTTTATAAAAGTTATTATGCAAAATGCCCTCATTCTCAACATCTAGATACTTGTATTTCCTGAGGACAGGACCAGATGCTTTCTCGAGGCCAAATTCTAATGCTGCCAAATGCTTTTCCTTCACCTATGTGAAGAGTTTAATAAAGATGAATCTGTAATAATATAAACAGAAGAGAATTCTAAAATCACAGAGCTCTCTGTTGGATTGAAAAGCAAAGCAAATACCAAACAATGCAACAGAAACCTGTTTTGATGACTGGCTGTATTTTAACAAAATAGCAAGACTTAATTATTACTGTAACAGCTTGGGTTCAGAGTAAACTAAAGCCCACTATATGATTAACTCCTCTGTTCTTTGGATAGGAAAAGGGAGATTGAAAAGACAAGTATATAATCTTTTCAGAATTTAATTAAAATGATTAAAACAAGTTAACATTGGTACAACCATAATCCTTGGGGCAAAGAGAAACAAAACACAAGAAAACTGGAAAATAAAAACAGGAATATGAAAGAAAAAGCTCTAAATAATTTGTCTCCAGTTGTCAACCTTTCCACTCCACACCTCTGCAAACTGATTTAGATGGATCTGTCACAGTGTTGAGGGCACTGGGTGAAGTCTGCTTTGATGTTCCTTTTTTTTCCTTCAACAGTAGTGCTGGATAGTTGTAAAAAATGATTATGTATTTGTATTTACAGTAGCATCTATAAGCTTCAGTCAGAGATCATGACCCCATTGTGGTAGGCACTGTATATATACACAGAATGAAAACACTGCCCCTGCCCCAAATTATTTATAATCTAATTGTGTAGAGTCCTTGCAGTTCATAGAACGCAACTAGAGCTCTTTTAGCTCATAAAATGTTCCAGGATTCGTTGGTTTATCTAGCGTCTTAGTTCAAGTTCAGGAGAGATACTCAGGTAAAATATCTCAAATCTACAACCATGAAAGAATTTTATAAAGACTCTAGGTCCACAAACTTGTTTCATTATTAAAATAAAAAGGAGAGCAAGAGTCTTCTTCCTTTTCACTTTGTCTAACAGCTCCAGAGGGAAACGTAAGCAAGAGAAAATTGAAGTCATCAATAACTAAGCTTTATAGTCCTATTCCTTACCCCTATTTCCAAACCTTAAATATTAGTACTTTTATCTGAGAATCTCAAGGTATTTTATCAGGAGTAATTATGCCTCAAAACACCACTATCAGGTAAATATTACATTTATTTCAAAACAGAGATTAGGCTATACACAGCAAATAAATACAAGAGCCAAGACCAGAAGCCAGGATATTTGAGAGACTGTTCTGCTTCCTAACCAATAGACCATACTTCCTCTTCAAATAAATCGCTAATGTATGTTATGTGGTGCACATGTCCTCCTTTCTGAAAACCTGGGGTGGATACACTAGATTAGGGCTGGTCCACATGGGGAAATTAATCAAAATAGCTTTTGTGGAAAAACTATTTCAGAATAGCTTCCTGCATGGACACCCTATTCTCGAATAAAAATAAGAATAATTAGTGCACTTCCAAAGCAGAGTAATTATTCTGGAATACAATCACTTTTATTCCAGAGTATTGTGCACAGAGAGAGCTATTCCAGAATAGCTATTGCTGGGTATCTTATTCTGCAATACCTACTCCAATCAGTTTCCTTATGTACACAAGCTCTTAGAGTAGCTTTGCAAAATTGCACCAGAAGGAGGCAGGCTTGCAAATTATTCCTCTGCCAGACCCCCAGAGGCTTCACCAAACAGCCTAAAGAATTCAGTGCGGGCAAAAAGTCTTCATTTAGCACAATAACCTTTCCCATTCCCCTTCAGGTCACAGTGCATATCTACCCCTGATGTTTGCTGCTAGAGCTGGAGCTGCTGCCAAGATCTACCATGTAGAGAGCTATGAATGGGAGAAGAGGAACTGAACTGTAATGTGTTTTGGGTCTTCAGAGAGGGAAGGTCAGAGGGGAACTGTGTGGATGATTGTACTGCTGAAGGGTAGAAGTCTGACTGAGGGGGAGAAGGAATAGAGTAGATGGTGGATAACTGCATCCGTTTTGCCTTATTCTTTTTGGAATACACATGTTCCCATTTGTTTTAGATGCAGAACCTGGAATATTTGAGCTCCACTGCTACCAGTTCTGCCCTTACACTGGTATTGAATTTTCTTTATTTTTCTTTTCCTGTTCTTCATTACAGATAAATTCAAATCAAAGCACCACCCCTAAATACGTCCAAACTTTGGGAAAGTCTGGGTCTGTATCCAAACTTTGTGACTTAGGGCCATGTCTGGTCTCCTAGTATACACTAGGAAATTAGGTCAGTATAACTACATTGCTCAGGGAAAAATCTACACTCCTGAGTGATGCAGTTAAACTGACCTACACGCTGGTGTGGACAGCACTAGATCAACAGGAGAACGCGCCCATCAACCTAGCTACTGCCTCTTGGGAGGGTGGATTACCTCCTGTCAGCTTAGGTAGCATCTTCACTGAAGTGTTACAGTGGCACAGTTGCAGCATTTTAAGTGTAGACAGGCCCTTAAATATAGTATTATATGCACACTTCAGTTCCTTTCCTGTTTTTTCTTCATTTTTATATTTTTCCAAGTTATTCAACTGGGATTAGCTCTTTTAGAAGAAGTGCTTCCTATTTGTCTCTCTTTGCCCTATGTACTCAAAACAAAATTTTACTACCCAGTAAAAATCCATAAAGCAATCACAGGACCTTCATAACAGAAATATGAATTGCACATTTAACAATATGCTGTCATACTGTTAGAAATTACCCAGTCTGACCAACTGGATTAATCATCTCCAGCCCAGTGTCTCTGTTTTCAATATGTACACTGGCAGATTCTAGTGCTTAGTACAGATTACCACACAGTTTTACTCCATGGAAGGCTTATTTGATTACATTTGCTGCCACAATCTGAGGCTACGCCTACACTGCACTACAGTGCGGATGATCGGGGTGCGAACTGCAGAGAGCACTGAAACCTATAAATGCCCCATGTGGATACTGCTGACTTGAACTAAAGGCTACCTAATTTGAATTAAAAGATACTCAGCAGTAGTTCTTAATAGTAAAAAATTGGGTGGTGTAATGCGGTTTTCTATGCCAGTTATACATATTTAAAGACTTAACTTCACAGTGCACATTCATCCATTCTGTAGAAAGAGAATTACATTTGTTAGACTCTCTTTTCTTTTATGCAGAGTCCTCCTACAAGACCCAAAAATCAATATTCCCTTGTGCAAATGTGGGCCTTTTGATTCATGCCACTAACAAGTTATTGGCAGTTAACATTGCAATTTTCAGCAAAAAACATTTGCCTGGGTTCAGTAAGTGCTCTCTCTCTAAATGTATTGCATCTAGGAAATGCCAGTTTTAGCGTTCTTAAAAAGGACCAATGAAAACCATGACCCTTTCAGCACATTTCAGAAGGTCAAGTGTTGGGAGTTTAAACGGGTTATTCTGTGCTATATCAATCCTTTCACTGCTGTTTGGTGCCGCATCACTGATGCAAGTCAACGGAAATAAGGCAAAATTGGAGACAGGATGACTAAAATGAAACCTAGAATCTTTTTTTCACCAGTGTAAATCAGCCCCAGGTAGGTTAATTACTGAAAGGTACTCAGCTGCTATAATTTTAAGCATGGTATAAGAACCTATCCAGCACAGAATTATATGATGGCTGTGTGATGATCTGTGTGAAATGTGCTGGGTGATCTCAGTGCAATTTAGTATGGACAGGCATTTCCATTTACAAATCACTACCATTGACACCCCGTTGGAGGTAATAGCAAAAGAGGCACTGAACATGGAGTTCAATTCCTTCCTCAACTTTGGAGAATGCCTTCTGAATAGGTCTGAGGCATATGGGCAGGGTAGCTCTTTCTGCTGTTGCCTGTGCTGGACCTGTTCAAGGGTGAAACAGAACTTTAGTTTCCAGCAGCACAAGAGATGTTAACCACTACACCTCTTACATGCATTAAAATTCACTTTAAACATCACACAAACTATGCAAAATATGTAAAATTAAGCATTTTAAAACTAATTTAAAATCCCAGTTCTACACAGGAAAAGTGACTGTTAAAATGGCAGCTTCTTAACTCAAAGACCATCTCCTACAAGGCTTATTTCTCTGCTCACTTACTTCAGCTTTACACTCTGCTGATGTCAACCTCCCAATTTAAACTCTTCTAAGGCAGAGGAAGGTAAACCATGTGCGTATCTAGTGTCACGCAAGCCACTTTGAGAACAAACAAATATTTACTATTATATTTTTATGCTGGTCTGCTTAGCTCCACAGAACCACAAGCTCTGGGAGTGTGAGTGGTATTCCTTTCTGGCTCATGCAACATCTCAAGTGCTTATATACAAATGCACAAAGCCTTGGAAACAAGCAGGGAGAACTGGAGGTCCTGGTGATGTCAAGGAATTATGACGTGATTGGAATAACAGAGACTTGGTGGGATAACTCACATGACTGGAGTACAGTCATGGATGGTTATAAACTGTTCAGGAAGGACAGGCAGGGCAGAAAAGGTGGGGGAGTAGCACTGTATGTAAGGGAGCAGTATGACTGCTCAGAGCTCCGGTACGAAACTGTGGAAAAACCTGAGTGTCTCTGGATTAAGTTTAGAAGTGTGTGCAACAAGAGTGATGTCATGGTGGGAGTCTGCTATAGACCACCGGACCAGGGGGATGAGGTGGATGAGGCTTTCTTCCGGCAACTCACGGAAGCTACTAGATCGCATGCCCTGATTCTCATGGGTGACTTTAATTTTCCTGATATCTGCTGGGAGAGCAATACAGCGGTGCATAGACAATCCAGGAAGTTTTTGGAAAGCGTAGGGGACAATTTCCTGGTGCAAGTGCTAGGGGAGCCAACTAGGGGGAGCGCTTTTCTTGACCTGCTGCTCACAAACCGGGTAGAATTAGTGGGGGAAGCAAAAGTGGATGGGAATCTGGGAGGCAGTGACCATGAGTTGGTTGAGTTCAGGATCCTGACGCAGGGAAGAAAGGTAAGCAGCAGGATACGGACCCTGGACTTCAGGAAAGCAGACTTTGACTCCCTCAGGGAACAGATGGCCAGGATCCCCTGGGGGACTAACATGAAAGGGAAGGGAGTCCAGGAGAGCTGGCTGTATTTCAAGGAATCCCTGTTGAGGTTACAGGGACAAACCATCCCGATGAGTCGAAAGAATAGTAAATATGGCAGGCGACCAGCTTGGCTTAATGGTGAAATCCTAGCGGATCTTAAACATAAAAAAGAAGCTTACAAGAAGTGGAAGGTTGGACATATGACCAGGGAAGAGTATAAAAATATTGCTCGGGCATGTAGGAAAGATATCAGGAGGGCCAAATCGCACCTGGAGCTGCAGCTAGCAAGAGATGTCAAGAGTAACAAGAAGGGTTTCTTCAGGTATGTTGGCAACAAGAAGAAAGCCAAGGAAAGTGTGGGCCCCTTACTGAATGAGGGAGGCAAGCTAGTGACAGAGGATGTGGAAAAAGCTAATGTACTCAATGCTTTTTTTGCCTCTGTTTTCACTAACAAGGTCAGCTCCCAGACTGCTGTGCTGGGCAACACAAAATGGGGAAGAGATGGCCAGCCCTCTGTAGAGATAGAGGTGGTTAGGGACTATTTAGAAAAGCTGGACGTGCACAAGTCCATGGGGCCGGACGAATTGCATCCGAGAGTGCTGAAGGAATTGGCGGCTGTGATTGCAGAGCCCTTGGCCATTATCTTTGAAAACTCGTGGCGAACGGGGGAAGTCCCGGATGACTGGAAAAAGGCTAATGTAGTGCCCATCTTTAAAAAAGGGAAGAAGGAGGATCCTGGGAACTACAGGCCGGTCAGCCTCACCTCAGTCCCTGGAAAAATCATGGAGCAGGTCCTCAAAGAATCAATCCTGAAGCACTTAGAGGAGAGGAAAGTGATCAGGAACAGTCAGCATGGATTCACCAAGGGAAGGTCATGCCTGACTAATCTAATCGCCTTTTATGATGAGATTACTGGTTCTGTGGATGAAGGGAAAGCAGTGGATGTATTGTTTCTTGACTTTAGCAAAGCTTTTGACACGGTCTCCCACTGCATTCTTGTCAGCAAGTTAAGGAAGTATGGGCTGGATGAATGCACTATAAGGTGGGTAGAAAGCTGGCTAGATTGTCGGGCTCAACGGGTAGTGATCAATGGCTCCATGTCTAGTTGGCAGCCGGTGTCAAGTGGAGTGCCCCAGGGGTCGGTCCTGGGGCCCGTTTTGTTCAATATCTTCATAAATGATCTGGAAGATGGTGTGGATTGCACTCTCAGCAAATTTGCGGATGATACTAAACTGGGAGGAGTGGTAGATACGCTGGAGGGGAGGGATAGGATACAGAAGGACCTAGACAAATTGGAGGATTGGGCCAAAAGAAATCTAATGAGGTTCAATAAGGATAAGTGCAGGGTCCTGCACTTAGGATGGAAGAATCCAATGCACCGCTACAGACTAGGGACCGAATGGCTCAGCAGCAGGACCGCGGAAAAGGACCTAGGGGTGACAGTGGACGAGAAGCTGGATATGAGTCAGCAGTGTGCCCTTGTTGCCAAGAAGGCCAATGGCATTTTGGGATGTATAAGTAGGGGCATAGCGAGCAGATCGAGGGACGTGATCGTTCCCCTCTATTCGACACTGGTGAGGCCTCATCTGGAGTACTGTGTCCAGTTTTGGGCCCCACACTACAGGAAGGATGTGGATAAATTGGAAAGAGTACAACGAAGGGCAACGAAAATGATTAGGGGTCTAGAGCACATGACTTATGAGGAGAGGCTGAGGGAGCTGGGATTGTTTAGTCTGCAGAAGAGAAGAATGAGGGGGGATTTGATAGCTGCTTTCAACTACCTGAAAGGGGGTTTCAAAGAGGATGGCTCTAGACTGTTCTCAATGGTAGCAGATGACAGAACGAGGAGTAATGGTCTCAAGTTGCAATGGGGGAGGTTTAGATTGGATATTAGGAAAAACTTTTTCACTAAGAGGGTGGTGAAACACTGGAATGCGTTACCTAGGGAGGTGGTAGAATCTCCTTCCTTAGAGGTTTTTAAGGTCAGGCTTGACAAAGCCCTGGCTGGGATGATTTAACTGGGACTTGGTCCTGCTTTGAGCAGGGGGTTGGACTAGATGACCTTCTGGGGTCCCTTCCAACCCTGATATTCTATGATTCTATGATTCTATGATTCTAATAATTTTTAAATAAGTTTGCCTTTGCCTTCTCCCAATGCAAATATTTCAATTACTTTCACTTTTAACATTCTTCTCCCCTAACCCTACCTTACCACTCATACCTTAAACATGACACCTGCCTCCACTCTCACAGTGATACCAGCCTTTATTGTGCATTAGTTCAACGTGCCCCCAAAATCCTTTGTGCTTTTTCCCATCTCACCCCTTTATGTCTGGAAAGAGCTCCAAGTAAAAAAAAAAAACTGTAAAGTCACTATGTTATCCTCCTTCAGATCTTCCTTAAAACCTTGCAGGGTTTGGGCCATCTATGTTTCTCTTTAAGTTCCAGGTTCAAAGTCACTCAAAACAAGACAACAAAATATCAACTTTTTCCTGGCTTCAGGTTTCAAGACATGCAAAACTACTATCTCATGACACCAGGACCTGCAACCATTTTTACATGAATAGTCCTATTGATTTTTTGTTATAAACTGGGACGCATCACTTGGAAGTAACAGAGGAGGAGAAGGACCTCGAAGTATTGGTTGATCACAGGATGCCTATAAGCAGTCAATGTGATATGGCCGTGAAAAAAGCTAATGTGGTCTTGGGATGCATCAGCTGAGGAATTTCCAGTAGAGATAAGGAGGTGTTAGTACCACGAATTAAGGCACTGGTGAGACCTCATCTGGAATATTGTGTGCAATTCTGGTCTCCCATGTTTAAGAAAAATGAATTCAAACTGGAACAGGTACAGCGAAGGGCTACTAGGATGATCTGAGGAATGGAAAACCTGTCTTATGAAAGGAGATTCAAAGAGCTTGGCTAGTTTAGTCTAACCAAAAGAAGGCCGAGGGAGATACGATTGCTCTCTATAAATATATCAGAGGAATAAATACCACGGAGGGAGAAGAATTATTTAAGCTCAGTACCAATGTGGACACAAGAACAAATGGTTATAAACTGGTCATCAGGAAGTTTAGACTTGAAATTAGACCAAGGTTTCTAACCATTAGAGGAGTGAAGCTCTGGAACAGCCTTCCAAGGAGAGCAGTGGGGGCAAAAGACATATCTGGCTTCAAGACTAAGCTTGATAAATTTATGGAAGCAATGGTATGATGGGATAGCCTAATTTTGGCAATTAATTGATCTTTGACTATTAGCGGTAAATATGCCCAATGGCCTGTGATGGGATGTTAGATGGGGTGGGATCTGAGTTACTACAGAGAATTCTTTCCTGGGTGTCTGGCTTGTGAGTCTTGCCCACATGCTCAGGGTTTAGCTGATTGCCATATTTGGGTCGGGAAGGAATTTTCCTCCAGGGCAGATTAGCAGAGGCCCTGGGGGTTTTTCACCTTCCTCTGCAGCATGGGGCCCAGGTCACTTCTCTGCACCTTGAAGTCTTTAAACCATGATTTGAGGACTTCAGTAGCTTAGACATAGGTTAGGGGTTTATTACAGGAGTAGGTGGGTGAGATTCTTTGGCCTGCATTGTGCAGGAGGTCAGACTAGATGATCATAATGGTCCCTTCTGACCTTAAAGTCTATACTCAAAAATAAATGCCCCTCTAAATGACTTCTCAAACTATCAGAGCAGTTGTAAAAAGGAAAAGGGAGGGGAGGAGAGAAAAGGGAAAACAATAAAATAATATTTTGGTTAAAAATAAGGAAAAATCTCAATTCCATTTTGATGGCAAAAGAAACCTTGCTGTAGCAGGAAGCAGCAGGCATTTCATTCCTTAAATAATGAGTGGGCAAGCTCCAGGGCAAAGTTCACAGAGGAAATACTTTCCGGGCTATTCTTCCAAAGCATATGGGAGTGAACCTCCCAGTTCAGGTCCACATTCTTATGCTAGTGGGGCTCACATGAGTGTGCTAAAAATAGCTGTGTAGGTATTTTGAGGTTGTGGCTCAGGTAGGAGCCTTTCCCCAACCACATGAGAGCCAAAGCTCCAACCTAAAATCAATGTCTACACAAGTGGCTCTCAACCTTTCTGATTTGTCTTGCGTACCCCCAAGTTTCACCTCACTTAAAAACTACTTGCTTACAAAATTAGACAAAAATACAAAAGTGTCATAGCCCACTTTTACTGAAAAATTGCTTACTTTCTCATTTTTACCATATAATTAGAAATCAACTGGAATATAAATATTGTACTTACATTTCAGTGTATTGTATATAGAGCAGTATAAACAAATTATTGTTTGCATGAAATTTTAGTTTGTACTGACTTCGCTAGTCCTTTTTATGTAGCCTGTTGTAAACATAGGTAAATTGGTTTGAGCACTGGCCTGCTAAAGCTAGGGTTCTGTGTTCAATCCTTGAGGGGGGCATTTAGGGATCTGGGGGCAAAAATTGGGGATTGGTCCTGCTTTGAGCAGGAGGTTGGACTAGATGACTTCCTGAGGTCCCTTCCAACCCTGAGATTCTATGAAATCTAGATGAGTTAATTTACTCACGGAAGACCTCTGCATACCCCCAGGCAGGGCTGGCTACAGGCACAAGCTAAGGAAGTGGGTGCTTGGGGCAGCCAATAATAGGGGCAGCACTCTGTCCACGATTGAGGTGGCACATCCGCATCTTCGGCGGCGGGCCCTTCACTCCCTCTCTCCCTCTTCAGAGGCAATTTGGTGGCAGGTCCTGCTTTTTCTTTTTCCTTTGCCGCTTGGGGTGGCAAAAAAAGCTGGAGCAGGCCCTGCCCCCAGTGGTATGCGTGCCCCTGTTTGAGAACCACTGGTCTACCCACCTATTTTTAGCATGCTAGCGTGAACCCCACTAGCACAAGTCTGTGGACCTGGCCTGGGAAGTCATCCAAAAAAGTTCTAGTAAAAAAATTTCACCCGGCTCTATTTAGGAGAACAATTGCACACAATGAATAATGAAGAGTTAAAACCACAGTCAGAACAAATAGTTTGTCAACAACCCTTGGACCACAGTTGTGTAAGGTTTTTGAAAAATTCTGAATACTGAACAAATTAATAAAAATTAAAGTCTGTTTGATAATTTGAAAAGAGAAAATTCAAATACATTATTTGCTACAAGTAGCTTGCTCAACTCCCTCTATAATTATATAAAGCCAAGAAGTTATAATACAGTTTGTTTTACAGCTTTAGAATCACAGGAACTACCACGGACTTCGGTGGAATTACTTGCAAGCTGAAAGTTAAGTACAAGCTTAATTGCTCAGCTGGATTGGGACAATAATAAAGAGCTCTGGATACAAATAGCACACACTTAAAACTGAAGAGCAAATTTAAGGCCTGACCAAAACCTACTGAAATAATTGGAAATATTCTTGTTGACTTCAGTGGGCTTTGGATGGAGGCCCATAGAGCACAATCCCATTGTTTAAGCCTTGTGAATTTGGCAGCTATTTAGCAAAAACTCAATGGCCACAGAAAATAAAAGAAACACCAAACTTTGAATCAATAATTGAACTAATTAACTTCATTAATTGCAAAGGAATTACTTCGGGGATTAATTTGGCCCACTGATGTTATGGATGTAATTAGAAGTCAAAGCTGCAGTCATGGCTAGGCCTCTTGCCACTGCAGTAAAACACTTGTAGCTGAAGCAATTGGTGCACGAGGCATAGTCTAGTCTTATTGACTCAGCATTACATTTTAAGTTTACAATCCTAGTGTCAGAAATCAATGGCACTTCCAGTACTTTGGGGAAGAGCTTTTTCTAAACCTAATGTACATTGTATTTATTTCTAAAATCTCATCCACTAATCCCTTCGAAATAAACTGCTGCACTGTAAATGTCATGTCTTTTCCCATGTGTTCAATTTAAGGGAATGTTGCCTTTTCAGAGCGTCTCCCACAGGATTTTCTTCCTCTCCTGAGCCGGGGGGTGGGGTGGGATGGGGTGTGTGTGTGTTAGTGTTAATCTGCCAGGAACATGGAACCCTTAAAATATTTTCTTGCAGAGTTCACAGTAAATAGTATGTGTGAACACGTACTTTATATTCCTATAGACACACCTATTGGGCCAGATCCTCAGCTGGTGTTAACTGTCTTATAAGGAGCTATAATGATTTATACCAGCCCCATCCCTGGCTGATCTAGCCCACTGTACATCATCAATTGTGAGAAATGTTAATAAGGAACCTGAGGCCATGGAAAATTCATCTGATTCTATATTGTATTTGCTGACACAAATTAAAACAGTTTTTAAAGATACCCATTCTTTTTTAAAGATCCCCCCGCCCCCACTTCAGTGGCAAGGGGATTGCATAGAAATCTTTTAGTTTATGTCAATGATCTCTATTATAAACAAGCATCTATTTTAAATTTGTGTTGGAGACCTAGACAAGTGTCTGTGACCCAACAACCTCTTACTGCCAACTGGCAGAGGGCACAAGGGTGCGTAAGTGTACAGGGAGCCCGTGTCTGTAAATTTACATTTTAATTCACCAAAGAATGTCATGTAAGGTTTCTGCTGAATGCCTGCGTCACACTGGTCGTCATAATCTTTGCAAAGTGTATGTACATATACTGGAAATAATGTTTTTAAAGTCTTGAAGTTAAAGGTGGGTCACCCAGCAGTAATATGCCTTACGACAGGTTCCATCAGACGAGGTGGGAGACATTTCTCTCTCCGGTTGGTCATTGTATACCGTGTGTTTTACAATGGGAATCTATTTGCATACCAAGTCAAATGCTAATGAAGAGATTGCTGGGACTTCAAGTGAGGAAATTAAAAGGAAGAGTTGAACAGCGGAAGAGGGAAACCTGTTTACAGGTAAAGAACAAGAGTGGTTTAATATACCTAGGGGTGCAGAAAGACTCCCTAGCATCCATCTGGGGAGACAAGCTGTCAGAGGGCTTGGTCTCATGAAAGGAAGGGCTCAGCCATCCTGGTAGAATATGCTGTAAAAAGGACTTTGGGTAAGCATTTCTTACTAGACAAGAGGGCTTCTTGTTAGTTAAGTTTAAACTTCAGAATGTGCTATGATTTTATTTTATATGTAATACTAATTTTACTTACTTCTTATCTAAGACCTACTCTTTGTTAAATAAACAAATCTTTGTTTTCAGCATAAACATATCTAAGTGCTGCGTGTTAAGCCGAGTAGCATTACATAGGTGAAACTGATGTGCTGGTATGTACTATTCTTTGGGAATAGCAGGTGTGCAAATTCTGCGTGTCCAGTGGAACAGGGGCTGGACACCGCAGGAGGATGCTTGGAGGACTTAGGGTTTGTAGTCTGCAGATCACTAATCTGTATGAGGGACACTGGAACCTGCGCAGGCTGAGATGGAGGTGCTTGTGTTGCCTGGGGCTGGGATGTCAGAGAGCTGACTCTACGGTAAAAGGAGCCATAATGTGACAACTGTGAAATGCTATACACTGGAGAGTGAAATCAGGCTGTAGCATGAGATTTGGGGTATATCTACACTGGCAGAGTTACATCGCCACTCAGAGAGCATTGAAACTGCAGTTGATTGTTCACACTGACAACGGCCTGCGCAATAGCGTGTTCACACTTACAGCACTTTCACTGGTATTCGGAGAGGTGCAGTCTGGGCAGCTATCCCACAGAGCATCTCTTCCTCTTCTGCTGCCAAGAGTTGTGGGAAGGTGGAAGGGGTTGCGGAGCATCCTGGGACCCGTCCCGATGCCCCGTGATCCATTGCTTCACATCTCAGCATCCCTGTGCTTCTGTCCACATATAGCACCATCTTTCGGTTTGTATACTGGGCTCTGCCTCTTCAATTTGCAGGAATGGATCCTGCACTATTGACCAGTATGCTGCTTGCTCTGACTAACATGTCATAAGTGCCAGTGGAGATATTCCTTAAACTATAAAGGCAAGAGGAGTGAGACGATCTCTCCACACGTAGTAGCTACGACATGAGATTGTTTGTGGCATTCACGGAGGTGCTGGTCACAGTGGAATGCCACTTTTGGGCTCAGAAAATAAGCACTGAGTGGTGGGATCACATAGTCATGCACATCTGGGATGATGAGCAGTGGCTGCAGAACTTTCGGATGAGGAAAGCCACATTCATGGGACTGTGTGATGAGCTTGCCCCAGCCCTGCGGCGCAAGGACATGAGAGCTACCCTGCCGTTGGAGAAGTGCGTGGCGATTGCACTGTGGAAACTGGATACTGCGGACTGCTACTGATTGGTCGCTAACCAGTTCAGAATGGGAAAGTCAACCGTTGGACTTGTGTTGACGGAAGTATGCAGGGCCATTAATCACATCCTGCTCTGAAAGATTGTGACTCTGGTCAACATGCATTTGGATGGCTTTGCACAAGTGGGCTTCCATAATTGTGGGCTGAACGATAGATGGCACGCATATTCCAATTCTGGCACCAGACCACCGAGAACATTAATCGGAAGGGGTATTTGTCTATGGTTCTCCAGGCACTTGTGGATCACTGTGTGCGTTTCATGAACATTAACACAGGTTGGTCCAGAAAGGTGCATGACACACACACATCTTTCATAACACTGGCCTGTTCAGGAAGCTGCAAGCAGGGACTTTCTTCCTGAACCAGAAGATCACCATGGGGAAGTCGAAATGCCCATTGAGATCCTGGGAGACCCTGCCTTCCCCTTAATGCCGGGGCTTATGAAGCCATACATGGGGGACCTTGACAGCAGCAAGGAGTGGACTAACAACAGGCTGAGAAAGCGCAGAATGACTGTTTTGAGTGTGCTTTGGGCCATTTAAAGGCCTGCTGTCACTGCCTATATGGGAGGCTGGACCTGGCCGATGACACTATTCCTATGCTTATAGCCATGTGCTGTACGCTCCATAATATTTGTGAAGGGAAGGGTGAAAGCTTCACTCATGGCTGGACCGCAGAGGCTCAGTGCCTGGAGGCTGAGTTTGAACAGCCAGAGACTAGGGCTATTAGAGGGGCATAGCGCGGGTCCATAAGGATCAGGGATGCCTTGAGGCAACAATTTGAAGTGAAAAGCCACTAATATTTGTTGCTATACTTGGGAGTGCAGTGCTTGTAATGCAAGGAAGTGATTGTGGCTGGTTCAGACGATGCACGATGAAGGTTTAAGAAAATTGCCTGTTGCTTTGCATGGCTCTGTTTTCTTTAAATTAATAGAATAAAGATTGCTTTCAAACCAACACAATTATTTTATTAAAAAAAAAACAACAACCGGAAGAGAGAGACAAAAAAACACACATCGGCACTAAGGGAGATGGGGGAAGGGAAGTTCCCAGGAGTAGGTGGGGTTCTGGGACCGTGTATGTCGAGGGATCATATCCAGCCTTCTCTTTTGGAGAGTGGGTACTGCAGTGAGTACTGTACTTCAGCAGGGCTAAACTGCAGAGGGACGGGTGTTGAGTGCAGTTGGTACTGGGAGGCCACAGTGCTGGTGAGTAACCGCAAGGGTAGGGAAAAATCAGTGTTCCAGGACTATACTGTACACTGGGTACATGGCTCCTGGGTAGAGCCAGCATTGTAGTGGGGAGGCTTATAATCATTCCTGTCCCCATATTTTTCACAAGCTGTGTTCATTATGGAAGATATCTCGCTGCTGAGGGTGAGCAGGGAATCAAGGGAGGGTTTTCTCCAAGACTGCAGCTTCCATACTAGCCCTTATGTGGCTTGCCTGTATGCAGCAATGGTTCCCCGCCCCCCACCAGTGACAGCAGAGTGGCATGGGAAAGTTACCCTTAACAGGGCAAGAAACAAAGCAGCTCTGCCAAAGAACCTGCGGCAGCAGATTGCCCAATATCTTCATGAGAGTTTCCTGGAGATCTCTGAGGCAGGTTCCTGTGAAGTGAGAGAGTCAATCAACATCTTGTTCTGCCACTCAGACTAGGCATGTGGTGGTATGTGCATAATACAGACAGAAGCCTGCTTTCTCCAACTCTCCTGCCCCCAACAACTCGCTTCAGCGAGTCCCAAAATCAAAGCCACTTACCAGTGGCCTTCTCTCCTGTTTGCATTTCACAAAGATCTGACAGCTGTGACTGACTTGCCTCCTCCGGGGTAGAGGAGAGCTCCTGGCTGCATGCATCTCTGGCCTCTGAGTTGTCCTCTGCCTGTGGGTCCTCCTCCCCTACACATCCTCATCCAAGATTTCCTCCTCCTGGCTCGGTCCACTCTTGACTGGCACGTGAGCCACCGAAGTATCCACAATGGCCTTCGCAGTGGAGGTGGCGTCGCCACCTAGTATCGCATCCAGCTCTTTGTAGAACCAGCAGCTTGTGGGTGCAGCACTGGAGTGTCGGTTTCCTTCCTGCACCTTGTGGTAGGTGTTCTGCAGCTCCTTCACTTTGACCCTACACTGCAGTGTCCCCTGGTCATGGCCCCTTTCCGTCATGCATCGTGAAATTTGTCTGTAGGTATCATAATTCCTATGGCTGGAGCACAGCTGGGACTTGACAGCCTCCTCTTCCCAAATGCTGATGAGGTCCAGCAGCTCGGCATTTCTCCAAGCAGAGGATCGCCTGGTGCATGGAGCAGGCATGGCCACCTGGAAAGATGTGCTGAGACCACTGCACGTGTCACCGATCAAACAGGAAGGGGACTTTCAAAATTCCCAAGGAATTTACGGGGTGGAGATGACTGTTGGTCACATGAGGGTAGGGCACTAGAGTTCAAACTTATGACCAGAGAGGCAAGAACAGGCATTACGAGACACCTCCCAGAGGCCAGTCCCAGCACTGTAATCGACCAGGGTGTCTACACTGGCACCACGCGCTATAGCCCTGGTGCAGAAAGCTCCATGCCTCTCATCAGGGTGGTTTTTTTTTTTTTTTTTAACAGCGCTGCAACTGTGCAGTTTCTGTGCACTGAGTGGCTTGGCAGTGTGAGTTACACCACAGAAAGCTGCTTTACTGCACAGAAACTTGCCAGTGTAAACAAGGCCTTGATTACCCAACTCAGTATGCCTGTGTTACTGGTCACTAACCCAGTTACTCCCGTCTTAAATTTAACCAGACCACTAATCTATCATCTCTTGTGGAAATGAATTCCACAGATGGATTACACCAGATGTTCTATAACTTATGGAAGAGATGGTAGAATGAAAAGAATAACTATCACAGCACTGCACTTCTGCACAAACAATAATAAAAGTAGGGGTAGGTTCAAGCAACAAAATTCAGAACTTGGTTTTGGACACTCCAAAGCATGAGGCTATTTGGATCCAGGTCTTTGGTTTGACCTGTAATAAAGATAGTACACATACTCTCAGTCCCTGTTTCTTTACATCTGTATCAGGAAGACAGCAGGCGTGGCCTAGGGTAGACTCTAGGCAGAAGCTCTACAGTGAAGCTGAGGGTGCGGGGGGCAGAGTAGATTTAGGGATCATCAGTTTTCCTTATTGTAATAGTTTCTTGTTCAGTGTTAGAAAGTGATTGATTCTTTCCCTTTGTCACACATCAACTGCCTGATGCAAATCTCTGTTTGGATTCCAACCCTCCATACTCTGCCTAAAGTTCTGGGTGTTCAAATCCAGAGATTTGGTTTGGTTTGGGCCTCTCTCTACATAAAAGGGTTAATCGAGCAAATAGCAACATCTTTAAGTCGTCATTTAAAGATTCTAGTGCCTTGTAGAACACAGTGCTGCTTCAGTATCTACCATCCACCAACTATGAGAGTTAGCTTTAGAAAAAGACTTTGCCTATTAATATACAACTATTTTAAGGAACCAATGGGAGTCAATTTAGTGGAAGACATTTTATTCTTCATTGTTTGACAGTAACAGGGTATTTGGCTCTAATACTGTTCCTAATGGCCTAACACCAGTTGTAACATGTTACAGAATTAAACTAACCAGATAGCGATTGCCAAAATTAAAAACTCTGAGATCTTTCACCTTTTAAGAAAAAAGAAAAGGAGTATTTGTGGCACCTTAGAGACTAACAAATTTATTTGAGCATAAGCTTTAGTTAGCTACAGCTCACTTCATCCGATGCATTCAGTGGAAAATACAGTGGGGAGATGTATATACACAGAGAACATGAAACAATGGGTGTTATCACACACACTGTAAGGAGAGTGATCACTTAAGATGAGCTATTACCAGCGGGGGGGGGGGGGGGGAGGAAAAAATTTTTTAGTAGTGATAATCAAGATGGGCCATTTCTAGCAGTTGACAAGAATGTCTGAGGAACAGTTGGGGGTGGGGAAGGGGAATAACATGGGGAAATAGTTTTACTTTGTGTAATGACCCATCCACCCTCAGTCTCGTTCTAGCAGTAAAGGTTCAGACAATTAAAATGTATATTCCAAATAGGAGAGCAACATTAATCCTTATTTATATCTGATAATTTACAAGCATAAGTTTTAAAATAAATTATGTAGCCATAACAAAACAGTGGGTTCTGAACCTTGTTTTATTGTTAAATTCCTCACTATCAGACAGCTCAGAAGTCTGAATGGTTTCATTTTAGATTTGGACAAAAGTGTTAGCATAACAGATAAAACTAAGCTTAGGAATATATTTGACTTTAGGATGGTCTCACATAAATGAGGTCAACTTGGTTTATGTTATACTCACTACCTAAGTGAATATGTAGAAATTTTTCCAGTTATTTGTGCATGCTCTACTTTATATAGTAGGAAACGCTTTTATCATGTATTTCAAGTATTCCTGCCAGGCAGTTTCTTTGCCTTTAAGAAATTTTAAGGAACCATATAACAGACTTTATATGGAAATAATTTCTTGAATTCTAGTGCTATGGTTTATCTTAAGAAGTTCTGCTTTAGGTTTGCAAAAACAAACCAATGATTTAAGAATCCATGCTAATGATAATTTCAATGTAATTAAATTAAATTCAGCTATCTGCCTCCAATATTTTTTACTGTTAAAGATTAGAGATAAATCTGGAATGTGTTCAGAGACTATGTTTTAGTAAGACTGGGAATTTATATAAAATCATTTGTTTACAGCTGTACTCGTGGTGGGATAGAAATGTATTATAGAAACTTAGAAATTACGGCCGGAAGGGACTTCAAGAAATCATCTAGTCCAGTCCCCTCTGCTGAGTCAGGACCAAGTAAACCTAGCCCATCCCTGACAACCTGTTCTTAAAACCTCCAGCGATGAGGATTCCACAACATTCCTTGGAAGCTATCCCAATGCTTAACTACCCTTACAGTTAGAAAACTTTTCCTAGTGTCTAACCTAAATCTCTCTTGCTACAGATTAACCCTATTACTTCTTGTCTAACATTCACTGGTCATGGAGAACAAAGGATCACAATCCTCTTTATAACAGTAGAAAACATATCAGGTCTCCCTTAGTCTTCTTTTTTCTAAGACTAAATAAACCCCTTTATTTTAACCTCTCCTCATCAGTCAGGTTTTCTAAATCTTTCATAATTTTTGTTGATCTCCTCTGGACTCTCTCCAATTTATCCACATCTTTCTTAAAGCATGGCACTCAGAACTGGATGCAGTACTCCAGATGAGGTCTCACCAGTACCAAGTAGAGCAGGACAATTACCTCCCATGTCTTACATAAAACACTCCTGTTAATACACGCCAGAAAGGGATTAGCCTCTCTTACAACTGCATCACATTATTGACTCATTCAGTCTGTGATCCACTATAATCTCTACTTTTTTTTTTGTCAGTACTATGACCTAACCAGTTACTCTCAATTTTTTAGTTGCATTTTTGATTGTTTTCCTTATGTGTAGTACTTTGCACTTGTCTTTATTGAATTTCGTCTTGTTGATTTCAGACCAGTTGTCCAGTTTGTCAAGGCAATTTTGAATTCTAATTCTGTCCTCTGAAGAACTAACAATCCCTCCCAGGTTGGTGTCATCCACAAGTTATACAAGCAGACTCTCCACTACATTATCCAATCATCATGAAACACTGACTAGTACCAGACCCAGGACCAGCAGCAAATTCAGCAAATTCATGTCAAATAGTTTCAGTAGTTGACCTGAAACTGCATTTTCTGGTCAAGACACTACTCATCCAAATTTCCCCCCTAGCTTTTTACTAACCTATTTTAAAGGGCTGTTGAGACATAAAATGCGGTATCAACATTATTGAATTAAGATCCTTATATGAAAGACATCATGAAAGCACAAACATTACTGTTTTACCCACCTTTGGGGTTAGCATTTGTTTAATCTAAATTAGGGATGAGTGACCTCTTTGTATATAGGTATTTATATGGGACCCCTCTCTGTCTGTGCACTAGCTAAAAGAGCATTTATCAACACTGTTCCATTCAGAGTTCATCATACAGCAAGATTCCTTCTAATGGGAATTGTATTCCGAATAATGGGAGATTAAAAAAAAATGTAACTCCTTGTGCAGTGAGCTCAAAATACCCTTAGTGTTCTTTTTTTTTTGATTGAGGAAACTCAGTCATTTTAGTCTACTGACCTTGCAGATTAGATTTTTGCACCATCCACTTTCAAAAGTCCAAGTAAATATTGACCTACACAACTGCTGATGTGATGTTGCTGGCTTTGGCTTTAATTTGGAGTCAGACATGTGAAGAATGATTACTATTTTTGTGGATCAACAGACACCAATTTTCATTAAATAATAAATCAGTTTTAGATTTTGAGGTCTTCTCCTGCTCACCACTTACTGTGTTGAACACCTCTCCCCGATATGTGAAAGCTTACAGGACCATAGTTTCCATAAATTACTTATCACATAGTTGCCCCTGGTATTTTTTTTCCAGTTGACTGGCATTGTCACTTCCAAAAAAATTCTTTAATATTCTTAAAAAAAACCCCCAAAATAAAAAACCCACCTTTTTCCTGCTTCCTGCAGAATCTCAAGCTGGATTCCATCCCCCCTGGAGCTTTGTCAGGCTATACACATTCCACTGTTATCACTTGTTCTGGTGCGATTCTGATTTTCTTTGCAAGTTTTTATTTCTCCCCTCTGAAAATAAATATTCTTGTGGGCTGTGTCTGGTCCAAAAGAGCAAAGCCAAGATTTATTTATTTATATTTTGGGGAGGGGGAGGATTTCCCTCTGCTTGTCCATTAAATGAGCTTCCCCATCTATTAGAAAGCTCCTGAGAATTTTACTGTCTACTTAACTAATTTCTTCTTCAAGTACTTGAAGAAAAAAAAAAGTCATTGCTTACTTCCCACTAATCTTCTCAGGCTGCTGGGGAACCTTGGGGCAGCTGACTAGGTCCAGTATCTGGCTCCTCATTTGGTGCCATTGCTGCCACCTCCCTGGCTGTGATCCTATAAACGTTGTGGAGGCTGTGTGTATGTGTGTGCGGGCTGCCACCGCCTGTAGTTAGGTGATGTCTACACCATGTGTGCTTTAGTAGAATAGCTACAGCACCACAGCTATGTTGTTATAGCTCTGTAGCATAGATGCAGATTACGGTGATGGAAGGGCTTTTACATGGCTGTAGGAATGCCAGTTCCCTGTGTGATGGTAGCTAGGTCGATAGAAGCATTCATCCATTGACCTAACTGCTTCTACACCAAGGGATAAGTTGGCATGGTTACGGGGCTGAGGGGTGTGGATTTTTCACACCTGATTGCTGTAGCTCTCTCAATTTAAGTGTAGTCCAGGTCTTACTTGCAGCTCAGCTGGATGTGTGAAAATTCAACTGAGATGCAAGAATATATGACAGGGATGCCAAATATATGAGTATCACAAAAGAAGCATGACACTCAGCAGCTCTAATAGGTGGTCTGCTCCCCCAAGCCCATATTCAGCAACACTTGGATGTGGAAGTATTTCCCTCTAAAGCCTGCTGCCACTTAGAAACCCATTTTCTCATTCTGGGACTGTTGTGTCCAGAGGGTTCCTTATAGGTGCAGTATATTCTAGGGTGCATCTGCCTCAGAAGGGGAGGGAAGGATATCTAAATGGAAGCAAAAGATTAGAGCAGCACGTCCCAATTTTGCTGTTGCTGAAAAAGTTTGGAGAGGGAGGCTGGCAAAGTTTAAGAATTAAACAGGAAGTGAAAGAAACCCACAATTCTTTTTATTATTGCTTTATTTCTAAATACCCTTCTGGGCACTAAGGTGCTTATGCCCCATGTGATATTTTTGGATAGGCTCCTTTTAAACTTCTGCACCTTAAAATACATGCATCATGTCCAAATTGTTATTCTGCCTTTTGCCCTGCCTCATTGAATTTCTATGGCCTGATGAAGGGGGTTTGATTCTTGAGAACAAGCTCACTTCAGGCTTAAATAAATAATGTAACACCTAGTTTTTTTTATTTGTTTTTAAGGTCTTTAAGTCACTATTGCTATATCCTGCGCTAATAGGCACTGCTAGTGCTTGCTCACTCCCTCTCCTCACCTCCATCTCCCAGCCCTTTTCAAAGATCAGGAGATCATTTAGTAAATCACATTGAGCTGGGATTGTTTAATATGTGAAATTGCATGTACATCTGATTGTGTTTCATAGTCTGCATTTTGCTGTGAAATTGATAGGAGTGGAACCAAAATAGCAAGAATGTTAGAATTCTGCAGCAATATATTTCAAAATAAGTCTTGAGAGTCTGGTACAGTTTAATTTATGAACAATGGTCAGAAAAATAAACAAGAAACTTAATGGACAGCTAGAACTCTAATTCCACAATGGCATGTTATTCTGGTTAAATGCAAGAAATAATTTCCTGAAATTCATATAAATAGCCACCAGATGTCAACCTTACTCCACAAAAATGATAATGGACCATTTGACTGGCAGTTCAAGCTCCTTAGTACTTCAGCTCTCCTTTATATATGGGTCTATATCATTGCAACTCTTGTAAAGTTAACTACTGCACTTACTCTTTCAAATACACATCAGTTGATTTTATAAGCTATATGGCAATGTTCACATCACCCCAGGAAGTACAACTGAAACCCATATTCACTGGAATGGTTTTAGCTAGTTACACATTTAATTCTGTATATCTGACAGAACTGAATAAGAAAAGAAAATTCTAGCCATCAAAGTTCATACAACTCTTTGGACCAGCATGATACTCTTTATTAATCTTAAATTTTCAGGGTTTTTTTTTTTGCTATGTCTTAGTGAATAATGTTGCAGACCCTCAAGAAGAGAAGTTGAATAAGACCATTTAAATGTGAAAATGTTAAAAGTCAAGTTAAATGAAGAATAATTAAAACTCAGGAGCAGAATTAGATGCTCTGAATTTCTGAAGCATTTGTACCTGGTGTTTTTATTTCCAGTTGTAAGTGTCATTTGTCTTCACACAGACATGGTTTCATATTTGTTACATGTCTGAGTGCAAATTTTTTTTTTTAAAAAGGATGTTATTCCTACTTCATCCATTCAGTAGTGTGAAAAATAAGATTCCAAAGGCCTAACCCAAGTGTTTTCCAGCTAAAAAGGGGGCTTTAATAGCTGGGAGAAGTATACATTAAGGACAAGCAGATCTCAAATCGGAGAGAATAAAACCTGAATCTGAGAATGATACAGAAGGATTTCACAAAATGATATTCTGAAACTGAAATTATTTGCTTATAAATGGGACTGGCATGAGATAGGTATCTCTCACTGGGGTGGCCTTTTATTAACACTCAACTGGTAAACTTCTCTATATCCACTATGGCTTGCAATTAAGCCGGAACAAGCTTGGTTGCCTTTCACAGACTGATTTAATTTCATCCAGGTTTCAGCACTTAGAATCAAATTATTTAAGATATAGCCATCCTTTTTGCTGCATACACCTGTTTCCACTCATTCTGACAGTTCCAGATTTAATGTGAAAAGGGCAGCAGAGCATGATGCTAAGATCATGCTCTACATTCCTGAGAGTCTGAGCCAAACAGAGGAGATGATTCCATGATACCTAATGCACATGGAACAATGTGATATTTCAGGGGCCTGAGTTCTAGACATTGACAATTAAATATGGTTTTGCAGAGAAATCGCTGTGCTTAGTTAATATTTTGACCAAGAAACTGAAGTGAGGTGCAGTGCATTTATTTATCTGGCACTGTTAGTCATATTAGGAATCAGAAATGGAACCCCAGTACTATGACAGGGTGAACTGGTTTAGAAATAAATTAGGAGCCCCTGCCAAACCTTGACCTATTTTCAGAAATGAATATGGATAGAAAAACCAAAATACCATAAAAATGAGAGCTCAGATGCAAAGGAAAAAGTCAAACCCTTCTTTATCCCAGTTCTCCATCTGCAATATAGAGATAGTATTTTCTTCAGCCCACATTTTTTTGACCTGCTTATTTAGATTGTCAGTTCCTTGGGACAGGGACTGTCTCTTATGAGACTGTACACGCTAGCACAGTGGGGCCCCAAGACTCCTTTGGGGATTTTAACTGCTGCTGTGATACAAGTAATAGTTAATAATAGCAAACAGGAAGACCTAGGGCAGCATATTTACATAAGGCATAATCCTGCAAGGTGCTCAGCTGCCAATGTAGTCCCCAGGAGGAGAGGGTGCTGAGAGCACTTTGTAGGTTTGATCCTCTGGTTCTCTCTTTCTACTTGTCTCAAATATGAGAATTCTGTGGTGCAAATTCTGAATAAACTAAAAAGCCTATAGCAGAGATAAAAAGAGAAAATCTGGTTAATAAAAGGATTTATTTCAGTAACTAAAAAATCCCAATCCTCTACTGCAAGTGAAATGGACATTTCAAATACTGCAAGGCAGAAAACAAATCAGCCATAGTAATAATGATTACAATGAGCTTGTGATTCATATTCAAAGCAGCATAATTACAGTGAATATCATATATATACACATCAATATATCATATTGGATTTCAAAATGAGGAAAGAATTTTAGTGCTTTCTAGGTTAAGGATAAACATATCTGATTTATGATTAATACCAAGGTCTGGCTTATTTTGCAAATATATTGTGTTTCACACATTAATGAGGAAAAGGCATTTTTCTCATTTCTGTATGAAACCCAATATTCACATACCAGAGGCAAGAGGAGGGATATTGGCTGGAGCTACTGCTAGATGAATACTTGACATCATTCATGCCAGAGTCAAGTCCATCTGTTGCATGGCAGCAGGAAGATGAATGGGATGATGAAAGATTAAAGAGAACATGGAAGTTTTTGAAAATTGTATTGATTAAGTAACAATTATGAGAAAGCAGGTTCACCTCTTCCTGTCAGCTCATTGTGAATTACATAAGTGCAACACATTTCCTGGGACTTATTGAGAGTTGAAGGTTAGTGGCCCAAAAGCTGTACCTTTGACCAGCAACTCTTGCCAGTTGCTCATTAATGCCAAAGAAGTGCTAAGCACCAAGCTGTCGTCACTGTTACCAGCTAAGGAAACAAATAGGCGTGTGTATTATCATTACAGCACATGCAGTTTCATTTAGTGAGCCCTGGACATCTTTAAAGAATTAGGGTCTGATCCTGCAAGGCGTCAAGTTCCTTCAGTGCCCATGGATTTGATTTGGAGTTTGGGTACTCCGTTTGCAGAGGGCTCTTATAACCTCACAGGATCCAGCCCTTGTGTTATTTATTTAGATTTAAAAATATAGATGCCGATCCAAGGCCCTAAAACATCATTAATAATGCAATAAAATTCCAGCAGCATTAAAATGATTCAATTCAACAGGAACACAGCCAGCAACCTACAGAGACTCTTTTCCACCCCTTCATCATTGTGGGAATATACCTTCAGTCCTCTCCAAAGACACTCTCAAACAGCTGTCTTTTGCAACACATCTGGAAGGTCACCCAATCTGGACCGTGTCTGACCAAGGAGAAGGCACGTTCCAGAATCTTGAAGCTGTCCTAGAAAATACTGCCAGCTGCCCTGTCTTTTATAAGAAATGGATCCAGCCTGAGTGCCCTTGTTGACTACACCACTACATTCACCTTTCAGGCTGCTTGAATCATTTCTTACTATTCCATCTGAGATATTATTAAGGAGGGTATTTTGTAGGATTAATTTTTAAAAAAAGTTAGATTCAGCCACATTTTAATCCAATACAAGAGTAGGATGGCGGTGATCCCCTGTGGAAAATACCAGACTGATATTTTTTTGAATTTAAGATATTTCAGGATTAAATCAACAAGGGAAAAAAGTCATTTGACTTTACCTGATCATCATCCTGCCACAGTGATGGGAATTGTTGGTTGCTCCATCTGTGCATATCTGACATGCTGCTTTGCTTGTGATGAGGTGCACATGACATCCGTTTGACATGACAGAAGGTGCACTCCACATCTGTACTGCTTGTGGGAGTGGCAAGAAACTGAAATGCTCTTTGGGCTGAGTGACTTCTATGCCAGAGATGTAGAAATTCAACTTCAACCTAAGGGTCCAAGCCTACTCCCACTGATGTCAATGACAAAACTGACAATGGCAAATTCCAGCAGAATTAGACTAACTCCCTTTCTTGTGTTAAGTGGAATTTTACTCTCCAAAAGCCTTCATAGCCAGGGAGGAAGGTACTACACTCAGGTCATGCAAGGGAATCAGAAACAAGCCCTAGAAGATTTACATACAAGATGAAAACCAGGATTTATTGGGTTTAATCCTAATCCTTACTCCTGTGAGTACATTAAGTGACATAGGACTAGATTGTATCTGGCCTTTATGTGAATGCATAGGGAGTCTTCCCTGCCCCACCCCCTCACACTATCTGCTTAAGGACTAACCACTTTTGGAGTCCCAGGACTTAGGGGAGCATAGGGACTGCTTCTTTATAGAGATCAGCTGCATGGGCCCATACAGCAGGTCAGCCATATTGGGCTAATCAGGGAACTTGGGGAGAGATTGCAACTCTAGAGGTAGAATCACTCCCTGAACATTCCCTGGGATGGTGCAGATCTGCATCATCTCTATTACAGGGTAGTGCTTGGGAATGCATAGAAAGTTCACAAGCCTGTGCTAAATAAAGGGCACTAGCCCTTCTATCTCTAAACTAACATTGCAAAAGCATATGCCATGGTAGTGACAGGTACTTTCTAAGGGTTCGTCTACACAGCTTTTTAAAACTCACGGCAGTGATGGCTATCAATAAGATCTGCATTTAAAAAGCAGACAGAGTATGCAACACATAGGTTTTAAGGGCAACATGTTAAAAAGCAGAAGAATCTTCTCTGGAATTCTTCAGCATAAATAATTGGGATTGTTTATTCAATATAAGAGAAGCTCTTTCATTGTTTTAAATAAAATCCTAACTTTTTTTTCATGGGGTGGGGACCTCAACTTTTCCTACCACCATTTTTCACTGTTTTCAATTTATCAAAAGCAACCTTAGCTTAGCAAGAAAAGCTACTCTAATAGAGATCTTTATTTTAAAATAGAAGGAAGAATACAGTAAATTATAGGAGAATGTTCTGCTTGGAGAAATGCTTTTGACACAGTCCATATTGAACTATTTCACCTTATACATAGTGTTAATTTTTACTTAGAGTGACCATCCTTAGCATGACTCTGGCTTGATATAAAACCCAAGGTGGCAACACCACAAATTGTTTTATTTGTTCTTTACCTCAGAAGAGAACTTAAAATTGTAGCAATTGGGTAAATCTAGCAGACCAATATGCTTTATGCTTTTCAGAAAGTTGATGCTTGCACAGTACTTTGAAAACATAAAAGCAATATATAGAAGGTAGATAATGTTTATTAGGTGGCAAGGGATTTCTGCATGCCTATACGCCAAGGAGGTCATAGCAGTAGAAAATGGAGACTCTTTCTCTCTAAAACACTTAGGGCAAGGCTCCACTGCAGAATCAAACCAGGCTCTTAGCTATGTTTTAGCCAATTCACTGTACCAGTCACACAGAAAAAACCTCTGACCTGGCATTTAAAGGTCTGCCTTTAAAGGTACTTTAAACCTAGGTTAGCTTATCCAGGTGGGTGCGTGGATTAGAATCCAGGCTTCAGTTTAATTCAGGCTGGAACCTGCCCACTTTGCAGTGTGGATGTAGGTAAAAATCACTTGAGTGCCGATAGCCTTCTCACAATTCTCCCCAAGACAGAGGTAAGTCCTCCCTCAGTGGACTAGGAAAGAGCCCTAGAGCATCTCAGCATAAAGAGCCAAGAAATACACCCCCAGCCACACAGAGAATTGCAGAAACATGAGGACCAACTAACATAGACTGGGCTTTGTCATGGGGATGTGTGCACCTAGACTAGACTAACTGAGGTGCTGAAATCCCAGTGCCAATCAGCCAGCTTAACTCTGCAACAAAGACAGCACCTTGTGGTAGGTTTACACGACTCCCCCCCACCAAAAAACAACCCCACAGTGCACCAGTGCCAGCTGACTTGAGTTCATGGGGCTCGGTCTATGGGGCTGTTTAATTGTGGTGTAGATGTTTAGGCTCAGGTAATGTCTACACTGCAATTAAACATCCCTTTAGCCAAAGCCTGAGTCAGCTGTAGGTTTTTAATTGCAGCGTAGACATACCATTAGACTCTGTTCCATAAAGCATTTAAAACATGCACTTAACTTTAAACATATAAGCAGACATACTGAAACAATGGGATTAATCATATACTTGTAGTTAATCACCTAGTTAAATGCTTTGCTGGATCAGGACCTTAAAAAGCAGTAGGAAGGAGCAAGCCACAGCTTAGCAGTTATTTGTATTCTGTAGTTCATGGAACCTCCTTTTTTTGTTAAACAGATCACGTAGACCTGTAAGAGAACTGCCCCGGATGTGAAAAATAGACAGTTCTGCAGTGTATTACCTCAGTTTTCCCTCTTCAGGGCTCTATAAACGCCACCAGTGCACAGCCCTTAAAACATTCACCTCCTGGCTTTAAGCTATTTATTTACAGAATTAGAAACAAACTCATCTCTGGTCTAAGCAGGTCAAACCCCACCCTACCTGGCTGGAATACTTTCTGCTAGTATCTCAAACTCTCCTGAAGTATTCTGCTTTCTGTAACAACACCGTACTATGGCTTTCTGTTCCTGTTTCTTTATAGAGACCAGCTGCCCTCTATCAGGTGCCATCCAAGGCTGGTAATGAGGCACAGGTGGGTTGGACCTCTTAAAGGGCCCAATCCACCCTATGACAGGGCTCTAACCTGCATTCTTATTTAAGACAAACTTCCATGGGAATTTTGCCTGCGTAAGGAGTGGGGCAGGAATATAAGCACATGAGCCTGAAAACACTTAGTACAACAGTGTCACAATCAGACATGTTGACATCATTGGGGCTACTAGCACAGATTACTGCTGTAGTCAGGCTTTGTAGAGTCTATACATACCTAAAGTTGGTAAGTGCTCCAACCCCCTTCAATTAACAGAGGAGATACCAGACTTTTTTTTTCCTTTTTGCAGACTTGGTTGCCTAATACAGCCAAATGTTTAGAATTAAGGTAGCTATACCTTAGTTGAAGTAAGTGTCACAATACTGTTAGTGAACGTGCTCTGAAACAGTCAATATTTCTGTATTTTGATATTCATGCTTATTATTAAAACCTAATAAAGAGAGTCAAAACAGAAAAAACAGGATTGATCAGTTCTAGATTTCCCTGCCTCTCTGCCTACCTTTGAAAAGCTAACTACTGATGCTACTTTCAGCTTAATAAATACAGTGGAATGCATCATCTGCATGAGATGAATGAATTATACATTTACATACTCAGTAGAATGAGTGTTCTTTGTAGCCCTCAGAAAGCAGGTGATGTGCAACATGATTTTCGTTGGGGAAACAGGAGGAGAGTTGGCAAGAGGAAAAAAGCACATAATTTTGGAGTTATACTAATTTTGCAAAATGTAATACTATTGAGACCTTTATTTATTTTGTTCTGTACCAACAATTTTGATAATATACTTAATGATAATTATACAACTGTAAACATGCCTTTTGCATGAACCATAGATTTACTACTTGCTTAGGGTTGCTGATTTTTCAGGTTTCTCTTGTTTGGGTTAAAAGTGCATTGTTCCCTCGATAATGAATGTGGATTAGTGGTCTGAGCAAAGGAGTAGGGTCCTGGAACTGAACTCTAATCCTGCTTTTATGGCTATGGCTTCTGTCCTCCCCCATGTGTGTCTTTAGTGAAGTCTGTGCCTCAGTTTACCTCTTTGCAAAAGAGAACACGCACACACATATGCACATATGTAGTGCATATGTACCACTGAAACTTATTTAGATTTAGTAAAGCATGTTGAAGATTAAAAGTGCCAGGTGTTGTTATAACCTAAGACCTACAAATAGTGGAAGAGAAATCTGTACTTATCAAATATTTTGAGAACAGTAAATTGAAATGCAGTAACAATTTTAAAGACAAAGGTTTATAGTATATTTCAGTAGTAGAGTGAACAGTTTGGATCAGATTCTGTCCTCTCATGTACACTGAGGGGTCCCATGGAAGCTAGTGAGAGCTGGGCATGCACCAGCCGAGGGCAGAATCTGGCCCTTACTGCATAGATTTTAAGAGATTTTTCAAACCTATCTTGTCCTAAGTAGAAATTAAAAGCTTAGAATAGAAACAGAATCTTCACAAGTTCTTTGTGCTAGAGCAATTTTCAATAAGTAGTGTATTGTCCTGCCAGTGCAAGCTGTACACTGCAGTGTACCTTGGAAAAAAATCTCTGCTTGTACACAGGTGTACCATCACTAATTTTTGTCCAGATACAGTATGTAGCCTGAATGATGTGCACCAGTGTATTGAATAGCAGCCAGAGCCCAGAGAGTGCACATTACAGTGCTTATATTCAGTTTTTCATACAAAATATAAGATCTTTTACAAGAAACCCTGTGACAGATATCCAAGTAAAGGAGAAGTGTGAACTCTAATTTAACGTATCTCAAAGCACAAGAGCCAATGCAGACACTGAAATGTTGGAAGAAATGTTCCTAGAGTGATCAGTTGTACATAGCTAACATTGCAGATAACAATTAAAATAATTTAACTAATGAAACCTGATATGACTTTGGGACCTGTTTTTCGTGGACAATAACTTTAGTGTTTTCTCAAAAAGAAAAGGATGCATCCGATGAAGTGAGCTGTAGCTCACGAAAGCTTATGCTCTAATAAATTTGTTAGTCTCTAAGGTGCCACAAGTACTCCTTTTCTTTTTGCAAATACAGACTAACACGGCTGCTACTCTGAAACCTGTCTTTAGTGTTTTCTGTCACTTTTTTTGGTTAAGGAGATACATTTTCCTCCCTCTCTCTTATGGCTTTTAATGTGGTCAGGAAACTGTTAGGAACAGTCAAATCAAATTGTAAATCCACAGAAGACATAGTCCATTGCATATTTTGCATATCTCATGGCTTCATGTACAGAAGACCAGAAACTGATCTCTCTCTTACAACAAAGGAAAGCCAGATCATGGGGAATTTATGTATTATTTTTATGGAAAAATAGCCATGACCTGGTTTCTCCACTCCTGTTGTATCATTACCAACTTGGTGCTAAAGGGTTAATTTCTTCCCTGGGATAGGGGACTGTAGAGGAGTCACACAAGCAGTAAGCACGTCTGAATTGGTGTGAATGAATTACCAAAAATTGCCAACATGTGAATGGAGTTACCATGGCAGTACAATAGAAGACCAACAACTGGACTTTAACTTTTAATGACTGGTAGATGGGAAGGCAGAACATATGGAACCAGCACATTGAAACAAAAATGGGAGGTGGGAGCAGACTATGGGTATGTCTACTCAGCAGCTGGGAGGTGTAATTCCCAGCTCAGGAAGATGTTCATGCACTAGCTCAAGCTGAATTAGTGCCTAAAAGCTGCAGTGGTACAGGTGGTGGCTTGGGTTGATCACCCAAGACCATACCCTGGGGGTTAGGTGGGATTGCACTTGGGTGGCTAGCTCAAGCCATTTCCCATGTAACGGTGGCTACACTGCTATTTTTAGGCACTACCTTGAGCAAAGCTAGCACACATATGTCTACCTGAGCTGGGACTTACACCTCCCAGCTGCTGTGTAGACATACCCTCTGTTAAGTAGGTTGCTACCCAGAACAATGGGAGATGAAATCCTGGGTTTGTGCAAGAGAGGTAAGTGATACTGCCAGCATTGCTTTGCATCTAAACTTTGCTTTTCCATTCTAACCCAGGGACCCTAACATACTGTATTCTAGTTTACTAGTAAGTGATGACTTGTTTTGAAAAGGTTATTCCGTGTCACTGCAAGATATCTGCTGTCTATATGGCTCCCAAGAGTGGCAAGTCTCCAACAGGGGGTACATGGTCTTTTGGACCCAGCTGAAGAAGCCAGGATGAAAAACGAAAGTGCTGAAGCCAGGGTCTCCCTCTCAGAGTAGGGGAGCCCTAGGCTACCTTGCACATGTTACAGTCCTAGGGTCTAGCACTAGAAGGCTACCATCCCAGAGAGACTGTGTAAAGATCAGAGGCCTAGAATGCCCTGTGGATCTGTGACACAGGCTAAGTGCTTTGAAGCCACTGGAATTACTGCAGATTTAGTCCTGTGTAACACAGCAGAATATGGCTCAGTAAGTGAAAAATAAAGCAAAGCAGAAGATCTATATCTTTCACTACTGATGCAGCAACATATGACCGTAGCCTTTTCTGAAGTGGTGTTGTTTTGTTGGTATTCAATCCATGTTGAATTAATTTTCTTTGGCAGTTTCTTGATTGTTCCACTGTCTATTTGTTTGAAATGGAAACTGAGCTATGTCATCTGCTCCTTCTTCTGGCACATGCTTATACAGTACAGCTTCCATTTTTGTAATCAATCACTATCAATGTAATTTCCCATTGTGTGCCATAGCATTACAAGATGTTTGGAGACTATTTCATCTGAACCTCAGATATTGTGCAAAAAAATGATAAAAACCTAAGAGAGAATCCATGTGTCCGTGTTATTCCAGCCACTTGCTTAATCCTTTAAAGACATTTGAGTTGGAGCCTTTGATTCTGAGATTTTCAATGTGCAAAGGGCAAAATTCCCAGTCTTGGCTGTCTGAAATTAGACACCTAAATCCTAATAAGCAATCTGATTTTCACAAGTGCTCAGCAACTGTAGCTGCTACAGACATCAATGGAAGCTACAGATGCACAGCGTCTCTGAAATCAAACCATAAATGTTCGTGTACTCTGGATCTAATCAAAAACATTATGCCTTTAAAAAAACAAGTTAGAAGTAGTACATTTCATAATTGCAGTCATATAAAGATGCAACACCCGTAAAAATAGATTTGGACTGGAAATGCATTACAAAAGGGTTAGATTTTTAAAACAGTCAAGATAAACAAGATAATTAGTGCTAACTTGGTTTGACACATCTCACTTCAGAGCTCCCATGAGGGGCTTCAGTCTACAATTGGACTGTTAACTCTAGCTGCATCTTATTAGACTTGGATGGACAGACTGAATGTCCATGGATGCTTTATACCAGAATGTATTTAACACAATAGGATTTAATCCTTATGTTGCTTGTCTGCCACCTGTGCAACAAAGGTGATATGACAGTGAGTTAGTCTTAGTATATTAATACTTAACTCTTATATAGAGCTTTTTATATGTAGATCTCAAAGCACTTCACAGATAATGTAAATATTATCCCTGTATTGCAGATGGGGAAATTGAGGGATAGATGTGAAATGATTTGTCCAATGTCATCCAGCCAGTCAGTAGCAGAGCCAAAACTAGAACTTACATCTCCTAAGTCCCAGGCCAGTGTCCTAGCTACCTGGTCACACTGCCTCTTTAATAGAAAACAGCCACTTTTGAAAAACCAGAAAAAGAAGATGCTGGAATGCTGGGCTGCAGAAAGCCATTGGAGGGTAAAATTCATGATTGTGATCACATTCTCTTTCCATATGGCAGCCTTGGATGCAGAAGTGGGTTGGGCAGTCCCTGTGGAGAAAGGCATGGGTTCTATGTCCATCTGTGTTACTGAGTTACTGTGCATGTCTCTCTCCCCATCTGTAAAAATATGGCAATACTATCTACCTACCTCACAGGGTTGTGGTAAGGCTTAATTAATGAAAAGGCACTATAATTACAAAGTGTTCACTACGTGTACAGAGAAGTGGTTTTCGCTCTCATTTACCTGCCAAAGCTCTTTCCTCCATCTTTCGATGGCTGAAAATTCTTCTTTTCATCCTTTCACCGGTTCAGCTGGAGTCTTGTATACATGCCACATTGGACTGTACTGAAGAGACAGCCCTAAATCTCTGAAGGCCAGCTCTTGTCGAGCACGCTAAGTGCTTTCAGCTCAGCAACAATGTAAACTGTGACTGGCTGGAGTCTTCACTTCAGAACAAGCTTCTCCAGTTTAATTTGGAAGATTTGTGCTCTTGCTCTGTAAGATGATCTCACTTGTTCCGTTTGAAGTGATTTTGTGACACACCCTTCTCTCACGGGGATCACAGGAAGTGAGCTAAGAAAGGGCTACTCATCCTATGCTCACAAGAGTTTGTAGCTCAGCACGGCTGAGAGATATAGTAGTTCAGTTTAGATTTCTGTAAGCCTGTGGTCTCGACTGCAACATGTCTTGTGTCAGAGGGCCTCTTAATTGTGCCAGGGATTTAGTCATTTGAAACAAAATGGGGTAAAGAATAACTCTCAATGAGGAAGAAGAGGTGAATGGGAAAACAACTGCGGCAAGACGGCTCACATTCTTTTGGATCTATGTTAATGGAGTTGAGATAGTATGAGATAGAAAGCTGTATGAGGTCTTCTGTGGCTGTTAAAGCATATGGAGCCCCATTGTGCCTTCTGGGGAGTGCATGTTTTGCTTCCTTTTGACTTCCTTTGTCGTATCTAGTGCCCCAAAGCAGGTGCAGCCCCTGCATTCAGAGAACAAGGATTGTAACTCTAGCAATGGTAATTCAACGGAAGATGAGGGCGGCTCCTTGGCCCCTTCTCACACTTGTGCACAATGTGCAGGAGCTGACCCCAACCTGGCCCATGGTTTGCAGCCTCTGAGCTGGCATTCAGCTGTGCAGTCAGCAAGCCTTCAGCTCTGTTGTGACCACACATCATTATTTTAAAGGTCTGATTTTCCAAAAGTCAGGCACATGTCCAACAGGCTTCCTATTTTAGTTACAATGACTGTGATTGCACATACACACACACTTCATTTGCAGGAGCAAAAGGCTGCTATACATCTAGTGTCTATTTGTACTGGCACACACCCAATTTACACATTACCATGCTAACGGGGCCTAAAAATAAGGCGTGTATGGGTGTGTACACTTTAATGCCTGACTTTTTGAAAAAACAAAGGCCAATTCCTTGGCTGGTATACCTTGATGTAGCTCCATTGAAGTAAAAAACTACACAAGATTTACACCAGTTGCGGCTCTGGCACTCCATATTTAGTGAGGAGCATACCTCGTAGAGTAATTCAACCACAAGCAAGCAAGAGTTGTAAAAGAAAGCATTGGAATTACATTATAGTATGTTTGCTTTCCTGCAGTGTTGTCAGTGAAGACCACCCTCAGAAGCAAGGTATGTAAATCCCAGCCTCATTTGCTTAAATAGGAGTGAGAATTTGAGGAATGAAGTCTCCACTGAACACTAGCATCTAAATTATGCTTCGTTGAATAAAATAGTGACACACACACACACAGCATATGGGTTGGGGCTTGCTTTTTACAGCATCAGAACATTCATTTGTAAAACTAGTTCTCTTGCTATTGTCAAAGTGAGAGATCTCCAGGAAGGTGGTTGACAGGTTAGACAAAGGACCCTGTTCAGTAATAAAATTATTATGCAGGTGTTCTTCAGTTTTCCCTGCAGCATCTGTACATGCCAGATGAACTATACTTGGGCCTGATACATCTCCGCCCCACTGAATTATTGCCATGGAAGTCTAGGAGAAGAGCACTTTGTATTAGTGTTTTGAGTGACAATATATGAACAAAAATAGGCACGGGTAGAGGGGAAATAATTTTTGCTCCTTAAAGTGACAGATCACATATTCACTGTATCTATTTGTTATGGAAAAAGCTGGTTCTATATTTTGCAGTGACACAATGGACTTGACTTCAATCTGTGATACAGTGTGTAGGTGAGCATCATAGCATATTTGGAGAAAGCTAGTACTGCCATGCATACGCAGGGGCATGTCAAAACTAATCCTGGAGGTGGCACAGATGGCAACAGCGGATTATTCATAGATTGAAACTATTTCTCCCATTCATTTCTTTTTCCTCCTTGAGAGCGATTCTTTACCCTTGTTTTGTTTCAAATGACTAAATCCCAGAGTTGGCACAATTAAGAGATCCTCTAACACAAGTAGGGTGATCAGATAGCAATGTGAAAAATCGGGACACTTATTTTTTGGGGGTGGAGGAGAGTGGTATAGCTGTCTATATAAGACAAAGCCTTAATATCAGGACAGTCCTGATTAAATTGGGACTTCTGGTCACCCTAAACACAAGGCATGTTGCATTCAAGACTGCAGGCTTACAGAAGCTTGGGAAACACCCATGGATGAGAACTGAACTTAAATAGAAATCAGGAGCCAGCAGGTTAAATTCCCCTTAGATTTGCGAGTTTCATGTGGTCTGAGGTTCACTGAGGACACTGCACATTGCTACATTCTTCATGCTCCATTCTTCTCTCACAGCAATGGAAATCAGGAGTTGCTCCACTGACGTGAATGGAGTTGTTTCAAAGGAAAACTGGTGTATATGAGAAAAGAATCAGGCCTGGTAGGTGGAGAATAGGAGGGCTCCGCAAGCTACACTAACTGTAAAAGAGCCACATGCGGCTCGCGAGTCACGGTTTGGCCATCCCTGTTCTAGACAGACTGTGGTGGAGTGGAGTCTGTGGTTATGCTTCATAGTGGTATCAGTGATGTAGCAAGGTGCATGACAGAGGTCCTGGAAGCAAAATGTAGGTTATTAGGTAAAGGGCTTAAGTCCAGGATCGCTAGGGTAATCTTCTCTGATGTTGTTCCTATTGAATATGAAGGGCTAATCAAGAGGAACAATAGGGTCTTTCCATAGGTTTCCGAAGATGGTGGACAGTGGGGTGTTTTAAAGTGATTTTGCACTGACGAACTTTTAGGGCTCCACTTTAACCAAAGTGGAATCAGATTTCTGACACAGACAATGGAAAAGGGATGAGAATTATTTAACTAGAAATTGGGGGAGAGCTAAATAAGCACTGAAAAAGATTCAGGTGGAACAAAGACACATGCTAGGAATTAACAGAAGTACTAATTCAGTATTCAATAGTAAAGGATAGGACAGAAATTGCAGCTGCATTGGAAAAGAGACAGATTGATCTTTACACCTATAATGTACTATCTAGTACAATTTCTTGATCATGTCTTCAAAATAGGGGGTAAAGAACTAGCTTAAATAATTTACTTGGATTTTGACTAAGTTCTTCTAAAGAATCTATTATGGCCCTAAGCAATCACAGAGTGAGAGGTAAAGTATTGTCATGGATAAGAAAATAGGTAAGAGACAGGAAAAAAAGTAGAAATAAATGAATGGTAGGGGATTGCTCGTTGGAGCTATGTTGCCGATGAAGGCTTGTCTGAAATATTGCCTTGGGCATTACGCGAGGTGGACAGATCCCACATGAACCCTGAAAATGATGGCTAACACAAGTGGCGAAGATGCAGGTCAGCAGCTGCACCTAGCTACCCGAGGCAAAGGAAGTCACTGAGAAAGACTCAATGGCTCGGGACGCACAGTGTGAAGTCAGTACTGGTAGACCAGGAAAAGGGTCGCCTTGCTGCGCCGTCTCATCCCAGTGTGACCAGGTATTTCCTGGGATAATCGTTTGCTCTTGGTGTTTTGACCATGAATAACCTAGTACGCAGCACCAGGGTTAAAGCCCCTACTTTACTTTCAGCAGTAGATGCCTTGTCAATCCTATCTCCCCTTGGTGCAAACATGACGGGTTTGTGCCAAAGCCCCATGGGGACGTGCGTCCTCTGATGTTGGCAGGCGCGTCTGCAGTACATTGTGACAATGCATCCAATTGTATCTGGGATCTTCGATAGTCCACCAAAATTGCAACTTGGAATGTTGCAACTCTTCATAGGCATCGTCATCAGGTCGCTGTCTCACGTGAAATGGACTGTCTTGGTATATCAATCACAGGACTATCAGAAGCAAGGCTGATAGATCACGGATGTCATGACATGGAAGATTCTTTACTACTGTATTCTGGCAGCCCCAACCATTTATATGGGGTACCCCTACTACTGCGAGGTGAGGTCAAGTCCTTCCTGACAATCTGGGTGCCTGTGTCTCCTCGTTTATTTACTGCTACCTTTACTGCTCGTCTTAAACATTGGCATGGTTACCTCACTGTCACAGTGGTCTGTGCGCCGACAGAGGAATCTGTTGACTCAGTTAAAGATCATTTCTATGATCAGTTGGAACATCTAGTACGCACAGTCCCTCCACATGATAATCTTGTGATCCTGGGTGACCTAAATGCAGTTACTGGCTCCCTGTGAACTGGGTTTCAACAGGTCATTATGGTTCAGGCACACCCAATGATAACTCTCGCCAATTGCTTACATTCTGTGCCTCCCAGAATCTTTCCATTCTTGGGTCATGGTTCAAGTAGTGACACATACACCAGAAGTCATGGATCTCTCATGATGGCTTCACTCAGAAGGAGATGGACCACATCATTTCACGTGATACGTGTCTCTTCACCTCCTGTAGAGTATATTGTGGTGTGGAATGCGTGGCGAACACAGATAACGATCTAGTGGTCGCCCGTATGGTGTTGATGCTCCAATGAGCAAGTAAGCCCTCTGCAATGAAGAAGAAGTTTGACGTAGATGCACTCTGTGTGCCAGGTTTAGTCAACAGGTTTTGTATTGACGACAACAACAGATTTTTGGCTCTAGCTAATCTGCCAGACGACATGGAGGTTGCCTAGTCCCTATTCACTTCTACCCTCAATCAATCTGCTGAGCAGACGATTGGGTATAGGCAACCAGCACACTGACCATGGCTATTGGAGGAGGCCTTCTACATAATTAAATTGAAGGCCACAGCCTGCCAGCATGGTGATAAGCGCATTCATAATCTGTTGAAGCTAAAATTGAACACCCTCACACTCCGCGATCGTGAGGCATATTATAACAAAGTGGCGGATGATGTCGAATTTGGCTTCGCCGGGGCGACTTGAAGCCAGCATTCCATGCCATTCACAATCTCAGTAGTGCCTCAAGAAGTAGTCACTACAAATGGCATCCTTAATGACAGCCAAGGCTATCCATGTAAATCAGTTGATGACGTTCTCTCACGCTAGATCGAAAATTATTGCAGTATCCTGAACCATTCTCCAGCTGCTGCTTGTTCAGAGCTGGATGATCTGGCAGTCACTGTGGTTCTGGATCCAGACATTTGTACTGAGGCACTAACATTGGATGAAGTGAAGTGTGCCATCTCTAAACTGAAAAACAGACACGCAGCCAGTGCTTATGGCATCCCTTCAGAGCTGCTAAAATGTGCTATTGATCCTGTAGCAAAATCACTTCTGGCCATCTTTCATCTGGTGTGGAGAACTGGAACCCTGCCAACTGCCCAGAAGGACGGTATTGTGATCTCACTCTATAAGGGCAAGGGACCGTGCAGTGAATATAAGAGCTACAAGCCAATCACCTTGTTCTCCATTCCAGGGAAGGTGTTTGCGCATGTTTTGCTTGCTTGCCTGGAGCCTTTGCTACATTGGAAGCATCGTCCCCAACAGGCTTTATGAGGAACAGATCCACATTAGATGCAATTTTGGCCCTTCGCTTGTTATCGGAGATACATCTAGAGTTCAGGAAGCCCCTGCACTTAGCCTATGTTGATCTTAAGGCTGCATTTGATTCAGTAGCTCATATCACGTTATGGAAGGCCTTAAAGAGCATATTTGTCCCTTTTACTCTGTTGGACTTGATTAGAGAGCTGCATAATGGAACCACTGATGGTGTTCATCTGTGGAACCAGATGTCTAAATCATATCTGGTGTTAGGAAGGGTTGCATTCTGGCCCCTGCACTCTTTTGTCGGGCAATGAATTTCATAACGCAGCATTCCGTCAGGACCATAGGCATTGAGATCGGTGATCTCTTGCTCACAGACCTTGACTACACTGATGACATTGTTCCTTTAGTACAGAGCCCTGACAGCTTTTGTGAGGTACTCCAGCATGTAGAGGAGGAGTCAGCAAAGATTTGTCTCCATGTTTCATGGTCAAATTCAAAAGTGCCAAATCTAGGACCAGGTCCACCTGGTCTTCAATTTCTTTGAACAACAAAACCGTTGAATCAGTTTCCAGCTTTTGCTATCTGGATTCTATACTTATCAGCTCCTCTAATTCTCACACATTGGACTGGCATTGCATCATCTGCCATGGGCCGTTTACAATGGGTATGGAATTAACATCATCTTAGTATGACAACTAAATTCAGGATTTATTTGAGCTGTATCCTTCTCATACTGTTGTACAGCTGCAAAACATGGACACTATGCCACTTAGACTGGACAAAGCTGGAGGCTTTCCACACAAAATGTCAATGTCATATATTGGTCATAAAGTGGAATGACTTCATCTGTAATGCAGATGTTTATGGTCGCACGGGTCTACAGACTACCAGGGCCATTGAAAAGCGTAAGGCACTGCCTGCGGACAGACATGATACAAGGATACTACAAGACGTTTCAGCAAATGCCATTCTCTGGGTGGCTTGTAACATCCAGGATAAAATTCCACCAACCGGGGGGTGGAGGCGGCCCAGAGACAGATCGCCTATTACATGGGTTCATTAAGTCTGTTCTGAAATTGGACTCTCAGGCGATCAAGCCTTTGCGGTTGTGCAGGAACGGACCAAATGGTGAACGAGCGCTACAGCCAACTGTCTGACTAATTGTTGAAGACAGAGAACAAGAAGATGACTTTCAACTCAGCAAAAAGTTAACAATAGGATTCACCAAGGATCCAAACAAAGAAGCAGATGATCTGCTTTCCATTTTTGTGCCTCTAGCATTGTGGACACAAATCACTGATGTCATTTGGACACCTAAGTATGTACCAGATTTGTAGGTGCAATTATGGCACAATCAGGAAGATATCTGGAGTGCAGTTTTCCAAAATGCTCAGGACTGGTTTAATTCTATTCTAACCATTGATTTGAATGGGAGCAGAGTTAAACCAACATTAAAGGCTTTTAAATGGCATCAGTTGTGCTCACAAATACTGTAAGCACAAATTTGCACCCTCTAAACTGTTGGGACAAAAGCAGAGGGTAGGCAAGACCAAATTGAAAATAAGAAAAATCAGACCCGATATATTGTCATAAAAATAATTCAGATATTTGATATTGTAATTAAAAATATATACATGTGTACATATATATATACCCACCATTGTTATTAATTTTATATATTCAAATGACCTCTACCTACAACAACTATCTTAAACTGATCAATGGCATCACTGTCAAGATGCTATATAATTTCTTGAATGCCATTTATTGCATATTTTGGAAATTTAATGATTCACTATTTCAAAATAATTTTCCACACTGAGTTATAACACAAACCTCTCAACGGGTACAAAACATAGCTCCCAGGTTTGATAGAAAATTAATAGGGTCATAAAATTCAGATATGACTTGTTATTGCAGCTGTACTGTCTGTCTAAAGGACAATTAATATATTAAATAGTTTTACATAGAATAGCCTCTATAAACTAGATGTGTTTGAAATAAGCCTGATGCTACAAAGATGTAGGGGAGGTGTTATTTTTAACATTAGAGGCAAATCATAGCTTCTAGTGTTTGACTTCCCAAATCCTCTTTAAGTTCCTCATTGAAACTCAGATTTGTCTGTTTACCAAATCTTTTTCTCTGTTAAACCAGTCTTCTGGAAGTCCCATAAAATAACTGTCTTTTTATATATTTTCTCTGTTTGGGATATGATTTTCTAATCTTTGCAGGCGCCTTTGTTAATTCCAATCCAAACCATTGAGGCATTTATCATCTTGAAAATGAATTAAAATTCTTCCTGCCTTCATCTATACATACATATTAGAAATAATTATTTAAATGCTGATTCAGCAACACACTTATGCATGTGCTTGACTTTAAGCACATGCTCAGATCCATCCCTATTCACAAAACACTTAAGTATATGCTTAAAATCCCATGGGATTTATGCATGTACTTGAATACTTTACTGAAGTGGCTTCTTTGTTACTCGTTCTGTTTAGCTACTGTATTGCAATTTTTGTGGTTATCAGCCATTATTCTTGGACTAAGTAGTAATAGTAAGTAGTGCACACCCCATTAACAATTCATACATCTATTACATTTGTGGGCCTTGTTATGTGGCACTTCATGCTCCTGCCTCCGTTTCCTCATCTGTAAAATGAGGTTTAACAATTACTTATCTGCCTCAGAGGTCCGTTGTGGAGATGTCAATGATTGTGCAGTCCTTCATATCTGTAAAGCACTATGGGCCTGATCCAACTCCAATTAGTCTCAATGGAAACTACTACCATTGACCCCATCCATGGGAGCTGGCTTAGGCTCTCTATAAATGCTATAAATATTGTGGACAGTTAAACTTGTGAGATTTGAAATAAGGACTATGGAAAAATTGAAAAAAAAATAAAAATCTTGAATTTTGGAATCATACAACAAATTCAAACTTTTTTTTCTTACAATAGTTTTTGATTAGTATATTTTTATTTTAAAAGTAGATATTTGGCTAAAGAAAAATGATTACATTTTGTAGGACATTGGAATATATGAGGGAATAAAGTCTGTTCTCAGTCAGCCCAGTGTAATTCCAGAGTACCTCCACTTAAATCATGAGAGATATTCTGGACTAGTTGAAAGCAGGACTTAGCCCAGTGGTTTTGAAAATATACTGAATAATATTAAAACGGGATTTTCAAATACATTTTTAAGTGATAAAAATGTTTTTAGGACAAATTGCCAAGTTTACAAATATGAATAGACATTCCACATATGGATACACTTTAGTAATCATCGTTACAAACCTTATAGTACTACAGATGTCTCCAATAAATAACCCGTTCACAAACAATATATTATCATCATAAAAAAAGTGTTTCATATACAGCCCCGCAAACTGTAGACTTCACTTTCAACCTCAGCTTCATGATTAATCATTACCTCAGTGCTCATTTTTCATGGTTCAGTGTTTAGCAATAAATTGAGAGGAAAATGACTAAAATAATTAATATTGCTTCTGACAATAAGCAAGGCTGAAAGAAAATTGGCTAGCGACAGCTGAAGACAGCCTGCCCACTGGAAGTTACAAAAAGTAATAAAATCTAAAGACTTTAAAAAAAAGTTCACATGACAAAACTGCATGAATGGGAAGGCTCACATGTCGTTTCTTTTGTGTAAATAGTAAACAGCTGCAGCTAAATGATTTACCTCTTGAAAGACAATTATTGTTAGGTTAAGAGTCCTGCAGAAGGCCAGTCTAACTACTGGAAAACTGTGAAATATCATCCTCTGGGCATCTGCTGACACATAGTCGAGAACTGAGTTATGTGATACTGACAGAGTAGGTTTCAGAGCTTCAGAGATGAAATTTGACTAATAAAGAGTGATTTTGGGGGGGAGTTATTGTCGATTATTATTTTCAACTCAGAAAAATCTCCTTTCTGGTCTTGATCCCCTAGCTTTTACTCACCCCAGGACCCACGGGCTTCAGTTGACCACTCAAATTAATATGTGCTACTCAAATGTGTAATGGTACAAGGTAAGGTTCTGTGCATCTTGTGTGTTTAGTCTAGAAAGGATATATGAAAATACTGCACTCATTAATGACCTAAAGCTGCATTCCTTGTGTATCCAAAACTCCTTTTAAATTCATGGGAAGGCATGATCTGACAATGTATTTTTTCTTTGTATTTTTAAACTTAATGAGAGTTTTGGCTGCACAAAGTGGCCACATGTGACAGGAATTTGCAAACAAGAGTCTTGTAGGGCACAGACTTCATACTTTTGTTCAAACATGCCCTGTTTTCATCCTCTTTCACACAGGCACATTAGAGATCTGTATCCGACCTGACACAGTATTTGACTAACAGTATCCTGGCAGATCAGCAATTTTGAGCACTGACTGCTGCCAGGCCCTCAGTTGTACTGCTTGCTCCACTTTTTATGTACAACTGAAGCCTATGTCATGCAAAGTGCCCACAGCTCTCAGTTTAATGGGATTATGTCTCTGGTATACAGGACAGTTGCTTCTGTCACAGAAGTTCCTGTATGGGCCTAACTTCAAGCTATGTCACAATAACTTTGCCTAATTTGGTTAGTAACTAATAGAACAGCATGAATGATCCATATATCAATGTACGAAACATTATGTGCTTAATTTTAAGTGTACAAAAGGTTGTCTTGAGATGCTGCAGGCTGCTATGAACTCCTTCAGCAAATTGTCATTCATTTCACATGAAAAGAATATCTTATCTGATTTATAAAATGCACCCAATTATAAAAGTGTCAGGGCAAATGTACATAATGCAATACCACAGCTGAACGGTTAAAAACAAAACTAAAACAAAAATCTCCTCCATATTTCCTCAGTAGAATTACATTCCCCTACCCCAGGCAAAAGGCTGAAAGAACAGATAGATCTGGAACAGTCAACAACCAGATGGTCAGCAAATCTGAGCCTTCTTGGACCCTCTTCTGAGAAGACTCTTTCACTATCTCCAGATGTTTAAATCACAGGATTCTTTGTTTGAGCTGATCTCATCCATATAGGGGCAGTGTCTCAAATAATCAGGACCCACTTTCCTTAGGTTATGTCTACACTGCAATCTGGAGGTGTGATTGCAGCACATGTAGACTATTCCTGAGCTAGCTTTGATATAGCTCAAGTAATTATAAAGTGAAGCTGCGGTTCCACAGGTGGCTGCATGGGCTAGCCCCGCCTGCCCAGGACCCATGCAGAGCATATTGTATTAATCCATTCCAGAGGTCACAAAAGTGTGGATAACTCCTTAACAATCTACAGTTTTGTCCTTCATGATGTTGAAATGATAGTATGGTGATACTGGTGCTTGATTCAAAGGCAGCAAGTTATATTTAGGTGTACGTTTGGGTTAGAAGTCTGGACATGAAATCCTTCAAGTAACCACTGGAACCCAGATATTCTGAGGGTACCACAAGTGCCTAGTGCCAGCCATTTTGATGCCAGCTTATCCATGGCAACATGGTAGATTCATTCCTGTGGCCTTGGTGGATTTAAATTGGAATTATATTTCAAATGAAATCTTGTCTAAATCTGAGCCTAACTGAACATTTTTGTTCATTGTATAGGTGTTGCTGGTCAGGAAATGAAAACTTTGGCAGAAATGTGCTAAGGAAGCTTACTAATGGAGCCATGCTGCTGGGAACCAGAGTGTGCAGGGGAGAGGGGAGGAAGGGTGCCCCAGAGTCTTTGAGGGTAGTACTGGGGCCCTAGCATTTTCCCAAAGATCCACAAGAGATTCCATAGTATACAGGTGGGGCAAGGAAAACTGTGGGGGAAGCAGGTAAATGATTTCTCCTATGCAATGATTTGGGGAAAACTCAGTGAAGAGGACTTCATGAAATTTCCTTCTCCCAAGGTCCCCTCTTATGGGTTTTCCTACAGAGAGACTGCAACTTTACCTGACCTTTATGCAGAGTGCACAGAGGGTGATGGAAAAGGTCTGGCTCCTTGTGCCCTTTCATTTGTGCCCCCCCATAAGAGTCAGGCACAATCTGGCCCAAAAGGAGTCATTTTAAAAAAACTTGTAGACTGGCATGTGAGAGAGAAAATCCAGAACAAACAAAATTGATTATTTAAATTATATCTACTAATGAACGTTACATTTAATTACCGTAAACATTTAAAAACTGTTAAAAGTGTAATTGTTAGACAGCAGCTTATGAAAAAAGTTGTGTCATTTTGGCTGACATTTGTCTTCAGAATACAGAATATTAGAATAAAAAGCAATTTCTCTTTCTTTTGAAAGCAAGTCATTCAAAACAGTCTCTTAAACGCAAAATCTGCTGTAGGACCTCTGACCTGTTTTGGGGTATATTTAATATAGCTGGAGATAGGCATACTGTTCTCAATTTAAAAGGAGATTTTAAGATCCTCTCAGTTCTATCCCAGGCCATTGTACTTTAGTGTTCCATCTCATCAGCCAACTCCAACTTTTTGAGGCCTTTCTGTACAGAAAGCTTTCAAAGTGTCCTAAAAGTGGCACCTACAAAAAAATGCACATATACCAGCTGCATAAGCAAAAACTGCATTTGAAACTCATTTTTGCAGGGGTAAAATAGGCTCTTGTGCTTGTGCGTATCCAGTCTGCATATGTAAGTGCTGGATGGCACATGTAAATATAAACTTAGGGGCCCCTTAGCCTCTCACACCAGTTTTACACAGATGTAAATCTGTGGATTTTCTTGGTCTTACTTACTCCATTGTAAATCAAGAGTAAGAGATGAATCAAGCCCTTCACTCCAATAATGTACACATACAGGTTTTACATGTGACTTAAGCACCAGTCTATGAAAATTTGACTCATAGTAAGCACAGTGAGGTAAAGTCCATGTTATAGTAAACTTTATTTATATTTCTGATTTTCCTTCTTTTGCCTACTTTGTTTGCCTTTGAGAGCCATATGCTGTCTGCATGCAAAATTTTCATTGACATCAGTGGGTGTTCTTGCATGAGTCAAAGGCAATACTGTGGCCCTTAAAGAAGAAATTTCATACTGGGGGACATTTTCAAGCATATCAGAATTAACAGAGAGCTATTAACTGTAAACTTTTAAAAATATTTCTGTTTACTATAGCAAGCTCACTATCAAAAGTCCTGTCTCCTCTCAGCAGCTCAACTTCTCTTACTTCGTCTCGCAAAGAAATCATAACGTTATATGTACATAACACTACAATCATTTTATGGAAATGCAGTAAAGCCAAGAAAACATTTGAGACAGACATTTTAAATTCCTTATGTTTATAATTTCACAAGTCATTGGCTAAATAAATGTTTTAGTGTATACATGTTCTCTTCCTTAAAATTTGCTACAGTGGAACAAGTCTTTCTTTAATACTAGCGTAATTATTATTTTTCTCTTTTTTTTTGTTCTCTCTTCAAAAGATCACAGAGGAAGGACTTGAAAAGGATTTTCTGGATCACATTGGGGCAAATCCCGCCTCTGCTTTCTGTAGCAGGAGAACTGGTGTAGCTCTACTGTGCCAGCGGGAGGGTAAGATACAGGGAACAGAGATGGGCTCCAGTTCTGCAGGGTTCCTTATGTGGCAGCCTGCAAGCAGGTGTGGGTGGGGCCAGAGGATTTTTGGTTTCCAGCAGCAAGTGCGTGTAAGGGAATGGTGTTACTTTGCAGCCACTCTATAGACTAGAAGGGGGAGAATCCTCTCATCACATATCAACCTAGTACCCTTTTTAGCTATTTAGGCTGGTGCTGGCTTGAGGATGTGGACCACAGTCCAATACGTAACCTGCATCCAAATCTTGCAGCTGGTCCCTCCCTTTACAGTGGCCCAAATGAAAAATCTTGGAAAAGAACACCTTGATCTGTTAAGGGCGTTGAGGGAATTTTGTTTGAGCTCATCTGTAATCCTCATACTTATGAGGCACACTGTTTGGAGGTTATGGACCTGACTCCATAATGGTGAGAAATCAGGAGTAAGTCAATGTAGTTACCTTCGGGTGAAACCAATGTCAATGAGATCAGAATCAGGCCAGTGAGTTCAGTCAAGAATCCTGGATGTCCTTTACCACTACACCCTTACCAAGAAAGCCCTGTCTCAGGAGCAGTGGAAAAGGCTTTTTATTTCCCACTCCCCAGTTATACAGCCTGCACTCTTGTTTATTGGTGGAAACATGTTAGCAGCACTACTTTGCAGGGCTTTCAGCAGGGCAGCTGCCTTGATTGCAGCTTGTCCAGAAAGCAGCAGCATATATACTTACTAGTCTGAGCAGCTATGATCACATGAGCCCCTACGTTCTTCACAATGACAGTCCTGGCTATAGTTGACATCTCACTATTGAGCTCTGTTCTGATAGGGGCCCCACCATTACCTGTCTGGTCAGCAGACAATCATATCTTAGCTGTAGAACTTGCTGTCCCTCAATATCTAGCTCAATTGACCTTCTTACCACTTTTGTAAAAAACACATGGAGACTCTTATTTCAAAATGTTAGGACCACTGCAAGTGTCTAACTTATTTCCTAGCTCTTGTCTCCTCTTCCGGGATGTGACTTTGTTTGAATTTTAAAGACTAAAATTTTTCTAATTCTATTAATTTTAAAAAATATTGCATGATACCCTGAGCACCATGTTTTTTCAAATGCTCACATCTGTATTTACTGATAACCTAAATTAAGTTATTTAAAGTTAGTGCTGAGGAGCTTCCCAGATGGCATATCATCAAATCAGTATGTAACCCCAGAGTTCCATCTTTTGCTCTTTATAAAGCACAAAGAAGAAAAATAGAACCATATTCTTCTACCGGTGAGCTCAGAGCTGCTCATTGAAATACAACAGTTTGGGAAATGGAAATACTTTCAGATAAGTTAACAAGCTCACAATTTTGTCTGTAAACTATATTTTGCTTTGATGAAAGATTTTAATTTAAGGTTAGACTATTTTCTTCATGTGCAAAGCCAAATAGCAGCATTTAGTTAGCTGGTATATTAAACCAGTGCACTGCATGTTCTGTTCTTTCATTGCTGGTTCTCAAATCACTTCACTCATAGCTAGTGTGTGCCTGAGTTGTGAAAAGCAAGCTCTTCTTTTGCAAACATGCCATTTTATAATGAAAATGTTAATGAAAAAATTGTGTTTTTCCAATATTTTGGCAACTTTTGATTGATTAGCTCGAAAAATATGTTGTCATCTTTGAAACTTTAGGTACAATCCTGGTCCCAGTGAAGTCAATGGCAAAACTCCCATTGACTTTGATGGAGCCAGGATTTCAGCCTTTTATTTGTATCTCCACTGTTATGGGCCTTGTGTGAAAGTGAGAATTTTAGTGTAACTTTATGTAACTTTCCTTTGGAAAAGGTGTGAATGTTTCCTGAAAATTCTTGAATGAAGAGTTGAAAGCAAGGGTATGCAGCATGCCATAGAAGCAACATGTTGATCTTCAAGGTCAGAGGGGGCCATTATGTCAGGATGTTGTGGTCTGGATAAAAATTTTATTCAGTAATTTTGTTGCCACAAGTTTGAGCTTGATCCACAGACCACTGAACACAATGAAAAGATTCTCAGTGACTTCAATGAACTTTAGATCAGGCCTTGGGTGTGCAGAAAAACAAAACAAAAAACTTTACTTTTAAAGCAGCCAAGTAATTTTTTCTTGTATTTTAGATTAAATTCTGGCCAATTTGAGACTGCTACAGTCTGTAATTAAGATCTATAAACAATCCAAGGCTACTACAGAAACAGGAAAGTTTAGTGAGGCTGTTTTCCCTCATTTGTTCATAGCGCAGCATACAAGACAACAATAATGAAGGGAAACAACTTTATTATAAGCATCTTGGCCATAATAATAAATACAAATTATGGAGGAAAAAAGGTTTAGGAATAATTGACTGAAAAACAAATGTCAGTTAAAGTAAAAACAGCAGATTCTACTAAACCTATTTGCAAAAATGTCAAAGGAGTTGAGTTGTTTTCCTTCACAATATTTGTAGTGGTATAAAAAGGACTGTGGTTTAATTAAATTTTCCCATAGAGACTAGGTATTCCACTAGGTGTCACTCTGAGACCTTGCTAAAATGAAGGACAGCAATCATATTAAAAGATGCAGTATCCCCCATTGTGAAGACTAATGGGATGAAAGCTGGTTCTATTTCCTCTTGCCACAGAAGTAGCAATCATTCAGGGCTATGGTACCAGGGTAAATTAAACATAGTGAGGCTGATTTACTGGAGTACAACAATCCACCAGGAACAGAGTTGCAATCCAGAAATGTTTAAAAGCACTGTCTACTAACATGGATCATTTAATGGAGAGTAACTTACTAAATTGCTGTAAAGGGATCATGTAAACTGAGTCTACAACCTTTAGATGCAATTCACCCCAAGCTACCTGTGCAAAGCCCAATGGCTCAGGTTTTGTTCAGGGAACTCCATGGGAGTTGGGGAAGAAAGGATAAAATTCACCTCTAAAAACTCACAAGTGGGCAATGGCGCTTCAGGATTCTCTATATGACATTCTTGTACTGGATCCATTTAAGTGCTGATCCAGCAGCCTTCCCACACTTATCCACCCCCTTTGCATATTTTTATTTGGACCAGTTGCAAAATAGCCCTTTTCGTCTTCCAGGGAACACATGACCCTCACATGGAAACTATGACATTCTTGCCCCTTCAAAGAGGTGTGGTTGGAGCAGACAGCCTCTGAACCTAGATGGAGGGGTTTCCTTTCTGGTAGATGACTGTTCAGTCTTATTTAAAAACACCAAATAAAACAGAAAACAGCATAAGTGATCAGGGTTTCCTTAAGCGACATTTTTCGGTGTTGAAGGAGTAAGTCAAATATAGTTATCTCCTTTTAAAATCAGGAGGAAGGAGAATGGGGCAAGACAGACATATGCCAGTGAGGCAATACAGTCATCCTCAGAATGCCAAAAAATCCCTCTCTTTCAGCCCAGTCCAAAAAGGCACGATATTTAATGAGAAGAAAAAAAAATCTGGTACATTTATTTCTGTGTTTGGAGCAAGACCTCCACATGCACCTACACTCAGCTGTTGTAATCACACAGAACAACCAGCTGGGACTGAAGTGTCTAGGAAAAGTTGAAAAAAAAACCCCAGAAAAGTGCAAAGAAAGAAATATGCCCGTGCATTAAACACCCTCAGTCCCTGCTACCGCCAACCATGCCTCTTTCCAAAGCTCCAGCAAGCTGCATACTGTTTGTGTTGTAAACAAGCAGCAGCTTTTGCACCTCTGCACATTCGCTTACTAAACAGATGAAAACAATGGAGCTCAATTAAAAGTAGATTAGCCACACATGTACCAAAGGAATGTGTACTTAGCTGACTATGGTGAATCTGGATCCAGTGAAATCCCCTGATGACGCTGTTGTGGCATGTCCGCCTAGGCTTTATTGGTATCACATCCAGGCACAGTGGTACTTATGAATCCTCTGGAATACGTTAAATTGATCATATAATAACTGAAGGGCAGATGTTGCAATAAGCACAAGTTTGCTGCAACTGTGCAGATGGGTTGGTAGATTATCATGGGAATGGAAGCATCATTTAATGGGTTCTTTTCCATTATTGTTTGGCAGTGCACCATATGTGCCACTGATCTTGTTGGAAACTCCCTTTCTGGTACTGAAAATGAAGGTGACGCATGGGAATGAGAGAGACAGTCAATTATGCACAACCCTATGGAGAGAATTTCTGAGGGACTTTCCATTTATGGCTTTATAAAAAATGATAGAGAAAAAGCTAGAAAAGTATAACACAGGAAATGGACGAACAGATTGCAACTTACATTCCATGAGAGTTTCAAGGTTTCCTTTTCAATGTTTTGTTCTTACCCAAGCTAAGTTGTTTTGCCACAGATAAATTTACTAAAGCAGAGTTAATTAGAGCTATTAAGGCTAATATTATCTGTAAAGATATTAGGCCAAATTATCTCTGCTAAAACTCTACTAAACACTGAGAAGCATTTAATAACTACTAAAAGCAGAGCTCAGTTCAAACCAAAACGTCAGTTCCAAACAATCCTGAATTTGGAGCATTTGGAATTCAAAAGTCAGATCAGAATTTTGCACATGAAGCCAAGCTTTATAATGAGTTGAACCAAAGCTCTTCTATTGTTACCAAAGTGAAATACATTTAGGAGCAGCAACTGGATTTTTACTTATTAGAGTTGGTCAAAAAGTGAGAAGATGATTTGAAATCTTTGAAGTTGCTTCTGTTTAGCAAGGGTCAAAATGGATTTATTTCCCATTTTTATATACTTTTCTGTAATTTTTTTAAATTAAAATTTGTATAAAAATAAGCATTTAAAAATCTTTTGCTTACTGAAAACCCAGTTTTCAGTAAATGAAAAATTCAGAAAACAATTTCAATTAAAATCTTGATGAAAATGCAGAAAATATAAATGTTGACAATTTCTCACAAAAAGTTTTTTAATTTTAAAAGGCCATGTTTCAGCTATAAAACTCTTTGTATGAAAAATTTACAATCAGGTGCATCAGTTACCTTTCCATTTCCTATGAGAAGCTTGGGATCCTGAGGTATTGTTAGGCCACAGTATCACCAAGGCCCTGAAAGAAGGGTTCTGATTCCATGAAACCAAATACTAGGTAAGTCTGTTTGGTCTTTTGAGCATAATAATATTACTACATGTCTATAATTTGTAGCAATATCCAAACCACAGTACAAATTAGTCCACGCAATAGCCCTATAAAATAGATATTAATTTGTTCACACAGATGGATTAGCTGAGTCATAGAGAAATTAAGTGACTTCATTTTCATAGAGCAAAATGTTAGTAGTGGAGTTAAAAATAAATCAGGAATAGAATAAATCAGGAATTCTGACTTTTCTAACCACTTCACTCCCTTTTTTTATTGGTGTTAAACTTGACATAAGATTCCCATATTTGTTTTAATATAGTATAAATTAATACTTTTTAAAGAGCCCCTTCTGGACAACTGATACAGAATTTCATATAGAATAATCTTTCTAAAGACTTTTGAATCACCCTACAGATTTTATGAGAGAATTATGTTCTTTCTATAGAATTCTAGAGGTTGGTTTAAAACTTCAGTAGAAAGAAATCATTGTCTATTAAATTCTGTTTTGGAAATCCTGGCCCCACTGAAGTCAAAGGGAATTTTGCCTTTTATTTCTTTCACTCTAAGGTTTTAGAATCACTTCTAAATGTAACCCTTCGGCCAGGTGAAGCCAGCAGCAACCAGGGCTGGGTTCAATATCTAGGGGTTCCTTTCCATCAACACAACACAGAGCTGGCTCGATCCCCAACCCAGTAACCTGGGAAAATTACACACCCCCCGCCGGGTGCCTCAGAGACAATACTTCACCGCATGCAAGCACAGAGTCTGAGTGTAGAAAATAAACTTTTATTAAAAGGAGGGAAGTAACTTGGTGTTAATTTGGGAAAACACTGCAAACAGGGTTCATAAACATAAACCATGAGCAAAAGACCCACTCCCAAGTAAGTTGGACAGTGCTCTTTTACCCTCAGGTTCTTAAGTCCAGCAAGCCAAAAGTCCCTTTCATGCCCAACCCTTCTCTATACACCACTCACAGTTCCTGTCCTTGGTCAATGCAGATCCAGAATTCAGAGGTGCATCTGCAGACTTCATCTCTCACCCTGAGTGGAGGGGGGTGTGTGTAAAAAGGCATCTTACTAACTCCACTGCTCAGGTACTTGCTCGCCACCCCTTTCTGCAGGGCTCTGCTCTGGCACTGTCCACTAGCCGCCCCGCTGACTGCTCGCCGGCTGCTCCTGCCAGCCACCAGTTCGCTGCTTCTGCTGGCTGCTACTTCCTGCTGGCCACTCTTCTCCACCAGTCATCCTGCTGCCACTTGCTGTGCCTCTCTGCCAGCCACGCTGCTGGCTGCTCACTGTGCCTCTCCGCCTCACTAGCCACTCATTCGCCAGCCAACTGTCAGTCACCTGCCCCTCTGCTGTGATCTCTGCATATCAGTCTCTTAGTAACTTTCAGCTCTTTTCAGGCTGGGCAGAAGCACTGCCCCATCTCAAGTGATTTCAGCTCTCAGAGATTTTTAGTTTTTAGCAGGAAGGGCAGAAAATAGTCCTACCACAACTGATTTCAGCTCTGATTGAGAATGTTAAATTACAAAGAGGCTCCTAATGAAGCCTATTTAGCTCTTTCTTTGAGCAGCGGGTGTGTGTTGGGGGGTTAGGAACAGGTTAAACCAGTCCAGGGAGAATCCACATCTCCTGGGTGGGAAACCTGTCCCCACCCCTCGTACTTTCACAGGGCTCTGACATTTAAGCCCCTGGCTTAACGAGGTCCTTTTAGCTGTGGGTGATCTCATTTGGGATAGGTCTAGCACAGCCCTGCCTCCCTGCACCCACACAACAATGCCAACATCATCAGCCGCAGCACCTCACCATCCCTGCACTCAGCACGAAAGTGACTTTTAACCCAACATCAGCCAAAGTTGATTTTGAACAGCCCTGCTCTATCTGCTGGATATCTGAGCAGAGTAAGTGTGTTCATGTAAATCAGTTTGCTCGGAAGTCTCTCCCCCTCCCAGCTAGCTGTCAGGGAAGAATTCATTCAGACGCTGCTTATGTGTATACAAATTTAATAGGAATATATAGCACTGATGGTTTCAGCCCGATTAAGTTCCAAAGGACTTTTGCATAAAAAGGGTAATTTACCTTGTTTTCTGCCACCAAGATCAGTTTTGTTTTTGTGGTCATATACTGTAGTTGGCAGCAGAAAAGTAAGTTTTTTAAATATGTGCCTAAACTTATGCATAGGAGTAGTTCCACTGAAGTTTATTGTCACTAGTCATATGCTTAAATATCTTGCTGAATGAGAGCCTTTGTATTTGTGAAATGACCTAAATTTTGCCCTTTTAATTTTATGTTATTTGTAAAGCATTACCATCAGCACCTTCTGTCATCTTAATTCCTTAATAATTCCAATAGGTTTGCATTAAAATCAACAGAGACAGGACTGGGGCCTAAATCAGATCTGGGCTTATTTGAAATGACTAAAATTGACTGTTGATATTTTATTTCCCTCAATTACTTAAACATCTCTCTGCAACCATGAACGTATATTTTCAAGTTCAGTCTTTTCTGTTATGTAGACCTTCTATATAAAATTTGTGATCCATTACAACTGCTTTGTACAGTCTCAAGAGGAGACTTTGTGGATCATAGGGATACATTTTTAGAAAGTTGGTTTTAAGTATTATTTATTTTTTTTCCCAACAACAGCATCATGTTCACATGCAGAACTGAATAAGGTCCCAATCCTGGAAAGACTTACAAACAGTTCCACTGAGTTACTCAGGTGGGTAGTTGCATAATCAGGACCAAAACTTAATGAAACTATCTGAATGCAAGTCATAAATTGGCAGGCATAGAAAATTACTTTACCCTGCTATTGTGTCTGCCAATAAAATATTTCTATTCAGAGATGACAAACATTAAAATATTTTTCATGCGAGTGCTTTGGGAACAAACAAAAAATCTGTTGTTTTAATTCACTCACCGTCCTTGGAGCAGAGATTTCCAGCTGTTCTTACTTTATTGCATGGCAAGATACAAAAACAAAATGCCCACTTAATAAAAACCACACCACATGTTACATTTAAAACAAAACTGAAAATCAATAAGTAGCGTAATTTAATTCTAAGCTAAAAGCAGAGAACTGATTGTTTAAAACTAAAAGGCAGCACAACCAGACTTTTTATATTTTAGCTATGTTTATCTTTCTATTGAAAGAGGTGGAACCTAGCTACCTGTAGTTTTTTTCATTCTAGCTAAGCTTGCCTGGGACAGGACCAAAAGAAGAATGGTCTTGTGGATAAGCACAGTTTCTTGGATGGCCCTGACTTTCTCAGCTATGTAAAATGGTTCCTTTTCTAATGCATACTCTGTACAAAAGGGATTTGTCAGGGATAGCTGGATCAGGACTCAAAAGGAACAGGTTCCATCCCCAGGTCTGTCATTTAGAGCTTGATTCTGCAAAGTGCTGAGCTCTCTGGCCCCAATAAAGCAAAGCAATTTAAGCTCATGATGTATGTGAGTAATCCCACTAAAATCAGAGCTTCAGTGTTTAAGCACTTTTCTGAATCAGGGCCATCCTCCCACTGATTTCAGCTTAAATGAGGTGTTGCAGAAGTAGGCCCTTCATCTCTCTGTGCTTCAGGTTTGTCATATGTAAAATGGCAATAGTAATAATTACTGGTCAGACAGCTGTCATGCATAGATAGCATGCCACACACACTAATAAATGCAAGATACTATGGTGGTAAGTACTATAGAAAGCCTTATAAATAAAAAATAAAGGCTTAAAGTGAGTTGGATCACATGCAGGAGTAAACTCGATTAAAAAAAAGCCTTTGATTTTTTGGCTTTGAAAACATTCTTTATTATTGCATAATGTAAAAGAAACCTTAGCCCAGGAAAGCAACAGGCACTGCAAGTCAGTGTATCATATGTAGCAAACACAGATTCCTACCGCACTTCACTCCCGTGCAGGGCACCACACCAGACATTACTGGTGGTTTTCAGCCTCAAATTGCTCCCTCAGGGCATCCTTGCAGCCCCGCGCTGGGCCCCTCTAATAGCCCTACTCTCTGGCTGTTCAAATTCAGCCTCCAGGTGTTGAACCGCCGAGTTCCAGGCCCGAGTGAATCTTTCGCCCTTCCCTTCACAAATGTTATGGAGGGTACAGCACGCAGATATAACCGCAGGGATGCCGTTATTGGCCAGGTCCAGCTTCCCATACAGAGAGAGCCAGCGACCCTTTACATGGCCAAAAGCACACTCCAGTGTCATTCTGCACCAGCTCAGCCTGTTGAACCGCTTCTTGCTGCTGTAAAGGCTCCCTGTGTAGCGATTCATGAACTACGGCATTAAAGGGTGAGCTGTAGCTCACGAAAGCTTATGCTCTAATACATTTGTTAGTCTCTAAGGTGCCACAAGTACTCCTTTTCTTTTTGCAGGGTCTCCAAGGATCACAATGGGCATTTCAACTTCCCCTAGGGTGATCTTCAGGTCTGGGGAAAGAGTCCTGGCTTGCAGCTTCCTGAACAGGCCAGTGTTATGAAAGATGCGCGTGTCATGCACCTTTCCGGGCCAGCCTGCGTTAATGTCAATGAAAAGCCCATGGTGATCCACAAGCACCTGGAGAACCATAGAGAAAGCCCTTCTGCTTAACGTACTCAGAGGCTAGGTGGGCTGGTGCCAGAATTGGAATATGCATCCCATCTATTGGCCCTCCGCAGTTAGGGAAACCCATTTGTGCAAATCCAGCCACAATGTCACGTACGTTACCCGGAGTCATGGTTCTTCTGAACAGGATGCGAGTAATGGCCCTGCAAACTTGCATCAACACAATTCCAACGGTCGACTTTCCCACTCCAGACTGGTTAGTGACTGATAAGTAGCTATCTGGAGTTGCCAGCTTCCAGATTGCAATAGCCACCCACTTCTCCACTGTCAGGGCAGCTCTCAATCTTGTGTCCTTGCGCCACAGGGTGAGGGCGAGCTCCTCACACAGTCCCATTAAAGTGGCTTTTCTCATCTGAAAGTTCTGCAGCCACTGCTCGTCATCCCAGACTTGCATGATGATGTGATCCCACCACTCAGTGCTCGTTTCCCAAGCCCAAAAGCAGCGTTCCACGGTAGCTAGCATGTCCGTGAATGCCACAAGCAAACTTGTGTCGTTTGTGTTACCTGAGTCGATATCATCGCCTGAGCCCTCACTGTCACTTTGGATCATAGGAATAACTCGACTGCCAAACGTGACGTGCTGGTGAGACTCATCGGCATATTCCTTAGCAGTTTGGGCTCCATTCCCGCAGAACAAAAGGGAAGACAGAGCGCGCAGTATAAAAACCATTGAAAGACTGTGCCAAATGTGGACAGAAGCAAAGGGACTGCTGGGATGCGAACTGATGCATCATGGGGCGTTGGGACAGGGCCCAGAATGTCCCGCACTCACTGCCCCCTTCCCACAAGCCACAACACCAGAATGGGAAGAGGTGCTCTTTGGGATAGCTGCCCACAATGCACCGCTCCCAATGTCGTTGCAAGTGCTGCAAATGTGGCCATGCCGGTGGGCCTGCAGCTGTCAGTGTGGACAGACTGCAGCGCTTTCCTTACTGCACTCTACGAAGGTGGTTTTAACTCACAGCACTCTACATCTGCAAGTGTAGCTGTGCCCTCAGAGTGTCACAGTGAAATACAAGGTGGAACAGATTGTTTAGCATAAGGAATTAACATGTATTGCAAGAGATGATTTTAAGTGAAGTGGGCAGTTAACACCTCTGCAGTTGTAAGACAAAGGAAAGTTAGTGGGTTACAGATTGTTGTAATCAGCCACAAATCCAGTGTCTTTACTGAATCCATGATTTGTAGTGTCTAGCAAAGTTATGAATTTAAGCTCCCAGTCTCATCTTTTGAAGGTGTTGTGCAGGTTTCCTTTGGGGATGAGGACTGATAGATCAGATATGGAGTGATCCTTTTGTGAAGTGTTCACCCACGAGTAATATGGTGTTTTTGTCTTCTCATTTTTCTGTGCGAGTTCATTCAACTTGTCCATCCTCGTGTCTGAATCATTGATTTGTTGTTCATTTTACAATTAAAGTTAAAAAGAAAATCCATTCTTTAAAAAGGCCAGTTAATTTATAAAATGTTAATGTAGGTGACACTTTCTTCTGATTACGAGTTTCCACTTAAGCAGTTCAGCAATCCAGGGAGGGCTGTGGTACAGAATTTTAGTTTAATATTATATTGCCCTTTAGAGACAAAATACCTGAGATGTTTGAAATCACAAGCTGCTGAAACCAGAATAAAACTCTGGGAAGGCAGGCGATTATTTATGATAACCCATGGCTTTAATTGGTTAATATATTTTTTCACTTCTAAAGTGGCAAAATCATAATCTGGATCCAACATTACAAAATGGCTAGGTGCTGGATCCTGCCCCTGCCAATGGAAGCAAGATCAAGCCCTCAGTGATCTAGCATATGCAAATCTCTCTCAAAGAATTCCAAGATTTTTATAAACTAGAAGACATTCTTTTCACCAATCTGGACCAAGGGCTGAATGTCCTGAAAATAATTCCTACAGTATATATTATAGAAAAACATCCAACATTTACACTGCTACCCACATGCAACATTGTGCCCTTTATGCCCATAGTTTAGTTATTCAGAAGGTCACTGCTGCCATAGTTTCTTGGGCCAGACACTCCCCACATGACAACTAGTATTTTATACAACTTCCTGAGTCAAATATTTTAATCTTACACATACTGTGTGAGCTTCTCTCTCTTGACTCTTCTCTCTCTCATGATCCTCTTCCCCTCCGCCCCCCCCCGCTTTTTTTACTTGGATTTTATAATTTCATTGATTTGAGCATTTGCGGGTCTGCATACACACAACACAAGTTCATTATAATGGTTGTAATGCAGTTTCAGTCTGATTTGATAGCAAGTGTAACCTCATCTTACATTTTTTCTTTCAATATCCCATGAGTGAACCCATAAACTAAGCATACTCCAATACCAGTAAGATTTTTTTCCTTACTATACAATGTATTACCTAGAGGACCTTACTTTGTCTGTAGGATCTGGCCGTCTCAGGATGAAATCCTGGCTCCACTGAAGTCAGAGAGGTCAGAATTTCACCATCAGGCTCTAATGTGACTCCTTCCATGTGCAAGAACTACTCATGTGAGGAAATGTTTGGAGGATTGGGTCCTCTGTATATCTGCATTAATGCAGAAGACAGTAGGCTGACTTGGACTTTGATCCTGTAAACTGCACACACATTAAATTTTAAACTCGTGAGTAGTCCCACTGCCTTTGCAGGACCAGGCAACTTAACCCGATCATGTAGCACCACCATGAGGAAAAACAAAGAAAAAAAAAATCTAATGCGTTTCTAAAATTCAATTTGGTCTAATCTGGGGCCACAAACACCAATCAAAATTGTCTAATTATTTCACAGCAGCTCTACAGAGAGAAGTAAAATTGCTTAAGTATAGTCAATGTGCATTTCTGAACCCTGACATATCAGGATTTCTTTAAAAGTTAAGATAAACTCTTAATTCCCTGGGTTTATAAATACTTGTTCTTGGAATAACTGCTACATCCCTTTATTATATTTAACTGTAATTACTAATATGTGCTATCGATCTTAACTCCATTTTAACAGGTTTATTTGGGATTTTTGAAGGTAGTACATGACTGTGGAATGGCAAACCGCAAACAGCTCTTTGAAAGCTGCGGACAGATTGTGTATAGTGGGATTTTTTAGCATATTGAGTGATGTCTGAAGATGGAGCTGTTCACTAAGTTTTGGAGAACAAAGAAGGTGCATCAGTGTATAAACATTTACAACACAAACTTTATTGTGGCAGTTGATGTAATTTTATATTTTATATAAACAATCATATACACCATCATGAATTATATATAAAGTTGATCTCTCTTGCTCTAGAGATATAGATAGATATATTATCCAGGATATGCAAAATCATGTATAACATTCTGGAATGAGGCATTCTATGTAAGGAAGGGAGTCAATAGAATTAATCAAGAGAAACACTGAAATGATCACATATTTGTGTTTTACAGTAATATTCTTGCTAAATACAAAAAGAAAAACACTAATTTATACTTTCAAGGTACATCACTGTCTCCCCCTTATTTTGTGTTCCCTCCACATTACTTTATTTATATTATATACATACATACATATTATGTATATATGTGTGCGTATAGTGATTAGATTTAGTCATGTTATACTCATAGTTGACATCTTTTCAATAATTACTGCAGTAAAGCTGTCAGCTACAGCTAAAAGTTGTCATTCTTTCCAGTCTTTTACAAATATAAATTTACCCTCACACAGGACAATCTTTCAAAGATGGATTAATGTAATCAAAATACAGTGAATTTTAAAAATGCACATAATTAGCAACAAAAAAAGCTCCTGTGTTTCTCTTATTTGTAAGTGTTTGTGTTGCATGTTGGCACTAATTTATCACCTGTCCTCTCCCACCTTCAGTGGACACTAAGGATTTGATCCTGTCAGAACACACATATGGGGCTTTTCATAAACATAAAATTAAGCATGTGCATAAACTGTTGAAGGATCAGAGCCTAACACATAATAGAGGCAGTCCTATTACACACTAGCATGTTTATATACATGTCTCGCACAGGCATGCGCATGCACACATATAGAGCTGGGATTTAGAATAACTATAAAAGAATATGTACCTTTCCATAAACTTGAAAGGGATTTTTGTCCAAGTCTCACAAGGAGAACACACTGTGTTTGGTTAATTAAGTACAATTATTATAATGCTGGCTTTTAACGTGGCTCTTACCTTCCTTCCTACAGGAATCACAACATAAGCATAGCCTGAAGGTAGTCAGTCCATTACTTATTTAGGATGGATTATCTACCTATCCATCTTTTTCAGTGTTGCTTAGAAAAGAATACATTTTGGATTTGCAATAAACCATAATACTCTCAAATACACAATCACACACCAATTTTTTCCCCCTTTCATTATCGGTCAGTTTAATTAAGACATTTTAATCAAACTCCTGTGCAGGTATAGTAAGAATTAATATCTGAAAACGAGCAAGCTGTCTATTTTTTTCCCATTTAACTTTTTAAAGAGCATGCATAAATAATGCAAAATATCATCTACACCTTGTCTAATTACTAGACTTAAATCCTGAAGCTTTACATAGTCTCGAAACAAACTGCTCCCCCTACCAGGGTGTATATTATTAATGAGATAACTAGCATTGTTTTAGTTTTTTCCTATGGGCTGTAACTTGGCATAAAAATTTACCTGGGCCTTAAAAATGTCAAGAAAATCTCAGCCTGGAAGCATATTTTATATTCAAAATTAAGAGCCTGATCATAAAAGTCCCTCTATTCATGGAATTCCCAGTCACATTCAAGCATCAGTACCCTCTGATTTCAATGCAAATTCCAAGTATGTAGGACTTACAGCTCAGGTCCTAAAACATGAAAAACATTAGATCAGTGGTTCTCAGACTTTTATATTGGTGACCCCTTTCACACAGCAAGCCTCTAAGTGTGGCCCCCTTATACATTAAAAACTTTTTTTTAAATATATTTAACACTATTATAAATGCTGCAGGGGAAGCAGGGTTTGTGGATAGAGGCTGACAGCTTGCGACCCCCCACCTAATAACCTTGCAACCCCCTGAGGAGTCATAACCCCCAGTTTGAGAACCCCTGCATTAGCTTGTGGGCAAGGTGTATAAAAAGTAAAATTTCCAGAATTTTTCTGTGTTAAGTTGCTTTTTTGGGCTAATAAAACTCAAAATCACTGCAATCTGGAACATCACTAATTCTTAATAAACTATTTTAGTTTGAAAAAAATGTCAAAATATATTTACCTGTGAAAAGCTGCTACTCTGCACATACACCAGCCACTTTTCAAAATTATTTTTTTTAAAATGACTTACTTATGGTGCAGCAGCATCTAGACAAGTTTCCAGTTGAGATTAGGGCCCTATTGTGCTAGGCGCTTTATAAACAGAGTAAAAGATCATCTCTGCCATGCAAAGATCAAACTGACAAGATTAAAGAAATGGGTGTCACGTACAACTGGAAGGTGTGGAACAGGGAGGACAAGGAAAACATGCATTTACATAGTCCAGATATGTGTGTCGCTTAGGGTGACCGTATGTCCCGTTTTGGTTGGGACAGTCCCTTTTTTAAAACCCTATCCCGGCTGTCCCGATTTTCTTGGCAAGAGCAAGTGGGAAAATGTCCACTTTTGTCAAAAAAGTGGGGTGCGAAAGAACATGTAGGGGGCAAGTGGTGTTGCCAGCCCCAGACTCACGTGTGTGTGTGTGGGGGGGGGGGGGGAAGGTAGGCAAGGCTTGGGTGAGCAGCGATGCCAGCTCCAGTGCTGCATGGGAAGGGGAGCATCTCGGGCCAGCCTGGTGCTGGGATGGGGGGGGGGAGGGTTATCCCCACGCATTGTCCCATTTTCTCTTTGAGAAATGTGGTCACCCTTGTACAGCTAGATAATTTCAGATTGTTACTGCACATTAGAGAAGTGTGAAACAAATATAATGAAACCAAAACTCAGGCCAGGTTATTTAAACTATTCATACAGTTTTGTGAACCTAGGCCAAGTTTCAAGTTAACTTTGACTAAAGTTCCAGTGAGCTTATGACTATTTATATTTTGGGCTGGAACCCATATCAGACTCTATGGTTTTGGATGCCAAATCAAGAAACCTCAGCGTCTATGAGTGAGTTTCACTGAGATTATGGATTCATTTGAACTGAGTCACAAATGTAAAGATTCTGTTTGATCTAAAAGGTGCCAACAAACACAAAGCAAAAAACAGGACAAAGGTTTATGTGAGCCCCTGTGAACTATGATCCCAGACATTTGCACAGCTTCACTGTACATACTGGGCCAATGTACTTTTTAAAACTGCCAACAACCTTTTATAACAAGGATGGAATCAAGCTCAAGGATCAAGCTGATTGCAACAGCATCAGTATGACACACAGAGACACACAGTCACTCCAATAGGGAGGTCCCAAATAACTTCGAGCTCTTCGAGCTCCAAACAGAAATTGAGAAATTAATGAGCAGCCAGCACAGATCCCAGACATTGGTAACATATGCCACTGAGAGGTGCCACTTAACAAATGGACTGCTGCATTCTGCACCAGCTTGAGTTTCTGCATAGATTTAAGGTGTACTCTATGTAGAGAGCATTGCAGATCTCAAGGTAAAAAAAAAGTCAGAGATGATGTAGCAAGGTCCATTTCTGAAAGGTCAAAATCCATCTTTTCCTCATTCACCTTTAACATTCTCAGATATGCTTGTCGGATTTAGCTTTTCCTTTGTGCGGAGACAATGAAATCATTTCTCCGCACATTTTTAACACATCCCTCAAACTTCTGATGTTGTCTTCCATCTCTAAAGCTATGTCTACACTACTGTGGCAAGCCTCCCATTGACTTACCTCACTCTTCTTGTCGGGGGTAGAGTATTAGACCCGCTAAATCGACCGCCCAGTGGATCAATTTCAGAGCATCGATCCTGGCTGTAGTGTAGACTTGCCCTAAGATTGTTTCTTCTGATTTGCTCAGTTGCTCATTTAATTTATTGGAGATTATAGGAAGAATCTACTGCAGTACTTTTGAAAAAAAGCTTTTGTGTTTCAGAATGAAACTTTGATTCTCTAACATCTATTTCAATCATTGGTTTCATGAGGTTTGGTTACCCATTATCCGATTAAATGGGAAAAAGGACTTCATAGACATTAGTAACTGGGATAATGCAAACATCTCTCCATAGATTTTCTTGGCTGTAAAATGTTGAGCAGAATCAACCAGATTTATCTGGTAATTATAGAAAAAAGAAATGCCATTGAGCCTAGGATCTCTGACTCGCAGTGCGTGCTCATTTTGACCATTTATGTGAATTTCCCTATCTTTTCTTTTTAAATGTTTATCAGACAATCATTAACAAGAACTGTTTTTGCAACATTCTCTGCTATTGAAGGTTCTGCTGGGATATAATTGACTGCAAGTTGAACAGTGTGTTATGAGCCAAAGGTGAGGGCTTATAAGGGTGCCAAGGTCAATGGTATCATTGTAGAGCTTCCAATAAAAGAGGATTGTTATTAGTAGAATGAGCCATTAAAAATATTTAAGGCCATATACTACCATCAATCTCAGCATGGAACTTCCATTGACATTTGACATCAAATATAGTCCTGCCTTCAGATTCAGGGCAGTTAAACAGCCCTCAGTGATTTTTAAAATCTCAATTTACTAAATCTCTTAACAGCGTTCTATTGCCTGATGGGATAAAAAAAAATACACCCCTCCTCCCCCCATCTCTCTCTCTCTCTCTCTCTCACACACACACACACACACACACACACACACACACACACACACTCTAACACTTAATAGTTTAAACTGAACATACTTCAGAATCCAATGAAACTAAAATGTTATTTGTAAATTTCACCAGTAGTGTTCTAATTGATGCCATACTGTACAAAGGGCTTTCCCGTCACCTTTGCGTCACAGTTCTCACCTAGCCAGAAGCCAGAAAACTGAAATTCCAAACTATTCTGATTTGCAATACAAAACCACCAGGTAATTGGGCACAATTTGGTACTATTAGCAGCAGAAGTCTAAGCCAATATGGATCTTGAATTGCTGACGCTATTATGCTACATGTTTATTTACTGTACACTGACTCGCTGAGGAAACAAGGAAACCATCTTGATCAGTGGATGGTCTTTGCATTTAGACAAAACTGCATTTTGGAACAAGCCAATGGTGATTGCTACTGTTGGATTTCATCTTAAAAGAAAAACAGCTTCCAAGCTTGCTAAATTGCCTCTTTACCTAAGGTGTGCTGATTTATATCTGCTATTCGCCTCAGGTAGCTTTCTGCCATTTGGGGAGCAGACTATTTTAAGTCTAGTCTACAATAACTCAGAGAATTGTATTTAAAAATGGTCCATAGAATTTTATGCCACACTCACCAATTTCCAAATAAAAGCACTTTTGCTCATGAGTAAAAATATTCAGGTTTCAGCTGAAAGAGAAAGGAAGAAGGAAAGAGTCTTGTGCTAAATTTTGGAATAATAATTAGTTTATTAAAAGTTTATTTAATCAGCATTTCATTACAATCTCAGCAGTTTACTCTAGTTCACAGATTTCACTCACCGCAGCCAATATAAGAACATCCTATAATACAGCTATTTTATTTTATCTGACAGTCATCATTAAGAACTAAACAAAACCTCATGCCTTCCTCCTGCTTCAAAGTGCAGATGGAATACTCTACGGTGCAGGTTTTCATGGCTGCTATGCATTTCATTATGAATAGCAACTTAAAAAATTTGTAAAGACAAATTCTTGTCTAGAAGAATAATAATTAGTAATAATTGAACTAAAACCTGGTAAATTTGTGTCATTTGGTTGTGAATGGTGTGAGTAAATAAATGGAGATATGATAGGCTTTATGGAATGCCCTAGGACTATACTGAAAGAGAATACTGTGGGCTTAGAAAAGTATATTTCCAAGATTCACTAACCTTGTTGATCTGCCATTTCTCTCCATAGGGTGACCAGACAGCAAGTGTGAAAAAAATCGGGACGGGGCGGGGGGGGGGGGGTAAATAGGAGCCTATATAAGAAAAAAAGACTCAAAAATCAGGACTGTTCCTATAAATCAGGGCATCTGGTCACCCTATCGCTCTGTGATATTCAGAGCCCCAGTGACTTCTTCAATTCCTCCTTTTCATTATGGATCACATCTGTCCAATATGGGAACTGAAACAATACCATCTAATTTATAGGACCAAAACCAACAGTATGGATTCTGAATACCTAATATCAGATTCTTGTAGCAAAAATCTGAACAGTAAAAGATCCCCACCCACCCACAAGACTTTTTTTATTGCAGAATAATTGAGTAATTAAATAATCTGGAAAAATTGTACTCTGCATAGAAACATTTTACATTCAGGAAAGAGGTCTGAATTTGCTGAGTAAATGATTTCCCTTGAATTATTTGCTAAAATCTGGGAATAACTGAACTCTTCATTTCATGGTGAATCAGTTTTACTGATATGGGAGAACTGAATGATTTCCATTTGGGAAAAGACCAGTATTCTCTTGGCTAGAAGAAGGTTTACCTTTCACATACATACTGACATGGTGTGTGCTAACCATATGATGGCTGTGGGCACACTATATGGGCACAGAGTGAAAGTCCAGCCACAGAATAGGGAATCTGGCATCTGGCAAATGGGCTACATTTCTTTAGAGAGTCTGAGCACTAGGTGGCCAATGTAGTAAGATAAATAGTAATTTTCATGTATTAAAAAGTGCTCATTAAATTGAGTGTTATTCAGGAATGGGTCTCATACGTGGTAACGCTAAATTCCCCCTTCCCACCCATTCTGCCACAGTGAGTTAATTGGGGTTGCATAGGTGTGAGCAAAATCTTGCCCTTTGTTAATCATTTCCAATGTGCATCTCTTGCAACCTGACCTTATTTTATAACTTCTGCAGGCAAATTGTGTTTTTAGATAAAGTTCCATTAAAAATTGCTATTAACTCTATTGGCCTGATTTTTATTTAAATTATAAGCAGTGTTGGTGTAGCCATGTCAGTCCCAGAGTATTAGAGAAATAAGGTGGGTAAGGCAGTATCTTTTATTGGATGAACTTCTGTTAGAAAACTCAGACTCCGTAAACTGATGTAAGCTTGAAAGCTCGTTTCTTTTACCAACAGAAGTTGATCCAATAAATGTTGATCCACCTTCTCTCATGTAATTTACAGTTTTACATTGTAACTTGGCTGATGTCAGATTTATCCTGATTTACATAGGTGTGAGATTAAGTCAGGCCACATGGCTCTGAAAATGAGAGAAAGTTAGAAAGGAGAATTAAGTTCTAATATTTAATGTGCTAAATGATTTTTCACATGGATGAATGTGAATGCAAAAGACACCAACAATTTTGAAATCTTTATGACAAGTTGGAAGGGAGTGGTGTTGCTCTACTACAGCGATTTCTGCCGTGATCTTGAATTCTTCTAATTGTATTCCTTACCTATTGGGGTTTTGGCTTTTTCAGCTTGCTTGTTTAGAACCCAATGGCACGTATTATATACACTCTAAGGCAACATTGTTTTCCAATTGGTGTAGAACCAGACTTGACCCTTGTGTTTGATTAGCGGTGAAACTGGGTCAAATGAGGGGAGCTTCAAGAACTGCAAACATTTCACTAGCTCAGCAACCAGGCTGCTCACATTAACAGACAGGAAACTTACAGAGAAAACTGCCAACTTTCCAAGATCATATCATTTTATTCAGGGCTACCAAGTGTCATGCATCTGATGAGACAGTGCTTGCCAGATGCATGAGTATCTCCCCTGCATTTAAAGATAGTTTTGTAAAATTATCTGCATAGATTTTTTGGGGAAAGTATCCATATAAAATAGTTTGACAATGTAAGCAGAATGGCAATAAATTAGTTAAACACACTTATGTTACTACACGATCTCCTGATGTGCAGAAAAGCCATAGGAGGCCCTGCTAGGTGGTGGCAGAACTATTAGTGGACTTTGTCTGGGAAAACATTGACTGCCCATTAGATGGGCTGAGTCTTTGTCTACCTTCTCCCATTTTGTGTCAAATTATTGAGGCTTCTGTGGAGCCTGGGGTTGCAAGTTTACTTTCAGGACGAGGGTCACCGCCTGGGTTCTGCCAACAAAGAATTAAAATTCATTAACTAATTCATCTTTACAATACTTCTGAGGTAATACTGCCCCTATTGTTAAGTGCTATCCCCATTTTTATCTAAGGGGTTGTCTATACACTGGTTAGCGTGCAGCAAGCTGGGGTGTGAATATACAGCACACTAGCCTGCCACTCACTAATTGAACATCTGGATCCTGCTGCTGCACACTAAAAGTTCTGCAGTGCGCATTGACATACTTCAGTGTCAAACAGGAGTATGTCAACACACACTAGGGAACTTTTAGTAAGTCAACCAATTCCCTAGAGAGTCCTGGAAATATCTCATCATATAATATGGCTCCACATACCAATATAGTATGTATATACAACATGATGGTGAAGTACTCAAATGGGTGGATAAAAAAAAAAAAAGTTACTCTTTCAATTAAATGAGGGTAAAAAACAAGAAAAAAAAACAGATTTTCACATTAACTAGGGATGGATTTGATTTTTGTATTTCATTTCCTTTTCAAAGACAAGCAAATAGTTCAGAAAAAACATCAATCACAGAGCATATGAAAGGTTTCAGAGTAGCAGCCGTGTTAGTCTGTATTCGCAAAAAGAAAAGGAGTACTTGTGGCACCTTAGAGACTAACAAATTTATTAGAGCATAAGCTTTCGTGAGCTACAAATGCATCCGATGAAGTGAGCTGTAGCTCACGAAAGCTTATGCTCTAATAAATTTGTTAGTCTCTAAGGTGCCACAAGTACTCCTTTTCTTTTTTAGAGCATATGAAAGGATTGGAGCATCATGTTTAAGAATAAAGCCTGAAGTCAAACTGACCTCAGCTACTTTGGGCCAGGTCCAGCTTTTTTTTTTCCCCAGCTGTATGTATAGATTTGTTGATTCTGGGTGTAGTGTGCATAATTAAGAGACACTAAATAAAAGGCAACAAAAAAAAAAGCAGATTTTGCACAACCTTAAACACTGGGGGTTGGGCAGGGGAAAGAATAGATACTAATCAGAAAGCAGTATCACACCTTAGAGATTTTATTTTAAAACAATTTTTATCTTAATTGCATGGATTTACTATACTTTGCATCTAGTTATAATTCCATAAGTAATTACTATTAGCATCTAGTGGTTCCAATTGGGGACTGAAAGGCAGTGCTACAGATTAGTGCCATTTTATGTGTGTACTACAGTTATCAAAATCTAACAGCAGGACTTTTCAGGAAGCCACTTTTGAGAGCTGACTCATCACACTGATGACTGTCTTTTGAGGTATGCCTCCTTAAACTAAATGCGTTTGTGCTAAGAAACAAAGGATTCTAGTATGTTATCATAGCATGCCTGGCCTGTTAAAAGTATATGAATATTTATTACTCTATTTCTTTCCTCCTGATAATTGTTACTGCATCTTAGTCTGTTGTTTCAGAGATTTAATTTGAAAAGCAGTATTGTTTGCATGGGATCAGTTGTTATGAACCACAGTACATATCATCCTAGGAACAATTGAATACAAGATTAACGTACTCAATTTTCTCTTTTCCTCTGTTGATCATATCAGCATCTACTGTACACAGTTGGGTGAGTTACCATCACAGAATGGGAGCTAAACCCACAGACTGTGGGAGGACGAGCAATTTATTCTGTGGAAAAAGGTTGAAATGCGAACTTGAAGCCAGGCTCTTAATAGTTTAAAACTTTTATTTTGTACTGTATCACTCACACAAGCTAGGAAATGCCAGAATTAAGGCTGCCTGTGCCCCTTTAATTTGACCCCCTGCTGCGTATGCATTATGATACAGTCTTTTAAGTCTTTAAAATTACCTGATCACATAACATATGGAAGATCACTGGAAAAAAAAAAAAAGTATAAGGAATCTCTCTCAAACTAGTAGAATCTTACAGAAAACTTCCAAGTCCATAACCACTCCCCCCCCATGCTTTACAAGTGAAGCACTCAAAAAAGTTAGAAATGTCCAAACTAAGGTTGCCTGTGCCCTAACTGCAGCCTTGTCATGTGTTTTGATGCAGTCTTTACTTGTATGGTCTCATACTTATTTTTCTACAGGACTATTCTTTCATTCACAGCACTGGCTAGGTGTTGAGCAGTGAGCTAGGCAGCATGCAATACACATTTTTGCCTTCACTGTTCAATTTGCTTCATTCACTGCAAATGGTACAATCATATTGAATGTTCTGAATATTTAGTAATTTTATAAATCTGAATAAAGGTTCCTAGCCATAAGCTCTAGGTGTCCTTGACCAAACTTAATTCATTGTAAGTGCAGCAATCCAAAAATAACCCACCACAAATACCCCATTTTCAGATGCCTGGGGAAAAAAAAAAAAAAGACCACCTTTGCAACATGCCCTCTGAAACCCTATTTCATTCTGTCCAAACTATCCATCTTGTCCAATGAAGACTCAGATGTGTCATTACACTGTTTACATGGATATATACCATGGTTACTGTGAAGAGAATTTGGCCAAAAATACAGCATGGGTGCACATGTGCTATGCACCATCCAAGCGGCATATTGAATGAGGGCAGGGGTCTTCTGGCTAAACAGCAGGTGATTATGCAATTCAAGTGTATATTTGTAAGCCATATGCACAAGTGGTCAGTATTAAGATATGTGTACAGAGGGCTGTGTCTACATTAGTTGTTCCAAAGTCCTAGTCAGATACATGAAAGGGAGATCTTCTCAGGACATTAAACAAATGCAAGAAAAAAAACTCCAGGACATAATTAAGGAGAGTTATGTGCCTTCTCTTGCATTCTGTAGGCATTTTGCCTGAGCAAGGACTGCAGGATTTGCCCCATTATTCATATAGCATCATATATTCATAGATGAAATTTGACAGGCAAAAGACAAAAGGCCTAATTCTCTTCTCACATACACTTGTTTTACACCAGTATAACTGCACTGACTTTAATAGAGTTACTCCAGGTTTGCTACAGTGTAAGTGTGAGAAGGACTGGACCAAAAGAACACAATCTACAATAATTTGACCTAAGAGCTCTTTGTCCCTTTTAAAATTGATCTGTTAACCTTCATTAAATTTGATTTATACTCCCAAGTCTGAAGTTTGGAAAAAGACATTTTAATTACAGTAGTTGGGTTTTTCTTATGTTTGCTCAGCCCTAGCACATAGACATTCATGAATAGGGCAGGTGAATGAATGCTCACCCCAAGTACAAACTCCGATTACCAACTCTGATTCAGATTAGAAGGCAGCCACAGATTAAATTTATCAATACCACTCCCTGCTATCTGATTTCCAGACCTTTGTTTTTCAGCAAATATGATTTCTTTAACTGGACCACACCTTTCAGAAAAGCCACAAACTTGTCATGCCCAGGCAGGTATAAGATCTAATCTTATACATTCATACCTTTGTCAGCAGTTAGGAAATCAGATTTATCAATCTATGTGACCATTAGTATTTCCCCCCCCCCCCCCAAGGTCTGGGAATTCTGTGAATAAAATGTCTGCCATCCTGAGAACACAGTCTCTGATTTAACTGAAAGGTGCATAAGGAAGACAAAGGAACTTTCTTAGGTGTTAAGAGAAAAGAAAGGAGTGCTGCGGTATTAACTGGAGGCAATGGAGAAGCTCTTTGTGTGCAATTATAAGACATTTAAAAATCCATAAATTTCTGTACCACACTGAATGGAGAAAATGAAATGAAAACTTTTGTCTGAATTAACAATGACAACTCTTTCATTTGAGATCACCATTTTGGTTTTACTCTACATATGTTCTGAGTTATACTTAAACAACTTTAAAATTATGAATGGCTTTTTCATATCAAATTTTCAAATCTTTGTTTTTGGACTCACAAAGGTTGATCCCAGAAATTTAGAGGCCTTGTTGATGCCTCTTTGAGAATATGCCTCTTTCATTGCTAAATGAAATCAATGAAAAAAAATTAAAAAAAAAACCTCTCATTCTCTCCTACAGCCTTGATTAACCATGGTTCCACCCAGTTTTAACACCCCACTTTGAGTCTCAACATCACTACCACCAACCTTTCAGCTGAAAAACGACAGATTCCTTTGTGGAGTGGCTTCTTTTTCTCCACAGCAACTTAAATATGGTGACTCACAGTGAGGAAGTATTAAAGAAAACAGTCACCTATGAAAAGGATTTATTCCAAAGACTGGTGTAGTTAATTTTTTTTTAAAAAGTGTTTGAAGTGAGTTAAGTGCACTGAAATTGAAACAAATTGTGAACAAAAATATTAAGCATGTTTTAAATTTCCCTTTTCATTTCTCAATTAAAATATTAACATTTTCTATGTTCTAAGACTGAAGACAATCAATCAATCTGGGATGGGTGCAAATTAGAGATTCATAGAAGTGTAGGCCTGGAAGGGAGCTTGAGAGGTCTTCTAGTCCAGTCCATCTCCTACACAGAGCAAAAACTGACTATTGTCTAGACCATCCCTGATGAGTGTTTGTCTAACCTGATCTTAAAAAAATTTCCAATAATGGAGATTCCACAACCTCCCTAGGCAATTTATTCCAGTGCTTATCTACCCTGATAGTTAGGATTTTTTTCCCCAATGTTCAACCTATACCCCCTTTGCTGCAATTTAAACCCATTTCTTCTTGTCCCATCCTCAGAGGGTAAAGTACAAGGAGGAGGGAGGGAAATTGAAAACAGTTATGTCCTCTCAATGTTTGCTTCTCCAGACTAAACCAATTTTTTCCAATCTTCCCTCATAGGTCATATTTTCTAGACCTTTAATCATTTTTGTTGCTCTTCTCTGGACTTTCTCCAATTTGTCCACATCTTTCCTGAAATGTGGCACCCAGAACTTGACAATACTCCATCTGAGGCCTAATCAGCATGGAGTAGAGTGGAAGAATTACTTCTCATGTCTTGCTTACAATACTCCTGCTAATACATTTCAGAATGATGTTTGCTTTTTTTTGGTAACATTGTTACACCGTTGACTCTTTTAGCTTGTCATCCACTATGACCCCCAGATCCCTTTCTGCAGTATTCCTTCTTAGGTAATCATTTCCAAATTTTGTATGTGTGCAACTGATTGTTCCCTCCTAAGTGGAGTACTTTGTATTTGTCCTAATTGAATTTCATCCTATTTACTTCAGACCATTACTCCAGGTTGTCCAGACCATTTGGAATTTGAATCCTATCCTCTAAAGGACTTGCAACCTGTCCCAGCGTGGTATCATCTGGGAATTTTAATAAGTGTACTCTATGCCATTATCTAAATCATTGATGAAGATATTGAACAGAACTGATCCCTGTGGGACCCCACTTGATATGCCCTTCCATCTTGACTGTAAACCACTGGTAACCACACTCTGGGAACAGTTTTCTAATCAGTTATGCACTCACCTAGATTGTATTTCCCTAGTTTGTTTATGAGAGAGTCATGCAAGACAGTATCAAAAGCTTTACTTAAAAAAAACCAAGATATACCACATCTACCACTTCCCCTCATCCACAAGGGTTGCTACTCTGTCAAAGAAAGCTATTAGGTTGATTTGACATGAGTTGGTCTTGACAAATCCATGCTGACCGTTACTTATCTTCTAGGTGTTTGCAAACCGATTTGCTCTATTATCTTTCTGGGTACTGTAGTTAAGTTGACTAGTCTGTAATTCCTCGGGTTGTCCTTATTCCCCTTTTTATATATTGACACTATATTTGCCCTTCTCTCCCATCTTCCATGGCTTTTTGAAAACAATTGCTAATGGCTCAGATATCTCCTCAGTCAGCTCCTTGAGTATTCTAGAATGTATTTGATCAAGCCCTTGTGACTTGAAGACATCTTACCCAAGTAATTTTTAACTTGTTCTTTCACTATTTTAGTCTCTGGTATTTCCTGATTTTTGTAGCATTCATTAAGTTAGATAGTTTTTGGTAAAAAACTGAAACAAAAAGTCATTTATCACTTTTGCCATTTCCACATTCTGTTATTTTTTCTCCCCCTCATTGAGTAACAGGCCTACCGTGTCCTTGGTATTGCTCTTGCTTCTAATGTATTTGTAGAATGTTTTCTTGTTACCCTTTATGTCTCTGGCTAGTTTGATCTCATTTTGTGCCTTGGCCTTTCTAATTTTTTCCCTACATACTTATGTTATTTTTACTAGTAATAAGTACTTTGTAATTTGAACTAGTTTCCACTTTTTGTAGGGCTCTTTTTTGAGTTTCAGATCATCAATGAGCTCCTGGTTAAGCCAAGGTGGTCTCTTGCCATACTTCCTATCTTTCCTATGCAGTTGGATAGTTTGCTGTTTTGCCCTTAATGTCGTCTCTTTGAAAAAAACTGCCAACTCTTGAACGGTTTTTCCCCTTAGGTAAGATTCCATGGGAAGCAAGTCGACCATCTTTTTTGTGCTTTTTCCCCTCCTACCATTCCTTAGAAGCATGAACTCTACCATTTCATGATCACTTTCACCCAAGTTGCCTTCCACTTTGTCTCAACCGGTTCTTCCCTATTTGTCAAAAGAAAATCTAGAACAGCTTCTCCTGTAGTAGCTTTCTCCACCTTCAGAAAGGCAAAATTGCCTCCAATACAATCCAAGAACTTGTTGGATAATCTGCGCCCTGCTGTGTTATTTTCCCAACAGATGTCTGGGTAGTTGAAGTCTCCCATCATTACCACCAAGTCCTGTGCTTTGAATGATTTTGTTAGTTGTTTATAAAGAGCATCAGCAACCTCTTCTTCCTTGTTAGTTGGTCTGTAGTAGACCCCTTCCATGAAGCCACCCTTGTTTCTTACCCCTTTTATCCTTACCCAGATATTTTGAACAAGCCCGTCTCCTATTTTCACCTCAACCTCAGTCCAAGTACATGCCTTGTATAGCAAAAATGTAACACCTCTTCCCCTTTTCCCCTGCCTGTCCTTCCTGAGCAAGCTGTACCCCTCTATACCAATATTCCAGTCATGTGCATTATCCCACCAAGTTTCTGTAATGCTATGTCATAGTTGTTTATTAACTAGCATTTCTAGTTTTTCCTGCTTATTCCCCATACTTCTCACATTAGTATACAGACATCTAAGATACTGATTTGATTTCCCCCTATGTTCTCTCTCGTCTCTCCCTTATCCTTGCTATAACGGTATATATTCCCCTCAGATTCCAGCTCTTCATGTTTTTGACTTACCTGTAGGCTTTTGTCTCCTGCCCCCATTGAGCCTAATTTAAAGCCCACCTCACCAAGTTAGCCAGTCTGTATCCAGATATGCTCTTCCCCTTCCTTGATACGTGGATCTCATCTCTGCTTAGCAGTCCTTCTTCCTGGAACATCACCTCATGATCAAGGAAGCTAAAGGCTTCCTGGTAACACCATCCTTGCAGCCAAGCATTCACCTCCAGATTGAATCTCTCTGCCTGGGCCTCTACCTTTGACCAGAAGGATTGAAGCAGCTCCTTTGCCCTTATTCCCAGAGCTCTGTAGTCACTTCTGATTTGCTCAAGGTCATACTTCACAGTATCATTAGTGCCCACATGGATGAGTAGCATGGGATAGAAGTGAGAGGTCTGGATGGTCCTCAACAGTCCCTCCATAATGTCTTGAATAAGGGACCCTGTCAGGCAGCATACCTCCTAGGGTGCCATATCAGGTTGGCACATGGGTGCCTGTCCCCCTCAGAAGAGAATAACCAACAACCACTACCCAACATTTCCTCCTGGGAGTGACAGCTGTGATCCTCCCAGCCTTGGGTGTACATCGTTTCTCCCCCTCCACCTTTGGGGAGGATTCTTCATCCCTAATTACCAGGACAGCAAAATGGTTCATCACTATGGTGGGTGGGTTGGGAGTAGGTGTGGATCACTGCCTGCTGCCAGAAGTAACAAAACAGCCAATGTCTTCCCTGTGACAGAGCCATATTATCCTCCCCTAGTGGTGTGACAGTAGTCCTCTCTAGCTGGATAGCTTCCTCAGCCTTGGACATCTCCATAAGAATACTCTCAATGAATTCCTCATGCGCACAGATGCTACTCAGCCTAGCCACCTCCTCCTGTAGCTTTCCCACCCATTTCCTGAGAGATTCTGCCAGCAGACACCTTTCACACTAGACCATCCAGTGTGAAAGGTATTAAATTTATGGGCCAAATTTAACCTTCAGATTCTAGTCTATTCAAGTTCTTATAACATGCCCAGTCTCATGGCACCTGCGCACCTTTATGGTATCTGATGTGATGCTCTTATTGATTTCAGTAGGGGATCCAAGAACTCAAAGGGCAGATGTAGCCCATTGACTGTAGAACAATGAATTTATTTACAGGTTTGTGTTATTTTCAGTCCCTATATCCAGAAAAATGTGTACATTACTCTTCATTCTCCAAGATCTTTTTTTTCCCCAAGATATGTGGATCCTTTAAACTCTATGCCTATTTTCTCTCCTCTGAGCCATTTATGGTCTAAGAGGAGAGATGAGAAAGCAAGCCCCCAAAATAGGGGTGGAAAAGATTAAAATGCAAATAAATGATAGTACATTTTAAGGCTGCAACTCTAGTTTGTATCTGATAGAAGCACAGCAGGTTTCCCTGTTACTGTGACAGGTCACCATTTCTAATCTCAGGGTCATGTCCATGTTCTCTATGGTAATTGCTTGAGTTGACATCTATCCTGACCTTTATTTACTTTGGCCTTTCTGACTGCGGAGTGTCACACAAGCAAGAGACGACAGAAGTCCCATAAAATGCAGTGATGATTAAGGAATGAGTACATTACCCCTGTGATCTTTGGTGTTAATAGATGTATGCTATGTTATGCTATTTTAACCCCTTAAGGTGGCACAGTACAAATATTTGTCTTGTTTCTGTGGGACTTCAGAGAGCTATATCACTGACTATTATTTGTGTATGAATTACTGTAAAATGTTTGAATACAAGCTTTTATTCTGGTCCCGGATGCTTTAATTTAGGAACAATACATACCTAATTACCCAAATTGGACATCTGGACTTGGTTTTATAGCTTTGGCTCCCTCTGTTAGGTAATACCACTGAACATAAAAAGTATCAGCCTTCCTCTTGTTAAGCTAGGCCATGATGCTACTCCTAGTGAAGTCAATGGCAGTTTATCCTCTGACATTAATGGGAAGAGAATCAGGCTCCCAAAGCTCAAGATAACTGTTCTTGAAAAGAGGATGGGTATTTCCTAAAAGTTATCTTGTTAACTGTTTCCATAAAGACATTTTTCCTCCTCATTTCACCCCAGATTTTAATCAAGCGTTGGATAACTTTCCTATTTTGAGTTAGCTTCTTGTTAATTTAGAAACATATTTTGTGCCAGATTACGCCCAGCAGCTGTTCAGGTGTACGTAACTGACAACTGTCTGGATTGGAAACAGTTATAGTATTGTGATGTGGTGTGTATAGCTTGTCACCTGGCCAGTATTTGACTGGCCTGGCTTTTTTTATTATATGAATTTGCCAGAAAATTAATCTGCCAGGTTTTTTTTTTATGTGGGTCTAAATTTCATTTTCACCGTACACTGAATATCTAATGTTAAAAGTTTGTGTTTCCAGCTAAAGATGCTGCAGAGTTCCCACTTCCACATTTTAAGTGATAATAGATCAAAACTGTTGAAAAATACAGTAGCTGTCTGCCCACCTACACGCAAGCACACCTTGCATGTGAGAGAGGAGATGTTATCAATCTTATCCATAAGTAGTCCCTCTCTAGATACTATATATGTGGCCATTGAAGGGGGATGGCTTGTGGAGTTGCCCTGTGTTTGGGATTGCGATGGGTAATCCTTGTGGGTGTGTGTGCGCCAATTTTTTGGCATTTCAAAGGTGCTAACTCTAGGTGTGGGGGAGGATATGGGCAACTAAGAAAGGCATCCTGGGGGAGGATATGGGAAACTAAGAAAGGCATGAGAGGGGAGCTCTGGCAAAGGGCCAGGATAGACACTGGGAAAGGACAGCTGTGATGTACAGAGCTTCAAATGGTCAGAAGGTGGGGGTCCTATCATTTTCTACAGAAATGAAACTAACATCACATGTATGTATCCCTCATCAATTCTGCCCCCCTCTGCCTTACCTCTGTTCCTCCTGGGGCTCTTCAATCCCCCACGCAAGGCCTAGGAGGAGCTCCAGCAGGGTCCTCTCTGCCCCTTCTCAGGCTGGGTGTTGCAGGGATGGGGGGGGGGGATGAGGTGCAGAGGAACCATCCTGAGGCTGACTGGATGGGAGCATAGCCCTGTGCTGTTGGGATCTTTTTGCTTCTGCTGTGAGGATAGTGTCAGCTCCCAGTGGAGAGCTCTGCTTGCTTCCTGTAGCAACTCTAATTGGTTGCTTATAGCCCCAGGAAGTGGGGGGAAAGCAGCCAATTAGAGGGGGATTTCCCTCAGGCAGGTGTGGAATGTGTACCCTTCAGCCATCTGGCTTGTGGGTTAGGAATGTTATTTGCCAGGTCTGCAAGCCTTTATAGCCTTGCTGCCTCCCTGGACCACTTCCTGGTGGAGCAAACTTCTTTGTGAGCCTTGACAAAAAAAAACGCCAGGGAGACATGGGCACACAGAAAGACTGACAGGAGCCAGGCCTCTGGGAGAAAACTCTAGGAGATGCCACTCTGCAGAACTCTTCCCCATTCTTGCACAAAGCCTACAAAGGAGCAAAGAGTCTGCTGAGGAGTGAGCCCACCAAGAGGCTGGAGAAAAAGGGCCTAGAGACTAGCTGAGGTAGAAAGTGGTCCAGGGTGGCATCAAGGAGTCTGAGAAAGCAGACCTGAGTTACTTCTTGTAGGATCCCTAGGCTGATACCCAGAGTAGGAGGAGGCCAGGGTTCCCCTACCAGCAACCAGTCAAGGTGGTTTGAAAGCCACCTGACAAGGAATGTCAGGATCATTAAGCCCAGAGTTGGACTGAAGACCTGCCATAAGGCCATTGGATTACTGTTTTGTGAGACTCTGTTACCATCCCTGAAGAGATGGGGCTGAGCATGACCCGAGCCTGAAGGGCTGAAGAAGCAGACCACGGCAGGCCTGGAACAGCTGTTGGCAGAAATAACCATAGTGAAACATGGTTATTCCTTTTGAATTAAAGGAGCGTGCACACCTTGATGCTGTCCTCTCATGTTAGCTCCATCAGCATATCCCTGTCCTCTGAAATTATCCAATGTCACACCAGGTCTGGATAACTCTGGAAGTATGTCATCTGACAGAACCTTTCCATTAGTTTCCTGCACATTCAAAAATTAAAGGAAGTGCTCTCCAGTGTTGACTTCTGTCTCTTGGATTTTAACATACCTCAAAATGACAGACATTTGCTCCTTGTGACTGATAGATGTGCAATCTGAATTAATGGAGTCCTACTTCATCTTGATTACATTAATAATTGTACATTACCTTTTCAGATAACTTCAAAATATCATTTTGCATTGTCGGGCTTGTGTAATGGTGTTTCTTTAGTGAAAAATGGTCTTACATGTTCCTTCATCAAAGGCTCAAATGCAGCTGTGATAAATTAAGGGTGGGGAGAGAGAAGAGGGTCGCTCCCTTTTATGGGCATCCAGCCAGCTATAAAATCCCTGCTAGTAGCTGTTCTCTACTTGCTTTACTTGTAAAGCGTTTAAAAAGTCCATAGCTAGAAGGAAGGGAGTGGGCACCTGACCAAAAGAGGCAATGGGAAAGCTAGAACTTTTTAAAATTGGGGAAAAAAAAAAAAAAACTTCCCGTGTCTGTCCTTTCCAGAGAACAACAGATAGACACAGCATAGTTCCAGCCCTAAGAGCTTGCACCAGGTGTGAAAAATCATATACTAGAAACTACAACTACTCATTTGAAACCCCAGATACGCAAGTAGATCAGGAAATGTCTATGAAGTCGCAATTAGGTTTATCTCTTTATGGCTTGTAGACTCCTCTGTGCTAACCCCAGGTGCTTTTGTTTTGCTTGTAACCCTTCTTGAGGTCCAGCTTAAAACCATTCTGATGCTTAATTACTGCATTTGGTTTTTTTAAATCTAGCCTTTTTAAATAGCGCAAGTTCCAGATGCATTTTCTTGCTTTTTGTTTTTAATAAAATTTACCTTTTTTAATAACAGGATTGGGTTTGTGTGCCCTAAGAGGTCTGTGCACAGGTTATTTAAGTAGCTGGTGGCAACAGCCGATTTCCTTTGTTTTCTTTCTCAGCTCTTCCCTGGAGTGGGGGTGAAGGGGTTTTAGGGTAACCCACAGGAAGGAATTCTCAAGTGTGCCTTCCTGAGTTCCCGAAGGGTTTTTATTTTTTTGGGCACTTGGGTGGTGGCAGCATCTACCCATCTAAGGACAGATGGAAGCTATAACCTTGGGAGTTTAATACAAGCCTGAAGTGGCCAGTATTAAATTTTTAGAATCCTTGCGGGCCTCTACCTTCTACACTTGAAGTGCCAGAGTGGGGAATCAGCCTTGACAGTAGCCATTGACTCTTCTTTGCCTAAGTAGTTTCCATTTAATGCTCATTTTTCTTCATGGATCCATGAAATATTAGTTTAAGTCAAGTCAAGAACAATGGCTACAATTCTTTCAAATACACCTTGCAAGTGTTGTATCTCAGTTTCAAGAAACAATTGTGAAGTCTGATCAATTGCAAATTCAATTTTCAGTCAGAGGTCCAATTTTCTTTACTTCACAATATTTCTGCTGTGAACAGTTATTTGTGAGTTTTGTGGATATTACCATTCCTGAAAACCACCATGAATGATACTATGCTTATCAACACCAAATAATTTGCAACAAAACCACAACATTACCTCTACTTCACTGGAGTATACGAGCCAGTTATGTTGTACATTTTCTCCATTTTTCAATACTCTTACATAATGTTTACAGAGAAGAATTCTTCTACTGTAACTGGGAAAACTTTTACCTTTAACTTGCAACATCCATGTTTCACTATGTTTATTCCTGCTCTGTCATCTATGACTTTTGGGCCATCTTGAAGGATCACGGACATCAAAAAGGGATACTGGAAGTAGTGGAATGTCTTCTGAGTTGTGTCTGTTCTATTCCATTTGTTGCAAAGTAATGCATAACTGTTAAACATTTCTTGTTCCTTACTTTCTGCATGCACCTCTAAGCTCTTTTCTTGATCAGTTTCTGGACTGATTCTACATTCAGAGAGGTGCCAGGAGTCAACAAAAAAAACCCCAAAAACCTCTCAAGTGTACCTTTGTGTTTTTTAATCTGCTCCTCGCTTTCTCTTTCCTTTCTTTTGTACATTTTCTAAAACCTCCTGACACCTTGTGGTTCAGGGACCAACTGTGCCAACGTTTAGAGCTAGAGGGAATAAATGGCAGTGAGGGGAGGCATAAACAGCCATAACCAGCCCTCTCACCCATACACCCCCTCTTGTTTACTCCATCATAATATGTAGCAGACATTCAACTACACTGAAAGGCAATACATATACTGAACTGAAAGGCCTCCCTAATCTAGTGATCTTGACTGGGGCCTCGGACCACTGCAGTCCCTACCATAAATAAAAATCCATATTGAGTTGGTTAGTTTTTGCAGTCAAAGAGCATTCATATGCATTATGCACCTAATTTTAAACAGAAGTACAGCATGTAACATGTACCTGCAATTGTAAAGCAGAGAGGTGAAAGCTCACCTCCAGCAGGGAATTTACCATTCTCTAAGGAACAGAGTTCTGGTACTGAAGGGTGGGGGGGGGCGCAAAGGTATTTCCCCAACCATGGTTAGGGAACATACCAACACTGTTGGAAAAACAGTGCATGTATCTAAGGAGTTCAACCATGGTATAACCTCTCAGGCCTGGTCTACACCACCACTTACATTACTCAGGGGTGTGAATAAGTCACCCCCCCGCCCGAGCGACATAGGTTATATCCTGCCACCATAGCTACTGCCTCTCGCGGAGGTTGATTTATTATGTGATGAGAGCTCTCTCCCATCAGCATGGAGCATCTTCACCAGATGTGCTACAGTGGCACAGCTGCATCAGTGCAACTGTGTCGATGTAGCACTTCTAGCGTAGGCTAGCCTTTATTCTGTCTACTTTACATCTGCAGTAGCATGTTGAGTGTACAAAGGACCATACAAATGCCAAATATCCCATAAGTGCACTACATTGTGTCTGCCTGGCATCAATCAAAATAACCTTGAAACCATGGACTGGATCTGAGGACCCCTGCAGCCACAGGGTTTGCAGCGTGGGTTGCTAAGGCACTCCGAGTGCTCCCACCATTAGGCATTAGAAGTGAAAAGTTAAGGTAGGCGGTTGCACCACCACCTCCCTGTCCAGCCAGATTTTGAATGGGATCTGTCCCCATGTCTTCATCTAGTTTGTGAATTGCTCTGGGGCTTCAGTGGGAGATAAGTGTCTAGCTGCCTAGAGTGGGGCAGCAGAGCACACACTCAAAGGCAGAAACTTAAGAGTGCATGGGAACTTTTACCCTGAAAATTTAGGCTCCAAGTGAGTTCAAGTGATTAGTGTTCGGTGGGAGTTTTGTGGATTGCAGTGTAGCCTAAAACTGGGACTTAGGTGCCTAAGTCTGGGTTTTAGCCACTTACGTATTTTTGTGACTAGCTTGGTGTGCCTGGGAGAAACAATAAATACCTCAATCACTGAACATTAATTTTTAACAACTGGGGGATAAGGCAAGCCGAGCATGTGAATGCTGTGTGTCTGTAACTTGGTACATAGGGACCAGGTGTGAACAGAATGGGTTTAAGTTTGCTGCTGGCCTGGGCAGCCTCCTAGCCCCATTCTCCAACTAAAGCGTTGCAGGAGAAGTACTCAGAATGGGAAGCAAAGACGCTTCAGATGGAGTAACAAACTGGCACTGGTGCACCAGAAACTGGCTGAGAGAGAAAAAGAGAGCTGAGCAAGCCTTACAATAGAAGTGTGAGGAGCAACAGTGAAATTATGCCCCGGAAATGGAGACGCTGAGGAGCAAGAGGCTGCATGGAACGATAAGTGGAGAGAGACCACAGGATGCCAAGAGGGAGGACAGATGCTAAATTATTAATACAGCGTTATGTTTAGGGGGGTGGGGAGTGAGACAAAGTGATTTTTTTTTTAAATCAATCAAAACCAATGTTTTTCCATTTAGTTATTTTCCCCAAAGAAAGAATGATTCTTACTAGTTGGTAACCATTAAAACAGGTTGATTTGCAACTCAGTATAACCTTTACACTCAATTTGGTGCTTTGTTTGCTAATCAAGAGTGTACAAATATAGTGTATCCATTATTTAAGCAATTATGTAGTTTAACTTACATTTATTCAGATTCTTGATTTTTACTTTGTGTTAGAAAATGGTGAATTCTTCATTTACAATTTACTAAATGATGATTTGCTACTTATGATTTGTTTCAAGCTCTATTTGTATAGACATTCAAATTCAATTAAAATGCACAGAATCAGCATTTTTTAAAATAAATAAAATTACATTAAAATGTATTAAATGGTATTTAGAGTCCTAAGGGCCTAAATCATTTTTAAAAATGATATCTGGGTTACTAAATCAGTTAGGCTTTGCAACGACTCTGGGGAAATGGGAAAAATGTACTTAGAGGTACTGTTAGGGTTCCCATGGGTAGGGCTTCCCATCTACGGTTAAAGTTCCTATGGGTAGAGCTGTCTTCCTTGTGGTAAGTGTTCCTATAAGTAGGACCCCCCTCTTTAGGCTTAGGGTTCCAGTGGGTTTGGCACTTGGGTCAAGGGTTAGGATTCCAATGAGCGCTCCCCATCCTAGGGTTAGGGGTTCCTATGGGTTGGGCTCCCATTCTAGTTAGGGTTCCTGTGGCTTGCAGACTTGGGGCTAGGGTTAGGCTTCCTACGTGTAGGGCTCTTAGCCCTAGAGTTAGGGTTCCTATAGTTAGGGGACTTTGGATTACGGTTATGGTTCCTATGGGCAGTGGATTTGGGGCCAGGGTTCGGTTCCTTTGAGTAGGGCTCCCCACTCTAGGGTTAAGGGTCCTATGGTTAGGACTCTATTCCCGAGGAGTAGGGTTCCTCTAAGTAGGTGAGTTGGGGCTTGGGTTAGTGTTCCTATGGGAAGAGCTCCCCACCACTGAGTTAGGGTTCATACGAGTAGGGTTCCCTGCCCTTGGTTTAGCATTGCTGTAGGTAGGGGACTTTGGGCTAGGCTTAGGGTTCCATAGGTAGGGCTGCCCTCCGTAGGGTTAGGGTTCCTATAAGTAGGGGATTTGGGGCAATGGTTAGTGTTCCTATGAGTATGGTTCCCTGTCCTAGGGTTAAGGTTCCTTTGGGTAGGGCTCCCCTTCTAGTGTTAGTGTTCCTATGGATATGGGACTTGGGGCTAGGGTTCCTATGGGTAGGGATCCCTGCCCTAAGGTTATGGTTCCTATGAGGAGGGGACTTGGGGCTAGCTTTAGGGTTTCTTTAGGGAATGTAGTTGAAGATAGGGATTTTTTTTCCTGTAGTTAGGGCTCCACACCCAAGGATTAGAGTTCCTATTGGTGGTGCTCCCCACCCTAGAGTTAGGGTTCCTATGGGTAGGGTACTTGAAGCTATAGTTAGTGTTCCTGTGCATAAAGTTCCCCACCCTAGGGTAAAGGTTTCTATGGGTGGGGTACTTAAAGGTAGACTTAGGGTTTATATCAGTAGGCTACTTGGAGCTACGGTAAGGTTTCCTGACCTAGGGTTTGGGTTCCTGTGGGTAGGATACTTTGACCTAGGATGATGATTATCTTGGATCGGGATCCCCACCATGCTGTTTGAGGTTTCTATGGGTATTGTATTTTGAGCTATTTTTAAGGTTCCTGTGGGGAGAGCTCCTGTCCCTAGGATTAAGTTTCCTATGCATAGGCTAGTTGGAGCTAGGGATAGGACTCCTATTTGTAGGATACATGGAACTAGAGTTAGGGTTCCTATGGTTACGGTAGTTGGAGATAGGTTTAGGGTTCCTATGCATAGGGTTCCCTGCCCTAGGGTGGGGTTCTTGTGGATATTATACTTCAAGCTAGGGTTAGGGTTCCTATGGTTATGGTATTTGAAGTTAGGGTTCTTATGGGTAGGTCTCCCTTCTCTAGGATTAGGTTCCTATGCACAGGGTACTTGGAGCTAGGGTTTGGGTTCTCGGAGCTAGGTTTAGGGGAGCTATGGATAAGGTACTTGTTGCTACAGTTAGTATTCTTATGGGTAGTGTACTTGGACATTGTTTTAGGGTTCCTTTGGGTAGGACTACTGGCCCTATGATTAGGGTTTGTATCTCTCAGGCTCACTGCCCGTGTGTCAGTGGTCCTACGGGTAGGATTCTTGGATTTAGGGTTAGTTTTCTAATTAAAAGATCTACCTAGTCTTCATTTAGGGTTCCATCAGGTCTGGTAGCCTGGGTTAGGGATGGGGTTCTAACAGGTAGGGCTTATTGGGCTAGGCTTAGGGTTTCACTATATAGGCATTCCCTTGCTAGGGTGAGTGTTTCCATAAGTTAAGGATTCCATGGCTCGGGTTAGGTTTCTAGTAGGCAGGATACATGGGCTAGGGTTTGAAGAGGTAGGTGTGCCTACGCTAGGCTTATGATTCCAACATGTAGGGCTCTCTAGGGTTGGGATAGAGTTCCAAGAGGCAGGGCTGCCAAGGCTAGGGTTAGAGTTCCAGAGGGCAGGACTGTGTGGGTTAGGGTTTCAGTGGGTAGGACTCCCCAGGATAGGGTTAGGGCTCTGATGGGTATGGCTAACTGAGTTAGCATTCGGGGTCCAGCCAGTTTGGCTCCCTGAGCTAGGGTCAAGGCACCAGAGAGGAGTGCTTCCTGTCCTAGGGTTAAGGTTTCTGGGGTAGGGCTACCAAGGCTAGGATTGCAAACTGATAGGTTCCCTGTGCTGTAGTTAGGGTTTCAGAGGGATGGGCTTGCAGGGCTAGGGTTAGGGTTCCAACAGCAAGGGCTGCCCTGGTAATGTTAAGGTTCCAATGAATAGGGCTCCTTGGGGTTCAGGAGGTAGGGCTCCCCCGGCTAGGATCAGAGTTCCAATGGGTAGGGCTGCTAGAGTTATGGTTGCATAGCCATGAGTTCCCTGAGCTATGGTTAGAATTCCAAAGGGATGGGCTCCAAGGCTGTGTGTTCTCCTTGGGATTGTGGCAGGATTCCAGAGGGGAGGGATCCCCTGGCTAAGGTTAGGGTTCCAGAAGGCTGGGTTCCGGGTTCTAACAGGTAGGGCTGCCCGGGGGAGTGTTAAAATTACAAGTAGTAAGGCTGTCTGGGGTAGGGTCACCTGGGGAAGGGTTGGGGTTCTAGAGGGTAGGTCTGTGTAGAGTATGGTTAGGGTTCTAGAGGGTAGAGCGGCCCTGGCTACAGTTCGGATTCAAGAGGATAGGGCTCCCTGAGCTATTTTTGCAGTTCTAAATGTTCAGGCTTCCTGGACTGAAATTAGTGTCTGAAATGGTAGTGCTCTCCGAGTTAAGGTTGGGTATTGTTGCCCAAGCTAGGGTTAGGGTTCCAACAGGTACAGCTGCCTGTTCTAGGGTTTGGATTCCAATGGTAAGGGTTCCAAAGGATAGTTGCCACTATGCTAGTGTTTGGATTCCGAAGAGTATGTTCCATGCACCTTGAGTTAGGGTTCTAAAGAGAAGGGTTCTCTTGGCTAGGGTTTCAATTCTAAAGGGAAGGACTCTTCAGGCAACAGTTATGGTTTGAAAGGGCTGGGTTAGAGTTTCAGATAATATAGTCCATAGGTCTATGGTTGTCATTCCAAATGGTATGGCTTTCTGGGCTTGGGCTAGTGTTCCAGAGAGTAGGGCTTCCCAGACTAGCATTGGGGTTCCAAAGGTTAGAGCTCCCTGAGCTAGGGCTTCAAAAGCTAGCACTCATCTGGCTAAAATTGTTCCAAATGGTAGGGCTCTCTGAACTGTGAAAGATTCCAAACGGTAGGGCTCCCTCTGCTAAGGTTAGAGTTCCAGTGGATTCAGCTCCTCGAGTTAGGGTTCTAATGGAAAGGGCTCCTTGGATTTCTGGTAGGGTTCCAAAATATAGAAGGCACTAGGATGGGCCCCCCACCCCTCACCATGTGTGGATAATGTGCCAGGTGTTAGAAGTTTGAGCTAGGATTAAGGTTCTGAAGGCTACAGGTTAGTGTTCCAGATAGTAGAAATCCACAAGATAACATTAGGGTTCCAGAAAGCAGGGCTCCCCAAGCTAGGGTTAGGAATCCAAATGGTAGGATTTTCCCAAGGTAGAGTTAGGGTAACAAAGGGTAGTATTCCTCAGGCTACAATTCAATCCTAATCATAGCTGCCAACCCTAATCTTAGGCTGGGGCCCCTAACCCAGGAACCCTTGCTTGCCTCAACCCTAACACTAGCCCAGGAGACCCCCCTCAATGTGCCCATGGGCCTCTTGAGTACCACAACCTTAAGCCTACCTTGGAGCCACTTGCCGATCCCAGACCTAACGAATTAAGAGATCATGGTTCACTACACCCCTAACCTTAGCTTAAAGACCCCTGCCCCACCCAATAGTATGCTAGGTCCTCCTACCCTTGGTAACCCCAACTCTAGGCTTAGACCCTCATCTCAATCCAGCCCTAGCTTGGGGCCTTCCCACTACAATATAAAACAGTTACACATTGTTCATAAAAATATTGCGCATTCTCCACATATGGGTCCCTGGTCTAGAGTTAGGGTTGGAGTGGACAGGGAGCCCCCAGTTAGAGTCATGGCAGGCAGAGGGTCCCAGGCTACGATGATGGTTGGGGTCTCATGGCTAGGTTTGTGGTTGATGGGATCCCCATTCTATTTCATTCCTACCCATGTAATATAGATTTTACATCACAAGGAAATTAAAGCCACAATTCAGCATGACACTTATATGCACAACATGAACACTGCCAGTCAAGTCAATACTTTGCAATAGTGTCACTGAAGTAAGTGTGCTTAAGTACTTTTCTAAAAATCAGGGTCTTATTTGCTTATTGTCAGGTAGGCAAGCCAACCATTTCCTATAATAAAAGTTCTTAATTTTAATGAATAATCCCATTGTAATAGTTAACATCTTATCTCATCTACTCTTGACAACCTATTATGAATACAGTGTCTCATATCCAGATCTTCAGATGGTGTAAATCAGCATAGCTCTGCTGAGGTCAATTGAGCAATGCCAATTTATACTAGCCGAGGATCCAGCCCTCAGTGTGAAGTCCATAGTTAATGAGCCAGATACTCATATGATGAAAACTTGATTACAATGGAGTTATGCCAATTTACACCAGATGAGGATCTTGCCTAACATCTGGCAATATTCTTTACAGTTTGCATAGTAAAACGCATCTATATTTATAAATCAGTAGACTGCATAGCAACTACTACATAGTTGCTCAGCATTTCTGTACAAGTGTTCTACTTTTTTGAATTGTGAGAAAGCAAAAAGTAGTTTAAATACATCTGTTCACCTTTATCTATCATTTTCATGGTAACATCCATTTTTATTTTGTGGAGGAATTATTCTATTACCCAAATATGAGTCAGCACAGCATGCCAGTGCACACTTCATTCCATTAACCTACATTTATACAATCACTTGGAAAATGAGTGGTTTTTCTTATACTGTCAAAATATTTATGGGATACATTAAACATTACATATATAATCTATATATTGTTGAGGTAATGTCCTTGCCACATTTTCCATTCCAGAAAAGTGTTAGGAGAGCTGGAAATCTGATTTTTTTTTAAATGCAACTCCAAAACGTCAAAGTTAGAGAGCAAGATTTGTTCTATATCTGACTTTTACAATATTTCTTACCAATGAAGTCTGTTTCTGTAGGGATTACAACATTACAGTTTAATTTCACATTTCCTTAAAGTTGTAATTAACTGATATCATGAGCCCCTAGGCAAAACGTTGGGCGGAACAGAGAGATACCTACTTAAAACTGAGAAATGGTCCATCCATTGTGTATTTCATAGGATCTCCTCATCACTTATGTCATCCCTCAACTTTTGCCACACCTTAACACTAAACTAAACTAGTTAAAGGGTAACAGGAATGTAATGGCTCTAGCTGTTCAATAATTGAAACGACCCAATTAGCTTCCATCAAAAATATCTTCCTCCCCCCACCCCAATCATGTAATTAACCACCATTCAGTTTAGGGATTTGATTAGATCATCCTTATGTTATTACTGAAAATAAGAATTAGCTTTTCATGATTAAAAGGTCAGATTCCAGCAACTTCTGAGAGAAGAGCTTCTGAACCTTTACTGCTTTGTGTGGTCATAAGAGACATTTTAAGGACTGTAACAGAGTTTACATGTAAACAAACTAAAAGGCTTTAGGATTACAAAACAAACACTCTACTTTTAACAGATGGCACAACACTGGTATTGCTGTTCACATCAGAGCTATATGTTTTGTCCAGCAAACTTTTACTTTTGTGTTGTCCTTACTTACACAAGTAACACCATTGGACCCTGTGCTACAAACACTTAGAGATAGTCATCACACATGGTCATAGCCCCACTGGTTGCACATGAGTGAGGGCTTATCAGGATGAGACATTTATCAGTGGGTGATATGTTTTTAAAAAGGAATAAAAGTCAAGGAAAGGAATTCAGCCTTACCCAAATTTTGCAGAGTTGAACATTCTGAACTAGTCACAGTTGGTTTTGTACTCTGGCTGGATACTTTCATCAAGAGGGCTGAAAAAGTCAGAATAAGGACAAAAAACCCCCCCAAAAAACAAAACAAAACACAACCTTAGGTGCCTTGCAGATTTTTGTTAATCCCATCCCAAATTTCACCTTTACTTCTCTCTCCTCCCCACTGAAGTTTCCTTTTCTCTTAAGAAAAAAAAGTATTTACAAGAAATTCTTGTTCGTTCTACTACATCTGTTGGTCCAATAAAAGATGTCTCTCAGTTTGTCCCTGTCTGGAATAGAGCAGTGACTCAGGGCTCCTTCCCTGGAGGCAATGTCTTCACCCTCTTCAGGCCATTCTTGCCACAACTTTCCAGTTGGGCTACTGGACTTCAGTTCCCCCTTCTGCAGGTTCCTCCATGTCTAGGCCACTTTCCCCACTGTGGATAATGAGGGCACATGGTACAGGGCAGGGAACCTCAGCCCCCCCCCACTACTCCAGGTCCCGGCCCACAGACCTGGTAGAAAGCAGCTATCTGCTATGTCCCTTTAGCTATGTCACACTGCTGATGTAATTCCCTAGCCCACTTCCCCATAGCCTTGTGCTATTTTCACTCTTAGCTCAGGGCCTTGTCCTGATAGAATCCCCACAACAAGCTTAGAGCTCCTTTTTTCTCTCCCTAGCTTCTGACAGCATTACCACAGCCACACTTCTACAACTCTAGTAAGACTCTGAACTCACTTTAGCCCTGCAGCTAGTCTTAGACTGACCTGCTGAGCCCTGATTGGTTGCTTTCCACACAGCCACTCTAGGCAGTTTGGAGGACTTCTTGACTGCCCTTTGCTGGGGCAGGGTGTGGCAGAAGGCCTCCAGCAGGGGGACCTCAGGGCCTAGCCCACCCCTTCACAGGTGTATTAACAGGAGAGGTGGATGTAAGATATGGAGGTAATTGTCCTGCTCTAATAAGTGCTGGAAAGGCCTCAGCTGGATACTGTGTCCAGTTCTGAGCACCACACTTTAGAACAGATGTGGACCGACCGGAGAAAGTCCAAAGAGAGGAACAAAAATGATAAAAGATTTACAAAACCTGACCTATTAATAAATGTTAAAAAAACTGGGGATGTTTAGTGTTAAGAAAAGAAGATGGAGGTGGAACCTGGTAACAATTTTCAAATATGTAAAGGGTTGTTATAAAGGGGATGGTGATCAGTTGTTCTCCATGTCTTCTCAGAGTAGGACAAGAAGCAATGGAGTTAGGTTGGATACTAGGAAAATTTTCTAACAACAATGATAAGCATGGAATAGGTTTCCAAAGGAGGTTGTAGAATCTCTGTTATTGGAGGTTTTTAGGACTAGGTTAGACAAAACCCCTATTAGGGATGGCTGGGGTCTACTTGCTCCTGCCTCAGCTCAGGACTAGATGACCTCTTGATGTCCCTTCTAGCCCTACATTTCTAAGATTATGACTCTATAAACAGTTATTTCTGAAATATGGTTGGATGCTGCTGCTCAATGGGAACCCATCACACCTGGGTATAGTCTATACAGGAATGATAGACAAGGTCACAGAGCTGAAGGGGGTCTACATCTTAAACTAAAGATTATATATAGCACTCCAACATCAGAGCCAAAACAGTAGCATTATGTCATCAAGCAAGAAGACTTCGTGGTTCTTCTGAGCAGATGGTCAGCCTACTGTAGTGTTGACATAAGCCAGACATAAGCACGCTAACAGTAAAACAAGTATGAAGGCAGTCAGGTCAGATGGAGTCATGGACCCTCAGGCCTGAGGTAATGGGGTCACACAAGGGTCGATAGGGAAAAATGCCATGACAGTCAGAGTCCCAAAGGGGCCAATGAGGGCAACAGTGTAGGCAATGAGTCACGGTGTCATGGAGAGCAAGGCTGGAGGTTGTGAACTCATCCAGGGTCAATCAGGAAAATTCGAGTCACAATTGGGACTATGAGAGCAACTTTGCAGGCAGTGCATTCACATGGGGCCACCAAAAGCAACTCCAGGAGCTGTGGAGTGATGCAGGGGTCAAAGAGGATGAGGTTGGAGGCAATCATGAACAAATAGTTCAATGAGCTCATGTCTCAAAACACTGGGGAGTCACATGACGTTCATGGACCACCATGCTGGTGGTAGTGAGCGTCATTCAGGGGTCAATGAGGATAACTTTGGAGGACATCAGGGTCACAAAGGAGTCAATGCAAGCAACTCTGCAGGCAGTGGGTTAACATGGGGTCATAAAGAGCAAGGTAGGTGGCTGTAGAGTCATGCAGGGGTCAGTGAGGATCTATATGGATGTAATCAGAGTCACAGAGGGTTCACTGAGGGGGTCATATCAAGGAAGTGGAGTCACACAAAGTCATGGATAGAAGGTGAGGCGATAGAGAGGTCATTTGGGGTCAATCAAGAAATACTTGCAGGCAATCAGGGTCACAGAGTGGTCAATGAGGGGCTTATAAGGCAGTGGGGCTACACAATGTCATGGACAGTAAGTCTGAAGGCTGTGGGTCATTCAGGAGTCAATGAGGAATAATTTGGAGGCAATCAGGGTGACAGAGGGGTCAATGATAGAAAGTCTTTTGGAGGTGGGGGTCCACAGGGTCATGGAGAGCAAGGCTGGAGGTAATGATGTCATGCAAGCGTCAATGAGGATAAATTTGGAGGCAATCAGCATCACAGAGCCATCAATGAGAGTAATTCTTCAGTCAGTGAGTTTACATAGGGTCATGAAAAGCAAGGCTGGAGGCTGTGGGGTCATGCAGGGGTTAAGGAGGAAAATTTTGAGGAAATCGGGGTCACAGAGGAGTCAATGAGAGGGTTACTGTGTCAGGGAGTTCACTTGAAGTCATGGATTTCAAATGAAGAGGTAGTGGGTTTATGCAGGGATCAATCAGGAGCAACTTGGAGGCAATCTGTGTTATCCAGGGATCAGTGAGAGCAACTTTTTATGCAGTGTGTTCACATGGGTCATAAAGTGAAAAGCAGGCAGATATGGGTCAATCAGGAACAACTTGGATGCAATCAGTGTCACAGAGGGGTTAAGGAGAGCACTCTGCAGGCAGTAGGGTCATTCCATGGTCAATGAGGAGAAATTTGGAGGCAATCAAGGTCGAGAGGGGGTCAATAAGAGTAACTGTTCAGACAGTGGGGTCACAGGGTGTCATGAAGAGCAAGGTTGGAGGCTGTGGGGTCAGGCAGGGATCAATAAGGATAAATTTGGATGTAATCAGAGTCACAGAGTGCTTAATGAGAGGGGCTATCAGGACAGTGCAGTCAGATGAAGCCATGCATTGCAAGTTAGGAGGTGGTGGGTCAAGTATGGGTCAATCAAGAAAAACTTACAGGTAATCCGGTTCAGGAGAAGAACTCTGAATGCAGTAGGGTCCTGCAAGGGTAAAAGGATTAATCTGAAGGCAGTCAGGGTCACAGAGGGCTCAATGAGAGGAAGTCTGCAGGTAGTGTGTACACATGGATTTATGTATAGCAAGTCTTGAGGCTGTGGGGGTCATGCACAGGTCAACAAGGATATATTTGGAGGCAATCAAGGTCACATAGGGATCAATGTGGGGTCATGTCAAGGCAGTGGGGTCAAATGAAGTCATGGATTGCAGGGTAGGAGATTGAGCGGTTCTGTAGGTGTCAATGAGGAAAAACTTGGCAGCAATCAGGGCCATAAAGTGTTCAAGTCTGAATGCAATGGCCTCATGTGCAAGGGTCAACGAAGAAAAATTTTGAGGCAATCGGCCTCACAGAGGGGTCGATGAGGTAGCTTATCAAGGCAGTGGGCTTACGTGGGCTCATGGACAGTAAGTCTGGAGGCTGTGGGGGGTCATGCAGGGGTCAATGAGGATACATTTTGAGGCAATCAGGGTCACAGAAAGGTCACAGGGTAACTGCTGGCAGTGGTGTTCATTGAGAGCAAGGCTGGTGGGAGTCATGCAGGGAGGAATCAGGAAAATACATGTAGATCATCAGGGTCACACAGCAGTCAATTAGGGCAAGTCTGTAGGCAGTGTGGTCGCATGGGGTCACAGAGCACAAGGCTGCAGGTAATGGGCTCATGCAGGAGTCAATGATGAAAAACTTCAAGGCAGTCAGGGTTACAGTGGAATCAATGAGGTCAAGTATCAAGGCAGTGGGGTCATGCAGATGTCATTGAGGGTGGAACTTCAGGCCAAGGTGTCACGCAGGGGCCACAAAGGGGTCAATGAGGCTAAATTTGGAGACAGTTACGGTCACCAAGCTGTCAATGAGGATGATGCTTGAGACAGTGGGGACCATGGAGGTTCATGGAGAGCAAGTCTGCAGGTAGTGGGAGCGGTCAATGATAATAAATTTGAAATCAATCAGGGTTATGCAGCAGTCAATGAAGATGAGCCTGGAGGCAGTAGAAGGCTCACATGGCTCACAGAAATCAAGTCTGGAGGTAATAGGTGTTCCCTGCAGTGGTCATGGAGCACAAGGCTTTATTGTGGAGGGTGAGGCTGAAGGGAGTGTGTGTGGGTCATGCAGAGGTCAGGAAGAATAAATGTAAAGGCAATAAGGGTCATACAGGTGTTAATGAGAGCAAGTCTGGAGACAGTTGGGGCCACACTGGGTCATGGAGAGCAAGGCTGAAGATAGTGGGATGCACAAGGGGACAATGAGGGTAAATTTAGAGATGATTGGGGTCACAGAGGGTTCAGTGATGGCAAGTGTCAAGGCAATAGTGTTTACTGAGGTCAATGAGGGTGAGACTGTGGGGTCACACATGTTCATAGAGAGCAAGGCTGGATGTATTGGGCTCATGTAGGGATCAATGATGGTCACAGAGAGTCTAGTGGGTTCAAATGGGGTTACAAAGCAAGGCTGGATTTAGTGGAGTGATTCAGGGATCAATGACGGCAAGTCTGGAGGCAGTGGGGTCACAGAGAGATAGACTGGATGTAATGGGGATCTCACAGCTGTCAAGGAAGATAAATTTGGAGGCAGTCAGGGTCACTCAGGGGTCAACGAAGGCAAGTATCAAAGCCACTGGTTCATCTGTCTACTTTCTATCTTGTCTTGGACCACTGACGTTTGCTGGGCAAATAGACCACCCTCTACTGAGGGAATGGAGGTCTCTCCTTTTCTCCACTCTCAGCTCTGGCATGTTGTAATGCTTCTTATAGATTCATAGATACTAAGGTCAGAAGGGACCATTCTGATCATCTAGTCCGACCTCCTGCACAGCGCAGGCCACAGAATCTCACCCACCCACTCCTATGAAAAACCTCACCCATGTCTGAGCTATTGAAGTCCTTAAATCATGGTTCAAAGACTTCAAGGAGCAGAGAACCCTCCTTCAAGTCAACCGTGCCCCATGCTACAGAGGAAGGCGAAAAACCTCCAGGGCCTCTCCAATCTGCCCTGGAGGAAAATTCCTTCCCGACCCCAAATATGGCAATCAGCTAAACCCTGAGCATATGGGCAAGATTCACCAGCCAGATACCCAGGAAAGAATTTTCTATAGTAACTCAGATCCCATCCATCTAATATCCCATCTCAGGGGATTTGGCCTATTTACCCTGAATATTTAAAGATCAATTACTTACCAAAATCCCATTATCCCATCATACCATCTCCTCCATAAACTTATCGAGTAGAATCTTAAAACCAGATAGATCTTTTGCCCCCACTGCTTCCCTTGGAAGGCTATTCCAAAACTTCACTCCTCTGATGGTTAAAAACCTTCGTCTGATTTCAAGTCTAAACTTCCTGGTGGCCAGTTTATACCCATTTGTTCTTGTGTCCACATTGGTGCTGAGCTTAAATAATTCCTCTCCCTCTCCTATATTTATCCCTCTGATATATTTATAGAGAGCAATCATATCTCCCCTCAACCTTCTTTTAGTTAGGCTAAACAAGCCAAGCTCCTTAAGTCTCCTTTCATAAGACCAGTTTTCCATTCCTCGGATCATCCTAGTAGCCCTTCTCTGTACCTGCTCCAGTTTGAATTCATCTTTTTTAAACATGGGAGACCAGAACTGCACACAGTATTCTAGGTGAGGTCTAACCAGTGCCTTGTATAACGGTACTAAAACCTCCTTATCCCTACTGGAAATGCCTCTCCTGATGCATCCCAAAACCGCATTAGCTTTTTTCACAGCCATATCACATTGGCAGCTCATAGTCATCCTATGATCAACCAATACTCCAAGGTCCTTCTCCTCTTCCGTTACTTCTAATTGATGCGTCCCCAACTTATAGCTAAAATTCTTGTTATTAATCCCTAAATGCATAACCTTACACTTCTCACTATTAAATTTCATCCTATTACTATTACTCCAGTTTACAAGGTCATCCAGATCCTCCTGTATAATATCCCGATCCTTCTCTGAATTGGCAATACCTCCCAGCTTTGTATCATCTGCTAACTTTATTAGCACACTCCCACTTTTTGTGCCAAGGTCAGTAATAAAAAGATTAAATAAGATTGGTCCCAAAACCAATCCCTGAGGAACTCCACTGGTAACCTCCCTCCAACCTGACAGTTCTCCTTTCAGTAGGACCTGTTGCAGTCTCCCCTTTAACCAATTCCTTATCCACCTTTTGATGTTCATATTGATCCCATCTTCTCCAATTTAACTAATAATTCCCCATGTGGCACGGTATCAAATGCCTTACTGAAATCTAGGTAAATTAGATCCACTGCATTTCCTTTATCTAAAAAATCTGTTACCTTTTCAAAAAAGGAGATTAGGTTGGTTTGGCACGATCTACCTTTTGTAAAACCATGTTGTATTTTGTCCCATTTACCATTGACTTCAATGTCCTTAACTAATTTCTCCTTCAAAATTTTTTCCAGGACCTTGCATACTACAGATGTCAAACTAACTGGCCTGTAGTTACCCGGATCACTTTTTTTTCCCTTTTTTAAAAATAGGAACTATATTAGCAATTCTCCAATCATTCGGTACTATTCCTGAGTTTACAGATTCATTAAAAATTCTTGCTAAGGGGCTTGCAATTTCAGGTGCCAATTCCTTTAATATTCTTGGATGAAGATTATCTGGGCCCCCCGATTTAGTCCCATTAAGCTGTTTCAGTTTCGCTTCTACCTCTGATATGGTAATATCTACCTCTATATCCTCCTTCCCATTTGTCATGCTACCATTATCCCCAAGATCCTCTTTAGCCTTATTAAAGACTGAGGCAAAGTATTTGTTTAGATATTGGGCCATGCCTAGATTATCTTTAACCTCCACTCCATCCTCAGTGTTAAGCGGCCCCACTTCTTCCTTCTTAGTTTTCTTTTTATTTATATGGCTATAGAACCTTTTACTATTCGTTTTAATTCCCTTTGCAAGGTCCAACTCTACTCGACTTTTAGCCTGTCTCACTTGATCCCTACATATTCTGACCTCAATTAGGTAGCTTTCCTTGCTGATCCCTCCCATCTTCCACTCCCTGTATGCTTTCTGCTTCTTCTTAATCACCTCTCTAAGATGCTTGCTCATCCAGCTTGGTCTACAACTCCTTCCTATGAATTTTTTCCCCTTTCTTGGGATACAGGCTTCTGATAGCTTCTGCAGCTTTGATTTAAAGTAATCCCAGGCCTCCTCTACCTTTAGATCCATAAGTTCTTCAGTCCAATCCACTTCCCTAACTAATTTCCTTAATTTTTGAAAGTCAGCTCTTTTGAAATCAAAAACCCTAGTTGCAGATTTATTTTTGTTAATCCTTCCATTTAGTTTGAACTGAATTAGCTCATGATCACTTGAGCCAAGATTGTCCCCTACAACCATTTCTTCTATGAGGTCCTCGCTACTCACCAAAATTAAATCTAAAATGGCATCCCCTCTAGTCGGTTCAGCAACTACTTGATGAAGGAATCCATCAGCTATCGCATCTAGGAAAATCTGAGCCCTATTATTATTACTAGCACTGGTCCTCCAGTCTATATCTGGGAAGTTAAAGTCTCCCATGATCATGCAGTTTCCATTAGTATTTACTTTATTAAAGACATTAAAAAGGGCTCTATCCATATCCAAATTAGATCCCGGAGGTCTATAGCACACCCCAAGCACTATCGTAGGAGAGGCTTTACTAGTTTTCTTCCCCAATGTAATTTTTGCCCAGACGGACTCTGTCTGACTACCATGTAAGGAAGATTTGGGTCTACTTTCCCATTCTTCTTTAGCCACTGGTCACTTTGACATGCCCAACAAAAATGACTGCTCTGTAAATATGGTGTAAGGTTTCAGCCTTCTCCATCTTAAAATAGTTGGGCTTTTCGGAACCATTGTTAGAGACAGCTATACCAGATTGATATGGAAGGGTAATTCCAATGTTGCTTAACATACAAACTTTCACATTGGATGCTGGGGTGCATGGTTCTTTCATAAAATGGTAAATCGTATCCTAACATCAACATATGTGCTGGTTTTTTTTTTTATAAAAAAATAGCAAATTACACATCCTTGTACATTTTGACACAATGGTCAAGAACACAGAGTTGAGTTAAGTCAAGCTCATGCATGCTCCTTTTAAGCTTCTTTTCTGTATAAGAAGAGTTTCCTATAATATCAGTCAATTCTATTTTGAATTACATGCTTTTCCAAAGTCTCAGAACCACCAACTCTTTCCTTTTCTCTTTGCTTGATTCTCACTCCCACCGCTATGGCCCAAGCTATAACCCATCCTCTCTTCCTCCTGCCATGCTCTCTTCTTCAAGATAGAGCCATGATTCATGTTGCCTGGTATTGTTCATCAATAGCCAATGCATCTGACAGACCCCTAAAGTAGTTTGTTTCTGCATCCCTAATGGAAACGGGACCTTGATTTTTTTTGGCACTCATATGACTTGTTGGTTTTTAAATACCTCTTCAGCCGCCCTATGCCTTTACTTTATCAACCAGATCAGTGGTTCTGCTTCATTTCTGCTGCGTGACCAGCAAAATACATAGAAAATCATCCTGCGACTCACTATATTCTACAATCCTTTGCTGATAGAAAAGTTTGTGGATTTTGGGTCACAAGAGGAAACAATGGTAAGTTTTGGGGTACTGTGGGCTAGGTGAGAGGTGACTGGGTAGTGGGACTGGGTAGTATAGACAGTTGGCTGGCAGGGTTGCAGGGTGGAAGCCTGGTGATGGGTTTGTAGCTCACACCTGCAGTGTACCTACTACAGTTTAGTTTCAGGATAATGTCAGGTTTAACCATAGCATGTTGTATCAAAACAGACTATGATATCTGGATATAAGACCTGAGAGCAAAAGAAAAGGTTCCATCTCTCTCTCTACCCATATCCATGTAGGTGCGATCAGTTAAAAATTCAAGGTGTTTCACAGTTCCGAAGTTTTGAGATTATGGATATTGTAATTTTCATCTGCATACATGATTTAGATAGCTGGAGGTATGAAGAGGTAGCAATGGAGTACAGTGATCGAGCTAATTTAAGGTCACGTGACAAGATACAGCTCCACCTCTGTCACATATGACTTTCACCATTTCACAGGCCATGAGGCTACAGGATATATTTAAAAAGATTCTTTACCCACAAAGATGCTTCTTTATTAATCTCCCTAGACAAATAATAGGTGTTTAAAGTACAGAAAGGAAGCTTTGTGAATTTCTTAGCATATGTGGAACGTGCCTCAGGTGGTAGGTGGGTGCCCCCACTCCACCCCTTCCTCCAAGCCCCACCCCATCCCCACCCTGCCCTACCTCTTCCCGCTCCACCGCATCTCCCGAGCATGCGCCCCCCATTCCTCTCCCAGCACTTCTTGCATGCCACGGAACAGCTGATCTGAAGCTGGTGGAAGGTGCTGGGTAGGAAGGAGAGGCGCTGATCAGCAGGGCCGCTGGCAGGCGGGAGGCACTGGTGGGAGGGGGAGGTGCTAATACACTCAGCACCCACCATTTTTTTCCCGTGGGTGCTCCAGCCCCGGAGCAGCCACAAAGTTGGCACCTATGGAAACAATGGCACTTGGGGAACTTTTACTGAAGAAATGTAGGCACCAAGTGAGCTTAGGTGCCGTTAGGCTTTGGTGGCATCTGAGTGACAGTTTTGTGAACACCAGAGGCACCTAAATCTGAGACTAAGGCACCTAAAGTGGCAGTTAGGCGCCTCAATCCATTTGTGAAACCAGTGCTAAGTGACTTAGGGGCCTAAGCCCCTTCAGAAAAATGCATCTTAGGCTCCTAAATTACTTGAGTGCTTTTGAAAAATTTAGCCAAAGTCTTTAAAAAAATAATCTAAACTAATCCCTGTGGAATTAGAACAATTATAAGCAAAGGGATGCTTGTTCTTAAATAGATGGAGATTGACCCTTGAATTGTCAGTTTCTATGAATCTTCGTAAAGTACCATGCAATGGAATTTTCTTTTTTAACCACATATATAAAAAAAATCACTTAAAAAGTGATCTCCTGCAGACCTTTAAAGCCAGGGAGGGTGACAGCAAGGGCAAAAGGCTTATTCTAAGGGTCACATTTCATTTGCATAAGCAAGTAACCACAGGGCACTGTGGAATGTCTGTAAATGGATTTCATTACAGAAATTCAGCTTAAAGGGACTATAAGTAATCCTTGGACAAACACTGCATATTGCTTCAAGTTCTTCTATAATAAAAATATTTTAGTAACACAACAATCCAAAAAAGCAGGAAATGAAACAGAAGACGCTGCACATCTTCCCTTTTTGTGCTCTCAGGGCAACATTATATTGTAGTATTTTTTAAAGAAGAAAAATGTGATGTTCATATTTTAGCAAAGTAATCTTATCAAAACAAGGTTATGTCATTCTATATGGCGGACACAGGTGGCTAAAAAAATACACAAATCTTTTCTGGCTCTTCCCCAATCCTCGCAGATCATCTGCTCAGCAGGACAGGTGTGCTAGCTTCATGGTATTCTGCCCAAAGGAATATCTGAATATATATATCAGTCTGTACAGTTTCTTGGATAGATTTTGGCTGAGGGGGCATTTAAAATACAAGTTTAAAGTATTGGCATCAGATTGACCAATTCTGACTATATAAAGATGCAATTTAGGCTTCAGGTCCCAATTCAGCAAAGCATTTAAGCTCCTGGTCAACTTTAAGAACATGTTCAGGCCCCACTGATTTCAATAGAATTTAAGCATATGCATAAACTTAAGTGATTTACTGAACAGGGATGGACTGACTTGCATGCTTGTGGGTAAGCATGTGCTTTGCAAACGAGGCCTCACCGTGTAATACACACAAAACTTATGCCCAAATAAATCTGTTAGTCTTTAAGGTGCCACCGGACTCCTCATTGTTTTTATGGATACAGACCAACACAGATACCCCTTTGATACTTGACACAAAACTTGGTACCCTTCTGCCATGATGAAGTAGCTTCTACCAGCTGGTTCTGTTTCCTTTCAGAGAGATGTCAAAGCCATGAATTTCAGACCTAGATCAAAACTGTCTCAAAAGTTGTGGGGTATACAGTACAGGGTTTTGATTTGAAATTGTCCGGACTGGAAAGGGTACAAATCAGCAACATTTCAGCGCATCTGTTCATCATATCACAGCCACTTCTGAATGTCCCCATCCTATTTTGTTAATGCTAATGCAAGCATGAGATGGGACAACAGATAACTCTGGATCTTTGTATGCTACATTGACCCTCTTGGAGCATCAGAAAGGCATTGTATCTCCTGTAGCTGTCCAGCATGCCGAAATATGCACAGTGCAACACCTACAGAAGGGGCCATGTGCACTTTTATTTGCTGTTTGGCCAACTTCAGAGGACAGTGGGGGACGCACCCCTGCCTCCTTTAGGGTACTAAAGGGGAACAGCCTTATTCAGGAGAGCAGAGACAGCAACTGTAGCTGTCCCCTGCATTGGAAGGCAACATATTGGGAGACTCTTTGCCTTCTCCAACCCTAGTAAAAGGAAGTCGGCCACAATCTGGCTCTTAAGTTTCTAAAGATAAACTCATCAAGGAAAACGCATGGAAAACATAGCACCTTTCTGCTAGGCGAAAGAAAATAAATAGTCCTTTGTAGCAGTAATTCAATCAGCTAATCTCAGTTTATGTTAGTTTTTGTTTCATCTTGTTTATTTTTCTAATAATTACAATTATTCTCACATTGGAATTACTGTTTTCTCTGGAAAACGTGCTCAGTGAAAAATCAAATTGCATCAGAGCATGTAACGAGAAAATGTAATCCATCATTATTAAAAAAGAGAGTTCAACTTTATCTGGGTGTTAAATAGTACAAATCCATGAGAGTCTCTGAATGTTTTGAAGTCAAAATGAAGGGCATTACTGAGGCTGAAGTGGATTTGTCACAGAATTATATGTATTACATCAGAAATGGTCTAATACATGACTGAGGAAAATGTGCGTTTCAGGGACCGGCGTAGAGAAAACAGGCTGAAGACCATTTATTTGTTTTCCACATCTTCAAAGAAATCAAAATAGCTT